>NW_026526876.1:31550389-32279556 GCF_024362965.1 Panthera pardus | reverse complement strand
GCACGAAAGACAAAGAGTAGCAGAGATAGGTCCACCTGTAAGACTTGTCACGGGAGTGAGCACCCCTCCCCCCGTACTGCGTGGTACCAAGAACCAGAACCAACAACCAGAAGCACATGCGCGTCTTCTCCCAAGCTACTTACCAAGGGGAGCAGGTAAGTTCCCGCAAAGCGTACATCACACCTGCCTGTAGAGAAAAAGTTCCAAGTTTCCCGAGAAAGAACACAACATAAGCAAGCACTTACAGGAATGACATGTAAGACATGCAAGAACTGACTTTAGATACCACAGAAGTTGTCCCCCAAGCTGGGGGTGCACCGTTCCTGGAAGTACTGCAATACCAGGTCGATGCGCGGAGTGGACGGAGCAAGCTCCTATTCCATCTCCCAGCTCCAAAAATCCATTTAATATATTGTCCTCGGATAGAGGACGTATCAGATATTAAACTGATAAGAACAGATACTACACTTGATCTTAGCCAAAAGGCCGAGAAGCGATAGCGCCCGTGCCCACCTCCCCGCCACCGCCCTGCCCTCATCCACATTACACTCACGGTGAGCCAGGTCACCCTCCTTCGAGGTCTCACTTCCCTCGCTTCTCGGACTTTGGTATGGGAGCCACACTAGGCAGCAGGCTCTTGTGCAGATTTTTAAATCTCTACCTTTTAAAAGAGAAACTGTGTTTCTGTCGACGCTTCGTCGCTCTCACCCAAAGCCGTTCCTAATTTGAATTCCCCGCCTTTTCCCGCCCGCGGAGGCGTGGCTAAAGCGGGCCCACCGGACCCCGCGATCGCTTCCGCGCGCCGAGAGTCGAAGCCGCGCCGGGCGGTCGGTCTCCGCTTTTGTGCATAACGGAGACTAAAGACAGGACCAAAGACGATTGGGGGGTGCCGTCAAGAGGGGCCTGTGGAAGGGACCTCTTGGCGGAGGGTCTTCTTGAGGAAAGGCAAAGTCGCAAGACCCTTTCCCTAGAAACGCCGAGACCTTACCGTGTTAAGTTGGTCGCACGCCGGCGCAAAGACGACCTTGGTATCTGTCGGTCGAGCAGCTCATTCTGAGTCAGGGGAGCGGCAGGTCTGCGGGAGGGGCTTCCCGGAGCCGGTGGTAGCCTGCCTGCAAGGCGGAAGGCAGGTGGTAGAAAGTGTAGAGCAGGGAGGGGGGCCTGCCACATCTCGGGAGGCGGGGCTGGGCCGCTGGAGGGATTCCCCCCCCCCCCCCCCCCCATCCCTCCCAGCTCCAGCCCTTGCGTCTATTCCTGCTTCTTTCTGTGAATGAATCCTATCAATAGCTTTTTTAGCCCCTAGCTGCTGGACAGTGCTCAGCACACACGTGGCACCAGAGAAATCTTTGTTGAAAAAAAAGAAATTTCGGGCGCCTGGGTGGCTGGGTGGGTTAAGGGTCCGACTCTTGACTTTGGCTCAGGTCTTGACCTCACGATTTGTGAGATGGAGCCCCGCATCGGGTTCTTCTCTGACCGCACAGAGCCTGCTTGGGATTCTCTCTCTCTCTCTCTCTCTCTCTCTCTCTCTCTCTCTCTCTCTCTCCCTCAAAATAAATAAATAAACTTAAATAAAAACTAAGAAAAAAAGAAATTTGGTGAATGAATGAATGAAGTGCACATGAAACGATACATAATGGGCTTCGCTTGCATCTGACCTGAGGACATAGGACTCTTTGCGCCTCCTAATCCCAGATCTCTGTTCAGATATGAGTGTATCAGACCATCCTTTTTTTTTTTTTTTTTAATTTTTTTTTTAAACGTTTATTTATTTTTGAGAGACAGAGAATGAACAGGGGACGGGCAGAGGGAGACGGGGAGACAGAGACACAGAATCTGAAGCAGGCTCCTGACTGTGAGTCAGCACAGAGCCTGAGGCGGGGCTTGAACCCAGGAACCGCGAGTTCAAGACCTGAGCCCATGTTGGACGCTCAAGCGACTGAGCCATCCGGGGGCCCCTGTATCAGACAGACCATCTTATACTCGCTCATTGGGTTTTGCTGAGAGGGGGGTTGCTATCATCTGAACGCCCCAAGCAATTGTTCATCTCTCTTTGGCTTTCCTGTTCTGCCTGGTGTTCTGGCCGTCCGCGCAGGTGTCTCAGTCCCCGTCTGCAGCTGGATGCACCCCCAGGGCAGGAACGGGGTCTGTCCGGTCTCTGCTCCCAGCACCTGCCCAGGTGTGTCACATCACGTTACAGGAGATTAACGACAAATCAGTTAACAACGAATATTGGTGCAATCCCTATCAAAATAACACCAGCATTCTTCAATAGAGCTAGAAGAAGCAATCCCAAAGTTTGTATGGAACCAGAAAAGACCCCAAATAGCCAAAGCAATCTTGAAAAAGAAAATTGAGGGGCGCCTGGGTGGCGCAGTTCGGTTAAGCGTCCGACTTCAGCCAGGTCACGATCTCGCGGTCCGTGAGTTCGAGCCCCGCGTCAGGCTCTGGGCTGATGGCTCGGAGCCTGGAGCCTGTTTCCGATTCTGTGTCTCCCTCTCTCTCTGCCCCTCCCCCGTTCATGCTCTGTCTCTCTCTGTCCCAAAAATAAATAAAAAACGTTGAAAAAAAAAAAAAAGAAAAAGAAAATTGAAGCTGAGGCATCACACTCCCAGACTTCAAGATGTATTGCAAAGCTGTAATCATCTGGACAGTATGGTACTCTTGCAAAAACAGACACTGAGATCAATGGAACGGAATAGAGAACCCAGAAATGGATCCACAAACATATGGCCAGCTAATCTTTGACAAAGCAGGAAAGAGTATCCAATGGAATAAAGACAGTCTCTTCAGCAGATAGTGCTGGGAAAACTGGACAGCAACATGCAGAAAAAGTGGACTTGGACCACTTTCTTATACCACACACAAAAATAAACTCAAAATGGATGAAACACCTTAATGTCAGATAGAAAACCATCAAAATCTTAGAGGAGAAAAAGGCAAAAACCTCTTTGACTTCGGCCGTAGCGCTTCTTACTCAACAGGTCTCCGGAGGCAAGGGAAACAAAAGCAAAATGAACTACTGGGACCTTCTGTACTGCAAAGGAAACAATCAGCAAAACTAAAAGCAACTGATTGGATGGGAGAAGATATGTCCAAATGACATATCAGATAAAGGGTTAGTATCCAAAATCTATAAAGAACTTATCAAACTCCACACCCAAAACCAAATAATCCAGGGAAGATACAGGCAAAAGACGTGAATAGACACTTCTCCAAAGAAGACATCCAGATGGCCAATCGACACGTGAAAACATGCTCAACAACATTCATCGTCAGGGAAATACAAATCAAAACCACCACGAGTTACCACCTCACACCTGTCAGAATGGCTAACGTTAATAACTCGGACGACGATAGATGTCGGCGAGGATGTGGAGAAAGAGTATCTCTTTTGCACTGCTACTGGGAATGCAAACTGGTGCAGCCACTCTGGAAAACAGAATGGAGTTTCCTCAAAATATTAACGATAGAAATACCCTATGACCCGACAATTGCACTACTAGGTATTTACCCAAGGGATGCAGGTGTGTTGTTTCGAAGGGGCACATGCACCCCAATGTTTACAGCAACGCGATCGACAACAGCCACAGTATGGAAAGAGCCCAAATGTCCATCAATGGATGATAGATAAAGATAAAGAAGATGTGGTATATATATATATATATATATATATATATATATATATATGATATATATATACACACACATATATATATCATATATATATATGATATATATATATATACAATAGAGTATTACTCGACAATTAAAAAGAATGAAATCTTGTCATTTGCAAGTATGTGGATAGAACTAGAGGATATTGTGCTAAGGAAAATTAGTCTGTCAAGGAAAGACAAATATCGTATGACTTCACTCATATGAGGACTTTAAGATACAAACCACATGAGCATAAGGAAGGGAAACAAAAATAATATAAAAACAGGGTGGGGGACAAAGCATAAGAGACTCATAAATATGGAGAACAAACAGAGGGTTACTGGATGTGTTGTGGGGGGGGATGGGCTAAATGTGTAAGGGGCATTAAGGAATCTACTCGTGAAATCATTTTGCAGTATATGCTACTAACTTGGATGTAAGTTAAACAATGAATAATTAAATTAAATTAAATTAAATTAAAATTAATTTAATTAAAAATAAAATAAAATAAATACATGCAACCCAGACCACAGAAAAAGTACTTTTTTTCTAAAATATAAAGAGCTCCTGCAAATAATTATAACAGACAAACCATATAGTGAAAAAAAAAATGGACAAAGGCCAGGCACAGACAATTCACAGAAAACAAAAAGTGTTTTTTTTTTCTTTTTTTCTTTTTAGTTTATTTATTTTCAGAGAGAGAGAGACAGAGCACTTGTGTACAAGTGGGGGCGGGGGGCAGAAAGAAAAGGAGAAGAAGAGAATCCTAAGCAGGCTCCTTACTGTCAGTGTGGAGCCTGATGTGGGGGTCTAACTCAGAAACTGTGAGATCATGACCTGAGCTGAAATCAAGAGTTGGACACTTACTCAACTGAGCCACCCAGATACCTCCAAAAAGTGGTTCTTAAGCTGACATAAAAAATTAAATAAAAACTACAGCAAGATATATTTTTTTCCTTCCCTTGCCCTTCCTGTCCTGCCATTCCCTTATCCTCCCAGCTGGGCTTGCTGCAAACCTTACTGTCTACCCTGACCAGGAAAGTCTGGCCAGCCTCCAGGTGCAGGAGGCCAATATGAGCCTTGGGTCAGGAGTTCCAATTCAGAAGCCAAGAAACTTGTTCATGGGGCTCAGCTTACCCTGTGACTTTTTTTTCTTTTCTTTTTTTTTTTAGTGTCCCTGTGTGTGAGTCAGGTGCTGTTTATGACACATTCCTGGTTACAATCTTACTTAATCTTAAAAAAACACATTTAAAAAAAAATTTTTTTTTAACGTTTATTTATTTTTGAGACAGAGAGAGACAGAGCATGAATGGGGGAGGGTCAGAGAGAGGGAGACACAGAATCCGAAACAGGCTCCGGGCTCTGAGCTGTCAGCACAGAGCCCGACGTGGGGCTTGAACTCACGGACCGCGAGATCATGACCTGAGCCGAAGTCGGCCGCTTAACCGACTGAGCCACCCAGGCGCCCCCAAAAAACACATTTTTTAAAAAAGGTAAACTTTACCCCCAAGGTAGGGCTTGAACTCACAACTCTGAGATCAAGAGTCACATGCTCTACTGAGTGGGCCAACCAGGAACCCCTCATTTAATCTTTACCATACTCTTGGGCAGTGTTATCATTCCCATGTCTCAGAGAAGAAATCCAGCTCACAGAAGCTACCTGACTTACCCTGGATACTTCCAAAGGTCTTCCAGGTCCAAAGTTCTTCCCACTAGGCCAGGCAGCCAGCTGTCAGACAAAACCCTTAGCTCATTCATTCCTTTATCTAACAATAATTTGCTGAGTGCCTATGATGTGCTAGGCCCATTAGAGGCTTGGGATTATAACAGATCTCTGTTGTAGTTTTGCAGAACATTTAAAACACTCCTCATCAGGGAAAATATACAGCCTTTACAGTAACTCTCTCAGACCCGTGCTACTCAAAGTGTGGTCTGTGAGCAACAGTATCTGCACCACCTGGGAGCTGGTTAGAAATCAGAATGTTGGGTACCACATCAGACCTACTTACTGGCTTAGTTTGCTATGGCTGCCATGACAAAGTTCCATAGATCAGGTGCTTAAATAACAGAAGTGTCTTTTCTCACAGTTGAGGAGGCTAGAAGTCCCAGTTCAGCATCCAGCCTGGTAGGGCTCTGGTTAGGGCCCTCTTGCCTCAGAGATGGCCACCTTCTCTACATGGTAAAGACACAACATGCTCTGGTGCCTCTTATAAGGGAACTAATCCCATCACAAAGGCCCCATTCTCATGACCGTATCTAACCTAATTACCACCCCCAAAGGCCTCAGTTCAAAATACCATCACATTAGGGGGTAGGGCTTCAATATATAAATAGAGTGGGGCACAATTCAGTCTATAGCACCTACTGAAACAGAATCTGCATGAACTGGAGATTCATATGTACATGAAATACTGAAAAGTGATGCTCTAAGTCACATACTTTGGAAAAGAAATGGCAGTCAACGACCAATTTGTACGTGTCACTTTGTGTGTTATCTGAGGAAGATATTTCGTATCCAACTGGCTTCCTGGGTCAATTTCTTTGTTGTTATTGGTTGAGATAAACTAATTTAATATCATTATCATACTAGCTGCCAGGTATTGAGGTCTTTGTATGAGTGCTTTGATGAATGCTTCACACATTTAACCTTATTTACTTCTCATAACAACCATGCGAGTTAAGTATTAGCTCATTTGGCAGATGAAGAGGTTAAGGTTGGAAAGATAAATAATTTGCCCAAGGACTCGGAAAATGTTAAAGTCAGGGTTGGAACTCATCTTCCAAGCCAGTGGTCCTCATAGTGTGGCCCCCAGACCAGTACCATCAATATTACCTGAGAACTTGCTATAAATGAACATTTTTTTAAATGCACGTTTTAAAAGATTTTTTTAACATTTATTTTATTTGAGAGAGAGAGCATGCAAGGGTGAGTGGGGGAGGGGCAGAGAGAGGGAGACAGAGGATCTGAAGCAGGCTCCATGCTGGGAGCACAGAGGCTGACTTGGGGCTCGAACTCATGAACCATGAGATCGTGACCCGAACTGAAGTCGAGTCGACTGCTTAACTGAATGAGCCACCCAGGTGCCCCTAAATGCACGTTGTTAAAAAAAAAAAAAAAAGTAGTCTCCGTGCCCAACACGAGACTTGAACTCACAACCCCGGGATTAAGAGTCGGATGCTCTATTGACTGAGCCAGCCAGGTGCTCCTAAATGCACATTTTGGGGCCTGTGAGCCTGACACCGACCGAATCAGAAATTCTGGAGGTGGGACTTAGCAATCTGTGTTTTATTAAGCCCTCTAGATGATTCTGATATACTCTTAAACTTGAGAACCACTTTTTGAAGCCACACTCCCTCTCAGTGTATGCAAGACAACATGGAGGGCTTGGCAGAGAAACCTCCCATCAGATGAGAAAGACCGAATCAAACATATGAGGTCACCGGGGATTGGCCCCTGTTGTGAATGCTCCAAGCAGCCCCACCTGGCTTGGATAACTGAGCTGTCACCCTGTTCCCTCTGGAGCATGGACCCGGCTTTCTCCCTTTGCTCCTCTTCTCTGCCTTTCTAAGTTTGGTTGTTCCTTGTTTCCAGGACATTATCACTCTCCTGGGGCTCCCGCTCCTGTTTCTTGCTGACCACCCAAAGCCCCTCCCCCAGCCAAGGCCTCCCCTGAGTGCCAGGCTCCTGTGCAAATGGACACTGCACATCCACCCCACGTGGATCTGTCCCCACAGACACTGAAAAATGGCTACAACTTCATAAGTTCCCCAGCCTTCCTCCTGCCTCAGCCTTCTCTCTGCACCTGTCATTAGGGTCTCAGTCACAGTATGGCAAATGTAATTGAAATTAGATTTCCTGCTCAAATAATGTTCATTTACATCTGGTCCACCTCCACAGAAAAACTTGAAGAGGGTGGGTTTTTCATTCCCAACCTCGAACTGTAGGAAAGGCCCTATCTCGAAGGAAGACTTCAGAAGGAGGTAGAGGAACCTGTGTATTTAACCCCCCCACTCCTCCACTTTTCTTCAGGGATCAGGCAGTGACAAGCATATCCACCAGGGGGCAGCATCTACTGCTTTCTAACCCTGAGGCTGGGCCGTGGGACTGGGACTGGGTTTGGGGAGTCTTGAATCTGAAAGCGCAGCCTGTAGGGGAGAAGGGTGCCTGTGGGGCCCTTAAACACACATTTTTCCCCCCCACATTCATTCTAAGAGGTAGGGTGTGTTTTCTCCCTTTTGTTCTTGAGGAAACAAAACTGGGATTTGAAAAATGGGTCTTTGTGGGGTGGCTGGCTGGCTCAGTGGTTAGAGCACGCCACTCTTGATCTCAGGGTTGTGAATTCCAGTACCACGCTGGGAGTAGAGTTGATTTAAAGAAAAAGAAACAAACAATGAAATATGCGTCTTTGTGATTCCCAAGCTGCCAGCTGCTTCTTGGGCATCCGTCTTCTTCACTCCTGCAGACTCCTCTCCTCCCTTCATTTGTGCCCTGAGACAGGTTAGGGTGCTGTGGGGAAAAGGATGTCTTCAGCCATTTCCTCAATGAGCTCCTTCATCCCCTATCATCTGCTATTCCTGAGTATGGGTTATCGGTGGGGTAGGGACCTGGAATCACCATACCCCCTTGTTACATGCTGAGGAAACCTAGGCTCCCGATGGGGGGTAAGACTTTTCTAAGCCAGTCTACTACTGAGGGACAGGACTCCCCATGACTCTCAGCCCAGGGTTTCAGCATGCCAGGCTGAGGGGGTCTTCTCTCTCCAGTGTCATCTGCACCCCTGGCCTCTGTTTTTCCTCCTCTCAGAAGACCCTCATCCTCAATTAAGACCTGAGAGTTCGACACTACCCAGACTTTGCCCAGAAATGCAGCATTTTATGGGCATTCCTGGCTAACCCACTATCAACAGAACCCCCAAGGGCTCAGGAACCCCAGACCAGGAAACTCCCAGGCTAAGGGTGGATGCTCGGTTCCCATACTCAGGGACACCCCTCAGTACATCAATCACTCTGTCACGCATTCATGAATTCCCGCAAGGTTTCCTGACTGCCTCTTATGTGCCAGGCACAGTGCTGGGCATCTGAGAGCTATAGATGACAAGAACCAGCTCCTGGGCTCAAGGCTTAGTCTGGTGTGGAGACAGCTCTGAGGAAGAACAACGACAAAGCCGCTGGAATTTCATCCAGGAATGGGAGCAGGGGAGGGGCAGAGAGAGGTAGACATAATCTGAAGCAGGCTCCAGGTTCTGAGCTGTCAGCACAGAGCCCAACATGGGGCTTGAACTCGTGAATTATGAGATCATGACCCGAGCTGAAGTGGGACGCTTAGCTGACAGCCACCCAGGCACCCCTGCAATTATATGCTTATTCATTGCCTGTCTCTCCTCACTCCCCACTATAATGTACATTCCATGCAGGCAGGTCCTTATCCTGGGCTGTGTGCTCTGAATCTAACAGGCCCTCCATATATGATTGTTCAATGGACGAATGTTCAAATGTTCTCTGTAGTGAATACCCCAATACAGTAGGTCTTGGGCTGTGATCTTGTGTAGAGAAAGGGGTGCAGAGGTGAGACTGCCAGGAAGGAAGATGGTCATTAATGGAAGAAGGCTTCCAGGGTGGAGGGGGGTGGGGGGAGGGAACTGGAGCTCCTATTTAAAGGGGACAAATTGGGGTAGGCCAATGGCTCAGTGCTGCCCTGACAAGCTGGGCCCCTTCCTTCACCTCTCCCTGCCCCACCTCCTCCTTCCCATTTGTTCATCAACACCTCTGGCAAACAAGAAAGATGAAGGTGGGCTGGGATTGCCAGCTTCATTGCTTTTATGAGATAATCAGGTGACAATTTCCATGGTGGCTGTGAGGCCCAGGAGATACAAGAGAAATGTTCAAGAAGTTTCAAAGGTTGCAGAAGAAACATAAGGTGATCTGTGTGTTTTTTGCTTCTGTATGTTTTCAGTTTCACAGCCATTGCAACATTTGCTCAGAGCCAAGTTTGGCCAATTTCTAGCAGGGTGACCTTGGACAAATTACCTAACCTTTCAGTGTTTCTGTTTCTTCTTTTTGGAGTAACCATACTTACTTCTTGGGTTGAGTTGTGTATTAAAAAAGGAAAAGTATGGGGCACCTGGCCGGCTCAGTTGGCGGAACATGGGGCTCTTGAGTTCAGACATGGGGTCGTGAGTTCAGGCCCCAGGTTGGGTGTAGAGCCTACTTAAAAAATAAATAAATAAAATGAAAACTTTAAGAAAATTGAAAAGGAAAAGTATGCAGAATTCTCAGACCAGAGCCTGGCATGCAGTGGCCACTCAACACGGTACTGGTTTCCAACTTCGTGGACTGCTCTGTCTTCCCCTTTCCTAACAGAGGCCACCTCTGTGTTTTAGCTCCAGTGGCAATCTGCCACACACTAACATGGAACGTGATGCTAATTTCCTAAGGTCTTGATGTTTTCAGGGATTCAGGGAGGCTCCCTGCGTTGCTGGGACATCAGGTGGCTGGGTCTGTAGGAGGGAGGGGAAGAAGGAGGTCACAAGGCAGTCTGGTGCTAAACAGATGGGAGGTTAGCAGGCAGGAAACGGCTAGGTCCTCCCGTCTAGCTGTGACTTCCCCTACTCTTTTTCTTTCTTTCTTTCTTTCTTTCTTTCTTTCTTTCTTTCTTTCTTTCTTTCTTCCTTTTTAAACATTTTTAAAAGTTTATTTATTTTGAGGGACAGAGTGCGTGAGCCTGAGAGAGTGCACGCAAGGGGAAGGGGCCTAGAGAGAGGGACACAGAATCCCAAGCAGGCTTCTCACTGTCAGTATAAAGCCCAACTCAGGGCTCGAATCCGCAAACCGTGAGATCATGACCAGGGCTGAAGTCAGATGCTTAACTGACTGAGCCACCCAGGTACCCCCTCCGCCACTCTTTTTCTGATCTCCCTAAAATATAACCTTTAAAATAGCTTAATATTGAATCACATAATAAATGTAAGAATCCAGCCTCCTGGCAAAAATGGAAATATTCAAGTCACAATCTTATTCTCCCTTGATCTTCCTCTCCTCCTTCAGTTTAACCTACCTCCCTGAGGGTCATCACTGATATCCTTTTGGTCACACTGTCCCCTGGTGACATCTCCTTTTAAGGGCTGCCTGGAGTGTATCAGGCTGAAATGGCTGGGGGGGATGCCACTCAATCCTGTCCCTTCCTCACCAATCCCACACAGGACTCATTAACTTACAGAAACCTTTCCAAAAGCTTCCAGTTCACACTGTCTGTCTCTCCTCTGAAGTCCTACAAGGACATATCTCAGATTTACAAAGGTCCAGTGTTCCTTGCAGTGGCCAGTCTTAGTTTGTTTTGTTTGTTTTGTTTTTTTTTTTTCACTAGAGTGTGAACCCTATGAGGCCAGGCTATATTCCCATAGTCTCTCTGGCAGAGCACACAGTATGAATGAGGTCAATAAAGTCCTATGGAGTGAAGAATTCTCTCTTTAACTATTTGAACAAGGGGGCCCTTGGGGTATCTGCTTCTGGTCAGCACTCTAACCAGCACCTGAAGGATTTCTGCTCAGGATGCCTAACCTATAGCCTCCTTAATGAGAGAGAACGGATAGCTATGCCATCAGGGGCCCAGACCAGACTCAGTTCCTAGGTTAGCCACTTCCTGACTAGGCGACCTTAAGACAAGTCACTGAACCCTTCGCAATTTTCTTTCCCCGTAGAATGCAGACAGCACCAGTCCCCACCTCACGGGCTGCTGTGAGGATAAACAGTGGTAATGGGTTTAGGCTTAAGCTGTCTTATGAGGTTCCAGGTTTACACAGGTTTGAACACTGACTTAGGAAAGATAAAGAAGTAAGATTCGTCAGTGTCTCCAGTAGACCCTGGCGGAGGGAGTGTACATGTGGAGTCTCTCTCTCTCTCTCTCTCTCTCTCTCTCTCTCTCTGGGGGAGGAGGATGCCGTGATATAGAGTACTAAACTCTTCGCCTCTCCTTCCTAGTTAAACGCTGCCACATTTGTCTCTCCCATTTTCCATCCCGAGTTTACCTCCAAATATTAGAATATGGTAGAAGAGATCAAATAAAACGGTCACCAATTGACCAGACGTCCATCCATGTGTTGTCTGGGTTGCAGTGCACGTATCTCCCTGCCCCGCCCCTCCCCGCCCTTCCCCGCTGCCGCGGGACTGCTGATTGGCCCAGGCTGCGTGACGTCAAGGGGGGTTTTAAGGACGAGTCCCAGGACCGCTCCGCAGTGGCGGCGGTGGCGGCGCGGTGGCGGCGCGCAGGCGGCGGCCACCGGGGTGGTTCGCTTGGAGTCGGGTGGCTAGTCCGGAGAGACGCGGGGAGAGTGCCGCTGACGGAAGGTAAAGGGGCTGTTCTGGCGGTGCTGAGGTGGCCCTGGTGCGGGACCTGGGGAGCTGGAGTCGGCGATCCGAGCCAGGCGAAGTGTTACGGGACGGTGGGAAGGGGGGTCGCGGTGTAAGGAGAGGCGTGTCAACTGCCTGGGGACGTGGAGGGCTGGTGGGAACGGGCCTTACTCTCTGTTCTCAGCGCCCGTACCCTAACTCTTAATTTGGGAGCTCTGCCCGACCTGCCCATTCCTGCGAAGATTTTCGCCTGGGGAATAAGGGTCTGTGCGCCTGCTACCGCGCCACGAGAGCTCGGGGAAGAGGCTTGGGAAGCCAACCGTCGAGGTCTCACCCCCCCACCTGTGTCCAGGACCCGGGGGTTTCTCTAGGTCTCATCGCCCCTGAGAGACGGGAGCACCTCTGTTACACTTGTAGCTGCTTATGCTTAAAAAACAAAACAGAACAAAACAAAACATGGAATTTTAAAAAAGAAGGATGGGCGGCAGATTTAGGAAAGGATCTAGAAGTTGCAAATTTCGTGTTTATTGTTAAATGTCCCCCTTTTTCTCCCATGACCTTTCCTTATTCAGATAACCCAGCTGTGGTCTCCAGAGCCTGCAGATCGAAGCCACGTCCTTGCTTCTGTCCTTGCTTCTACCGTGTGCCCCAAGACCTGTACCTTAGCTGCAGCTCACCATGGGGAACCACTTGACAGAGATGGCGCCCGCTGCCTCCTCTTTCTTGCCCCACTTCCAGGCCCTGCACGTCGTGGTCATTGGGTTGGACTCTGCAGGAAAGACCTCGCTCCTTTACCGCCTCAAGTTCAAGGAGTTTGTCCAGAGCGTCCCCACCAAAGGCTTCAACACAGAGAAGATCCGGGTGCCCCTGGGAGGGTCCCGCAGCATCACCTTCCAAGTGTGGGATGTTGGGGGGCAAGAGAAGCTGCGGCCCCTGTGGCGCTCCTACACACGTCGGACAGATGGGCTGGTGTTTGTGGTGGATGCCACCGAGGCTGAGCGCCTGGAGGAGGCCAAGGTGGAGCTGCACCGAATCAGCCGGGCATCGGACAACCAGGGTGTGCCTGTGCTGGTGCTGGCCAACAAGCAGGATCAGCCTGGGGCACTGAGCGCGGCAGAGGTTGAGAAGAGGCTTGCAGTGCGAGAGCTTGCGGCAGCCACGCTCACCCACGTGCAAGGCTGCAGCGCTGTGGATGGGCTGGGCTTGCAGCCGGGCCTTGAACGCCTGTATGAGATGATCCTCAAGAGGAAGAAGGCAGCCCGGGTAGGCAAGAAGAGACGGTGACCCGAGGCTGTCCCCTCCTCAGCAGTAGGGGTCTCCACACTTGGACAGCCAGGCAGAGCGTGCGGCCCGTCACTCAGCTCTGGGGTGCGGGACCTGTCCACCTCAGTGAAGGACCAAGGAGCACATTGGGGGTCCTGTTTTGGTGCAGCACTGGGGAGGGGATGGGAGAGGGGAGGTCTCATGTCCTTCCCGCATCCTCACCTCCGGAGAAATGGGGGCTGCAGGACTGGGGAGGCTTAAATGTAAACTGTGACTCTACCTCGACCCCATTTCTTCTTTTTCTTCTCTGGCTTTTCGATTAGATATGTTTTGGGGCAAAAGAAGGTTGTTTGGAGAATGCATCTGGGATGAATGAGGGTTATCCCTCCCCTGACCCCCCCCCCCCAAACTGGGGTGTCTCTGCAGGCTGCTTTTCTAGGGATGCTAGTCACAATAGTCTTTATTTTTGTGTCTGTGTGAATGTGCCAAGAACCCCTCCACATTTGTAGATCCACAACTGTTTTTATAAGCTGTGTGTGTCCTCTGTATTATTATTAACTATTTTTTAGCATTTGCATATAAGTTATTAAAGACTGATGATGCTGTAGCTCTGACCTTGGTCTGGCATTTTTCTCTCTCCTTACCTAGCCCCAGGAGTAGTCCTGGATTTCTATGTGGGTGGCAGGAATGGGGAGGGGGAGCCTATCTTGAAGCTGAACTTGCAAAGGAAACACTCCTCTAAAAATTAGATTGTGTGTTTATGGGATGGCTGGTGGAAATTGTAGATGGAGTTGAAACGCCCTCCCACCTCCCAAGCTATTACCTGATTTCTGCAGTTTTGGGGGTACCCCTTCTTTCTCCTGCTTTCCTCCCCTCCCCTCCTCCTCTGGCTCTTACTTGCCCCTCATACCAGCTGGTCCTTGGGGACACTTCTAGGTCTATATAGGTAAATCCTCAAGGAGCCATTCTGTTCTCATCCTCCCCCACTCCCCAGCAAATCCCTCCCCTCCCCCCCCCCACCCCATTCCCAGATCAGGCTGATCTGATTTTTTTTTCCACCTTGGGGATCCTGTGAGAATGGAAAGTAATTCCTTCCTGGCTTTAAGCCATCTCTGTGTGCTCAGTCCTGCTGACTGCAACTCACCAGTGGCGGCAGTGGCAGCGGCTGGTGCTGGGGAGGCCTGGGCTGGATTGAGCCAGCCTGGCCCTGGTGACTAAGCCGTGAGTTGCTCAGCTCTGGGAATGGTAGCTGTTCCCACCAGAGGGGCTGTAGTAGCAGTGGGTGTTTGTGCCTGGTGGGAATGTGGACTGCTAGACTCTCACCCCCCCACCCCCCGGGGAGGAGGGGGAAGGTGTAGGCCACCAAGAGCAGTGATAAGAATAAAATGCTAATGTTTTAGAGGCCGAGGGCCTCTGCCCAGACTTTCAAATCCGTCCCCTCCACCAAACCCAGGGCCAGCTGAGTCTGAGATGATGAACAATCAGACCCTCTTAAGCCGGGGTGGGAGTAGTGAATAAATACCAAGCACAATTCTTTCCAGTCCTCAGCCCTTCAGTTCCTCAGCCTTACCCTTTGTGCAAACATGGGATCCCCAGAGCGGGTTTGAGTCCCCACTCCAGAATCAAATAAACAACGTAGGGAGGACGAGAAGGTGCTGGCAGTCCTATCCTGCGGGAAGACTTTCTAAGGAACTTGCTTCTTCCTAGCGAGGGCCAGCAGAAGCTGAGTTTTGCTGTGGAATCTGGGCCAGTTCAGATTTGTCTCCCCTTCACGGCTGGCAGGATGCGGGTGGGTATGCATCGATCCGGAAGGGTGCCCAAGTGTGCGTCAGTGCGGGGCCTGCTCGACAGAGCTGCTGGGCTGGTTCTGCCGGGCACACGTGCTACCTGGCCCCTCTCTGCACACGCTTGTGACTCATCTCACTCAGTCCTCAGGGCAGAGTCCTCTCCTGCAGCCCAGGAACAGACTAGAGAGGACCTGGTTAGAGGGGCCTGCCTTGGTAGGAGATCTTCTCTCCCCAATCCACCCCAATAATGGTCTTTTGTCTCAAAAGGACATCTTTTCTCCATTTCTGGTCACCTGGGGGACTGAGGTCTCCAGATCTGGAAGAACCTACACATGTCTCCCCCTCCCACCCCCCAGCAGAGGGGCCTCCATGGGGCCAACCCCTGGTTCTGGTTCCGCCAACCACCTGACCTCCCTATCTGATGAGAACTGTTGTCTGCTCACCCAAGCTCCAGCCCCAGGCAAGGGCCATGGTCCACAGCAGACCTGCGGATGTCCCCCCTCTTCCCCACATCCCTCTGGCCTGACCAGCCGATGGGGGTGGAAGAAGAGGTATTAGCAGAGAGAGTGAGATGGAGAAGCCAGCTGCTTTGAAGGGATTGTGGGGAGAGGGGAGCACTGGAAGATTCTGGTTAGAAAGCTCCATTCTGGTTGGGTGGAAGGTCAGGAGTTTCGGAATCAGCCTCCTGTCTTGGTCCATCCTGCCCCAGAGATTCTGTACGCTTTGAGATCTGGGCCACAGGGTTGGAATGGGGGTGGGATCAAGGTTGAGGGTAGGCTGTAGTTTCCTTGTCCTAGCTTCTTTATCAAGTAGAATTTCTTTGAGGCTCTGAGATGGATGTTGAGGAGATGCTGAGGGTAGAGGGTCTCAGGGGGCCCGGAGTGGTGTTTGGGGGCTGGATGGCTATGGGTGGAGTTGAAAGAAGCCAATGGGCCCAGAGTTTGGGCTGCCCTCCCCCCACCAGCCACCTCCTCTCCCCACACAAGCTGGATGGTAAAATTCAACTGGGCACTTTGCCTGGTGCGTTGCCCGTCCCCAAGCAAAGATAGCAGTGGTCCCTCATCTTCCCAAACCCTCTCCAGTCCTGCTATGCTGAATGTGCTCCAGGAAGAGAAAAAACAAAGAGGAAGGAAAGAAATCTCTAAGACCCAGAGGGGGCAGCAACTTGCCCAAGGACACACAGCTACTCGGTGGCACATCCAGATCCTTCCTCTCAGGCTGACTCTTCGTCCTCCCAGGGCCAGACAGATAGGAGATAGGCAAAAGTCTAGCAACTCAGAACTCCGACCTCCCCTTCCCTCCCTTCTTTCCTCCCTCGGTCCCCTCCCTGATTAGTTTAAGGGCCAGCTTTCCGTTCCCCGTCCCTTTCCTGAGGAGTTTAGAAGCTTTATCTCTGAAGCCCAGCAGAACTCTGGCCTCAAATCTGGCCAGAAGTCCCCACCCTCCTTTCATGCTGACCGTGTATCACCCTAAGTCTTCCTTGAGATGGACATCTCCAGCAAGGATTGGGAGGCACAGATTCCACTGAGGCACCCGGGGTACACGGGACAGTGTGTTCTCCAACAGGAGAGCACAGGCCTGCTTTGAATGGAGGCCAGTGGGAAGGGAGGGAGTGAAGGCAGTAAGGGAGACCCAGGCCAGCACTGGGCTGTAAAGGGTGGGTAGTCTGTAGCCGCACATCACTTACAAGGCCATCAGCTGGGGCATTTGTGGGTGGAAATCATGGGACCTCCTCCCCTGGCTAAACCAGAGGAGAGGATTTGTTCTTCCTTCCTTAAAAAAAATTTTTTTTCAAAAATTTTTTACTGTTCTTTCCCTCCTCTGCCTGATTACAAAAATAATAGATCTTTTTGTGAAAGAAACTTAAGAAAACGAAGAACACCATAATCTAAATTTCAGAGTTAGCTGAATGTCAGGGACAGGTTTTTATACATAGTCTTTCAGATATTTTTTTCTCTACATATACAAAAGAGGTATGTATTTCTATACAACCACACGGGGAATTACAGAAGGCATATGTAGTACAGTTTCACTTTTCTTATTTATGTCTTGGGCATCATTCAATGTTGGGACATACAGATTTTTCTCATTCTTTTTAATGACTACAAGAGATCCCACTGTATGAATGTACCATCATTTCTTAATTAAATCCTTTTGTTACATTCATAGTGTGTCCATAGCAATGGACCACCTTGCACATATATATTTTTTTTAAGTTTATTTATTTTGAGAGAGATAGAAAGCACAAGTCAGGGAGGGGCAGAGAGAGAGCGCGCGCACGAGGGAGAATCTCAAGCAGGTTGTACACTTTCAGCGCAGAGCCTGACACGGGGCTCAAACCCACAAACCATGAGATCATAACATGAGCTGAAGTCGGATGCTTAACTGATGCTGAGGCACCCAGGCGCCCCCTTGCACCTATTTCTTGTAAGATAAATCCCTAGACATGTAATCGTTGTATCAAAGGGTCTATGTAGCTCAGATTTTCATAGGCACTGCTAAAATGTGTATGTAGAGAGGGTTTGGGGGTAAGGAACTTTAATCCAGCCCCGTCATCCTCCGTCCCCAGATTTCAAGGACTCTTCAAGCTGAGGAGGGGGGTGTGTATGGGGGTGGACGTTATAATGCCCTTGCTTTTGGGGAGATAAGAAATAAAACCACCAGCCACCTGGCAGAGAATTTGCAGGCGTGGGAGTGAGCTTGGGCTGACTTTCCTGGTCTGGGAACTGAGCCCCAGGGGGGCTGCCTGGCTGATGGCGGAGGGGGGCAGATGGTGAGGACTCCCTCAGCACCCAGCTTCTCACAGACGTCAGGCAGAGTGGGCGAAACATCTCCTGAAATAAATCCTGGCGAGTCAGGGAGGGAGTCGGGCTGAGACAAGAAGTGAATGCTCTAAAGGGAGCATGGAGAGGAGCTCTTCAGTTGGCAGAAGGGCCACTGAGACCTTGGGCCTCCCCCAGGGTGACCCTTACTTACTCTTCTGGTGGGGACCCCCACCAGCTGCTTTAGAGTATGGACTCCTGGAACAGAAGCCTGAAGTATTAGATACGTTGACCACTCTGGGCTGTTTGGGACACCACTTGTCTGTCCATTCAGGCGCCTGGGCTAATCTTCAGTCGGTGCCCCTGCAGAATGGGGTGGGGAAGGCAGGAGGGCTTATCTCTTGAGCTCCTCCACCCCCTCCTATGAAATCTGGTGAGCACTTTGGTGGAGTTGCCCAGGGATGACAGCTGGGTTTTAAAGATTGCTGAGAGTAAGGTTTTGTGCTTTTGACTGTGTTTGTTTTTGCAAGATTATCCATTGCCTTCCATTCCAGATGCTGACTCTTATCCTTAGGGAGTGAGAAGGCAGAACTGCTTACTCACTCTCTGGAACTCTTCCAGGCTGAGGGGGGGAGGAACAGAGCCACCAGTCTGACCAGACAGCACCTCAGAAAGTACCCCACCGTTGGCCTCAGTCTACCTATCTGTAAAGTGAGGGGGTTAAGTAGACAGTATTGGATCTTTTCTGGTTCACTTTTTTTTTTCTTTTTATAAATGTTTATTTATTTTTGAGAGAGAGAGAGAGGGAGACAGAGCACAAGCAGGGGAGTGGCGGAGAAAAGGAGACACAGTATCCGAAGCAGGCCCCAGGCTCTGAGCTGTCAGCACAGAACTGGGACGCGGGGCTTGAACTCGTGAACCATGAGACCATGACCTGAGCCGAAGTTGGACACTCAATTGACTGAGCCACCCAGGTGCCCCTTTTTTTCTTTTCTTCTTTTTCTTTTTCTTCTGCTTCTGCTTCTTTTTTTTTTTTAACATTTATTTACTTATTTTTTAGAGATTGAGAGAGAGGGAGAGAGAGAGCAGGGGAGCGACAGAGAGACAGGGAGACAAAATCCCAAACAGGCTCCACGCTGTCAGTGCAGAGCCTGATGCGGGGCTTGAACTCACAAACTGTGAGATCATGACCTGAGTTTAAACCAAGACGTGGATGCTTAAGCGACTGAGCCACTCAGGCACCCCTCTGGTTCACTTTCTATGATTCTCAGTACAAGGTGGGCTGGGGAACTCCTTCATGATCTTTCTGCCTTCATTTTATCACTTTCTGAAAGTACCTTATTCGTTTGTTTGTTTTTTTAAGTTTGTTGGCTGTGTGCCCTCATCTCCAGGCCATTCATTCTAGGAGGACAGCCCTGATTCATTTTGTTCACTACTGCATCCTTAGGACAGTGGTGGGCACACTGTAGGGCCTCATCTCATATCTGTGGAATGTGGGGTGTCCATTCAAGGTTTGGAGAATTAAGGTATCACCTCAGTGAAGAAGTGATTTTACTCTATAAATACTGACAGCAACCAGGAGAAAAGTTATCAAGCAAAGTGGGAGAGTTTATCTGGGAAGCCTTCCTGGAAGAGGTGAGGAAAAGAAGCAGATTTGGAATCCAAGTTAAATATTTGGATTAACAAGGCACTTGGAGGACCATGGGCTTTGGAGCACTTTCTTGGCTCTAGGAGAGAACTCAGGAGAAAAGACTTGAGTCTGAAGTTTAATGGACATAGTTTTGTTCCTCCCTTCCCAGTAATTAGTTTTCTGACCTAGGACGCTCCCCAGAGTCTGTTTACCACTCTCCTACCTCAGCTCCTCCCAAGGTCACCCCAGGATAGTCAAACTAGACTCCCATTCTTCTACCCCAGAGGAGCTGAGTGTGGGGCTGGTGACAGAAAAGGGACCCCCCCAAGGAACTCTAGACCTGCATTGTCCAATATGGTAGCCACCAGCCACACGTGGTGACCAAGCACTGGAAATGCGGCTGAACTGAACTGAGATATGCTCTAAGTGTGAAATACAACAGATTTTGAAGAGTTAGAGAAAATAATGCAAAATATCTCATTAATACTTTTTTTTTTTTTTTTTTAATTTTTTTTTCAACGTTTTTTATTTATTTTTTTTTTTGGGACAGAGAGAGACAGAGCATGAACGGGGGAGGGGCAGAGAGAGAGGAAGACACAGAATCGGAAACAGGCTCCAGGCTCTGAGCCATCAGCCCAGAGCCTGACGCGGGGCTCGAACTCACGGACCGCGAGATCGTGACCTGGCTGAAGTCGGATGCTTAACCGACTGCGCCACCCAGGCGCCCCACATTAATACTTTTTATGTAGAGTATATGTTGAAATGATAATTTTTGGTTAATTGGGTTAAATAAAATACTTTGTTTAAAAAAAATAAAAAAGGAAATAAGGGTGCCTAGGTGGCTCAATCGGTTAAGTGTCCAACTTTGACTCAGGTCATGATCTCGTGGTTCGTGGGTTCAAGCCCCGCCTCGGGCTCTGTGCTGATAGCTCAGAGCCTGGAGCCTGCTTCGGAATCTGTGTCTCCCCCCCTCTGCCCCTCCCCTGCTCATGCTCTGTCTCTCAAAAATAAACATCAAAAAAAAAAAAAAAAGAAAAAGAAAAAGAAAAAGAAAATACTTCACTAAGATTAGTTTCACCTGTTTTTATTTACCTTTAAAAAATATGGCTGGGGCGCCTGGGTGGCTCAGTCGGTTAAGCGTCCGACTTCAGCTCAGGTCACGATCTCGCGGTCCGCGAGTTCGAGCCCCACGTCGGGCTCTGGGCTGATGGCTCAGAGCCTGGAGCCTGTTTCCGATTCTGTGTCTCCCTCTCTCTCTGCCCCTCTCCCGTTCATGCTGTGTCTCTCTCTGTCTCAAAAACAAATAAACGTTAAAAAAAATTAAAAAAAATATGGCTACCAGAAATTCTGTAATTACAGATATGGTTCATATTCAACTTCTACTGACAATGCAGGTCCAAATATTTGGGGGAAGGAGCAGTATGGGGAAAAGAATGGGAGATCCGCAGTTCTTCTTTTCTTCTGAAATCAGAAGAGCTTTTAGGATAGGTGAAGACTTGGCATATCTTGAGTTATCTTAAAACATCTTCTCAAACTTTGACTCTCAATGATGCCAACCTAGTTATTAGCAGGTGATTTCCCTAGCTTCTTTCAGGGTGTTTTCACTCTATAAACAGCTATTTATTTATTTATTTATTTATTTATTTATTTATATTTATTTATTTTTTAAGTAACTTTTACACCCAACATGGGGCTCAAACTCACAGCCCCAAGATCAAGAGTCTCATGCTCCACCAACTGAGCCAGCCAGGTGCCCCATAGAAGCTCTTTATTTATTTAAAAAATTTTTTTAATGTTTATTTTTGAGAGAGAGAGAGAGAGAATGTGAGCAGGGAAGGGGCAGAGAGAGAGAGAGAGAGACACGGAATCCGAAGCAGGCTCCAGGCTCTGAGCTGTCAGCACAGAGCCTGAGGAGGGGCTCGAACCCACGAACCATGAGATCATGACCTGAGCCGAAGTCAGACGCTCAGCTGCTCAACCGACTGAGACACCCAGGTGCCCCGCCCCTATTAAAGCCCTTTAAATATCTATTTCATGTGGAGCCCAGCTACCTGGAATCCACACAAAAATCCTGATGTGATTTTATCCAGTAGTTTCTGATCTCTCACCAGATGGCTGTGACAGTAATAGCAGTGTTGACTGAGCTTTCATCATCTTGCCCTCCCTCTGCCTTCTTCTGCCCAACCCTATGCGCCCCCTTCACCCCCACCCCCCACCTCCCACGTGCTCCCCTGCACAAAAATCCTGGAACAAAGAGAGGGGCTCAGGCAGGCAATGGGAAGATGCCAGCTAGGGGTCTGGATAATCCACAAACTGGATTATCTGCCCCTGAGTTTGCACATACATAAGCAGGTGGCCTAGATGCAGACAAGATGTACTGGGATGAGCCAAGGGGATCAGGTTAACACCTTGTGTGTGACACTGTGTGTGTGTGTGGTGGGGGGAGGACAGTCCTACAATAAAACCCTTACCCATTTATCTCCCATCCTGAGCATTCGTCCAGTCGATCACTCCATTTTTATTTTTAAGTTTATTTTTTAATTTTGAGACAGAGAGAGAGAGAGAGAGAGAGAGAGAGAGAGAGACAGCAGAGGCAGAGAGAGAAGAGAGACAGAATCCCAAGCAGGTTGTGCACTATCAGGGCAGAGCCCAACTCGGGGCTCGATCCCTCAAACCGTGAGATCATGACTTGAAATGAGATCGAGTCAGACACTTAACCGACTGAGCCACCCACGTGCTCCAATGACTCCTTTCAAACAACCATATACAATATAATAGTTAGCATTATTGTGCATAGCCACACCATCCTAGGCACCGGAGCTAAGGTGTGATTTGTACACAAGGAAGGCGTCCTGGATCTGGTTTCCTGGATGCAGAGCCTGAGACAGGGATTCAGTGGGCACATGGTTTACTGAAGGCAAATTTTCGGTGGGGGGGGGGGGGGAAGGGAGGGAGGGAAGCAGGAGGGAACAGGGGAGGGGCTACACAAGGATGTACTCTCACAGTTGGAGTCTAATGTCAGCTTGATCCTGTGGGGAAGCTCTGGTTGGAGAAATTCACCTCAGAAAGGATCCCCCCCAGAGGCAGAGAGCCTAGCCTTTTAGACCCCTTCAGTCAGCTAATTGGCTGCCGCTTGCTCAAGTCTCTAGAGAAGGAGCAACCAGGAGACTTTGGGACCAATAGTCGGAGTCAGTGGAGGGAATCTGGGCGAGGCATCAAGGGCATCCACTCAGGGCGGAGACCGAGAAGGGAGAGCTGCCCTGGGCAAGCCTGAGTCCTGACTGCTGTCCTTGTTTGGCAACCCAGTTCTCTTTCTACTCTTGGCCTCAGCCTCAGCCCTTATCTGCCCTTGGTCTGGTTCTTTGTCTCTCCCCCCTCACCCCCCAACTCAATCCTGACACCAGCCCTTTGTTCCTGCCTTTGATGCTGCCCTCTCCCTTCTGGAGATTTATCTGAAACTCAAGATAAAATGCTGAGTTTCTTCGAGAGCCTACAGGAAGCTGGGGCTACTGAGTCATCCTTTTGACCTCTTTCCTTTCCAGCGGGTCAGTGGAGCCCCACTGCTCCCCTAGGCAGAAAGCCCTGGTGCGCCAGGGCACTTTTGAACCGCACCCCTCCTCTTGGGCCCCTCCCTTTCCTGGGTGTGTGCATCCTCACCTCTCCAGCAGAAAGGACAGTTCAGGAGAAATTCATTCTCCGGGCTTGGCTCCTACTTAAACATCACAGGATACATTCCCTGGAAGGGAAGGGTGGGATCAGGGCTGGCTTCCTTAGAGACTTCAGAACAGAAGAGACGCCTCCTTTCTCTGACCCCCTCCCAAAGTCACACAGAGACTGACGGAGAGGAAGAGATGATTGTTTCTGCCCAAACTGGGAGACGGATGGCCTGATTTCTGAAACTTCTTCTCTGGCACAGCCTGGTTTGTAGAGGTGCCAGGATTCTGAGGCAAAAAGCAAGAGAGAGAAAAAGGGCATTCTTTGAGGGCATTTAGCTGCACTTTTACACCCAAAATGACAAAGAGAGGGTCCAGTGTTACGTCCTTCACGTCCTCCTGTGGCATGTCACCACACACACACACACACACACACACACACGCACACACACACACACACACCCTCATGTTGTTGAAACCAGAGCTGCTGGCTCCAGGGAAGGGAGTGAGGAAGCAGTTGTGGACAGGTGTGGGTGGCCGCATACCTCTCCTTCTGGGAGGTGACACTTCCACTACACCTCCACAGGTTTCATCCGAACCTCACCCTAGCCTTGGCTTTGTGTTGTCAGGGTGGGCAGGAGGGACAGATGAACTGAGCTGGTCCGATGCCAACAAGGAGAGCATCCTTAACAGGCCTCTTGAAATGTCAGCAAATCAGTTCTCCCAGGAACCAAATCTGAAGGAAATTCAGCTTAAAGAACAGCAACAGGGAGGGGGTGGGGGGGTGCCTGGGTGGCTCATTTGGTTGAGCATCTGACTTCAGCTCAGGTCACCATCTCACAGTTTGTGAGTTCGAGCCCCCTGTTGGGCTCTGTCTGTGCTGACAGCTCAGAGCCTGGAGCCTGTTTTGGCTTCTGTGTCTCCCTCTCTCTCTGCCCCTCCCCTGCTTGTGCTCTGTCTCACTCTCAAAAAAAAATACACATAAAAAAAAATAAAAAGAACAGCAACGGGAACCGGACCTAGATTGCTGGGTGAACTTCAGTGAAGGGTTGGGGGAAGCACCTGGAGAAGTTCATGGGATATAACTATCCTTTGGTATATCATCTGAAGGCAGGGTATGGGGCTAGGATAAAGTCTGGGGTCCGGACTGGGGAAAATGACCCTGGCAGCCCAAAGCATTTGGCATCTCTGAATCAGGGCAAGGAACTGCCTGGCTGGACATGTTGCCCCCATTACGCTGGGGCTGGGGCTGTAATTGCCGTAATTCGTTGATGAATGCAATTTGCAGCTGGCTTCTCTCCCTGTGGCAGGCCTCAATTAGAGCTGCCAGAAGCATCTGGGGTGAGGAGGAGCTGGGTTGTTTCCAACAGCTTCTCCTGGTCCCCTCTCAGCTCTCTGTTCCACCCTAAAACAAGAGGGGGCTCTTTAGGCCAATATATTATCACCCTCCACTGTCTCCTGAATTTACTCCCAGAGATATAACTTCAGAATGACTGGTATGGGAGTTGAGAGGGAGAAAGGCATAAAATGAGGGATGCCTTCCTGCAGGTTGGTCTGAGATGCTATGGATGTTAAAACTCAACCATGTTTGGGGTGCCTGGGTGGTTCAGTTGGTTAAGTGTCCAACTTAGGCTCAGGTCATGATCTCATGGTTTATGGGCTCGAGCCCTGCATTCCTGCTTTGGATCCTGTCTCCCTCTCTCTCTGCCCCTCCCCTGCGCTTGTGCTCTCTCTCTCTCTCTCTCTCTCAAAAATAAATAAACATTAAAAAAAACCCCAAACCTCAACCATGTTTAAGTTTAGTCTTTTCTCATTTATTCTAGAGCTTCTAGAAGTCCTAAAAAGAAGAAGATGTTTGAGCCAAAGTACTTTCCAGACAAAGGAAAAAAGCCAAGTCAGAATCATGGAAAAGAGAGAGAGTTAAAAAAAATCGGCTCCACACAGATATATAATTTTAATTTTAAAAGACTGCATGACCACTAGAGATCATTTAGTCCAGTGTTTTTCCAGACTTTAAAAAAAAAAAAAAAAAGCAATGAGAACATTTCTTCAAACAAAATCTAACATAGAAGCTCAGTATGTAGGACAAGTCATGGCTGATCCAGTTAGAGTGCAAATGGGGGCTCTGAGCCCCCTGGACTGTCCTTCTTTCCAAGTCCTGTCCCCACTCCCCACCCCTCTTTCCTGCCTCCTGACTTTAGAAAGTCGCACATCCCAAGAAATCTGCTAGACATGGGCAGACTGGGGCAGTTGGTTGCCCTACATTCAATGGAACGGAGTTAGAAAACCACTAATACAATCCTTTGATCTATTAAACACATGAGGCCAAGAGAGGTGATGTGGTTTAAAGTCTCATGGGTAGATTCCCCATGCCCAGGAGAAGCCTATACCTTAGGAGGTATAGCCTATGTCTCTGTGAGAGGTAAGACTACCCACCTTCCAATCTCCCTTCTCTTTCAAGACCCTTTCTTGTGAAGCCTTCCCTGATTCCGGCAGATGTGTCAAGAGATAGATGGATGAATGGATGACTTGGAAGATGGATAGATGGAATGAATTAGTGGATATAAAGACGGATGGATAGAAAGCTGAGTGCTGCGTTGACGCCCTAGGGATGAAACAGTTGGGCAGTTTCTAGGCAACTTCCTCTTACATCAATTCCCCTTAGATGGCCATTTTGCTTGAATTTGATTTTTGGAATATCTAACATACCTATATTCGGATGCAAGGACCAACGTAGCTTTCCAATTAGCAATCATTTAAAGTGATCATTTTTGGATTACTTGTGCTATTGTTTTCCTCCACAGAAAGTTATGTTTTAATTACATCAATACAATATTTGATGAAAATACCTCAAATAGGCAGCTGATGGCAGTGACGAATAGTGTCTGAAAATAAAACAGTTTAAAAATATCAGACAAGGGAGCATGTAGGAGGCAGAGAGAGAGGATGAGCAGCTGGTGAATATAGCAAGCAAGACAATCAGCACTCAGGACTGGAAAGGCTAGAAGGCTGATAGGAAGAAAGGATTCGGGGTGGGCATTAGAAGGACTTCCCAATTATCAGGATCAAGAGATGATAGGATAGAAAGTTTTGAAAGAAAGAGGGGGAATGGTGTTGATCATGTTTGGGAACAAAACGTTAGGTTAAATAACTACCCATAATTTTTTCTGGACCTGGTATTTATTCAACTACAATTTCCTGAGCATCCATTCGGACCCAGGTATCAGACTATGTTATCTCAGTCCATTGTGCCTGTGGGCAAGAAGATGGCATCTACACATGCTCAGATGTGCATTTTCTCCTTGGGCCATCTCATTCACATCCACGGTTTTAACCACAGCAGCTACGCTGACTCCCAAGTGTTCATCTCTAGTCCAGACCCCTTCCTGAGCCCTGTACCTTACCTCCACTGCACTGCCCAATATCTCCCCCTGGATGTCAGCAAGTGCCTGAAACTCGAGAGACCCCATCCTGAACTCATCTGCTTCCTGTCTAAACGTGCTCCTCTGCCCAGATTCCCCATCCCCATTCATCTGACCCACTCAATACCCAAGTCAGAACCAGGGCATCATTGACTTCTTCTCTCTGTCCCTCACTCTGTCCCCTCCAGGCAGGTCACCATGTCCAGTAATTCGACTGACTACATACCTCACAGATCTGTATCTTTCTCTTCTTCCCATGGGAATGGCCCTAAGTTTAGGTCACCATTTGCCACTGGGTTACCACTCTGCCTTCCTCAGTGGTCTCCTACTTGCCTGTCTTGGGTCCTGGGGACCCATTCTCCACTTGCCAGATTCATTTTTCCAAAATCCAAATCTGATCGGTCCCCTCCTCCTAAAACCTTTTGACGAAAGCCCAACTGTCTTTAAAATAACATTCAAACTTGGGGTGCCTGGGTGGCTCATTGAGTTAAGTGTCTGACTCTTGATTTTAGCTCAGGTGGCAATCTCACCTGAGCTAAATGAGCTCAGCTCATGAGATCGAGTCTGGCATCAGGCTGAGTGCTGAGCATGGAGTCTGCTTGGGATTCTCTCTCTCTCTCTCTCTCTCTCTCTCTCTCCCTCCTTCTGCCCCTCTCCCCCTCTTGCATGCTGTCTCTCTCAAAATAAATAAATAAAGCTAAAAAAATTATATCCGAACTCCTTTGCATTTGTGACCAAAGCTCCCAGACTCTGACCATCCCTCCTCTCCACCCTTCACTTGGCTTCACCAAATCTAGGTTTTTGCCGGCAGGGTTCTGTCACCTCCGTGCCTTTGCACGAGCTATGAGCTATTCCTGCTGCCTCAGAATGCCTCTCCTCCTGTGTTCACCGATCTAATTCCTCTTCTTCATGACTCAGCACGATTGCACTGCAATATGGTTGCCTGTTTACACGTCTGTCCCTTCCACTTCAGTGTGAGATTTCCCAGGGACAGGTATGCTGTCTTTCACATCTGCATTCCTTGTGCTGAGTGTGTTGCTTGGCACGTCGTGTGTCCAGTAAATGTTTGTGGAATGAATGTGTGACCTCCCATAGTTCTCCGTCATCTTTGGGCTTTTGATCTCATCCTCTCTCTTGGGGAGGCCAATTCAGTTCAGTGTAAGATAAGACTTGAAGACAGGACTCAGGATGTGCCATAGAAATCAGTACATTTTTCTTTCCCTCCCTCCGCTCTCAGATTTTGCTGGCGGCCACACCCTTGGCACGGACACAGGCAGCTCAGTCTGCAGAACGTCAGCCGGCAGCACATAGCCCTTCCCTTCCTCCCTGGCGCTGTCTTCGCTCAGCACAATCACTTTTCCTTTTTGGGTGTTCAGAGCTCTGATAGCAGAGGGCTGGGTGGGAGGGTGGCAGCATCGGCTGTCTGCGGGGAGGCAGAAGAGGGAGTGCGGGAGAGCCAAGGCGTGGGTGGAAGCAGGCGATTGGGCCCTTTGGAGGGAGAAAGAAAATTTCGCTCTTTGGGGCTGCTCGGGGTGTAGTCCTTGGGATGCCCTTGTCCCTGTTGCTCTCTGGGAGCTGAAATTGCCCTGTTGATATTTAGCCTTCTGAATGTTGGTGGGCTTTCTAAGGGAGGGAGGAGAGAAGGAGAGAAAAAGGGGAGAGGGAGAGAAAGACAGGGATTATGGATTTTCAGAACCAGCCCTGCACGTTCCCTTGCTACCAAACCACTGGACAGAATCTTGGGGGTCAGGCTATGCTAGTTCCTTGTTTTGAAGAACATAGGGGAAGAAAGCCTGCCACATACCTCATTCATTTATTTTATTTTATTAACAAAAAAAAAAATTTTAATGTTTATCTATTCTTGAGAGAGAGAGAGAGAGAGAGAGAGAGAGACAAAGTGCGAGTGGGGGAGGAGCAGAGAGAGAGGGAGACACAGAATTGGAAGCAGGCTCCAGGCTCCAAGCTGTCGGCACGGAGCCCAACGCGGGGCTCGAACTCACGGACCGTGAGATCATGACCTGAGCCGAAGTCAAACACTCAACCGACTGAGCCACCCAGGCGCCCCATATTTTATTTTATTTTTTAAAGGTTTATTTATTTTTGAGAGAGCAAGAGCAGGGGAGGTGCAGAGAGAGGGGGACAGAGGATCCAAAGCGAGCTCTATGCTGAGAGCAGAGAGCCTGATGCAGGGCTCCAACCCACGAACTGTGAGAACAGGACCTGAGCCGAGGTCGGACACACAACCACTGAGACACCCAGGCACCCTGAGCTCATTCATTTATTCACTCATTATCTGGTTGATGCCAGATGCTGGGGCACAGGATGCATAAGGCTCAGTGCTCCTGGAGCTCACATGCTAAGGGGGGGGATGGGCCCATAAGCAGATATGTTACAACCCAACAGCCCGGTGTGGTCTGGGATGGCCGTGAGAGCAAGGGCTTGGTGGGAATGGAGGACAGGTCACTGTCCACAGAAAGGCATCAGCCGAGGTGGTGACATTTCTGCACAGTCTTGTTCTCATAACTGCCTCCAACTTCAACTCCTTAGAGGAGACCGTTAAACTCTGGCTGAGGACAGTAGTACCCCATATGGTAGAAACAGTGCTGAATTCAGAAAGGACAACATCCTTCAGATTCATTCATTGATTCATTCATTCATTGATTCATTGATTCATTCATTCATTGATTCATTCACTCATTCAGTAAAGGCCCTTACCTGCCGGACCTTGAAAAATTGACATTAATTCCCTGAGCTTCGGTTTTTTCATGAATATAATTGAGACACTGTGACATCCACCGCATCGTTCTTTCTGGAGGATTACACGAACCGATGGGAGTGACGATGCTTTGTCAGCTGCAATGTGCTTGGCAAATGTGATCTATTATTTATTTTTCCACTCACGCACTCATTCAGTCAGCCAGTAACTACTGAGCGCTCTCTCTAAGGTCTGACAAGCCCCTCCTCGAGACAGGGGCCTGTTCTGTGCACGTGGGTGTGTATCTGTGTGTGAGGGTCTGTGAGCGACTGTAGCCTGCCTTCATCGAGCAACAACCATCTGTTGCGGGGAAGTCCTAGCTTCCCCAGCCCCCAGCCCTCGCCCCTGGGTGCAGGCGGGCAGGGGCATGTTCTTCAGTCTCTCCCTCAGCCACGGATGCTGGTGCAGAGAGGAGGCCGACATGGGCCATGACTCACCAGCCTTAGTCACGTTGCCTACAGGACTTCCCTTTCTACCAGATGATGGCCCAGAATAAAAGTGTGGCCAGAGCGTGAGGTAGCATTCCAGGCTGCATCTCTGCGGGGCATCTGAGCCACCAGGAAGGGAGCCGAATTCATTGTTCTGCTTGTCCCCTAGCTTCCCCGCTGCTCACATCAGAGGCATCTAGGGGAATCCCAGGGCTGCAGGAGGGCAGAGGAAGAGGCCCTGGCCTCATGGAGGGTGGCAGACCATGGGTCGCTTTCCCACTGCCTGTCATTGTCTCAGCAGATCTTGGCCAGCCACACCATCAGCTCCAATGTTTATAAAGTGATTTCCCACGCTTTCTCTCATTGGATTCCCACAAGAACCTATGAGGCTCTTATTGGAGAGACCAGAATAGCATAGAGGTACAGTGTGTGGTCTCGGGTTAACTGCTGCATTTGAAGCTGGGTCTGTGGCTTTCCAGCTATGAGACTGAGTGAACCCCTTAACCTCCTATGCCTCAGATTCCTCATTTTATTTTTCTTCTTTTTTAAAATCTTTTTTAAAAAAGATTTTATTTATTTATTTGGGGGCGGGGCAGCGGGAGAGACAGAGGGTCTTAAAGCAGACTCCACACCCAGCATGGAGCTCGATGCCATGTGGGGCTTCATCTCATGACTGTGAGATCACAATCTGAGTCGAAATCAAGGGTCCAACGCTTACCTGACTGAGACACCCAGGCGCCCCTCAGATTCCTCATTTTAAAAATGGGGATCATTGCGGGGCGCCTGGGTGGCTCAGTTGGTTAAGCATCTGACTTCAGCTCGGGTCATGATCTCACTGTCAGTGAGTTCGAGCCCCACATCGCATTGGACTCTGTGCTGACAGCTCAGAGCCTGGAGCCTGCTTTGGATTCTGTGTCTGTCTGTCTCTCTCTCTGCTCCTCCCCCACTCGTGCTCTGTCTCTCTCTGTCTCTCAAAAATGAAAAAATGTTAAAAAAAAAAAAAGGGGGGAGATCATTGGGGCACCTGGCTGGCTTAGTCAGTAGAGAATGTGATTCTTGATCTTGGGGTTATAAGTTTGAGCTCCATGTTGGATATAGAAAATACTTAAAAATAAAATCTTTGGGGCACCTGGGTGGCTCACTTGGTTGAGTGACCGATTCTTGGTTTTGGTTCAGGTCATGATCTCATGGTTTGTGAGTTGGAGCCCCGCATCGGTGCAGAACCTGCTTGGGATTCAATCTCTCTCTGCCCCTCCCCTGCTTGTACATGTGCGTGCACTCTCTCTCTCTCAAAATAAATAAAACTTTAAAAACAGAACAGTCTTGGGGGTGCCTGGTTGGCTCAGTTGGTTAAGCACCCAAATCTTTTTTTTTTTTTTTAATGTTTTTCTTTATCTTAGAGAGAGAGAGAGAGGCAGAGAGAGAGAAACACATAATCTGAAGCGGGCTCCAGATTCTGAGCTGTCAGCAGAGAGCCCGATCTGTGACTCGAACTCATGAACCGTGAGATCACGACCTGAGCTGAGGTCAGACGCTTAACCGACTGAGCCACCCAGGTGCTCCAAGATTTTATTTTTTTTAGTGTTTATTTATTTTTGAGACAGAGCACTGCAAAAGCGAGGGAGGGGCAGAGAGAGAGAGAGGGAGACAGAGGATCCGCAGGGCTCAAACTCATGAACTGTGAGATAATGACCTGAGCTGAAATCAAGAGTTGGACACTTAGGGCCTGGGTGGCTCAGTCAGCTAAGCGGCCAATTTCAGCTCAGGTCATGGTCTCACGGTTTGTGGGTTTGAGCCCAGCATCAGGCTCTGTGCTGATAGTTCAGAATCTGGAGCCTGCTTCGGATTCTGTGTCTCCTTCTTTCTCTGCCCCTCCTCCCCGCTCACGCTCTGTCTCTCTCAAAAATGAATAAATGTTAAAAAGAATTTTTTTTAAATCTTAGAAAAATAAAATAAAAACGGGGATCATGAGGGGTGCCTGGCTGGTTCAGCTGGTGGAGCATGCAACTCTGGATCTGGGGGTTGTGAGTTGGAGCTCTGAGTTGGGTGTAAAGATTTCTTAAAAAAAATTAAAGATGCGGATCATGATAGCATTTACTCTGCACAGTTTTTGTCACGATTAGTAGTTTCCTCGTTTATTGTTTCTCACTCCAAATTAGACTGCAAATTTTAGAAAGAAGGGATCTTTGTTTTGTTTGCCGAGTGAGTGTCTGGAGTGTTTAGGACAGTGCCGGACACAGAGAGGTTTGCAAAAGATACTTACAGAATGAACGCAGCAGCTTGGAACAAGCCAGGCTCACAGTGTGTCTCCTATGCGTTAGCTATGGCAGTCAGTTCGGGCCGCTATAACGGAAATACCACAGATGAGGTGGCTTACACACAGGAGTGTATCTTCACCGTGCCAAAGGCTGGCAAGTCCAAGATCAATGAGCTGGCTGATTTATTTAGTTCCTGGTGAGATCCTTCTTCTACTTTGCAGAGGGGCGCCTTCTTGCTGTACTCGCTCATGTGGCAAAGAAAGAGCTCTGTGTCTTCCTTTTCAGAAGGGCCTGAATCGGGTCATGGAGGCCCCATCCTCCTGACCTCATCTAACCCTTTTTACCTCCTGAAGGTCCTACCTCCAAATACCCTCACATTGGGGATTCGATTTCAACAGGTGAAACTGACGTAGGAGACGCTAACATTCAGTCCCTACTAGCTATTATTATAGGGTTTTCCCTATTTGGGGGCTGTAGAGACTGAAGTTTTTAGCGTTGAAGTGAATTGCCAGAAGTCACAAAGCCAGACACGGCAGGGGCTGCTGACTCCAAATCAAGGTCCTTTGCTCCTCTAACATGACTACCCCCCATTCCTCCTCCTGGTTCCTCTCTCTTATCTCTCCCCTCACCCTACGCAGGCAAATGTTCATTAAAGCTGGGTTGATTTAGTTAATCCAGTTTCTATTTATTTAATTTTAATTTTAATTTTAATTTTTATTTTTAACTAATCTAATTTTAACGTGGGGCTCGAACTCAAAACCCCCAAACCAAGAGTCACACACTCCACTGACTGAGCCAGCCAAGTGCCCCTATCCATTTTCTTTTCTGCAATACAGAGAGCTGTAGGACTTTGAGACAGTCACTTAACTTTTTTTTTTTTTAATGTTTATTCATTTTTAAGAGAGACAGAGAGACAGAGAGACAGAGCATGAGTGGGGGAGAGGCCGAGAGAGAGGGAGACACAGAATCTGAAGCAGGCTCCAGGCTCCGAGCTGTCAGCACAGAGCCTGATGAGGGGCTCAAACCTACCAAGCATGAGCTCATGACCTGAGCCAAAGTGGGACGCTTAACCGACTGAGCCACCCAGGCACCCGTTAAGTTTATTTATTTACTTTATTTATTTACTTACTTAAAGTCATCTCTGTACCCAATGTGGGGCTCGAACTCACAACTCTGAGATGGAGCCACATGCTTTTCCAGCTGAGCCAGCCAGGCGCCCCTGCCTTTTTTTTTTTTTTTTTTTTAAATCCTTTTCTGTGAGTATCCACATGGTTAAGGTTTATTTTATAAGAAAAAAAATCTGAGAAACAAATTGAAGGGGATGAATAAAATTAAAAAGAGAAATGGAACCAGTGACAAGTGCCGAGACCTCTCCAGGAGAGGAGATTTGCTTCTCCTATAGCTGTATCTGAGCTGAGAGGGTTGGGTCTTACGAATCTATTGTTCCAGCATTTCAGTGCTGCCTGAATGGACTCTACTGCCCCAACCTGGAGTGTCTCCTGGGAGGATGGGCCAACATGGCACCAGAAGCTTGAGGCATGATACAGGCTCTATTCTGAATGCTCGGCCAGTTGGGGCTGGGAATACTCAAGGCTGGGAATAAAGGAACCTAGGCAAAGCATTTGGTTGCCCTGGGGATAGGTTCAAACTCTCTACCTAGCAGTTTGGGTTCTCCCTGGGATGTGTAGAGCTTTCGGAGAAGATGGCTTTGCTAATCGGAAATACCGTGTGAAGGGAGGCAGAGGATGTGCAGAGAGGCAAGGTAGTAAAGTGGAAACAGGGTTGAGCTTGGCTTGGGTTCCAGTCCTGACTTTTCTATTTACTTGCTGTGCAAACACGAGCAGGCATTTTGTTTCTTTGAGCTAGGTTTTGTTTTCGCTTTTGTTTTTTTAATCTGTAAAAGGGGAGATGTGATCCTGTTGTAGGATGAATCCATCACAAACGGGAAGGGGATTCTCTCCCATGATTGCATCCCTGACAGAGGCAAGAAGGTTCTTACTGAATCTGTTTCAGGTGTGAAGGTGCCTCCTAATCCAAAGGGGACCAGGAGAGGGGCCCAACTTTTTTTTTATTTTAAAATTTTATTTATTTTATTTAAATCCAAGTTAGTTAATATATAATGTAATAAGGATTTCAGGAACAGAATTTAGTGATTCATACTTACATGTAACACCCAGTGCTCATACCAGCAAGTGTCTTCCTTAATACCCGTCATCCATTTAGCCCATCCCCCCACCCAACACCCTGCCAGCAACCCTCAGTTTGTTCTCTTTATTTAAGAGTCTCTTATGGTTTGTCCCCCTCCCTGTTTTTGTCTTATTTTTGCTTCCCTTCCCCTATGTTTATCTGTAAAACATCTTTATCCATTCATCAGTTAATGGACATTTGGGCTCTTTCCGTTCTTCGGCTATTGTGGATACTGCTGCCATAAGCATTGGGGTGCATGTGCCCTTTACGAACCAGCACTCCTGTATCATTTGGATAAATAACTAACAGTGCAATTGCTGGGTCGTAGGGTAGTCTATTTTTAACTTTTTGAGGAATCTCATTACTATTTTCCAGAGTGGCTGCACCAGTTTGCATTCCCACCAAAGCATTCCCTGCTTTGTCAAAGGTTAGTTGACCATACATTTGTGGCTCCATTTCTGGATTCTCTATTCTGTTCCATTGGTCGATGTGTCTGTTTTTGTGCCAGTACCATACTGTCTTGATGATTACAGCTTTGTAATTCAGCTTGAAGTCTGGAATTGTGATGCCTCCAGCTTTGGTTTTCTTTTTAACATTACTTTGGCTATTTGGGGTCTTTTCTGGTTCCATACAAATTGTAGAATTGTTTGTTCTAGCTCTGAAAAATGCTGGTGTTATTTCAATAGGGATTCCTGTCAGAAGGCATGATCCCAGTGGCACAGTGTCGTCCCCTCCACCCTTTCCCCCACCCATGGACACATGGTGGTTCCTGAAGAAATGTGCTTTCAGGAGTATTTTGCAGTCAGAATATATTCTGCACACCCTCTCATTTCTTCACTCGTTTGTTTCTTCACATGGCCAACAGCCCTTGGGCTGGGTAGAGAGTGGTATGAAAAAGGTCGATCTGCTCCTTGTCCTCAAGCAGCAAACCGTCCATGGGACAGACAGAGAGCTGGAGGATTTCAATGCTGTGTGATTGGTGCCAGGACAGAGGGACACGTGGGGGTTCCAGGATCACAGAATCTTCGCATCAGTCCTTCCTTAGTTATGGATGTGGGTCACCCAGCATGGCCTCCCCCAGCCAACTCGAAGTAGCCCTTTGCTCTAGTTCATGGGTCCAGGGCAGACAGCAGATGAGGAAGCTCTAGGAAGGCCCCATAAGGAGGAACCCAGGCTGGGCACATTCCTGCTGTAACCCTCCTGCCCAGATGCCTGTTTTTCCCTGTAAGACGTCCTTCGGAGAGCAGAGCCAGTCACACCTTTTTTGCCTTCTGTGATTAAGCATCACAAAGGCAGGGAGACTTGGAGTGCTGCCTGGCCAAGGGGTTGTTTATTCCATCACTTGAATCACAATACATCCCCAAATTTCCCTTGATTTGGCTAATTCAAGAGATTAAGGCCCAGATGTGATGGGGGCAGGGGTGCCACGAAGTGTCACAAACCCTTCATTTTGTACCAGCTGATGGGAGACCATAATTGCCCAGATGGTGGGAGAGCATGATTTAGTCCTTCTTTTGTGCCACGCCCCAAGGGAAATGGGAATTAATCATGGAGCCGGGGTGGAAGAAGCTCTACTGTCTCACTCTTTCTCTCTCAAGCTGGCAAGAAGGTCCCTGATGAATATGTAGGAGAGGAAGCTGGTCAAGTCTTCCTGCTTAGCTCCAATCAGGTCTGGCTATAGCTTAGGATTCTAGCTGACTCTGTGCTCAATATAGCTTTTGCCTCCAAGGTTTCTCCCTCTGGCTGCATATTTTGTTTCTTCCCTTCGCCTACACACATCACTTCTTTACCTCCCACTCACCCCCTTCAATGTTTTTATGTTCTCAGCAACACTCTTCTTACAAGAGTGATCTCCTCACCAAGACTGATGACCGCCAGGATTGTCCTCATCTGTTTGACCTCCCTATAATGTTTGAAGCTGTTGGCCACCTCCTCCTTCTGGGAACTCTCTTTTCTTGTCTCCTGGAACTCCCTCCTCCTGCTTTTCAGATCCTTTCTTCTCCATTTCTACCTCCCCCCACCCGCACCCCCTAAGATGTTGACAAGTTCCCAGTTCTCTGTCTTTGGCCTTTGTCCACCCTCTTGGTTCCTTCAGGGAGTGGTGGATACTGTTGGCTGCCCATTTGACAATCGTTCTCTTTTTCTTCTTGTTCAGGGAGGAAGACCCCCTCCTCTCTGCCAGGGGATGAATCATGATTGGTCCAAAAAATCACAGGAAAAAATTAGTCTCTGCACGTGATTTCTGTAAGGGTGGACACGTGACATAGCTCTGACCAATGGCCCCTGAATAGAAGTTTGGATAGGAAGGATCTCAGGGGACAAATGTGTAAGGAGAAGCAGCCCTTTGGGCCTTTAGTCAAGATATGAGGGTATAGTGCCTGAAGTTGCAGCATCCATCTTGTGAGGTTGGGGAAGAGACCCACAAGATCAATCACAGCTATGCTACCCTGGAGCTTTGGTGTAGTTTAAGGCAATGAACACAGAGTCCTGGCCTGGCCCTGCTATTCTCATTTTTAAACTGCCCAAAGCATTCCTGACTGATATACTGAGAGATGTCAACATCTCCCAGGACTTCACCTATCAGCTTTCCCCTGATATTTCCCAGGTTCATATGTTTAATGCAGACCTCTTGCCCACAGCATCACAAATGTCTTCACCTGGATATCCCTCAAAGCAAATGTCTAAAACAAAACCCCATCTATGTATTTTATTCTCAGACCAAGTCAATTTGCCTCCTGTCATCCTTAATACTTTATTCTTACTTCTGTTGGAGCACTTATCTCATGGGTTTATTGGTATTAACTGTCTGTCTTTGCCTCTAGAATTTAAGCTCCCAAAAGTCTGGAAACTCCTCCATCTTTAAATCCCTAGTATCAGGTAGGAGCTCCTTAGGTTCTTGTTGAACACATTAATTTGCCAATGTTCAGATGTGTTCAGCTGTAAGGGATACAATACCTAAAGAATGGTAACTTAAATTGTAAAGGTATTTCAAAACATGAAGTCTGGAAGTAAGTGGTTCCAGGATTAGTTAAGCAGCTCAGCGAGGTCAGGGCACTGAGTCAGCACCTCGGAGATTCTCTGGGCTCACGATCTCTGAGAATCTGCTATTCTTTATGGTTTTAAGGTGCTGCCACAGCTCCAATATCACATTCTCACGCAACAGCCTTCCCAACAGGAAACAACGATGCGGGCCTCAGGTCTTGGTGGCAGGAAAAGGGTTTCTGCTTCCCATATTTCTCTGTTTTGGGCAAGGCAAGTCCCTTTATTGTTGAGAGCTACAACTGTTTGTATGCTCCCTTGGGCCAATCGCTGAAAAAGGGAACAGCAATGAGCAGGAACGGCTTAGACCAATCCCAAGTCACCCTTGGTGCTGGGGGACATGGCTGTGTGACCAACGCAGGGTTCTGAATCAAGGCAGAAGAGGGAGTATCTGCTGGACAGGTGATCAACGATGCTTACCACCGATGTGTTCTGTCCTGGTCCAAGTTCTTCCAGAACACTCACTGCTTTCTTGGGCACTTCCAAGATATATGCAGCTCTGTGACAAACCTGTCCCTAGTGTAAGAATAGTCCCTAAATGCTCCATGTTTAGTGACCCATAGCCGAGGCTGATTATGGGCAGTCCTATGACTTTGCGCACTTGCTCTGTTGCAGGGCTGCTGCAGGGAATTGTGAGGCCTGGTTGTTGCACATGAGGGGGTCAGTGTCAAGGGGAGCAAGACGGAGTTGAAAAGCCAGCTTCAACTCTGTTTGCTGAGCCACACGCTGTGGCATGGGGTTGTATCTACTTGGAGGTAGGGGCATCTTGTTCCAGTTCTCACAAAGGCACCCTGAGGCCCTAGGGCTGCCCTGCCTTCCAAAAAGGCTGTACTAATTTATACACCCCCCAGCAGTATGTGGGAATGTGCGTCTCTGTGTACCCTCTCCATTACTACGTATCATCACTTAAAAAAAAAATCTTTAATAATCTCTTATTTGGTTCCCTTGGCGTCTGTATGGCCCTGCTGGCTTCTCTATGAACTTGTTATCTACTCCCAGACTTATCTTCCCCCAAATCTTAAATCAGTCACCTCCTTGCTCAAGATCTTCTATGACTCTCTCTTAGGTTTAAGTTAAAGCCCTTACTTGGCATTCTGGGCCCCTTGAGATCTGGCCCCACCCGATGCTCCCAGCCTTCTTTCTCATGACAAATCTTTTGCTTAAGCCAAAGGAGTCCTTATGCTATTCTCCAGCCTCAAGCTCCTTTCCTCTTTTCTGCTCATTCTTGAGGCCATGGCTCGGATCCCATCTCCTGCAGAAACATTCTTGGGCCACTCTGGTCTATCCTCTTATAACCTCTGAATTCCTTCAGTTCAGTGGTTCTCAACCTTGGCTGCACATTAGGGTCACCCAGGGAGTTTTAGAACACACGAATGCCTGGGGCCACCCATGGACATTCTGACTTAATTGTTCTGGGTGCCAGACTGGACACAGGGATCTTTAGACTCTCCAGGTGACTCTATCGTGCAGCCAAGTTCCGGAACCATCTCTTGAAATCACATGGACTACTGCCTTGCACGCGGGAGAGCTCTCTGGGGGAGCTTTAAAAATCAAATTCTTGGCCTGCACTTCCGGCAGGTTCTGACATCTGTAGTTTCTTAAAGCTCCCCAGGTGATCCTGATGGGCAACTGGACTGAGGGCCACTGTGCTGGTGTGCTTATATTGTTTTATACTTCCCAGGGGGGTCACATTCGGAGGAGGTGCCCGACAATGTCAAAGTGTTTCTACCTTGACTAAGGAGGAATAGAATGACTTCAATGTGTACAAGAGATTTGACAACTGTAATGTGCTGTGCAAGTATAAGTTTCTTATTAAGAGGTTGTTATTTCTATTCTATTCTATTCTATTCTATTCTATTCTATTCTATTCTATATGTTCTTACTATTTTAAGGTTCCAAGCTTGTCTGCAGTTTTTGAGGTAGGCCTATGTTTGGTACCAGGGAGTGCTTGGGAAAAAGCTGTTGAATGGGTACATGAATGAGGGTGATCCCTTTACAATAATGAAATGCTGCTCAGTACTTAGGTTTTCGACCTTGGCACAGGTGCTTACCAGGATGCTAGACTGTGACAGTGCTGAGGAATTCTTGGTTTGAAGAATGGGCTAAGGCCTTGAATGCCTAGGTTATTAAAGTTTGTTTTTTTAAGTCCAGAGGCAAAACCAGTAAAAACACACAAGCTCACTTCTTTCGCTCTCCCTTGTCCCTCATCCCATGTCCCCAGGTACAAATGCTGATGTAGCCCCTGCAATAAGAGGAAATATCTTTTATTATCTTCTCCCCACCCGCCCCCCCCCCCCCCTGCTTTGAGCAGGGATTTTGCAAAGCAACACAAGCCTGGGGTGGGGGCTGGGACAAGGAGGTACTTGGGAAGGGGATCAGGCTGTAGTTGGGGGTTCCGATGGGGGGGGTGGTCAGGATGGAAGAGTGGAAACTGGCCCTGATGCCAGACGCAGGAAGGATACATCTTCCAGTTACTTTTATTGTTTCCTCCTCCCTCTTGCTAATCATAAAAGTGGTACGTGTTCAGTATGGACAACTTGAAAAGCCTGTCAGAAACATACAGACACATCTCACCACCCATAAGCCCACCTGCCAGAGAAACCCATTGTTATTTGAATTTTTTTCAGTCTCATTTCTATGCAGAACAAAAATGGTATTATGTGGTGGCCTGATTTTTTATTTTCACTTAGAATTACATCGTAAACATTCTCTTTTGTCAGTAAATATTCTTCCAGAGCAGAGATTGGCAAACTTACTTTCTTCTTTTTTTAAGTTTATTTATTTTGAGAGAGAGAGAGAGACAGAGACAGAGACAGAGACAGAAACAGAGAGAGAGACTTCCAAGCAGACTCTTAAAAATATTACAAATATCACTGCAAGCAATATCTGCACACCTTTGATTTCTGCCCCCCCCCACCCGCCCTGCCCCGCCTTGGGGATAAATTCCTAGAAGTGTGATTGCTATGGCATTGGATTTACCTAATTTTTAGGGCTGGTGGCATAAACTGCCCAGCTGTCCTCCAGGAAGTACAGCAGACGAGAGGGCTGCCCACTTCTTTCATACTTGTCAACACTGAATATTAGAGGAGCATCTGGATGGCTCAGTCAGTTGGATAAGCATCCGACCTTGGCTCAGGTCATGATCTCGTGGTTTGTGGGTTTGAACCCCTCATTGGGCTCTCTGCTGACAGCTCAGAGCCTGAGAGGTCTGCTTCGGATTCTGTGTCTTCCTCTCTCTCTCTCCCTGCCCCTCCCCTGCTTGTGCGCTGTTTCTCTTTCTCAAAAATAAACAAATACATACATAAACATTAAAAAAAAAAAAGAAAAAAAAACCAGTGCGCCTGGGTGGCTCTGTCAGTTAAACATCTGACTTCGGCTCAGGTCATGATCTCTCAGTTTGTGAGTTTGAGCCCTGCGTCAGGCTCTGTGCTGATAGCTGGGAGCCTGGAGCCTGCTTCAGATTCTGTGTGTCTCCCCCTCTCTCTGCCCCTCCCCTGTTCATGCTCTGTCTCTGTCTCTCAATGATAAATAAATGTTAAAAAATTAGAATTCCTTTTAATCTCGGTATTAGAATTCCTTTTCATCTTTGTCAATTTCATAGATTTTTATTTATTTTTAAAAAATATTTATTAATTAATTGGGGGGGGGGGATGGTTAGGGCAGAGAGAGAAAGAATTTCAAGCAGGCTCCGCACACTCAGTACAAAGCTGGATGCAGGACTCGAACTCATAAGTGGTGAGATCACGACCTGAGCCGAAATCAAGAGCTGGAGGCTTAACTGACTGAGCCACCCAGGTGCCCAATTTGATAGATTTTTTTTTTTAAAAAAGATTTTTTACTGCAACTGTAATTCCATTGTGTCTACGTTGAATGGTTTTTCCCACCTCAAAACCAATGATTGCAGGTCATGATGTAGAGATACACTGTGGTTTTACCAGTCCTTTGTCTCCAAGGCTGTTGGCTTTTGACACGCAGCAAACCTGCAGTGAGGACAGTTAATAAAACAAATGACTTGGTCTGGGCTGAGATTCCCCAGATTCCTGCTCACAGATAAATTTTTGGTAAAGAGTAAGGTAGGAAGATTGCTAGAAGTCTGAAGTGAAATACCCTCTCTCCCCTCCTCCAGTAAAGGGAGGAAATATTTTGGAACTTACATAAAAACATCTTTGTGATTTTGCTTAAGCAAACAAACCTGACTCCGTGTTTTCAGTCCAGGAGCTGGCCACCCACCCCCGGGTAGATGTCCTGTCCTTTTCACACAGGAAGTTGGTGTCTTTGTGTGGCTTCCAGTCTCTGCTGACTCTTTGAGACTTTGATTTGGGAAAGGGGGGAACAAAAGGCGACTTAAATTGCTGCCATCTAGCCCCAGGATGAATGGCTACATGATGGTGCTGATGAACAATTTGCATCTAAGAGGCGGTTTGGGAGTTTGGTGAATAGCCCATGATTGCAGATAAACAGCACCTGCCACACTGGCTGCCTCCCCACCACCCCCGCCCCCGAAGCCCCCCTTCTGCTTGGGAGGGAGAGTTTTCTCCTGGGCAGAAAAGCTCTTCTCCTTTTCCTCCACTGTCCAATGCTTATATGCTAATGCTTTGGATCTTGCTGAGAAAACTGGATTTACAGGAAGTCTAGCCGGTTCCTCTGGGAAGAAGGAAGAGCCGTTTCTGAGGCTAATCTACATTATGATTCAGTTGCAAAAGTCGTGGTTGGGAAGCCGTTTCCCAGTCCCTAAAGGTCACTTGTGTGGTCTGTGGACAGCATGCTTGTTGAAATGCAAATGCAATGGCCTACAGCAGACCCGAGGCAGGCGGGAAGCTGCATTTTTAATAAGCACCCCTGGGTAATCTTATGAACCTTAAGGTAGTGGGTTCTAAACTTTGGTGAGCCTCAGAATTACCTGGAGGGGTTAGAAAACCGGAGCTGCTCAGGCCTATGCCTCTGAAGATTCTGATTCCATAGGCCAGGATTCTGTGTGGAAAGTGGGAAGGTTTCTCCCAAGGGATTTGGGGAAACAGCCAAGTCTGGGAATCCAAGTCTAAGGAGTACATCAGAGGTGAGATACTGGGAGTTCATTCATTCGGAAGTACCTGGAGCAAAAAGTCAGGGAAGGAGGCTGAGGTGCCCCTAGGATCCCCTCTGGGGGTTGCCAGGTGGGTGATAACTCCAGACCTGGGCCAGGTGGGTGATAACTCCAGAGCTCAGAGGCCCTCTGCACCAGCGTCTCATTTACTCCTGGGCGGGAACTGCATCCTATGAGCTAATTTCAGCACTGAAGGTATCTGAGCCAGGGGAGGCTCTGGGGTGGGGTGATAAGAGCACCGGACTAACCAGGTAGAAAAATTTTCCTTCTAAGTTTAAAAAAAAAAAGTGTTTATTTTTTTATTTTGAGAGAGAGCGAGAGTGCAAACTTGAGCCCGGGAGGGTGGGGGTGGGGGGAGAGAACCCCAAACTGGCTCCACTCTGTCAGCTCAGAGCCTGATGCTGGGCTCAATCTCACGAACCCGTGAGATCATGACCTGAGTCAAAATCAAGAATTAGAAGCTGAACTAACTGAGCCACCCAGGCGCCCCTCCTTCGAAATGTGACCAACTCCATGAATTTGGGCAACTTCACCTAACCTCTCTAGTGGGGTTTTAACATGTAAGATGAGGTAATAATAAGCATTTCAGACCCTGTGTACAATTTGTTAATATAAGGAGAAATGCAATAATAAACAGCACCAGGAAAATGCATGAAATCACAGAAATGCAACTTTAAGCCAACTTTGCAATACCACCACCTCACGTACGTGGACAAATTATTTTTTACAATGAAGAGTCCTTAATGTTGAAGTTGTAGCTAAATGGGTGCCCTCATAGACTGCCGGGAAGCAGTGTAAATTGGTATGTATTTCTTGGAAAGTGATAGGGAACTTTGTTTCAAGAGCCATAAAGTCCAGAGTCCACACCCTTTGACTCAATAATCCCTTTTCTGGGAATTATCTGAATAATTAAAACGGAAGCAGCACTAGATGCCTAAAACTGTGTATTGCAGCGTTCCTGATAAAGCAAAACACCAAAAACAACACACCTGGAAATTAGCTAAACATCTAGCGCTTGGACGTTGGCTCAAAATTAAAGTAGATCCTCCAAAAACACTTGTAATAAAGATGTTTCTAAGGCCCCCCCCCCAAAAAAAAATTTTTTTTTTTTTTTAACTAGATCAGTGTAACGAAACCCCGTGCAGAAGACCAGGTAGCAACATGGAAACCACTTATAAATGTTAACTGGAAACAACAGAAGCCCAGATTGTTGCTCTTTGACTGTAACAGTGTATATATACTGTAAAAGCGAGAGCGAGTAGTAGATGCGGAATGTAGGTAACATGAGAAACAGAGTCAGGGCCCCTGAGTGGCTCAGTCCGTTAAGCCTCCGACTTCAGCTCGGGTCATGATCTCATGGTTTGTGAGTTTAAGCCCCACATTGGGTTCTCTGCTGTCAGCACGGGGCCCACTTGGGATCCTTCGTGCTCTCTCCCTTTCTGCCCCTCCTCTCCTCGCTCTCTTCTCCCTCTCTCTCAAAAAGAAATAAAAACTAAAAAAAAAAAACAAAAAACCAAAAAAACAAAACCGGAATAGTTATAAAACAAAGTAAGACTATAGGTACTTTTCTCGTTCCCAAAATTAAAAAAAAAAAACCAAAACATTACTAGGGTGCCTGGGTGGCTTAGTCGGTTGAGTGTCCAACTTGATTTTGGCTCAGATCCTGGGGTCATGGTATGGAGCCCCACATTGGGCTCCATGCTGAGTGTGGAGCCTGCCTGGGATTTTCTCTCTCTCTCTCTCTCTCTCTCTCTCTCTCTCTCTCTCTCCCTCTGCCCTTCCTCCCCATTAAAAAAAAAAAAAAATTACCATTGCACTCTTTTTTTCATAATAGAAATGACTAATCTCTAAACTGTGAAAACTGTTGTATGTTTGTGAAAAGCTCGTTGAAGGTGAATCTATCACGTGTGACTCATTTTCATCCCTATTATTTTAGGTTGCTATGACCAGACACCCCCCATTCATTCGATGCTTAGCCACATCCTGGGGGTGAGGACTGTAGGACCTTCAGGCTCTAGGCACAATGTGTGTCTTGTGCGTGTGGAGTACATGCACAGTTCCTTGGGCCATTTGCTAGGGGAGGAGGAAAAGAAGACACATGGATATTAGGTCTCAAAGGGCTCACCAAATAGAGAGGTAGACACCTTTTGGGGTTGTCTATCCCAGTGGTTCTCTGTTGGGGCTGGTACTCTCTCCTCGAAGCATTTTGATTGTCACAATGATTGGAATGATCACTACTGGCATTTAGTAAATAGGGTTGAGATAGTCGTGCACGATAAATTATCTGGCTCTCAATGCCCACCGTGCCCCTGTTGAGAAACACTGATCTAGTCCTTATTCCATAGTCAGGGCTGCTATGTACGGGTATACAGATTGCCCACTACACAAATCTTGAAGGCGCCATTCCAATGGTGGTTAAATATATGGATTCTGGGGCACCTGGGTGGTTCAGACCGTTGAATGTCTGATTCTTGGTTTTGGCTCAGGTTGTGATCTCGCAGTTGTGAGATCAAGCCCTGCGTTGGGCTCTGCACTGACAGTGCAGAGCTTGCCTGGGATTCTCTCTCTCCTTCTCTCTCTCAAAATACATAAATAAACATTATAAAAAAGAAGAAAAAAATGTGGATTTTGAAACCAAACCACTTAAGTTCAAATGCAGGCCGGTTTCAAAGGTTGGAAGACCTAGGACATGTTGCTTATTTTGTACGTGCCTTGTTTCCTCATTTGTGAAATGGCGATAGTAATAATAATGTACCTCATAATAGTAATAATAATAATAATAATAATAATATAAGAATAACCTCATTGGATTAACATGCAGGATTTAGAACAGTGCCTGGCACACGGTAAATGTCCAATTAATATTAGGTGATTATTATTCTCTGAGCTCTAACTTCCCCATCGACTAGGGTGGGGCCCCAGTTTTCTACTCCCTGATCTTGACCTTATATTCCCGGATTCCTGCTCTCCCCAAGGCTTTTCTTGGCTCCACCTGTAATCTTATTGTAAACTCCCTTTACAAATCTATTGTAAAAAAAGATTGTAAAATCTTATTGCTTAAACCTGCTCGAGTTGGTTTTTATAATTTGCAGCCAAAAGTCTTAATAACTAAGACAGGAAGAAAAGAATCACCTGTATCAAACAACAGTGGATAACACAAAAGCACTTTCAGTTAAGAGTGAGATTGCTTCCCCAATAAAGTCCATAAATGCCACAGACAATATTTAATCATAACTGAATGAAATTTCAATTCAAATCACTGTCATTAAGCGATTGGAATGCTGCTAGCTACAGTATCATTCTCTGTTCTAAGAAAACGGGGTCCAGAAGATCAGGACCAGTACAGACACGTACCTGAAAAGTCAAGGGAAAGAGACTCTCCTCCAAAACCACCCCTACTAACATCTGAAATTCTATCCTTAAGCCATTCATGCCTTTGTTTGGTATTTGGTCTTCTTTGAAAATGTGAATGTTCTTGGGAAGGGCAATGAAGAACGCTTGCTACATCTACTAAGAATGTGTTTATTAAATGGCTCTCTCCCTCCTCCTTCAAGTTCCCATCCCCAACTACCAATGGGGGCAGTGAGAGAGCCTGAGCAGGAACGCAACAGCGTTGCAGAACATCTTCTCTTTGAGTTGTTAATGTTCTCATCAACCACAAGTCTACAGAGAGAGTGGTGGCCCTTAAGGAACTTGGAAAGAATGTTCTAATTTGTTTGTGTCCAGCTTGGTGTACCGCTGGAACGATTACATTTGTTCTTTTTGCCAAGGATAAATCTGATCTGATTTCTCTAAAGTGAAGTGGGAGAGGGGGCTGACTTTTGGCTGCCTGGAATGGTTGTTCATCAACCATTTGCTAAGCCGGTGGTTCTCAAATTTTGCTGCATGTTAGAATCATCCTGGAAGCTTTCAAAGCTCTCCGTCTCCAGCTTGAACCCCGGGTCAATTAAATGAGAATGTGTGGGAGTGGTTGCCAGACATCAGAAGTTTATAAAGACCCTCAGGTGGTCCCAAAGTGTAGCTGTTTGGGAACCACTGTCCTAAGCATTTGTAACACCTTAGGTGATACAAAACAGACACAATGGTTAATTTTGTTAAATTTAATGAAACGTTTTTTTCTGTTGGTGTACAGTTCTATGTATATTTTTGCCCATATAATTCACATACCGTAAAATTCACCTTTAAAAATTTTTTAAGTTTATTTATTTATTTTGAGAGAGAGAGAGAGTGAGCACGAGTGGGGTAGGGCAAGAGAGAGAGGGAGAGAGAATTCCAAGCAGACTCTGAGCTGTCAGTGTAGAGCCCGACATAGGGTTCGAACCCACGAACTGCGAAATCATGACCTGAGCAGATGTCAAGAGTTGGACGCTTCACCAACTGAGCCATCCTGGCACCCCCTACTTTTTATTTTGAAAGATTTTATTTTTAAGTAATCTCTCCACCCAATGTGGGGCTTGAACTCACAACCCTGAGATCAAGAGTTGCATGCTCTGCTGACTGAGTCAGCCAGGCACCCCAATTCACCCTTATGTACACAATTCAGTGGCTTTAGTATATTTACAAAGTTGTGCAACCATCACAACTAATTCCAGGACATTTACATCATTCCCCAAAGAAACTTTGTACTCATTAGTAGTTATTCTCCATTTATCCCTCTCCCCAAACCTCTGTTAAACACTTTCCCTTTCTATGGATTTGTCTATTCTCGACATTTCATATAAATGGAATTACACGATATGTGGCCTTGGTGTTGGGTTTATTTCACTTAGCATGTCTTCAGGATTCATCCATGTTGTAGCATGTATCAGTACTTCATCCCTTTTTTTTTTTTTAAAGGTTTATTTATTTTTGAGAGACAGAGCTTGAGCCGAGGAGGGACAGAGAGAGAGGGAGACACAGAATCCAAAGCAAGTTCCAGACTCTGAGCTGTCAGCACAGAGCCTGATGCGGGACTTGAACCCACACACTGTGAGATCACGACCTGAGCCAAAGTCAGACGTTTAACCAACTGAGCCACCTAGGCACCCAGGGTTCTAATTTCTCTATATCCTCACCAATACTTGTAATGATCTTTCTTTTAGGCTGTAACCATCCTAGTGGGTTGTTCTATAAGTTTGACACATATATAGGTTTTTATAACCACCACCACAATCAGGGTACAGGATCGTTCCATCACCCCCCAAAAAACTCCCTTGTGTTAGCCCTTTATTGCCATCCCTCTCCCACCCCTCACGCTTGGCAGCCACTGATCTTTTTCCCATCCCTCTAGTTTTATCATGTGAGAACGGCATATGAATGGTATCATCCAGCATGTAACCTTTTGATGCTTGCTTCTTTCACTCAGTACAAATGCCTTTGACATTCATCCAAGTTGTGTGTACCAAAAGTTTGTTCCTTTTATTGCCGAGTAGGATTCCATCGAATGGACACTCTACAGTTTCTTTTATCTGTTCAACCACTAAAAAGACATTTCGGATATTACCAGTTTGGGGCAATTATATAGAGAGATGCCATAAATATACATTTACAGGTTTTTGTGTGGACATAAATATTAATTTCTCCAGGATAAATGCCCAGGAGTGGGCACACTGGGTCATAGGGTAAATGTATGTGTGTTTAATCGTATAAGGAACTGCTGAGCTGTTTTCCAAGGTGGCTGGTCCATTTTGCGTTCTTACCAGCAATGGACGAATTGGGCATTATCAGTAGTGTTTATTTTAGTCATTCGAATAGTTGCGTAGTGATGTCTCATCGTGTTTTTTCTTTTTCTTTTAAATGTTTATTATATTGAGAGAGAGAGAGAGAACGTGAGCATGGGGGGAGGGGCAGTGAGCGAGGGAGAGAGAGAATCTTTCTCCACTTGGGGCTTGATCCCATGCATGACCTGAGATGAAATCGAGTCAGATGCTTGCTTAACCGACTGAGCCACCCAGGCGCTCCTCGTCATGGTTTTAATCTGCATTTCCCTAATGACTAATGATATTGAAAATATTTTCATGTGCTTATTGGCCATCCTTATATCCTCCTTGGTAAAGTATTCACTCATGCCTTTTGCTCATTTTTTAATTGAGTTGTCTATTTTCCCATTTGTCCTGAGAGTTTGTTGTATATTCTGGATACAAATCCTGTGTTGGGTATGTGATTTGTAAATATCTTCTCCGTCTGTAGCTGAGACACAGTGCTTTGTGTACATGTGTCTGAGGAGAGAAAGGAATGGCATTAATGTTTACTGAGCACCTACTATGTACTAGACATTGTATTAGGTTGCTGGAAAGGGGGAGTCTAAGGAAGGCAGAGTCATATGCTCAAGGGGGCTTTCTCAGGAGTGGGGGTGGAGAGGAAGCTGGGACACCACCGTCCCTACTACAAGTAGAAATGTCTGAGCCACTTGAGGACACACAGTGAGGCAGGAGAAGGAAATAGCAGTGCTGAAATGTTCAAAGTGAGGGTTCTGGAGTCGGACCGGTCCCAGCTGCACACTTGTCCCCCCCACCCCCCTGTGTGACCTTGAGTAGGTTACTAAACCTTTCTGTACCTCGGTTTCTTCATATGCAAAATCGGGGCAGTAATAACGCCCACCTTGAGGGGTTGGGGGGACTAAACAAGATGATGCAGGTGGCATATGGGAAACGCTCCACCAGTGTTAGCTTTTATTTCTTTTTGTAGCAACATTGTTCAGTGGCAATCAGTGAAAGCTTCCTGGAGGAAATACCTCCTGAGCTGAGCCTCAAGGACTCAGTTTCCTGCCAGAAAAGGTAGAAGCTGCACTTTGGAACCAAGTACTTTGTCCCAAAGCTTGTATTTCTTCTCTCTTCCTCAGCCGATCCCCTCCCCTTTCCTTTCCCTTCCTTCCCCCTTTTCCTTCTCCCCACACTGGTGCCTTCGCCTTATGAGGTCGCTGATCACCGGGTTATGGACCACTGCCCTGAGGCCCCTTGATGGGGACTGTGCACCCCAGTCCAAAAGGAAGCTGGACGCCGTGCGGGGGCATCTTCCTCCACAGCCAGGTGCTGGAGCCAGCTCCAGGACAGATGGATTCAGAGCCAGGTCACTTCCAGGACAAATCGTTGAGCAGGTTTCTGTGCGAATGTCAGGCCTATGTTGGAACAGCAGCTGTACCACAGCTCAAGCTTGTTCGGTTAATAATTTACTGCTGGGGAAATGGGAATTAAATGAGCCAGGAGACATATTTTGTGTGAACTTTGAGATACCTCTGACAGCAATGTGTGTAATTTTTCCAGGAAGATACTAAAGCTGTCTGAATCCTAATGTCCTGCCTGCCACACTGACCCTTTGGATCCATTTTATTAACATGATTGGCTTTGATTTATGTCCATTTTATTGCTTTGGTTTCTCTTCTAAGCTCGTGACCACAGCAGCAGCGAGCGTGGAAAATGACTCTGTAAGGAAATGTGTTCCCGGGTGTCCTTGTTCGAGGAAACCGACCAGGTGCCATGGGTTTTTCCCTGCTTTGTGGGGCTGGATGTCTTGCGGCCAAACTGTCTCTTTCTGCCCCGCTGGCCACTGTGTGTGTGCAGGGCCAGCTCCATGGGTGGGTGACGCATGCACAGGAGCAGAGCCCTGCGTTGACTAGGCCCCCACGCTGGATTTAATGTTCTATTGTGACTCTTGGGAAATTCTTTTTTTTTTTTTTTTTTTAATTTTTTTTTAACGTTTATTTTTGAGACAGAGAGAGACTGAGCATGAACGGGGGAGGGTCAGAGAGAGAGGGAGACACAGAATCTGAAACAGGTTCCAGGCTCTGAGCGGTCAGGACAGAGCCCGATGCGGGGCTCGAACTCACGGACCGCGAGATCGTGACCTGAGCCGAAGTCGGCCACTTAACCGACTGAGCCACCCAGGCGCCCCTCTTTTTTTTTTTTTTTAAAGGTTTATTTATTTTGTAGAGAGAGAGCATGAGCGGGAAAGAGACAGAGACAGAGAGAGAGGGACAGAGGATCCAAAGTGGGCTCCACGCTAACAGCAGTGAGCCGGACGCAGGGCTCAAACTCATGAACCGTGAGATCATGACCTGAGCCGAAGTCGGACGCTCAAGCAACAGAGCCACTGGGCTCCCCTCTTGAAATTCTTAATAATTTATGAATAAGTAGTCAACATTTTGTACTGGGCCCTGAGAATTATGTATCTGGTCCTACTTATGTGCCATGGTTCTTGATGTTGAATTCAGGTGACCCTCTAAGGTCATTCTGTCTTACCTCCTGCCTCTGGGACCATCCTGAAATCCTGACTGTGGAAGACACTGAGGGAGGCTATGGCGACCCTGTCCAAGAATCTTACAGCCTCACCAGTCAAGGTATTTTTTTTTAAATTTTTTTTTTTAACGTTTATTTATTTTTGAGACAGAGAGAGACAAAGCATGAACGGGGGAGGGGCAGAGAGAGAGGGAGACACAGAATCGGAAGCAGGCTCCAGGCTCTGGGCCATCAGCCCAGAGACCGACGCGGGGCTCGAACTCACGGACCGCGAGATCGTGACCTGAGCCGAAGTCGGACGCTCAACCGACTGAGCCACCCAGGCGCCCCGGTATTTTTTTTTTTTTAATGTTTATTTATGTTTGAGAGAGAGAGACAGAGAGAGAGAGACAGAGCACGCGTGGGGGAGGGGCAGAGAGAGAGGGAGACACAGAATCTAAAGCAGGCTCCAGGCTCCAAGCTGTCAGCACAGACCCCCATGTAGGGCTCAAACCCACAAGCTGTGACATCATGACCCAAGCCGAAGTCGTAAGCTTAACTGACAACTGAGCCCCCCAGGCGCTCCACCAGCCAAAGTATCTTATTTTATTTTATTATTATTATTTTTTTTATTTTTTAATGTTTATTTATTTCTGAGACAGGGAGAGACAGAGCATCAGTGGGGGAGGGGCAAAGAGAGAGGGAGACACAGAATCAGAAGGAGGCTTCAGGCCCCGAGCTGTCAGCACAGAGCCCTACGCGGGGCTTGAACTCACAAACCGTGAGATCATGACCTGAGCCAACCTGGCGCCCCCAAAGTATTTTACCGACCTGAGTCGGTTGCTCAACCGACTGAGCCACCCAGGCGCCCCCAAAGTATTTTAAAACACACACACAGATAACTAATTTGTTTAAAAGTAAGTAATGTATGGATAAATTTCAAAATGCAAAAGGTACAGAAGGGTATACATTGTGGCACCTTAATTATTCCCCAGTTTTTTTGTTCTCCTTCTGAAGCAAGCACCTTCCATGAACATATATGCATGTATCTCTATCTCTTTCTTTACCAGAAGGTGTGCAAATTATCCCACTATTCCAAACCTTCCTCTTTTCACCTAACTATGCATCTTGGAAATGATTCCAAATCATAATATAGATCTAGCTTATTATTTTTTTGGTAATAATTTCCTATGGCTTGGATTTCCGCAATTTCCTTAAGTCCCCCGTCGATGGACCCTTAGGTTGTGTCTGAGCTTTGGCTACCAACAACGTCCTTGAAATAGGGTTGTCAGAGTTAGCAAATTAAAACACAGCTTTCTCAGTTAAATTTGAACTTCAGGTAAACAATGAATATTTTAAAAATATAAGTATGTCCCATATTTATGTCCCAAGAAGGTAGGACATTTGGGACATAATTATACTAACAAAAATATTGTGTTTATCTGACATTCAAATTTAACTGGGCAGGGGCACCTGGCTGGCTCAGTTGGAAGAGTTGGTGACTGGCTCTTGGGGTGTGAGTTCAAGCCCCATGTAGGGGGGTAGAGATTACTTGAATGAATAAATAAAGAAAAACTTAGAAAATGTAACTGGGCAGCCTGTAGTTTATCTGGCAATTCTATCCTAGAACAGTGCCCAGCACAGAGGGACTCAGTAAAGGTTTATTTAGTAATGAATAAATGTTTCCTCGAATAAATGTTTCCTAGAATCAAAGCTTAGGAGGATAGCTACTTTGGCCTGGTTCTGGCTGTATCCACAGGGCTTAATAGATGTTCAATACACGAATAGACATTTGTGGCAATACAAAATGCCATGATGAACGTCTCTGCGAATGCTTCCTTTGGCCCAGGAGAGAATATATTTGTAGGATAAGTTCATTCATTTAAAAGTCTTATAGATTCTGCCAAATTGCCCTCCACAGGCCTCTGACACTTCTTGGCCAAGTGATCTGATTGTATTCCTGCTCAACACCTAAAGCCATTTAACCTTAGGAGAACTTCCCCCTTGAGGTTGCCCTAAATGGAGGTCAGAAAGGAGCTGAAAGTACCAACCTCATTACACCACCCCCTTTTTGCTTCCTCCATCAATTTATGCCAAGAAATAAGGGATTTTAGATGCAAATGGCAGTGGATAACATCTGGCTCATCAGGGGCCCCGGGCTCTCTTGTCCCCAGAGGCGCTGGAGGTGCCCATCGGGCCTGCCAGCTCCTAGTGATGGATGGCTCTCCTTGGTTGGCTGTCCCAGAGGCACTCTTGGGTTCATAGTCCACCTGCCTCCCAATCTTCTAATCTGTCACCAACACGGGACGATTTAATCATTGTAACGAGGCTGTCACTGAGCACGCACGGCCACATCTGGTGAAAAAGCCCGTTCCCCATCTTCCGTGGCCCCCCTAAGCACATGCGGTTTGCCAACCACCGAGATCTGGGTGAATCCGAGGTTACACGGAGCAGAGGGCATATGGTATTAAGACTCTGGAACTAGGAATCCAGATGCTTGGATCTTGGGCCCTATTTCACCACTTCCTGATTAGCTGTGTGACCTTGGCCAAGTTACTAAACCTCTCTGAGCATCAGTTTCCTCTGCAGTGAAAAAGGGGCTAATAACCCCTACCTATTACCTGAAGGTTTGTCGTGAAATTCACAACAATAATTTACGGGGAAAGGGGAGTGAGAATTGTGACACATTCTATAAATATACAACATTTTGAGGTTGACAGTGTAAATGGCATAGGGTCAGAGTGGTTTTGAGTGATTATTATTTTTATTATGTTTTTTTTTTTTTCTTTTTACCAGTGTGGCTTCAGAAATTTCTATCCAAGAGGGCCTAAAGGGCAACCACATGGAAAGTGGGAGTGGGGGGTTGTATTTCAGAAAAGACTGGGAGGGGTGCCTGGGTGGCTCAGCTGCTTGAGCATCGGACTCTTGATTTCCACTCAGGGCATGATCTCATGGTTCATGGGTTCAAGCCCCATGTCGGGCTCTGGACTCACAGTGTGGCACCTGATTGGGATTCATTTTCTCTCCCTCTCCGTCTGCCCCTTCCCCCTCTCAAAAATAAATAAACATTAAACAACTTTTTTCATTAAAAAAAAAAAAAAGACTGGGAAATAGTCAATATCGATCAATATCCCCCATCAAAACCAGGGAGCAGGGCAGGCTGATAACAGGGTATGGGTGAAGCCTCTCTGAGCCACCCTGGGGTGACCCCGTTGTCTCCTCCCATGACTGGAAACTGGGGCGTCTGCTCCTCTGGGTTCCCTGTTTATGTAGAAGACTCTCTCAAGTTTGTTCATCAGGACAGACAATATTGACTCCGCCATCTTCTAGAAACTTGCCATTTCCAAAGAGGCAGCCATCCAACCTAATTTAAGATTGAGCTTCTTCCAAGTTCCCACGTTGGCACCTCTCAGTTCCTGGCGGGCGCTCCTGCAGTTCCAACCCGAAGCCAATTTGTCAGCGCTCTGGGATAGAGAGCCTTCCCAGAAATGGCTGAGGAAGTGCTGAGCCCCGGGGCAAGGGAGGGCACTTCACTCTTACATCCCAAGACGTGAAGTCCTGACCCACCCCTCTCTGCCTGCCAGCTCTGGGTTGAACTCCTTTTTGCCCTCTGAAGTGAAAGGAAAGGTGGCAAATCCCAGTGTGTGTGTGTGTGTGTGTGTGTGTGTGTGTGTGTGTGAGAGAGAGAGAGAGAGACAGAGAGAGACAGAGAGAGACAGAGAGAGACAGAGAGAGAGAAATGCAAAAGGCATTACTGACCTAGCCCCTCACCATGAGGACCATAACTTTTGTTGTTGTGTGAAATGCCAGCGAGCTGCAAATTAAGAATGACTTTCAACATCTACTTCCAGTATAAATTACACCCCAACATCATGTCACAGCTTCAAGGAGAGGCTGTCCTTGGAGAGACGCCTTCCTTTGGCAGTTGTCGGGCCTGACAGCCTCACACCTGAGGTGGGAAATCCACAAGAATGAAAGTGGGTTTGTCCAGGCTGCTGGGGGCGGGGCGGGGGGCGGATTTCCTGGGTGGAGAAAACAGACCTAACCCTACACCAAAGTGCAGCTTATCTCACGTTCGGCACCTGGGGGCCGAACGACTTCGAACTCTAACAAAGCAGACAAGTGAGAAGTGGCTGGCTGGCGCTTGGATGCTGGAAAAATCTAGTATAACCATTATGGCACTTGTCCTGGGTGCCTCCACTCCCTCCAGCAAGGGAGGTATGCATCTGGCAGAGGGAACCTCCCAAGTTTGGAGAGGGTGACTGGCTCCAGCCCGGTGGGTGGTGGCACAGCAGTATTTCCTCACCTGAACTCTTACTTCCTTGGGAGTTCAGATTAGAAAGCTGTACGAGCCCCCCAACCCACACCCCCCTCCCCGCCCAAAGCAAGCAAGCAAGCAAGCAAGTTGGATGAGTCCCTTTCTGGATTCTGTTCCAGGCAGAGGAAAATGGGCAAGCGGGAGAAGGGAGTGAAAACCTTCCCATCCCCCAAACCCACTGCCACGCTCAGTGTCCCAAGGACTCCCCTGCCCACCTACAGTGCCAAAGTTTGGAAACTTGTGGAGTTTTTCAGAAAGTGAAATTCCTGCTTTGTTTTCCCTCCTGCTTTGTTTTCAGCCCCCACTGACCTCCTTTCGGTTCCTGGAAGCCTCCTTCCTGCCTCAGGGCCTTTGCATCTACTGCTCTCCTGTGCAGTTCTCTAGTGACTTCCTCTTCAGATCAAAAGTCTCTTCCTTAAAGAGGCTCCCCCTGCCCACTGCTTCTGTTTATCCCCACACTCTCTAGCCTCTAGGAGCTGGAACATAAATAAGATCCAGTGGGCAGGGATCTCTGTCAGATTTTGCTCACTGACATATCTCCAGCACTTAGCCTGGCCCATCCCAGATGCTCCTACATCTTATTTAAATGAACATTGAATGGGGCTGTCTAGGTGGCTCAGTCAGTTAAGCGTCCAACTTTGGCTCAGGTCATGATCTCACGGTCCATAGGTTCGAGGCGCTGTTCTAACAGCCTGGAGCCTGTTTCGGATTCTGTGTCTCCCTCTCTCTCTGCCCCTCCCCCTCTCGCACTCTATCTCTCTCTGTCTCTCTCTCAAAAACAAACATTAAAAAAAATTTTTTTAAATGAACATTGAATGAATCAATCCCCCTGCTTTATATTTCCCACAGCCTTTATTGCTATCAAACATCATCCTGTTTACTAATTTACTAATTTAACATCATCCTGTTTGCTTGTTTGTTGCCTATAGGCACTACAATTATCCCATTTCTCAGGTGACAAAATTGAGGCTCAAAGAAGTTAAGAGAATACTTGCAGCAGGAAAGGAAGCACTCGGCCTCTGGGTGGGAATGGGGATATAGACCTATGCCTATTCTTGGTTAAAAAGATTTTTCCAAATGTTTCCTACTTATAATTTTTCTAGAATCTCTGAGGATAGAAACATCCCCCCCCCCCCATCTGTAGTCTGCCTGGATTAGAACTGGAAATCAGGATAAGGACGGAGAGCCAGCCTTCTCCTTTCACTCACCCCACATATTACTAGCCTGCATTTAGTAAACTTCGATAAGCAGAACTTGCCACACATCCTTGGTTTTCCTGAGTTGGCCAGAGTCCGGCATTTCCCATGTGACTTGGGCAGGCATTTGGATGCTAATGAGTGACTGATGGGCACGCAGGGAAACAATTACCTGCTGGAGAAGCTGCTGGGATGTCTCTGCTTAGGCCCCTCTCTTTGGAGGGGCCACTGTTCCATTTCACGCACCTTGCTCCATTGTTTGTCTGTCACCCTCAAGGGCTCACAATTAATTTTCATCTGTCCCGGTGCTTTATAAGAAGGTTACAAATGGCCCCCTTCCTGGTGTCCTGCAAAAATCTTTCCTTTTCAGATATTATCCTGCCACAGAGAGAATAGATCTGTTTAGAGCTAGATAATATATGAAGGGCTTTTTGTGTTGTTTTGAGGAGCGAGTTGGCTTAATTTGCCAAGATTCTAATGGCTGTCATTGATTCTGTTTTCAGATAGAATGCATTAAAAAAGGGAGGACATAGGGGCTCCTGGGTGGCGTAGTTGGTTGAGTGTCCGACTTCGGCTCAGGTCATGATCTCACAGTTAGTGGGGTTGAGTCCTGCATTGAGCTCTGGTGCTGACAGCTCGGAGCCTGGAGCCTGCTTCGGATTCTGTGTCTCCCTCTCTCTCTCCCCCTCCCCTGCTTGCACTCTGTCTCTCTCTCTCTCTCTCAAAAATAAATAAACATTTAAAAAAGGGGGGTAGGGCATTTGCTTTTGTTTTATTTTCTTGCTAACATTTAAAAAATAAACCCTGGGGCGCCCAGGTGGCTCAGTCATCGGTTAAGCATCCAACTTCAGCTCAAGTCATGATCTTGAGGTTCGCGAGTTCGAGCCCTACATCCGCTCTCTGCTGTCAGCATGGAGCCTGCTTTGGATCTTCTGTTCCCCTCTCTCTCTCTGCCCTCCCCTGCTTGTGTTTTCGATCTCTCTCAAAAATAAATAAACGTTAAAAAAAAAAAAAACCTAGGGGTGCCTGGGTGGCTTAGGTGGTTAAGCGCCCGATTCTTGGTTTTGACTCAGGTCATGATCTCACAGTTTGTGGATTCAGTCCCCTGTATCAGGCTCTGCGCTGACAGTGTGTAGCCTGCTTGGGATTCTCTCTCTCTCTCTCTCTCTCTCTCTCTCTCTCCCTCCCTCTCTGTGCCCCTCCCCTGCTCGCTCTCTCTGCTCTCTCTCTCAAATAAATACACTTAAAAAGAAAAAACTAAAAGTAAACCCTGATTTAATGGCTGTGTGAAGCCACAGTTAGTAAACTGTGGTAAAATGCACATAAAAGTTACCATGTTAACCATTTTCAAGTGTAGAGTTCAGTGGCATTGAGTCCATTCATTGTGCAACCACTACCATCCGTCCACAAAACTCTTTCATCTTGCAAAACTGAAACTCTCCACACATTAAACAGTAACTCCCCAGCCTGCCCTCACCCTTTCTTTTGACAGTATGTTTTAAGATGGTGGAAGGAGCATTAACAATGTGGATTTGTCCCCCTTAACTGACCCAGGTCTCTGCTTCTCACCGTTTCTAGGAAGAAATGATTGTACAACCACATGAATCACTCACCTATAATGGGGTCAAATGATTGAACCTTTTCTTTTTACAGCTGTGGGCAGGGAAGGGACCTTGGAGTCACAACTCACGGAAGCCTATCAAGTTCAATGGCAAGCTCACTGAGTAATTGATGGTCCAGACAATGGTCACGCAGGACAGATGCTGGGCTGACATCATTCTGATAAAAGATCAAGTAGATTTAATTCTAATAAAAGATCAAGTAGATCAAATAGAATTAAAAAAAAATAGTTAAATTAATTGCCCTTTCTTAGTTCTCTTGTTTCTTGTGCTTCTTTCTAGATTAGATACGTATGAAAACCTATGATTCTAAGTGTGTTTATATCCATCTGTACCATCTATTCTTTTTTTTTTTTTTTTAAATAACATCTTTTTTTTTTATTTATTTATTTATTTTTTTTTTATTTTTGGGACAGAGAGAGACAGAGCATGAACGGGGGAGGGGCAGAGAGAGAGGGAGACACAGAATCGGAAACAGGCTCCAGGCTCCGAGCCATCAGCCCAGAGCCTGACGCGGGGCTCGAACTCACGGACCGCGAGATCGTGACCTGGCTGAAGTCGGACGCTTAACCGACTGCGCCACCCAGGCGCCCCAGTACCATCTATTCTTTAAGAAAGAAAAAAATGATGGCACCACACCACTCTGCCAGTTCACAGCCGCTCACCGTATAGTCGTGCTGCAATTCATTTAACCGTTTCCCTGCTGATGGGCACTAGAGTTATTTGTAGTTTTTCACTTTTTTAATTTTTTTTATTTTTTAAGGGAGTGTGCGAGTGAGGGAAGGGCAGAGGGAGAGGGAGAAAGAGAATCTTAAGCAGGCTCCATGCCCTAAGCAGGTTCCATGCCCCGTGCAGAGCCCCAGGTGGGGCTCAATCTCACTACCATGAGATCATGGCCTGAGTCGAATGAACACTTAACCGAATGAGCCACCCTGGCGCCCCAGGTTTTCACTGTTGTAAGCAGTGGGGCAATGAACATCTTTGTTCTTTTGGACATGTAGTCTTACATGCTGCTGTGCGCATGTCTGTAGGATACATTCCTAGAAACAAGATTTAAAAATTAGATGGATATTGCCAAGTATGGAAACATACAAATTTTAAGACAACCGCTAACCTCTTGTGAAACTTACTCAGGGCCTGGTGACTCTATAAACATGAGACATCCTCATGTAATAATTCAGTTAGGACCATCCAGCTGATGGAGGTGCCATGTGGTCCTGGCACCTGCATAATTTCAGACTGGAGGACTCCCAGCACTGGGGAGGTTCACGTTCATTGTAAACGGTCGATGCGGCCTGATTAAGTCAGTCTCTTGGTGACTTGGGTGAGTAGTCATAAATTCTTTGGATACTGCTCGCCAACCTAGGTGGACCAATGCAACTTACGATCTCCTTCCTCCACTGGAGGTTTGAGGTGGTTGACCAAGGGGTAGCTGCACTGCTAAAGCCCGTATCGTGCACTGCTCAGTTGCTTCGCTGCATTGCTGGCTTGAATTACCAAATTCCCAGAGCCACCCTGAGACCCGGGATAAATCTGCATGCTCATTATCTCCAAAGCTTGGGGGGATGCCAGGTTGATTGTGGCTGACCCCAAAAAGTCTGCCCTAAGGAGCAAATCCTCTTCTGCTGGGACTTATTCTATTTATTTCCTCAGGATTGGGTCTGCTTGGAATCTAGCCAGGAACTCCCATTGTCCAAGACAGATTTGAGTTGGAGATTCACACCCAGCTGATTCTGCCTGCCCAGGGAACAGAAGCATCTGTCAGGTACGGGGAGGGCGGGGGAGTCAGTGACAGATGGCTCCCAGGGGGTACAGGAAGAGCTTCTGTAACTTCACCAGGGGGAGATTCCCCAAGTGACAGCAACGCCTTCAGCCCCATTTAAATTTTGATCTAATTTCTGCACGTGATTTCTGCACCGATATTCTTCTGGTGACAAGGGAATAAAGCAATGACAGGCCTCAATCATCTTCATGTGCTCGGCAGGAGAGATCACATTTTCTGCCACTGGGATTGCCTGCTATAGAAGGGTGGGGTTTTCACCTCCCTTTTACAGAACTTGGGCCATGGAATGTCCTTTCTGCCTCCTTGAATTAGCTTCACATGCCATTAGAGTAGCAAAAAGGAATTGGGACTGTATGTTTGATCCATAAATCACTCATTAGCTCCATGCAGTAATCACTTTTTTTTTTTTCTTGAGCATTTTTGTGCTGGAACCCTAGGTTTCAGAGAGTGCTTGCTTGAGAAGCAAGACCTTTCAATGCTAGAAGGCATGATAATATCTGCAGCCAGGCAGCATTTATTCAAAGAACTTTCTGCAGGGCTGGCAAGCCTGAGACACAGTAAAGCCCACTGCCTCTCTCGTGCAGTGGAGAATTAAGCTCTCTGAACTTGCAGTACATGAATTCACGAAGGGGTTAGAAATGCTCACTTCCTCTTTAGTCAAGGGCAGAGAGAGGTAGTTGCCTCGCTCTGCCCTTGAGTAGCTGTGTCACATTGGACAAGTCACATCATGTCCTCGCGCCACATTTTTCACTCATCAGATGGTTACTGAATGTCAGTAGTGCAGGAAATGAATGGATGAGTTTACTGAGCACCTACTATGCTCCTGACACTGCGGTAGGTATCTTTTTAGTCTCCTTCTCCATAAAGCGTTGGTTAATACTGCACCTGCTTTCTATCCCTCTTGAGTTGCCATAGGACCCAAACCAAGATAATGCATGAGAAAGAACTTCGGAAAGCAGCAAGGCATATAGCCACATAGAGGCCTATTACCTTTGCCTTTAATTCAGATTTTTCTACTTCTTCTATTTTCCCTTCCCATTCTTCCAAGGCTGTCTGGGTGTGGCTTCATAGGGCTGATTATTCACCATGTTCCTCAAGTCCCACGCAGAAACATAGCTAAGAGTGTAACATTCCCTTCCAAGCCCATGCCCTTAGGTGCACGTGTCATTTCTAAATGTACAACATCAGTGGGAACATCAGCTTCCCACACGCTGTGGGGGATTGAAGCTGAATGTATGTGTGGATCGAGTGAAGTTGATGGGCTGGGTTTGGTGCCTTTGTACTGTTCATTCCCACATTGCCAGGGACAAGATCTGAGCAGCCAGGTGAAGTTGATCGACTGTAGCAAACAGAGCATGGGCTCAGGAGTCAGCTCCTCGAACTGGCCTCTTTACTTGCCAGTTACCAGTTGCATAAAAGCGACTTGACTCAGCTTAGGCAGAAAGGGGGATTTAGTGGAAGGTTCCGAGAACATCTAGAATCAGGGATAACTGAAGTCAGGGACTTAAATGCCTCCAGGACACTCTCTCCCCTGGAATTTTTTTCTCTCTCATGTGTTTGGCTTTATTCTTTCAATTTGGCTTTCTCTCCAGAGAGGGCATCAAGGTTTCTGGTAGTTCTCGCGTCTCATGGATCCTAACTTTACCATTAGAGAAGGCTTGGTCTCTTTCCTCAATTCCATTTTCAAATATCCTAGAAAAGAAGTTGGACTGCCTGGTGTGGGTCAGGTGTCTGGTCCTAGACCAATCAAATGTGGCAAGGTTGGGGAGGGGGGGTGTCAGGCAGTGGAGACGAAACCATTTCCAGAGATCTGGGAAACTCACAGTGAGCCTGGCGGAGAACCCACCCATACAGGCACTTCACCTCTGAGACTCAGTTTCTCATTTGTAATATGAGACTAATAACACCATCCAAAGCCATAGTGAGGTATACAGCTCTCACATTTGGACACTTCTGTCTTGTACTGACATCTAGCTAGACCTGGGGACTGAAAAATAATGAGACAAGTCAGAAAATCTTTAATGTATTAATACAAAGAAACTTGGTGACACGCAATATTTACTTTCACATACCAAAAGTATGCAAGGTAGTTACTTTTACTTTTGCCCAATGCGGGACTTGAACTCAAGACCCTGAGTTCAAGACCTGAGCTGAGATTAAGAGTCAGACACTCAAGCGACTGAGCCACCCAGGTGCCCCAAAGCAGTTACTTTTAAACAAATTATTTCCTGGGCAAGACCTAAATTTTGGAATTCCGTGTCTCATTAAACAACGATAATTCCATGTCTCATTAAACAACAAACAAAGCCCTGGGTGGCTTTGTTGATTAAGCATCCGACGTCGGTTCAGGTTATGATCTCACGGTTCGTGAGTTCAAGCCCTGCATTGGCTTCTGTGCTGACAGCTCAGAGCCTGGAGCCTGCTTCAGATTCTGTGCCTCCCTCTCTGTCCCTCCCTTGCTCATGCTCTGTCTCTCTCTCTCTCCCCAAAATAAATAAATAAAATTAAAAAAAAGAAAACAACAATATTTTTAAAAATGGTAAATGTGACTCTGTGAGTATTAAAAAAATGCAAACTGATATGAAGTCTATTATTACAGAATGGACAGAGAGATAAAAAGCATTGGTATACGCATAAACGAACATAATTGAATGTGGAATCTTTCTGTTTTATGTAAACCAGGTTTAAGACAAAGAAAGGGGGGCACCTGAGTGACCCAGTTGGTTAAGTGTCCGACTTCGGCTCAGGTCATGATCTCGCGGTCTGTGAGTTCAAGCCTCTGTTGGCCTCTGTGCTGACAGCTTGGAGCTTGGAGCCTGCTTCGGATTCTGTGTCTCGCTCGCTCTCTGCCCATCCCCCACTCGTACCTCTGTGTGTGTGTGTGTGTGTGTGTGTGTGTGTGTGTGTGTGTCTCTCAAAAGTAAATAAACATTTAAAACAAATTAAAAAAAAAAAACAAATAAAGGGAGGGGCACCTGGATGGCTCAGTTGGTTAAGTGTCCTACTTCAGCTCAGGTCATGATCCTGCGGTTCGTGGGTTTGAGCCCCACATCAGGCTCTCTGCTGTCAGCACGGAGCCTGCTTGAGACCTTCTGTCCCCCTTTCTTTCTGCTCCTTCCCTCCTTGCTTTCTCTCTCTCTCAAAAATTAATAAACATTAAAAAAGAAATAAAACGAATACAGGAATGATAATTATAAGAAATTTATAGAAAATTATAAGAAATATCTTTTAATGAATCAGAAATTTAAAATTATAATAAACAAATATATCAATAATATGTATTATTATATATGTAATTTGCAATATACAAGAGTATGAATACCAGTCTTTCTTTTATATTCATAGAAATAGTTAGAAGATACTCAGAGAGCATATTTCCTTGTGCTCTGGAGGAGGAAAGGTCTCTTTGTGAACCAGAGTGATAATAGCACGAACACTCTCTCCTAAGTGGCCAAGGAGATAGTTTCTTGATCACAAACTCAGCTGGAATTTACACATAGCTGTGAATGACGAGTCCAGGCCAAGGCAACTGGGGGCAAATGGCTTTTAGAAAGAGTTGGAGGATATAGTTCAAGGCTTAAACCAGCTGTGCTCAGATCTGCTTCTGAAAAGCAGTGAAAATTGGAGGCCCCATCATTTGAGGGCTAGCCAAATGGCCCTGCTGCCTGTCTCCCCACTTTCCTGTATTTTGCGGTTCCTACTTACCTCCTAGGGTTGTGATGATCACAAGTAGAGCATTTAGCCACATGCCTAAGTAGATACTCAACGAATACGGATTCTTTCTTTCTTTTTTTTTTTTATAGCTCAAAAATCTTTAAAAAAAAAATCACGGGCACATAAAAAGGGCTGGCTACAGACATTCAATTGTAAAAGCAGGCCATATGGCTCAAATATTGACTATGGTACCCTCTGATGTGCTTAACATTGGCCCAGAGGATCCCACAATGATCCTTCATTTCAAAAATGTCTCAGTATTCTAAATACTTACCGGCCCACAATGAGTTAGGCAGGCTAGAGCATGCTTGGGTGAAGATTTACATCTAGCCCATGAAAATACATAAAATGCTTATATTATATCTTATAGTACACAGATGCACGAATATAATTATAGTGCACGGTATGCCAAAGGCTCAAAATAGCAGAACACTTGTTTAATTGTAGTTTAGAATTTCTCAAATCACAACCTTGTCCTAAGAAGTCTGTGTCCTCATGGCATTGTCAGCCCCACAAAAAAAGCAGGAAATCATCTATCATTTGAACGTGAAATCTCCATCATATAGGAAAACATTTCTAACTCGATGTGTGGCTTGGGGCAAGCCACTCGATCTCTTCAACTTGAGAAACATTTTTGTGCCTACCACGTGCAAGGCTCTGGGACGGACTTCTGTGGGATGACTCAGATATGCCTCTAGGATTTGGAGCCTGAGTGATTTGGAGACTGGAATGCTTTCTAAGCAGCAAAATAGGAAGGAAGCAGGAAAACAGCAGGAAGAGTCAGTGGGGGGAAAAGCGTGACACTTTTGGTTTTAGACATATGAAGTTAAAGGTCCTTGTTGGAGGATCCAGCCGCAGCTTCCAATAGGTAACCGAAATGTGGACTCGGAGCTTGGGAGAGTTGTAGCGGCTGGAGACGTAGATCCGAGAGTTGCTGGAAGTGATAGTTGAACTTGACTGAATCTGTATTGATTAGGTTGTACGTTCAGCTGACGCAATAGTGATGCCCAAATAATAGTAGCTTAAACCAAACAGAAGTGTATCTTTTTTTTTTTTTAAGATTTTATTTTTAAGTAATCTCTATGCCCAACGTGGGGCTCACACTTACAATCCCGAGATGGAGAGTTGCATGCTCTAGTGACTGAGCTAGCCATTCTCCCCTAGAAGCATATTTCTTTCTCTGTCACATAAGAGTTCAGGAGTGAGCAGTCTAGGTCTGGTATGGAGGCTCTGGGAGGTCAGAGACTTAGGCTCCTTCTGTCTTTTTGCTTCAACAACCCCAGGGTCGTGACCTTGTTCATAGGGTCCAAGATGGCTCAACAGGACCACATGTGCACTTCCAGCCAGTGGGAAGGGGGGGGGGGGAAGTGGGAAAAAGACATGACCTGAAAGTATGATAGGACCAGAACCCCAGTCTTTAGCTAGACATGGCTGCCACAATAAAAGTCACATTTCTTGTGTCCCTTGTAGATAATTGGTTAAGGGGAGGTGAGCAAAAGACATGTGAGCAACTTCTAGGTCCACTCCGTAAACATGTTTTGAATATCAATACGTCTTTGCACACTGAGTCAGAGAGGGCAGTGTTGAGAAAGTCAAATTAAGGAGAGTCTTCTTAAGGAGGGTTTTTTCAATGCTACAGACAGGTCAAGGAGGGTGGGAACCGAAGACATTCTTTAGTGGCCCTCAACCAGTCTGATTTTGCTCTCCAGAGGCTATTTGGCAATCTCTGGAGACATTTTTGACATCTGTGACAACTGGGGGGAGGGGATGCTGTTGGCATCTAGTAGTTAGAGGCCAGGGATGTTACTAAACAGCCTACAATGGGTAGGAAAACCCCCAGCAACAAAGAATGATCCTGGCCCCAAGTGTCTATAGGGCTGACAAGAGAAACCTCGCATTAGGGGATTAAGACAGCAGTTCCCAAACTTTGCTACACGGTAGATTCATCCGGGAGCGTTTCAAAATCCTGATGCCTGGGTCACACTCAGACCAATTAAGTCAGTATCTCAGAGTGAGTTTGATTACATTGTTTTTCAAATCCCTTCCAACTCTAACACTTCGCGAGTAATACGAATGATTGAATACCTCATTTACATCCAAATTTCCAAGTAGCTGACAGCGTGACTCCAATCAATCTCTGTTATCTGGGAAGCCCCATTAGATCCATGTCCGTGGGGGTAAAGCAGAATGGGGATTTCTGCACGTGCTCAGTGGTGAGGATGATCAATCCATTTTGGACCCCTACGTCTTTCACACATTTTCATATAACTTCTACGGGCTGGGCTAGGGAAGTTAGGGAAGATCAGACTCTTTCTGGGTCACGTAAAGGCAAATATATGATTAAGAAGAAAAAATATCTTTGCCCCACACATACCCACGTGATAGAGGTTGATCCTTACTTCCCCTCTCTCGGCCAGTTTGCTACAAAAGAGGGTAAAGTAGCTCATCCTGGAAAGAAATGACTTGGAAAGGTAGCACCACAGGCTGGTGTTCACGACAGGACTAGGGGCACTGTGGAGGGGCGACGGAGATACTCGGTAGGACCTGCGATCCTTATTGAACCGGGCAGGGGACCCCGGGCGACTCTGCCTCCTTCTGCTGAGCCCTGAAAGCAGGAGCTTGGCTCCCTAATTGCCCCATATGCTGGTTTTATTTGGTGGCTCAGCTGGGTGGAGTGAACTCTAGGAAGAGATGCATTCATTTTTAGTTACCTCACCAGATTGCTAATTTTCACTCTGGCGGCATAAATCACCATAATTGCTGTGAACCCCAAGTGGGCAGGCAGCTCTTCTGGCACAGGGCAGCAGCTATTGCTACCGCCAAAGCTCTTCGACGGGAGGCTTGGGGCCCGGAGAGGCTGGGGAAGGAGTCTGGCATGGCTTGCTCTGCTGGGCATTCCAGATTCTGGATGGAGGCCCTGCTGGGAACTCACCCTCCTTCACTTGGGGGAAGAACTGGAGTTTCCAGAGGAGCAGTTTCTTTTGAGTTAGTGGCAAGAGTCTGCAGATTAACCCAGATCTTTGGTCCCGGACTAACTGGACAACCGTTTACATGCTTGGCTTGCAAAGAGAATGTCAGTCCCTCTTTATTCTGGTCTCCTCCCATTAATGCACTGCTTGGTTGGGCTTGTTTTTTGCATCTCTTCTGAGGAAAGCCTTAAAAGTTCCTAAAGAACAACCTCAAACATGGGCGCCTGGGTGGCTCAGTCGGTTAAGCGGCCAACTTCGGCTCAGGTCATGATCTCACAGTTCGTGGGTTGAAGCCCTGGGCCCGGCTCTGTGCTGACAGCCCAGAGCCTGGAGCCTGTTTCAGATTCTGTGTCTCCCTCTCTCTCTGCCCCTCTCCTGTTCACGCTCTGTCTCTGTCTCAAGAATAAATAAACGTTAAAAACAACAAAAAAAAGAATGACCTCAAACAGAAACCAGAGGCTGCAAAAATATCACTAGAGAAAAAATAAGCCTAATGTAACATGTCACTTTGTTGCCCATACTTATCATAGTGACTGGTAAAAATTTCTGTTTGAAGAAAACCAACCTAGGGGTGCCTGGCTGGCTCGGTGGAAGATCATGTGATTCTTGATCTTGGGGTCATGAGTTCGAGCCCTGCACGGGGTATAGAAATAACTAAAAAAAAAAAAAAAAAAAAAAAAAAAGACACTTAAAAAATAAAGAAAACCAATCTAAATTAAGTTTAAGAAGCAGGGTCACTTAAAGGATGATTAATTCATAAATAAATATGTGAAAATTCCTTATCATTCTCACAGAAGGTGAGGAGGTGGAGATGAGAGAATAATCTTTTGTTTTTCGTTTTTCACCAAGTTCAAATTGTAAGGCTGTCTGGATGTCTGATTTTTTTTTCTTTTTTCCTGATATTTTAAAGATAGGCCTTAAAGTGAGGAATGAGGAAATTTGTGATGAAAAAGAAAGAGCCACTTTTTCTTTTTAATGTTTATTTATTTTTGAGAGAGCGACAGAGTGCGAGCAGGGGAGGGGCAGAGAGAGAGGGAGACACAGAATCTGAAACAAGCTCCAGGCTCTGAGCTGTCAGTACAGAGCTGGATGTGGGGCTTGAACTTGTGAACTGCGAGAGCTGAACCTGAGCCAAAGCTGGATGCTTAATTGATTGAGCCACCCCGGCGCCTCAAGAAAGAGCCTCTTGAGGAATATTTTTTGCCTAATACCATGAAGTTTTGGAGAATTGCAGCCAAAGTGTCCATTATTACTGATGGTATTTGATGGCCTAACAAGAGAGGGAATTTTAGGTCAGGGATATTTGGGGCAAAATTGAGGCTGTGCCTGGGCATAAAAAGATAAGGCTGACAAATAATGGGTTGCAGCAGGAGAAACTGCCCTGTGAAATGGCCCTGACCCTGGGCTGCCCCTTCTTCTCCCCCAGCTGCCCCCAGATGACAGGGAGCAGACCTGCTTTGTTTTTTGTCTTCCAATCACCTGCCCTCATGTTTAGGCAGCAGAGAGCAGCTGTTATAAACACAGCTCTGCCACCAGCCCCGAGTGCAGCATTTAGAGTCCTTCCTTGATCGTTTCCCACCACCTTCCAGATCCCTAAGGGTCCTTTCCAGAACCTACCACAGGGCCCAGGCACAAAGTAGAGGTTTAATATGTGTTTGGATGAATCGATTCAAATTTGGAGAAGAATTTGGAGGAAGAGGCAAAGGGGTGTTTCAGGACTTCACTTGCTCTGGGGTCCCGTCCCTATCAGGGAGGGCCTCAAATGCAGGGGCTCAGGCCACGTTTGTCAATATATTTGGGTTGCCTCAGGGCCCCAGTGGAGCAGTGAGGGAGGCGCCATTTTTTCTGAAGTTCCTCTGCATTAATAACAGTAACAACTGAGTGGCAGTTATATGCTTAGAAGCAAATCATTCTGATTTTGCCTTCCAGAGCAGAGGTGTTTCTCCTGAGACCTGAGTTTTACCCCAGCAGAACAAGCTAGGCTGTGTTGGTTGTAGCAATACCATTTTGTTTTGGTGACAGGAAGTCCTGATTTTTCTCACCAACTTCCCTAAGGATGCCACCTTTCAGCTACACACACTTAGATGATTTCTGCCTTCCCCCATCCAATCTAGGGTTGCTAAGAAGTTCAGTGCCTTCTGCTCTGCTTTCTACCTTCCCCAACTTCTTAGCCAAATGCCAGGAGCTGTGACTAGTTTCTGGGACAGAGCAGAAATAATGTGGGAATTGCGATTAGGGCCAAACACGTATATCAGTCTAGGAACAGACGTAAATGCAAAGTCCTTGTTACTACAAAGAGGGTGGTAGGAAATCATTTCTTACCCATCATGGGTGGTGGTGAAGGTGGTGACCAAGCATGCTAAACACAGGCTATTTATTTTAATATATATATATTTTTTGGTGAAGGTAAATTATTTACAGGGAACTGTCAATGGCTGTGTTAAGAGGGTCACAAGGAAGGTATCCAAGGAAAGCAATATAATAATAATGGGGGATTAATTGTATTGATGTAATATTAAAAATATCTTTTAATATTAATAAAAACGTTAATTAAATATATTAAGAACCAAAGGACAATTAGAATGCATTCGTTTTTGGACTGCATTTGATTCAGTGTCTCTTAAGAGAAGGAGGATACCATGTGTATCTGTGTTTGGCTGTCAGGTTCCATTATCTACGCTTTTCTTTCTTTTCCTTTGGCTTCAAAAAAATTCCTTGGTGTTACAGGAAATATGTGTATTGCATAACAAACTTGCACTCCTGAAACATACCTATGTAAGTAAAATTTAATAAGTTTTCCTGTTTGTATTTACTGTTGAGATGTATGTTCAATAACTCCCAAATAATTCTAAAAGTTTCTACAGTATTTTACTGCTCCTACTATTACCCATTGTGGTTCTATAGCCCTTTTCCCCACAGAGATTTTAAGACAAAACAGACTCTATGTTCCCCCCCCCCCCCCCGCCTTCCAGTTAAATATTGGAGAAGAGCAGAATATAAATATAACATTTTTATTTTTATTTTTTAATGTTTATTTCTTTTTGAGAGAGAGAGAGAGACAGCACGAGTCGGGGAGGGGCAGAGAGCAGGCTCTGAGCAGTCAGCACAGAGCCCGACGCAGGGCTGGAACTCACAGACCGCGAGATCACGACCTGAGCCGAAGTCGGGCGCTTAACTGACGGAGCCACCCAGGTGCCCCATAAATATAACATTTTTAAAAGCCAAGAAGCATAGAGAAAGGAAGTCAAATGGAGTAAGTCTCTAATATCCTAATTCCAAGCTGGCAAGTTGAGCAAGTTGAAGGATTTTCCTTTCCATTCACGGGGAAAAGGAATCAGTGCAGTACTGACTCCTTAGGGACCTGGAAACCTGGAGCTCTTGCAGTCAGCGAGAACTACTGCTCCGTGGTTTGCTCTGCCATTTCTAAGCCCATGCTGACATGTTGGAGGGACACAGTCCAAAGGTGCAGCAGTGTAACGTAGCCTGAAGCTGAAAGCAAAAGGGTCCGATTTCCTCCCTTTTACTTGATTGGAGGGTCATTCACTTCGGGGTGCCTTCATTTCCTTATTCATCACACAGAGCAGTGTGGTGTGGAAAAATCCTTAAGTAACCGACTGAGCACCCAAAATTATTTTTATTTTAGACACAGAGAGATTGTGAGTGGGGGAGAGGAGCAGAGGGAGAGAGAAAATCTTAAGCAGGCTCCATATTGAGCATAAGCCCAACTCGGGGGCTCCATCCCACGACCCTGGGATCATGACCTGAGCCAAAATCAAGAATTGAACACTTGGGGCACCTGGATGGCTCAGTCAGTTAAGTGTCCTACTCTTTAAAAAAAAAATTTTTTTTAATGTTTATATTTCGGAGAGAGAGACAGAGTATGAGCAGGGCAGGGGCAGAGAGAGAGAGGGAGACACAGAATCTGAAGCAGGCTCCAGGATCTGCGCTGTCAGCACAGAACCCGATGCGGGGCTCCAACTCACGAACCGCGAGATCACGCCCTGAGCTGAAGTCAGACGCTTAACCGACTGAACCACGCAGGCGCCCCAAATGTCCCACTCTTGATTTCAGCTCAGGCCACGACCTCATGGTTCATGGGTTCAAGCTTCACATTGGGCTCTGTGTTGACAATGCAGAGCCTGCCTGGGATTCTCTCTCTCCTTCTGTCTGCCCCTCCCCAACTCACAGGCTCTCTCTCTCTCAAAAATAAATAAACTTAAAAAAAAAAAAAAAAAAGAGTTGGACACTTAACTGACTGAGCCATCTAGGTTCCCCCCCAGAAGGGGTTTTCACAAGAGAGGAGCCAGGTGGCTCCCTGGGGTCTCAGATTGAGGGGATCTGTACTTGACAGATGAATTTTACAATAGCCATAGTCTCTCTCAGTTTTGGGATTATAGTAACCGTCACTTGTAGTGTGTTTACTGTGCATTAGGTTCCTTGCACAATTATCTTATTTCGTTATCACCTAAGCCCAGTTAGAACAACATTATCCCGGTTTATAGATGAGAAAACAGGCTCCACAGATTAATTTGCCCAATGTCATTTAGCTAGATAACAGAAGTGTTGTTTCCTCATCTGTAAAATGAATTAATAACAGAAGTAGACTATCACCTACAGAATCGCTCGAGATAGTTATGAGCCACGAAGAGGCAAAGCCCTGGTAATACAGGGAACCTCTGTAAACCGAGTTTTGCCTTTTCCAAACTTGAATTTGGGTTCCTTTTTCAAAGCGCAGGCGCAGGCGCGCGTGAGGCGCGGGGATCGTGACCTCCCCGGCGCCCCTTGCGCAGGCCACGGTCGCCCTCTGCCGACGGTGGGTGGGAGAGCTCTCAGAGTGAATGTTTCCGGGCCTGAGAACCGACCAAGAAACTGGACGGCCTGTAGAGGGCGCGGCCGGCGCCCAGAGTAACCCACTTGGCCGTCCCTTCCTTAAGCACTTCCTGTTTGATCTCTATGATTCTCTGTTGCGTCATGGGAAGTTCCGGTAGTTTTCAATTTACTGTAAACAACAGGGACGTGCGCCGACCCGGAAGTGAAAACTGGAGCAGGCCCGGAGCAGTTCAGAAGGCCGGGTAAAGCGGGGTGCGGGCGGCTGTAGCCATGGCCGTGGCCGTGGCCCTGGCGGGGGCTGTGACCGGAACAGAGCTAGGCCCCGCGGAAGAACTCGCCAAACTCGAGTATCTGTCTTTAGTGTCGAAAGTTTGCACCGAGCTGGACAATCACTTGGGGATCAACGACAAGGACCTGGGTAAGCTCGGGGAGGCCCCTGCGGCCTCTGGGCTTAGGGTCGAGGGAAGCGAAGGAGAAATGGGGTTGATAGGCTGAGTATTGTGTCCGTACGAGTCTCTTTTTCTCTGTCGCAGACACTCGGTCCTGCGGTACCTTCGGCCCGGGCTCACCGTTTGAGAACTCTCCAGGCCGAGCTGTTTAGAAACCATTGCCCAGAGCTGTCAGTGAAACCCAGAGTGGCTATCGCTCCTGCTTCCTGTTTTTATTTTCCTCAGGTCCCAGTTAATTAAACAGCGTTAATAATAACAGTAGCAGCAGCCGCATCATAATGATGATGATAATGGCCGAGATTTATTGGCATGCCAGATGTTATGCACGGTGTTTTACTTATGTTATCTTACTTGGTCTTGTCACGACCCTATGAGATGTGTTATCTGTTTTTCGATTAAGAAAACAAGGCACTGATTAATTAATTAAGTAATCCCCCTCGATATCACATATCAAATGTGAGCCTGATCTGGAACCCAGGTCTTTTGAGGTCTGCCTTTAACAGTTCTCAACCATTTATTAGGCGTTTTGGGACAGACGGTACAGGTGGAGAACCCCAACTAAGGAACTGAAAAAGGCTAAGGGCCTAGAGCTAAGGCCACAGAAAAATGGAGTCCTTATGAAGGCAAAGGGATGGATGGAGTCAAGAGCATGAGTGGAGGAATTGACCTTTGATAGGTGCAGGGATGCCTGATCCATTAAAGGTTTTTTTTTTTTTTAATTATTTAAATTTATTTTTGAGAGAGAGTGTGCGCAAGTGGGGGAGGGGCAGAGAGAGAGAAGGACAGAATCTGAAGCAGGCTCCAGGCTCTGAGCTGTCAGCCCAGAGCCGGATGTGGGGCTTGAACCCACGAAGTGTGCGATCATGACCTGAGCTGAAGTCGAAAGCTTAACTGACTGAGCCACCCCAGGTGCCCCTAAAGTCTTATTTAAATAATCCCTGTACCCAATGTGGGGCTGGAACTCATGACCCTGAGATCAAAAGTTGGATGCTTTTCTGACTGAGCCAGCCAGGCGGCCCATCTGATAGCCAGATGGCCCACTTCCTTAATAGGAAGGAGAACAGAGAATGTGGTTATAGATGCGGACAGGTTTAGGGGTTGGTGGTAGGAAGACGAGGGAGAGGCATCTATTTGATTGTTCTGCTTTCTAAATGAAGATGAAGTTAAGTCACCAGCTGGAGAGATGGAAGGGAAAGGGCATGTGACAGAAGGGGTCCGGGGAATTAGATTGTGTGACCTTGAGTAAGATACCCAATTTCTCTGAAGCCCTTTTCATCATCTATGAAATGGGGATGATAGTTGCTTTTCCCAGGGTGACCATATAGCACCTAGGAAGATGCTCTGCTGCCAGTGTATTTTAGTTCACTTTTTTCTTGCTTCCCAGTCAAGATGTGCCTGTCCTGTATCATTTTCTCTCATTCTCTTTCTCTTTTAGATGGTAATGAGCAACACTCCTGTAGTTTACTATCTGGGTAATATGTTCTTTCATTCAGCAAATACTTACTGAGCCAGTGTTAAATTGTTTCGATGTTACCCTCATTATGTACAAAAGTAAAGTGAGGTGTAAACTCCATGATTTTCTAGCCTGTATATAACTGAAGACCCCATTTAATTTGCAAGTGAGCCACAAATACGCTTTTTCTGTTTCTAATTCCAACACCATTTATTCACATGTTTATTTATTTAAAAGATTTTACTTTATTTTTTTAGATTATTTATTTTGAGAGAGCGGGGGCTCACATGTGTCAGAGAGGGGTAGAGAGAGAGGGAGAGAGAATCCCAAGCAGGCTCCACACTGTCAGTGCAGAGCCCGATGCGGGGCTTGAATCCATGGACTGGGAGATCATGAACTGAGCTGAAATCAAGAGTCTGACGCTTAGCTGACTGAGCCACCCAGACGTCCTGAGATTTTTTTTTTTTTTTTTAAAGTAATCTCTACACCCAACATGGGGTTTGAACTTATAACCCAGAGATCCAGAGTCGTATGCTCCACCCACTGAACCAGCCAGGCATACCTCCCCCCCCCCCCCCCTGCAATTTATGATGTGTGTTTTTTCCAGTACCACTAAGCAATTCTGTGACACCAGCTCGGTGTCACTGAACTCAATGCTGACACTATCTGGAGATAGCATCAGATCCCACCGGTTAAGGGCTCAGTCCTGTAAGACTGACTCACCTTAAACTTCAGTTGCCATTCACAAGTCCAGGTGGTCACCTGTGCTGAGCCAGTGGCTATAGATCAGAGGTTCCAACGACTCCCCTCCTTGGATTTGATAATTTGCTAGAGCAGCTCCCAGAACTTAGAAACATTTTACTGACTAGATTACTGGTTTATTAGGGAAGGAGATAACCCAGGGACAGCCAGACGGAAAAGATGGGTAGGACAAGGTATGTGGGAAAGATTGAGGAGCTTCCATGCTGAGTGCCCCACTGCCTCAGGTCTCCACTTGTTCACCTACCCAGAAGCTCTCCAAACCCAGTCCTTTTGCGTGTTTGTGGAGGCTCCATTATAGGAGGCATAATCGATTAAATCATTGGCTATTGGTAAGTCAACTCGATTTCCAGCCCCTCTCCCCTCTCTGGAGGTCAATGGTGGGGCTAAAAGTTCCAGCCTGTAATCGCATGGTTGGTTTCCCTGGCAACCAGCTCCCAAATGACATTATCTAGGGGTTTTACTAAAGTCATCTTCTTAATGTAACAAAAGATGTTTTTCACTCTACACTTCCTGAAATTCCAAGGCTTTTAGGAATGCTGTGCCTGGTAAGGGGATGAAGACCAAATATGAATATAAATATAAATAAGTGTAAATAAACATAAATATATACACACACATATATGTATTTAATGTTTATTTATTTTGAGAGAGCGAGCGAGCAGGGGGAGGGACAGAGGGGGGGGATGCAGAGAGAGAATTCCAAGCAGGCTCCCCACTGCAGAGCCAGATGTGGGTTTGATCCCACGAACCTGTGAGATCATGACCTGAGCCTAAAGCAAGAGTCAGACACTCAACCAACTGAGACACCCAGGTGCTCCAATGGACTTGTTTTTAACCACTAATTCATTTTTGGTAGCTCGGTTAATTTAATGTGCCCCCATATAATTCTGAAATTAACAAAAAACAAAAACAACCGCCCTAACTAATGACAGCTGCAGTGTGAATATGCTGCTGATTGCTTTGAAATAGACTCTTGAACATTGCATGTCTAGCACCATATGACTGACTTCTCCCTCCACATTTCTCTACCGAATGTGGGCTTTGAAGTCAGATTGCCTGGGTTCCAGTCCTGGCTCCACCGTTTATTATTGGGTAGGTCAGCATCTCAAACCCTTAGCCTCCTCGTCTGTAAAATAGGGCCAGTCATGGTACCTACCAATGAGGGTTATGAGGATCATGGGGATAGCTCATGTGAAGCACTTAGCATAGTGCCTGGCATGTAGCAGGTGGTCAGAAGTCTTAACCACTGGCATTGCTGATACTAACTTGTTATGTGTAGGCTATGTTCATGTAGCCTGAAGGCATTTAGCTTTTACTTAATGTCCTCAAAAAAGTAAAGACAGGGGCGCCCGGGTGGCTCAGTCAGTTAAGCATCCAACTTCGGCTCAGGTCATGATCTCACGGTCCGTGAGTTCAAGCCCCACATCGGGCTCTGTGCTGACAGCTCAGAGCCTGGAGCCTGCTTCAGATGCTGTGTCTCCCTCTCTCTCTGTTCCTTCCCTGCTCACACTCTGTCTCTGTCTCTCTCAAAAAATAAACATTAAAAAAAAAAAAAAAAAGAAATTCAAACACTGGGCAGGTTTGTAGTGAAGAATTTGGGAAGCAAGTAAGTCTTTTATCAACTTGGAGATTGGACCATCCAGCAGCTGCCTGGCTCTCATATGTGGATTGAGTCTGACCTTGCAGGAACTGTAGAATGCATCCTACTGTGGGCTTTCATCAGGAGGGTGAGGGTGGGCTCTTGCTTTTGGACGTTGTTACTTCTGGAGTCTGTATGACAACAGGTCACAGCTAGTAGTCTCATGAGAAGAGTAGGGGATCATCTGGGACAGTGAGGTGTGCCATTTTGTAGGAATATCTTGTTTTCATTTCTAAAAATTAACTAGAACATACACGGATAATCTTGGTACTCTAAATTCTCTTTCTTTACCCTCACTGGATAGTACTCTTTGGTTTCTATGACTGTTGGATTGGCTAATTGGTTTTGCTTTTAATGTACTTGAAAATGATTTTTTGCTCGCCTCCGTTCCAGTTTTAATCCCTTTTCTCGTTTGCAGCTGAATTTGTGATCAGTCTTGCTGAGAAAAATACCACCTTTGATACTTTTAAGGCTTCTCTGGTCAAAAATGGTGCTGAATTCACGGTATGTGTATCTGGAGACCCCTATTTCGTTTTAATGTCACTATTGAATTTAAATTTTGATAGGATTGAACATAGGATTTTGATAGAGAAAGGAGAGAATTTGTACATACCAATCAAAGAAACCATTAAGTGTGTAATGTTTTTTTATGCCACCGAGCAGTGGTGACATAACTGGATTTCCTGTGACACCTTTCTAAGAAAATGGGGTAGGATTTCCATCATTAAGTCTTTATGAGTGTTTATATCCTTGTTCTATGAATCTGGAAGTCAAAAGCAAAAGAGTTTAGGTTCTGGAGGTAGTTCTAAACCGTGGAAAATAAAAATGGTTGAAGGGAACTAAATTACCTTTCCCTCCCAAAAGTCCAAAAATAGCCGCTTTATCCGAAGCTACTTTGCTAGGTTCACGCCACATCAAATTGATACTCTGCACTTCATTTGTTCCAATTAGCTACATTCAGCTATGCAACCACCCTTTAAAGGTCATCCCATTTCTGACTGTTTTCAAGCACTGTTTCAGGGGCTGATCATTTTTGTTCTGTTTCTTTTCAAAGGATTCTCTTATTAGTAACTTGCTACGCCTCATACAAACCATGCGGCCTCCAGCAAAGCCTTCTACTAGCAAAGGTGAGTAGGGCATCTGGCTGAGCTTCAGCCTCCAGAATGGTCTAGCTTGTGAGCATCCTGTAAATTGTTTCTGTCCCTTGCAGCAGCTGCTGAGCAAGTACACATCCTGGTAAAATTTTCCAAATGACTTAAGCTTACATAACCAGATGAATTCTGATGTATCTTCGCGTCCTCCCCCATGCCCACATAGTTTGTAATCAACGTTATTTTTAGGAAATTAAATTATGTGTATAGTAATGTATATGAATAACATGTAGAAAAATGCCATGTTCTGTTTTTAGTTTGATGCAAATCTGATGTTAAGGTTCACTGTTAACCATTGAGAATATTAAATATATCTTTTTTTTTTTTTTTTTAACCCCTTTATATGCTCTGTGATGAAACAAGATCCAGTCGTTAAACCCAAAACTGGAAAGGAAAAGCTGAAGGAACTCTTCCCAGTGCTTTGTCAACCAGACAACCCTTCTGTCCGGGTACTGATACCATTTTGAGAATGTCTCTTCTAATTGGGTATTTCTCTGAGCCCTGTCCCTTTTGTGTGTGTCATTAGTTACTGGTTTTACATTTGTGTTCATTGTAATATGTTTTTCTTTTCTAAGTTTACGTATTTATTTTGAGAGAGAGAGTGTGTGAGCTGGGAAGGGGCAGAGAGAGAGGGAGAGAGAGAAACCCAAACAGGCTCCACGCTGTTAGTATGGAGCCCGATGTGGGGCTCAGTATTACAAACCATGAGATCATGACCTGAGCTGAAATTGAGAGTTGGACGCTTAACCGACTGAGCCACCCAGGAGTTCTCATTGTAATATATTCTTCTTTCTTTCTTTTTTAAAAATGTTTATTTACTTTTGATAGTGAGTGAGCAGGGGAGGGGCTTAGAGAGGGAGACACAGAATCTGAAGCAGGCTCCAGGCTCTGAGCTGTCAGCACAGAGCCTGATGCGGGGCTCAAACTCATGAACCGTGAGATTATGACCTGAGCTGAAGTCAGATGCTTTACTGACTGAGCCACTCAGGGGCCCCATAATATATTTTTCAAATTGAAAGTGTTGGATCACTCCCTGAGCATGTACTATACATAGTATAGTGTTAAAGAGTTTAGAGAATATTTGAGGGAAATGGGATTGAGAATTGTGGGAAGCAGTGATTAGGGCTATGAAATAAGGTTCTAGAACAGATACATGATGTGTGAAGTGAGATTTTTTTGCTCTGTTATGTGTTCAGTCTAATTTTTTTAAAGTGTTTTGATTTTTAAATTTTATTCTGGCAAGTGTTTATTGAGTACCTACTATGTACCAAGCACTAATCTAAGTACCAGGGATACAGCTGTGAACAAGACAGATAGAATGTCTGCTCTCTTGGAGATTACATCATAGTATTGGGATGGGGGCAGGAAATAAACATGTAAACTCCACTAGTGGGGAGGATACAGGCAGTAAACAAGTACACAGTGTATAATATAGCTGATAACAGTAAGCACTATGGAAAAAAATTTAGCAGGTGAAAGGGGGGAAGAGTGCAATTCTTTAAAAACACTTCTTTAAATTCTTTAAAAAGAATTGCTAGAATTCTTTTTTTTTAAGGTTTTTTTTTTGTTTTTTTTACATTTATTTATTTTTGAGAGACAAGCAGGGGAGGGACTGAGAGGGAATCAGACACAATCTGAAGCAGGCTCCAGGCTCCAAGCTGTCAGCACAGAGCCTGACACCGGGCTCGAACCCATGAACCTTGAGATCATGACCTGAGCCAGAGTTAGATGCTTAACTGACTGAGGCACCCAGGCACCCCCCTAAGCCTTCTTTTTAAAGCATTGCTTTTTTTTTTTTTTTTTTAATTTTTTTTTCCATTTATTTATTTTTGATAGAGATAGAGCACAAGTGGGGGAGGGGCAGAGAGAGAAGGAGACACAGAATCCAAAGCAGGCTCCAGGCTCCGAGCCATCAGCACAGAGCCCGACGCGGGGCTCGAACCCACAAACCGTGAGATCATGACCTGAGCCAAAGTCGGATACTTAACCGACTGAGCCGCTCAGGCACCCCAAAGCATTGCTTTTTAAAAATTTTAACATCATTTTCTATTTATAATACTTCTTGCATGCTTTCACGGGAGGGGTGATGGCTAATTGCCCTCCATGGGCTTGTATTAAGGACAAAGGGCACTTGCCAGATGTATCAACAGCTTCCAAGAGTGTTTGCTCACTCCTTCTGTCTCTCTCTCAAATGGTGTTGGAAATCTCCACCCGTCTCTGCCTCCTTCACATAAGTGGTCAGTGATGTAGGGGTTGTCAGGTTTGTAGATGTACCCAGAATACAGATTCTTACATGATTTTCTTCCCCTCCCCTCCTAACTTTGCTGGCCTCTGGTGTTGCAGACCATGCTGGATGAGGATGATGTAAAAGTCGCTGTGGATGTCCTGAAAGAACTGGAGGCCTTAATGCCCAGTGCAGCGGGCCAGGAGAAGCAAAGAGATGCGGAGCACCGGTTTGTCCATCATGTCCTATCCTTTGGAGGCTTAGGGTGCTGCAATAATTGAGTTTCGTGGGCCAGCTAAGCAAAATTTGGGACAAGTTTACAGACTCTAGACTGGCCATGTACTGTATTGTTAGATCTATTTTCATCGTTCCCTGCAAAGAGTATTTATGCAGAAAACGCTAAGACGTTTATAAGTTAGAAATCAGGGTTGAAGGAGGCACTTGTGACCTCATCCTTCATGGGCCTACAGGGATGTCCGAGAGAAACTAATTCAGCTCAGCACTTAGTAGGTACCTGACATGTGCGTGGCACTGTGTGGGGTGCTTGGGGATGCAGAGGTGAAATTGGGCTGGTTTCTCTTTTAAAACAAATGTTTGTTGATTTGTTAGAGACAAGACAAAGAAGAAGAAGCGGAGCCGGAGCCGTGACCGTGACCGCGACCGCGACCGCGAGCGTGACCGGGAGCGGGAGCGAGACCGTGATAGAGACCACAAGAGGAGACACCGGTCCCGCTCTCGGTCACATTCCAGGACCCGGGAGAGGAATAAAGGGAAGTCTAGATATCGGTCTAGGAGCAGAAGTCAGAGTCCCCCCAAGGACCGGAAGGACCGGGACAAGTATGGGGAGAGGAATCTGGACAGATGGCGGGATAAACATGTGGACCGCCCTCCCCCGGAGGAGCCTGCCATTGGGGACATTTACAATGGCAAAGTTACCAGCATCATGCAGTTTGGATGCTTCGTGCAGCTAGAGGGATTAAGGTATTAGCTGGTGATCTTCTTTCAAACCTGTGATGGGCAGAATTTCTCTTCTCGCTGAGGATTTTCATATTTTAAAAAGTTGTTACGATTAATGTCGCTTTAATCAAATCAGCCGTATCAGGTTGTTAGAATTTGACTTTTATTTGAAATGATATATAGCCACACATTCCTTACTCTCCCTTCAAGAGATCTGCCCTTTTGCTCACTGAGACACATGAGAATTTGTCCCCCATGTCTTTTCTTTGGGAGGGTGGTAATACTATTTTATTTTTTTTAACCGTCTTTTTGGTACTTTCCTCTTGAGTTTTTGAGCTTAAGACCATTTCCTCTTGTTGAGTTCCAACGGGGTGGAAATTGGTTGGGGAAAAGGTATTTTAGGCATGCTCCACATATATGTGACTCTCCCTCAGGAAGCGATGGGAAGGCCTGGTGCACATCTCTGAGCTCCGGCGAGAAGGCCGTGTGGCCAATGTGGCTGATGTGGTGAGCAAAGGCCAGAGGGTCAAAGTCAAAGTGCTCTCCTTCACTGGGACCAAGACCAGTCTGAGCATGAAGGTAGGTGAGATATCCAGTCTGTTTCCAGGTCTTAAAAAAACATTTTTTTAATGCTTATTTATTTTTGAGAGAGAGAGAGCGAGAGAGTGCGCGTGTGCATGTGAGCAAGGGAGGGGGAGAGAGAGAGGAAGACAGGATCTGAAGCGGGCTCTGCACTCAGAGCGGAGAGCCCGATGCAGGGCTCCAACTCACCAACTGTGAGATCATGACCTAAGCCCAAGTCAGATGCTTAACCAACTGACCCACCCAGGCGCCCGTTTCCATATCTGATGGCCAAGGAAACAAGAGGACAGCAAATGAGTTAGTTCCTTTTTTTTTTTTTTTTTTTGCCCTAGGATGTGGATCAAGAGACTGGTGAAGATCTAAATCCCAATCGACGACGAAATCTTGTTGGGGAGACCAATGAAGAGACTTCAATGAGGAATCCGGACAGACCCACTCACCTTTCCCTCGTCAGCGCCCCTGAAGTAGAGGATGACTCTCTGGAGCGCAAGCGCCTTACCCGCATCTCTGATCCAGAGAAATGGGAGATCAAACAGGTTGGGGCCATTTGCCTATATGGCTTCATAGCCATTCTGCATGTAGCGTGGTGGTTAGGAGTGTGGCCCCTGGAGCTCAGTGGCCCGGGGGAACTTCCTGGCCGCTTACTAGCCGTGGGATCCTGAGCCAAGCCACTCTACTTCTTTGTGCCTCAGTACCCTCATCTGTGGAACAGGACCAGTAGTGGCACCGTGGGGATTAAATGAGGCGGAAGAAGTGGAGCACTTACGTTAGTGCCTGCGTGTGGTTAGTGCTGTGTGAGTTCTTGTTTCCGCCATTCCTCAGTACATATCAGAGCCAGGTGATGGAGACAAATGTATCATGGTTCCTCACCCTTGAGGAGCTCAAGGTCTAGTGGCGGGAGACAGATAGAAACATAATTGTCAAAGTTGGATGTTACATAACAGGGGATGTGCACAGTGCTGCGGAAACCAGGGAAGGAGCAGATAATGCTTCCTGGGGGCACGACCCTTGAGCCCTGCTTTTAAGCGCCATGTTGTGCCCCCTAGGGATGAGATATGTGATGTTTGAGGCCCTGCAATCCTGGTCAAAAGAAGAAAAACCTTGGTTTCCTATGTGGAACCTCTGTACTGCAAAAGAAGAGTTTCGATCCCAGCAGGTTACAGATGTCGCTTCTGTCCTTTCACTAGATGATCGCTGCCAATGTCCTTTCCAAAGAAGAGTTTCCGGACTTCGATGAAGAGACTGGCATTCTCCCTAAAGTGGATGATGAAGAAGGTAACTAGCCACTTAGATTGAGCAGGATGGTGGATCAGGACAGTGGATGAGCTGAGCAGTTGGGTGGGGTGGTTTAGATGTAGTTTAACCTAGTGGCTTAACTCATTTGTTTCCTAGGTCTTACCACTCATTACCTCCAAGAACAAGGGCTCCTCCAGGTTGGAAGCAGAAAATTCATTTTTCTTTTTTCTTTTTTTTTTTAAAGGTGCAAATTGGTTTCTTTTTTTTTCCTTTTTTTAACTTAAATTTTTAGAGAGACACAGAGTGCACACGTCAGGGAGAGAGGCAGAGGGAGAGAATGTTAAGCAGGCTCTATGCTGAACATGGAGCCCAAAGCAGGGCTTGATCCCACGACCCTGGGATCATGACCTGAACCAAAATCAAGAGTCAGACGCTTAAGCAACTGAGCCACCCAAAAATTCATTTTTCTGACAGATGTTTATATATTGTTATACTTTTTGGTTATGATACATATTCAGGATACAAAAAATTCTGATTATATTTTGGGGAGGAAATTTCATCTCATAATCTTAGTAAGTGTTCTGCAAACCTTGGATCCAAGTAGATTACCTCTGAGTTGCCCTGGAAACAACTTTTAACTCAGCCTAGTAACAATTTTTAAAGATTGTGAAATAAATCCAATAAGACATATAATTGATATAATAGTAATAAAGGAACACCTATGTACCTACTCAATTTAAGTGGAATTTTTTTTTAATTTCTTTATTTTGAAAGAGAGAGAGAATGCCAGGGAGGGACAGAGAGATGGAGAGAGAGGATCCCAAGCAGGCTCTGCGCTCACGTCACACGACCTGGGGCTTGATCCCAGGAACCGTGAGATCATAACCTGAGCCAAGATGAAGAGTCAGATGCTTAACTGACTGAGCCACTCAGGCGCCCTGGTTAAGTGGAATTTTATCAGCAGCTTTGAAGCCCTTACATGTACCCCTCTGATGAAATCTTCTTACTCTTTTCTCTGGGTAACCACTGTTCTAAATTTTGTGTTATTTCCCTGCCTTTTTTTTTTTTTTTTTTTTAACATTTTATTATCTGTATATCTGTCCCTAAACATTGTCTTGTTTGGTCAGTTTTTGAACTTCATTCATTTTTTTCTGATCATGCTTTTGATATTTATCTATGATGATTTTTATAGTTGTATTTCACTTTTGCTGGTGTAGTGTTTTCTGTATAGAAATTTATCATCATTTATCCATTTTGCTTTCGATGGGCATAAGGGCTATTTCTGGTATTTTGTTTACATGTAACGCTATTACGAAATTCCTATTCTTGTTTCTTAATACACATAGCAGGACCTTTTCTTTTCCCTATATGTGTAGGAGAAGAATGACTGGGTAGTAGGAAGTGTGTGATTTAAACCTTATGACGCAGTCCAAATTGCTTCTTAAAGTTTGTGTTTCAATTTACACCTCTTTTTTTTTTAAAGATTTTATTTTTGGGAAGCCTGGATGGCCCAGTCGATTGAGCTTCCGCCTCTTGGTTTTGACTCAGGTCATGATCTTGTGGTTTGTGGGTTTGAGCCCTGTGTCAGGCTCTGTGCTGACAGCTCGAGTCTGCTGGGATTCTCTGTCTCCTTCTCTCTGCCCCTCCCCTGCTTGTGTGTGCACCTGCTCTCTCAAATAAAAAACACTAAAATCATTTTAAAAAGAGACTTTTGGTTTTAACTCATTTTTGTGACCAATGTGGGGCTCAAACTTAGAATCCCAAGATCAAGAGTCTCATGCTCTACCCACTGAGTCAACCAGGTGCCCCCAATTTATACTTTTATCGTAAGTGTGCGCTCCTGTGGCTCATATTCTTGACGACAGTCGGTATCGTCCAATTGTTCAACTTAATTTTTTTGCCAATCTGTTGTGGGTTAAGTTACTCCATAATGAAGTTGGGTGGAAAATACCTAGTAACATTTGGGATGTTAGACCACGTTTCTCTACAGGCTTAACTTCTTTTGGAAGTAGTTCCGCTGATCAGTTTTTAGGCCAGAACATAAATGCTCAGAAATACCTGGAGGGCAGGGGAAACAGTCATTTCCATTAGTTTCACTTGGATTGCTGTCTTTTTGACCTTGGGAGCTATCTTTGATAAAGATTGCTGGTGCCCATGGAAACCAGTTGTGGTGAAAATGATTGGCTATTTCTCTCTTATTTTTTTTGCTAATTCTTCTTTGGGGGGACTTTTAGATGAAGATCTTGAGATCGAGCTGGTTGAGGAAGAGCCTCCATTCCTGAGAGGGCACACCAAGCAAAGCATGGACATGAGCCCTATTAAAATCGTTAAGGTGAGAAATGCTGGGACTCTAACTTGGGACACGTCACATGAACTTCTTTTCCCTAAAGTAACTGTTCCGTTTTTCAGAGCAGGCTATTACGTCCATGTAAGCAGAACTCAGGCTAGAAGGTGTATTGACTGTTGGTCAGGGTCTAGAATATTATTGTTTTAAAGGGTGACTGACGGCTTTGTTACTTTGGACTTTTTAATTCTTTTGCTCTCATTCTACTGTATTTTGGGAAGAAAGAGGGGAATAGGAGTGTTTGATCTATCACTGCTTTTGCCCTTGCCTTAGGGGCTTGGCTAATTACCTTACACGTTCAAAGGCAGTTTTGAAGCATTCACGTGACCATTTGGGGCTGGCCCTCAGTGGAAAGCGGGTACTGGGAAAGACAGAGCTGTGAAGAGAATTCGTGGGAAGTTGTGATAAATTTTTAGGTTTGGAGAAGGGTATTTTATTTTATTAATTAATTTATATTTTGGAGAAGAGTATTTTTAAAGTCTCCCAGCCCAGCCATCCATGCAGTGCTTGTAATTCACTTGTGTCCTGCAGTGTTCCTCCCGTGTAGTCTTCTATCTGCTTGACATTGTTGGTGACAGAGAACTCATCAATCCTTAAGGAGAGCCATTCCGTCTCCAGATGGATCTGATTATTAGCTCTTCTGTAAGCAGAGTTGAAATCTCTCATTGAGGCATCCATGTTGGTCTTAATTTTAGTTCTTGGGACCTTACAGAAGAATTCTTATCCCTTTCTTGTCTGTCCTCTCTCTCATGGGGTTCTCATCTTCAACCAACACCCCCAGTACCTCCAGTGTAGTATGGTACGTCCTTCTAGGTGGGTCTCGTTTTTTAGATTCAAGGGGCTTAACATTTACATTTTAGTTCCTGGCCATTTTATGCTGAGATCTCATTCTGATGCTGCTTGTCTTCTGTTGCACTAGAACCCGGATGGTTCCCTCTCCCAAGCAGCAATGATGCAGAGTGCCTTAGCCAAAGAAAGGCGGGAACTCAAGCAGGCCCAGCGGGAAGCTGAGATGGATTCTATTCCCATGGGGCTCAACAAACACTGGGTTGATCCTCTGCCTGATGGTAAGACCCTGGTAGGGGTGTGTGGACTTCTCAAAAATAACCCGAGCCTTGAAGTACAAGCACTACCAGCACATACTAAAAATTTAGCCTTAGCTTTGATTTGGGGATTTTTCCCTTTGGTTAAAGCATGTTTTTTGTGTGCTTGTTTGTTTGTTTGTTTTTAAACGTTTAAAACCAAAAATGTTTTAGTAACCCTGGTCAAATCATTAGACTGAGTTTTTCTTCTGAATAACTTAAGAATTTTTTATGCTTGGGGTGCCTGGCTGGCTCAGTCAGTATAGCATGGGACTCTTGATCTCAGGGTCATGAGTTCAAGCCCTATGTTGAGCATAGAGCTTACTTAAAAAAGAAAAAGATTTTTTAAAAAGTATTTTATTGTCAAGCGATTTCCACACTCAGTGTGGGGCTCAAACTCACAACCCCAAGATCAAGAGCCATACACTCTACTAATTGAGCCAGCCAGACACCCTAAGAATTTTTTTATGCTAAAGATAATACAGCTTTGAAACTTCCATTTTTACATAATTCTTTGTGCAGTAAATGTTAAGTAACTCCTCGATACAGTCATAACAAGTACTTAGTAATATGTGTTAGGCAACTGGGGAACTGAGCCACACTTTAAAGTAAGTAGACATGATCTCTTATGAGGCTTGCAGTTTAGCAGGGAAAATCAATTATTAATCAAACAGTTCCTAAATTACTAACTAAATCATGACTAGTGGTACATGAAGAAGTACAGGTGGTGTAGGTCACTTCCCTGAGAAAGTTGAGACTGGAAGGATAAATAGGACTTTGTCATCGGAGGGGCTGAGGTGGGGCCAGGGGGCACGTGTTCCAGGCTGAGGAATTTTTTGGGCTTGGGCCGTGAGGTGGAAAGCAGGCCTGTGTGGCTGGACTGGAATGGTGGGGATGAGGTGGGGGGGTGGGAGCCAGGGCTTCGAGATGGCATTAGGAATTGGGGCTCAATTCTAAAGTCCACTCGGGAGTGTTGCCAGGTTCTAAACAGGGGAAGGGCATGATCAGAGTTGCATTACCAAAGAATTACTGAGGGTACCCTGTAGAATGGATTGGATGGGCAAGTGTAGACACCTGAGCTGACTTAGGGCTTTTCTAATGGAAGAGACTGGATGGTGGCTTGAACACAAGAGGTAGCAGACAGGAGGGATGAACCAGAGAAATGGGATTTGTTGACTGTTGAGGGCAGGGGCACTGAGGTAGCTTCAGGATAGTACTAAGTTGCCTGTTTTCCTTTGCAGCGGAAGGCAGACAGATCGCTGCCAATATGAGGGGTATCGGGATGATGCCCAATGACATTCCCGAGTGGAAGAAGCATGCTTTTGGGGGCAACAAAGCTTCTTATGGAAAAAAGACCCAAATGTCAATCATTGAACAGAGAGAGAGCCTGCCCATCTACAAACTGAAGGAGCAGCTGGTCCAGGTGAGATGCCCCTTTGTGTTGTATTGGTGCAGGAGTAGCGGTGTTTTCTAAAAGAAGGATGACGTGTTTGAACTGAAATTAGCTGGACAGGTATGTGTACATTTGTACATTCTCCAAAGAGGATAGAAAAAAACCCAGAATGTTTCCAAGTACTTTAAAATACATATGTGTATTAGTGTATACATTGTCTAAAGTTTATTTAAGTAATCTGTACCTAACATGGGGCTTGAACTCACAACTCCCAGATCAAGAGTTGGATGTTTCACAGACTGAACCATCCAGGCGCCTCTACCTTTTTTTTTTCCCCCAAAGAAGAAATAAACCTGTTGGAACTGGTGGCCCCTAGAGCAGTTCCAAGTGGGCAGACCAATATCTCTGGTCAGTAAGAAAAATGGGGATGCTTGACCAATGATCCCATATGGGCAAGACTTTGCTTTAGGTAGTTATTTCCATTTTTTTGGAGATTGGATTTTAAGACAACCAAACTTTCCCTAGGCAACTGAGTTTACTAGTTCACAGTGAATCCTTTCAGTGCTATCTCAGACGTACGCAAGCAAGTACAAGTACATATGCACATGCATTCATAGACATTATATGTTTTATGTGTATTGTATGTTTCTAGATGGCAGGCAGCATATTACGCATATACTCTGCATCTTGTTTTTCCCCTTAATGATACAGCTCAGAAATTGTTCCTTTTTTTTGTGTGTGTGGTGGTTTGTTATGTGGATATGCCCTGGCTTATTTAACTAGTCCTTATTTAACTAGCCCTGTATTAATAGACATATAGGTTGATGGCAATCCTTTGCTGTTATAAACGGTGTAGAAATAAGATGACTTTTGGGGTATGGAGATTTGGCAGTGGAAAGGAACACGTTATATGCCTATTTTATTTACTGTTGAATTCTTTAACCATGTGGATGTAGTACTTAAAAAAAATATGTAGAATCAGAGATACCTGGGTGGTAGCTTATGCTTTTAGCATTGCCTTTATGTTTTTATAAATTTAAGAAAATGAATAAGGGGCGCCTGGGTGGCTCAGTCGGTTGAGTGTCCGACTTCAGCTCAGGTCATGATCTCACACTCCATGAGTTCGAGCCCCGTGTCGGGCTCTGTGCTGACAGCTCAGAGCCTGGAGCCCGCTTCAGATTCTGTGTCTCCCCCTCTCTCTGCCCCTCCCCTGCTCATGCGCTCTCTCTCTCTCTCAAAAATAACTAAAAACATTAAAAAAAAAATTTAAAAAGAAAACGAATAACATTTTTAAAAAATAGAATTGAGTCATTTAAAGAATACCCATAAAGTTTCAAGTTTTTAAGTTATACGTGCAGTTAAAATAAGAAAGAGCCTTGCCCATAGAAAACCACCATTAATATTTTTTTATGTGTGATTAAAAATAATTTTAACTCTGTAATCTCACCATATGTATATTATCGATCCCCCTTTTCTTCTTTAGTGTTGGAACGTAAATATTATTTTCCTCCGGAGTAATGTGGGAGATTTTAATGACTGTATTTGTTTATATTCTGTTAATTTCAGGCTGTTCATGACAATCAAATCCTGATTGTTATTGGAGAGACAGGATCTGGGAAGACAACGCAGATCACCCAATACCTGGCAGAGGCAGGCTACACTTCCCGGGGCAAGATTGGATGTACCCAGCCCCGAAGAGTAGCAGCCATGTCGGTGGCCAAAAGAGTGTCGGAGGAGTTTGGTTGTTGCTTAGGCCAGGAGGTAAATGGGTACTGAAGTTGTTTCGGAAATGCCTAAAGAAAGTGTCAAAAGGCCCACATCTCCACCTATAAAATGGGAATAGTACTACCTTTCTTCAGGTTTCTCCTGAGGGGTAGAGGGTTGTCGTCATTGATGTGTTCAGGGTCAAGTCCAAGGCAGATTTTACTAAGAGGAAATCACTGCACATCTTGCTCAGATTCTTACCTAAGATTTCAGGTAACAGTCTAACTGGGCTACAGTCTTGGTTGGGAATTGCAGAAAGGAGAGATTTGTGTCTAGGTTTTCAGCTTTGGTTCTGCTTTAGGTGGGCTACACCATTCGGTTTGAGGACTGCACCAGCCCAGAAACAGTCATCAAGTACATGACAGATGGGATGTTGCTCCGAGAGTGCCTGATTGATCCCGACCTCACACAGTATGCAATCATCATGCTGGATGAGGCGCACGAGAGAACAATTCACACTGACGTGCTCTTTGGATTGTTGAAGAAGGTAACTAGGTGCTCTTTGGCGACCCTTCTTCTGCCTGTTGGGGACTGAATCCTGGGAATTGGATTTGAGTACCTGTGCCTTACTGGTTAGTCTTTCTTAGTAAAGCCACACTGCACTTCTCTTTAGACGGTCCAGAAACGGCAGGACATGAAGCTGATTGTCACCTCAGCCACATTGGATGCAGTGAAGTTTTCTCAGTACTTCTATGAAGCTCCCATCTTCACCATCCCAGGTCGAACATATCCAGTGGAAATACTGTACACAAAGGAACCTGAGACAGATTATCTGGATGCCAGCTTGATCACTGTCATGCAGATCCACTTAACAGAACCACCAGGTAGGAGGAAAGAGAATTTTTTTCCTCATGGGCCAAAAGTCCTAATGCAGATAGCTTTTTTTCTCATCTTTTAAAAAATGTCTTTTAAATATTGGTCTCCCTGCAAGCCCAAGTCTTGCATGTTTGAAGCGGTGGTAATGGTCTATACAATAACGTGAAGCATAGACACAAATTTTAAAAAATGAAAAATGAGAAAAAAATGAAAAACCAGAATAAACATGGACAGATGAAAACCTCTTGGTTTCTTAGAGGTCGGAATAGGAGCGTGTTTTCCATCATTGGGCGTTCTTTTAATGTCACCGTGGCTTTCGTGTGGAACATACACACAGGAAGTAAACGTTCTCTTCTTAGGTGACATCCTCGTCTTCCTGACTGGTCAGGAGGAGATCGATACCGCGTGCGAGATCCTGTACGAGAGAATGAAATCCCTGGGACCGGATGTCCCGGAGCTGATCATCCTGCCCGTGTACTCTGCTCTCCCCAGTGAGATGCAGACCCGAATCTTTGACCCGGCCCCACCTGGCAGCAGAAAGGTAACGCTGGGCAGATGGGAAGCGCCCGCATGCTCTGAAACCACGTGGGGTGTGCACCTGGCCCTGATGGGGATTGCTTCGGGTGTATGCGAGCCTTGTTTTTTTATGTCTTAGAAAATAGTCCGACCAATCTGTTAAGGAATGAGGATCTTATATGCGGCCCCTGCTCCTCTTCCTCTCCTTCATTCAGCAAGTATCTTTGAAGCGTCTGTCAGGCTTTGGGGTACACGCCGGGGTGGGAGGCCAGGCCGCTATCTGCCATGGGGCATCTACTGAGAGACAGGCCTTTAACATATGGTGTGAAAGAGCTGCTGGGGCTCTGTGTACCCAGAGGGGGAGCCCCTGACCCAGAATTCTTAGAAGAGGTGAGGATCTAAGCTAGTCCTGAAGAGCACGTGGCTGCTCACATAGACGAGAAGGACAGCAGGACACGAGAGGACAGCCTGTGGTAGCCCAGGGGCAAGAGCGTGCAGAACCTTTCAGGGGCTGCGAGTTCGTAGTTCATGGCTGGAGCTAACTGCTGTGCATGTGAGACGGGAGAGAGGAGGCAGATGGACTTATTCAAATAACAGTTTTACTAAGATAGATATAAATACAATTCACCTCTTTAAAACAGAATTCAGTGACTTTTAGTATATTCACAGAATTGTTTGACCATTAATTACCATTAATAGTAACTAACCATTAATCAGTACAGTTGATTTTAGAATAATTTCATGACCTCCAGAAGAAACCCTGTACCCTTTAACAGTCACCGCCTCCCCCCCCCACCCCACCCCCCACCCCCCACAATTCCCCCTTCTGCTCAGCCCCTGGAAACCACTAATCTATTTTCTGGAGTTGCTTATTCTGGACACTTCATATAAATGGAATAATGTAATACGTGGTCCTTGGTGACTGGCTTCTTTCACTCAGCATATTTTCAAGCTCCATCCATGTTGTTGCATGTGTCAGGACTTCATTTTTTTTTTTTTTTTTTTTTTTTTTTTTTTGCCCAATAATATTCTGTCGTAGAATGATATTCTACATCCACAGAGTGGATGTACCACATTTTGTTTACCCGTTCCTCAGCTGTTGGACATTTGGGTTGTTTCCACATGTTAGGTATTATGAACAATGCTGCTAGGAGCGTTTGTTTACAAGTTTCTGTGCAGGCATATGTTTTCACTTCTCTCGAGTATATTCCTAGGAATGGAAGACAGATGGATTTGAATAACATTGAAGAGTTAGAGTGGACAAGACCTAGTGGGTGCCTGGAGGTATAGGGGTGAAGGGCGGGGAGAAGTCAAGAATGACTCCCAGCTTTCTGGCTTGGACAGCTGGACGGAAGATGATGCTGAGGAGGGAAAGACGGAGGAGGAGCAGGTTTGGGGGGGTGGAAAGACGGCGATTCCTCCTCTGTTCTGTTGGTGGTGATCGGACTTCTTTGGAAGAGGGCTCTGCAGCTCTGTGGCAGGTGGAAGCCTTTCAGGGCCAGTGAGATGCTGGCATGACGTGGGATGTTCTGGTGCTTCCTTGCAATGATTTTTCCAAGCAGTTGTGGTTTATTAGCTGAACCTCTGTGGAAGAACAGTGGCAGTGCCAAGCCGAGACCAATAATCTTCTAGATCACGCGTACTGCTGCATACACACAAACCGTGAAATTCCTCTGCCGCCTCGTTCATTTTATGATCAGGGGAAAAAAAAAATCTCTCTCTTGTTCCACATACACAAACAGCCCATTTTGTAGTCCAGATGTCCCCACGGGGGAAGAAAAATCTCATTTTGCACTGGCACATGTGATGCCAGGAAATCTCTGCTTTCCCAGGGTGCGAGAAAATTAAAATTGTAGTAATCAACATTGGATCTAGAAAATGAGATATGTAGCCATTTGCACCAAATGAAATTGGCTTTCATTGGCTTTTGCTTTCTCCTCTTCCACTTCTCCTCTCAGGTACCACCCTGTCCCCAACTTGACCCTTAAGATGAAGCCAAACAGAATAAGTGCCAGCTAGTCACCTAGAAAGGGAGATCGCTGCACAGTCCTTTAGGAAGATGTCTGGGGTCAGATGTCCTGTGTCACACCTCAGGGCTGAGCCTGGGCAGCTCACTCCAGCTGTGTCCCTCTTGTCTGCAGGTCGTGATTGCCACCAACATCGCAGAGACCTCGCTGACCATTGACGGCATCTACTATGTGGTGGACCCTGGGTTTGTGAAGCAGAAAGTTTACAATTCCAAGACTGGCATCGACCAGCTCGTGGTCACTCCAATCTCTCAGGTATGGCAGCGTCTACCCACAGTGGTCCTGAAAATCCTCTTTGAGGCTTCTCTGAAAATTTTTTATGATTTTGTATTTTGAACTTCATTGTTTTCAAAGATGAACCTTTAAGGTACTAGGGGCTTTTGTGAGATAAGGGACGTTTTTGTGTTGTTTGTGTTTAATCTTCAGGGTAGTGTTTTGATATTAAAAAGCCTCGTCAAATGTGAAATTAAAAAAAAAGTTTAACTTACCACTCTAGATTATAAAAATACAAAAGAACGTATTTTTAAAAATACCGTGCTTAGCCGCAGACATCTGAGGTAGTAATAATGCATGAGACGTTAATGTGTTTCTTTGGTTATTATGGAATCATTTCCTACTCAAATTATTTTTAAAAATGAATAACCTGGTCTGCCTTTTTGAGGACATTTTGGCTACAGCGTATCCAACATTGAAAAGTTCATTCTTTGGACAAAAGAGTTCCACTTCCGGGAGTACATCTCAAAGTTTAGTAGTGACTGAGCGCATGTCTGAGAGTAAGGGAAACGGATGTTCACTGAAGCATTATTTATGTGAAAGGAAACCTGGGAAAATTCTAGCTGAACTCCAGAAGGAAAGTCGTTTAATAAAAGATGGTATATCCACGCCATAGAATGTTGTGTGGCGTTAACAGGGTGGTGCGCATCTATGTTTAATGACATCAGCATATAATTGTGATGTGTTTTTTGAAAAAAGTGAGCTGAAACGTAGCATGAGCAGTAGAATCCAACTTTTGTTTAAAAATAAATAGCGCACGCGGGTATACAGTGTGCATGAGCGTGCCTGGGACTGAAAGCACGTAGTCAACACGGTCGTTGGGGTTATCTGTCGGTGGAGCTGCTGGTTATCATGTTGAGGGGGGTGAAATGCATTGTTTTTCTTTATGCTTCTACGTATTTTCTTAATATTTTATAAGAGGCACGTATGATTTTCGTCATCCATAAAAATCATAAGGCTGTTTTCATTTTGAGCTTAAGGTAACAATAGCTACCACTTGTAGAGTTCTTAGTAAGTGCCAGGCGCGAGGTACTTGTACAATACACGAACTCATTCTCGCATACATCCTCGGTGGTGGGTGTTGTTATTACCCTCATTTCACAGATGAGCATGAGGCACAGAGGGGTTAAGTGACTTGCCTAAGGTCACACAGCTGGGGGAGCCAGGATTGGAACCGGGGTAGTCTGGCCCCTGCGTGGTGGGTGCAACTTGCACCGTGCAATTAGCAACTTGCTAATTGAGAAATTAGCTGTACTTGGCCTCTCTGATTTGGAGAGACATCTGTAGAATGCTGTGGAGTCTGCCAGTGTGCCATTGCTGCCTGCCTTTGTGTGGTTAGAGACTTCTACTGTATCCTTTGGTTTGGGGCTGGCATAGGAATTTGTAAAATCCTGATAACCATTTTTTTTTGTTTTGTTTTGTTTTGAAAGTTCACTTATTTTGAGGGCGGGGGAAGGGCAGAATGAGAGAAGGAGAGAGAGAGAATCCCAAGCAAGCTCTGCACTGTCAGTGCAGAGCCTGATGAAGGGCTCGGACTCATGAACTGTGAGATCATGACCTGAGCTGAAATCCAAAGTCGGACGCTTAACCACCCAGGTGCCCCAATCCCGATACCGTTTGTCATAAGACAGGTGGTTTTGTCAGCAAATTGCCCTCTTCAGATTGCTATTCACTGTTTCCTGGCAACCTGTGGTTAAACTACCTATATATCTTTTTTGTATTTTTTATTTTTTGTAATTTTTTTTTAATGTTTATTCATTTTTGAGAGACATAGAGCAGGAGCAGGGGACGGGCAGAGAGAGAGGGAAACACAGAATCTGAAGCAGGCTTCAGGCTGTGAGCTGTCAGCACAGAGCCCGACGCAGGGCTCGAGCCCACGAATCGTGAGATTATGGCCTGAGCTGAAGTTGGATGCTTAACTGACTGAGTCACCCAGGTGCCCCTACCTGTATATCTTTTTAATTTAAAAATTAGTGCTCCTTTCCCTTAAATAGTGCGGAGAAGTATTACATTTTTTGGGGGAAATAGGAGAAAAATGTTTAAATTATCCATAATCCTACTACCACCAACTGTCATCATTTTGATGTTTTTCGTGCCCATCTTTTTTATTTTTATTTTTTTTACCTTTATTTATTTTTGAGAGACAGAGAAAGAGCACAAGCGGGGGAGGGGCAGAGAGAGAAGGAGACACAGAATCTGACGCAGGCTCCAGGCTCCAAGCCGTCAGCACAGAGCCCGATGTGGGGCTCGAACTTACCAACCGCGAGATCATGACCTGAGCCGAAGTCAGACGCTCAACCGACTGAGCCACCCAGGCGCCCCTTGCCCATCTTTTTTTATGTTTGTTGCTTGTTTGCAAGTCTAGTAGTCTACTAAGTATGCAGTTTTGTGCATTTTTTGTTTAAATATTTAATTTTCTTCATTATTAAGGTATAAAACATGTTCAACGTCAGATATTTGTGAAAGTATAGAAAATAGAACCTATCTGCAAGCCTACCATCAGAGTTAGCCTCAGTTTTAGGGCAATTTTTTCCTTTTGCTAGTTTTTTTTTTTTTAATACAAAATTAGTATTATTTTATAACTTGCTTTTTCACTTCTATGCATGAACATTTCCTTCTGTCATTGAGAGTCCCAACCTGATTTTTAAAATGGCTACAAGAGTCATCATTGTTATGGTTAACGTTACATTTCTTTAGTTCATTTACATTTTTGGCCACAACTGTGGGGATGGTGTTTTTCATGTTACGCTTTTTCTATTGTGCCACACTATTTTGAATGTGTGTTTCTGGGATCTTTATATTTCTTCCATTCACATTGCTTGTATTTGCCTCACTTGAACTTTCCTGAAATGCTGAGTTTTAGGGAATGATAAAAGCATTGATAGTCTCGGAAATGGTCCTAAAGGAAGTGAAAAACCCCACTTCAGATTTTTGCCGGTTGCTAAGTGTCCCCCGCCCTTTAGCAGATTTCCTGGGCAAAGCCGTTCAGCAACGTTTTACAGATATGTTACTTTTATATGCCCGCCCCTCTAGGCTCAGGCAAAGCAGCGAGCTGGCAGAGCCGGGAGAACGGGCCCAGGGAAGTGTTACAGGCTGTACACAGAACGTGCCTACCGAGATGAAATGCTGACCACCAATGTGCCGGAAATCCAGAGGACCAACCTGGCGAGCACAGTGCTCTCTCTCAAGGTAGAAATCACTGTCTTGTTAGAATGGGTTGGTGGAATACTCCAATCCTACGTCCATAGTAAATGAATGTCAGTTTTACGAACCTCGTTAAATACTTTAGTAACCTCCTGGAACCAGTCCCTTTGAAAGGAATGCAAACGGCTGTGATAACAGCCTCTCCACTGTGGGTCTGGGGCTAAGTTGCCATGTCTGCTGTGAGCACACGGTTTTTTCTTACCTTAACAGCCAGCAGGATACTTGGTTATAAAAGATTTTAGTTAGCGTTTTCTAAAAGGATATTAGAAAAATCTAATTAGTGCCAAAGTGTGGACAGGCACAGTTCCTTCAACCCTCGTCCAATTCTCTTCTTTTAGAATGGCAGCAGAACTCCCCGTCCAAAAACTTTGCAAGGGAACTGTCAGTACAGGTTTGAGACTGACCCTCTGGGAGCTTGGTTTTCATTCTGAATCATTGCTCTTCCTCTCTCAGTCCCCAGTGAGGACCCTCATTTTCTTTTGGCAGGGGGAGCTGCATGAATAATTTCCCAGATGATGGCATCCCCACCCCCTGACACTGATGCTGCCCTGGGGCCCTGGCACTCTACTGGTGCAGAGTGCTCTGTTGTAATTTATTATTCATTTGGTATAAGAGAGACTAAACCAGAGCTTCAGGAAAAAAACCCGGTTCAGTCTCTGGAGTGAGAACAGAGCGGCATCTGTGGCTCAAACTTCTGCTCCGAGCTCTGAGTCCTTGGCAAATTTATCTGCTCAGCCCTCTGTTCTACGTTCTCCTTTCCAAAAGTGAGCTATTAATAGTATATGTTGTGAAAATAAAAGACAATACAGGTAAAGGCCCTTGGCATAGTGCTTACTGATTGCTAGCATAATTCCTTGTAGTTGTTATTCATACAATAAGCATTTATTGAACACCTGCTGTGTTTATGGTCACAGTCACGTTAGGGGAGAGAAACAGAAGGCTTAGGTCCTACCGCATCCCCCTTATATACCCTGGGATGATGCATCATTCATTTGTTTCTTTGATTCATCAGATTAGCTAACAAATGTATTGAATGCCTACTCTGTAAGGCCCGCCGATTGCACTGTTATTGTGGTTTTGTGTCTGTGCTTTCCATTGTGAACTCTTCGAGAACTGGGACCATACCTTCCTTAGTCATCCTCATAGCCTGACAGGGTATGAGGCACTTCCTAGATGCACAGTAGTAATTATGTATGCAAGAGACAGCAGAAGCTGGTGTGCTGTTTTTTTGTGTGTTTTTTTTTTTTTTAAATCGTGGTAAAATACACAGCACATTACCCTTTTAACCTTTTTAAGATATACAGTTCAACGGCATTCAGTACATTCACAGTGCTGTGCAGCCATCACCACTGTCCGTTCCCAGGACTTTTTCTTCATTCCAGACAGAGACTTTGTACCCCGTAAACTAAACCATCCCTTCTTTGCTCCCTCCAGCCCCTGGTAACCATTATTCCACTTTCTGGTCTCTGTGAACTTAATTTCCATGTAAATGGAATCATGCAGTATTTGTCCTTTTGTGTCTGGGCTGTTTTGCTTAGCATAGTGTTTTCAAGGTTCATTATGTTGGAGCATGTGTTAGAATTTCATTCCTTTTTAAGGGTGAATACTATTCCATCGTGTATGTCTTGTTTATCCATTCATCTGTTGATGGATATTTGGGTGGTTTCTACCTTTTGGCTATTGTGAATAGTGCTGCTGTGAAAATTAGTGTACAAGTGTCTGCTTGTGTCCCTCCTTTCTTTTGGGCATATCTAGAAGTGGGAGTTGCTGGATCATATGGTGATCCTATGTTTAACTTACTGAGAAATCATCAAGCTTCTTCACAGCGGCAGCACCGTTTTTGCATTGTCACTGGCAATGTATGAGGGTCCTGATTTTTCTACATCCTTGCCAACACTTGTTCTGTTCTTTTCCTGATTCTAGCCATCCTAGTGGGTGTGAAATGGCATCTCGTTGTGCTTTTGATTTGCATTTCCCTAATTACCAGTTATGTCGAGCATATTTTCATGTGCTTTTTGGCCATTTTTATAACCTCTGTGGGGAAATGTCTCTTCAAATCCTTTGCCCCCCCCCCCTTTTTTTGGAAAATCATCTTCCAGTAACTTTAGGGGGAAAAAATTCGTGTATATATATATACGTGTATATGTGTGTGTGTGTGTGTGTGTGTGTGTGTGTGTGTGTATATGTTTGTGTTTATATATATTATATATATATTTTTTTAAGTTTATTTAGTTAATTTTGAGAGAGCACGTGAGCAAGGGAGGGTCAGAGAGAGAGAGAGAGAGAGAATCCCAGACAGTCTCCACACTATCAGCACATAGCCCGACATGGGGCTCGAACTCACAAACTGTGAGATCATGCCTTGAGCCGAAGTCAAGAGTCAGATCCTTAACTGACTGAGCCGCCCAGGTGCCCCTGCCCATTTGTAAGTTGTCTTCTTTTTGTTGTTGAGTTGTATTTACATTTACTTTGAAGGAGTGGTTTTTATTTTTATTTTATTTTTTTTTTAAGTTTTTATATTTAGAGAGAACGACAGAGCACGCATGTGTGTATAGGCGCGAGTGGGAGAGGGGCGGAAAGAGAGAGAGGGAGAGAGAGAATCCCAAGCAGGCCCCACGCTGTCAGTGCAGAGCCTGATGTGGGGCTCAATCCCACGAACTGTGAGATCATGATCTGAGCCAAGATCAAGAGACGGACGCTTAACCAACTGAACCACCCAGGGCGCCCTGAAGAAGTGGTTTTAAAAGTCTCCTGAGAGGAGCTCCTGAGTGGCTCAGTCGGTTAAGTGTCTGACTGTGGCTTAGGTCACGATCTCACAGTTTGTGAGTTCAAGCCCCGTGTTGGGCTCTGTGCCGACAGCTCAGAGCCTGGAGTTGCTTCAGATTCTGTGTCTCCCTCTCTTTCTGCCCCCCTGCCACTCGTGCTCTCTCTCAAAAACAAATAAATATTAAAAAAAAAAAAAAGTTTCCTGAGAACGTGTAAGCTTTCTGTCGGTCTGAGTTTTATGTGGTTCAGCCGTGGGGGTGACTGCTAATCTTGAGGATGACTTCCTACTTGCAATAGAAGAAACTGGAAAGAAGTAGACAAGTACTCTCCTTCCACGTTAACACTGGCAGGGCTGACCCTCCCAACACACACTTTCTTTCCTTCTTTTCTAGGCCATGGGCATCAATGACCTGCTGTCCTTTGACTTCATGGATGCCCCTCCGATGGAAACCTTGATCACAGCCATGGAGCAACTGTACACACTGGGGGCCTTGGATGACGAGGGCCTGCTTACTCGCCTGGGCCGCAGGGTAGGAGACAGACTTAACTTCTGGTCCTTTTGGGGAGATTCCCTGGCCAGCCTTCCATACTCTTTATTCTGTGCAAAATCAAACTCTGGGGCCCTGGATAAACTTTGAGGAGAATTCTAGATGCCCGTTTTTAAATTGGATTTTCCACTGTTACTTAAAACTATTTCTTCTTTACAGAAAAAGGAATTCTATCCACAGTTTTACTTCAGGATGTATATATATGTATATGTTTTTTAAATTAAAACAGTTTTCTTTTATTTTGGGGGAGGAGTGTATGTGCGTGCATGCGAGTGGGAAGAGGGGAAGAAGGAAAGAGAGAGAGAGAGAGAGAGAGAGAGAGAAAATCTTAAGCAGGTCCCATGCTCAGTGCAGAGGCCAACACAGGGCTTGATCCCATAACTGTGGCATCATAACCTGAACTGAAGTCAAGAGTTGGAGGCTCAACCGACTAAGCCACCCAGGTACCCCTCTTCAGGATATGTTATTGAGTCTAAATTTTAAAAGATGTCTGCAAAATTCCCATCTGTCCCGACAGTAGTTATGTCTTTGGTCACATACGTTTCATTGAGGTTTATTTGGGAAATTAAAAAACAACATTCTTCCGATAGAGAGAGGCAACTCACATCATCATGCTTGAGTCAATGTCCTGTGGTCTGTTGCCCCCTCGGACCATCAGTGTCTGATGCTGGCAAGTACCGACGGGTTTTCCCCAGGGCAACTGTAGTTTCTTCTTCTCCCTCTAGATGGCAGAATTCCCTCTGGAGCCAATGCTGTGCAAAATGCTGATCATGTCTGTGCATCTGGGCTGCAGTGAGGAAATGCTGACCATTGTGTCCATGCTGTCTGTGCAGAATGTCTTCTACAGGCCCAAGGTAGGGAGTTCAGACTCAAATTCAGGTAGGGGTGTGGCGAAGGTGGGTAAAATCAGCCTGTTGCCACAGAAGTGCTTACAGTGGACACTTGACAGGGTCACATAGGGCTCCCTGGAACTGCTGGGTGATTACTTAGTAGCTGTTGGACAGAAAACGATCCTCTATCCCACTTCTTGGCAGGATAAACAAGCCCTTGCAGATCAAAAGAAAGCTAAATTCCACCAGACCGAAGGGGACCACCTCACCCTACTGGCTGTGTACAACTCCTGGAAGAACAACAAGTTCTCCAACCCCTGGTGCTATGAGAACTTCATCCAGGCTCGTTCGCTGCGTCGGGCCCAGGATATTCGCAAGCAGATGTTAGGCATAATGGACAGGTAACATCTGGCGACTTTTCCCCATGTGTGAATTCAACCTGCTTGACCGTCATGTCTGTTGATCTCTAAATGCACCTGAGAGAAGTTACAGGCTCCTCACATAAGCTTTTTCCTCCAGCTTTTCCATCTTTGTTATACCTCTCTCCAAGCAAGGGTGCAGCTGAGAATCACTTCAGAAAGTTCCTAAGAGGTTGATTTATTAGTTGTTGAAAAATGCTTAGTTTACAGGCATCTGGGACATTATTGGTAGAGTTGAATAAGATCTCTGGCTCTTACTGTATCCATCTTGCCCACTGTGGAGCTGTGCCTGTGGTACCTTTAGGTACCTCTTCCAGAGGGGAACCCCAGACTCTGGGGACCCATGGTGGGGGTGTTGGGCACCATCATTCTGGAAGACAGAACCTCTGAATGCAAGGTAGTCTCCCATCTTTATCTTCCCTTGATTTATTGCCCTGCTAGACACAAGCTGGATGTGGTCTCCTGTGGCAAGTCCACAGTCCGAGTGCAAAAGGCCATCTGCAGTGGATTCTTCCGGAATGCTGCCAAGAAAGACCCTCAGGAGGGCTACCGGACACTGATTGACCAACAGGTGGTCTACATCCACCCTTCCAGTGCTCTCTTCAATAGACAGCCAGAATGGTAGGTGGGCAGGGGCAGGGCCAGGGTCTGGGGGCAGTTGTGGACAGAAAGAACCTGTAAATTCTACTGCCATGTTACATTTAGGTGTTCGCCCAACCCAGCACTTTCTCCTCCTCCATTGCTTCTGTTTCTAGAACAGTGGAAGCCTGAAGTGGGCACAGTATCCGGCCTATTCAAGAGAAATAAAATCACAGGGGTGAGAGGGAAGGCGGATTTTAGAGATTGTCTAATGAGGCGGTTTAAACAAGTTTTTTACGCAACATTTTTAAAAAATGGGACTCTTACCCACCCTAATATCAAACTGATAAGAAACCACGGTGCTGCCTTGCAGGGAGGATCGGAGATGCAGAGCCTTGCTGCGTGGCCTTCCCCGGTCCCTGTGGCAGCCCCCGAGGCTCCTCTTCAGGGCCCCAGAGTCTGTGTAGACAGCCTGAAAAACCACCCTCACGCTCCACAGAGCAGGGAACCAGGTCCAGAGAAGGGCTGTGTTTGGCTTCGTGTCACTTAACCAGTTAGGGCCGGAGCCTCCTGACAGCTTTCTCGTGGGTAGAGGTACGCAGGCTCCTCAGTACTGGGGTGTGGCTGTCGTAAACAGAGACTGCAGTCCCCTGAGGGTTCAGGCAGGGGAGTTAAGAGGGTAAAACTCAAGCTCAGCTGAGGCCCACAGGGGACCACGGTGACTGGAGTGGAGCCTGGATGGGAGGCTTGAGCCTGATCTCTGTGCCCCACTCAGGGTGGTGTATCACGAGCTGGTACTGACCACGAAGGAGTACATGCGTGAGGTCACCACTATCGACCCCAGGTGGCTTGTGGAGTTTGCTCCAGCCTTCTTCAAGGTCTCTGACCCGACCAAGCTAAGCAAGCAGAAGAAGCAGCAGCGTCTTGAACCCTTGTACAACCGCTACGAGGAACCCAACGCGTGGAGAATATCCCGGGCCTTCCGACGGCGCTGAGAGGTGACACTTCTCTGTCTGCCTCTCCTGCAGAGGGGGCCCAGGGCTTGGACTCCCTTTTATTGATGCAAAGCTGGTCCCGAGGATGCAGCCATCCAGTGACTGAGTATCTTCACGGGGCATTTTCTAAACTTGATTCTTATTTCTTCCCCGGTGGTCAAAATAGAAACAGGGATTTATGCCCGGTTTGACCAGAGCCCCCAGCCCTGACCGCTTCAAGGCACTGTGGCCAGCTGGGGCTCGCAGCCGGTATGGGAGTACATGGCATCATCTCCACAAAACGGGCAACTCGTGGAGCCCTAGGATGGGAAAACGGAGTTGCGAGCATCTGACGCCCAGACGTAGCGAGGGCCCTGACGCCCGAGCTGGGACTCTGGAGGAAGGGGCCGCGGAGCTCACTGACAGTGTTGGCCCCACTTCTGCCCCTGCCCAGCCCCTGTACTCTCGCTTAACCTCTTGGAAATATTTATTTTCTTAAGGAAACATAAATGGTTTTCTGTGGCCGTTTCTTCTAGCTGAAAGGCTAGGATATTGGCCTGGGCCCAGGGTGGGGAGATTTGTGGCTTTGGTGCACATGGTGGAGAGTCCCCTGTAACCAGAGCTTGGGGCCTCTTTGGGCTCAGAGGTGACGCATAGCCCAAGCCTGCAGTCGTATCTCTTGACACCCGCACCAGCCCGGTGTGGCTGCACACGGTCCCATGATTAACCACATCCACTGCCCCAGTCTGGGCGCCTGAGTGGTTACAGATGCAGCATGTGGAATCCAGAAGGCTCTCCTGGCTCCCTCCGCTGCACACCACACAATGTGCAGCGTGTCCTTTTCCCTTTTGAAACATGCAAGGGACGTCACAGCTTTTGTTTTGTTTGTTTTTTGTTTTTATTCCCCCTCCCCCCGCCCAGGTCCTCGATGGGCTTTAACAAAGGGTTTTTATGGTCAAAGCCTCTCGTCCCCCCACCACAAACAGAAAACCCACCGAACCCCTTTCAGAGTCAGCTTGCTGTTGCCGAGTGGGTTTCTTGTAGCATTTGGTTGGGGAATAGCCACCTCCCAGCGCCCCTGTCATGGCTCCCAAGGAAGCTCTTGACTTTGAAGGACATCCCACAGATGCTGCCAGGCCAGGTTGTTTCCAGAGCTTCTGGAAAGCTGGTCTGGATGTGGAGCTTGTAGGGAAGCCCCTGGGGGGTTGGACACCTCGTATAGAACTACTGACTTGTCCACCAGATGCTGAGTTTATGACATTCTAGGATGTGAAAGAACGTAAGCTGTTGTTGGGCGGCAAACTGACCACCCTAAAGACGATTCAGAGAGAATCCAGCAGAGAAGAGCACAGGCCAGGGAGTCTGCTGACTGAGATCCCCACCCCTTCTTTGAGTTGAGTGAGCGCCTCCAATTCTGTTTGCTCCTGGGAAGCCCTGGCCAGTAATTAAGGGCGGGGGATCTTTGTGTGTTCACCTTTAAGGCCCTACGGGGAGAGAGAGGCAGGGATGTACAGAGGAGGAGGCCGAGAGCAAAGCAGGGGCTGGGCACCCAGCTCCCCAGTCTCTAAGAACTCCCTCCGGGCTTGGCGGCCTGCCTGCCCCAGCTGAGCGCCCAGCACCAAAGACATTGGCACCTAGGAGATGGTTATGGCCCTGAGGGCAGGGTGGGGAGGTTTGGGATTGAAGCTGAGGTTGAGAAGGACATGTTCCACAGGCAAAGGTGAGAGACAGCAGGGCTAGCCATCTCCTGTGGGTTAGGTGAGCAAAGGACCCTGGCTCTGTGGGTGTTCCTTAAACAACTGTCCCAAGAGCTGTCTCTCTGCTATGTCAAGGTGGTTGATGTCTGACCTTCCGACTGGCCATCAGGAAACAGCATGTCGGCAGCATCGCTGAGCCTGCTCAGAGGGAGATGGGCCAGATTGGGAAGAACTTGCCTGCTGCTCCCACACAATGGGGCCCTTGTTTCTCTTCCTCGAAACAATATTTCCCGAGATTGAGTGACAGGTCAGGAGAGGATGTGGGTCTCCTGCAGGGAGCTGGAATCTTCTAGGCCATTCACCCCACCCCGCAGGAGCCTAGCTCAGGGATTTCCTGCCCCTGTGCACGTGCTGAGTCTGTGCTTGCATACGTGGGGGGGACCATCCCCGTGGGGCTCGTGTAAACTCTACCGCTGGGTCAGGCTCCTCGGTCTAGGGTTCACCTTCATCCAGTCCGGAGCTTGATTTCCCCTGGTGGTTGCTAGAAGCTGCCTCCTCTAAGCAGTGGCCCTCCAAGGTTAAGGATTTGAACAAAGAGCTGTGAGGAGTGACTTGTTAATAAACATTTCAGAGGGTAGAGGTCAGGCTGTGGACACCGTTTCTCACCCAAATCTGTCACTCCTATACACATACTCGGGACCTCAGGGTTTCCATGGACTTCTACACCTTCTTACCATGAGAGCCTGGTTTTAATATGGAATTAAATAACATGCATTTTTTTTATGAAGATTTTTTTTTTAATGTTTATTTTATTTTTGAGAGAGGGAGAGAGTGCAAGGAAGGGAGGGGACAGAGAGAGAGGAAGACACGGGATCTGAAACAGGCTCCAGGCTCTGAGCTGTCAGCACAGAGCCTGACGTGGGGCTCAGCTCAAACTCACGAACCGTGAGATCATGACCTGAGTCAAAGTCAGGCGCTTAACCGACTGAGCCACCCAGGTGCCCCTACATTATATGTATTTTTAAAAAACGTATATTTTTAAAAACTTGTGTTTTATTTAAAAAGAAAATGTTTTAATGTTTATTCTTTTTGAGAGAGAGAGAGAGTGTGAGTGGAGAGGGGCAGAGGGGGAGACACAGAATCTGAAGCAGGCTCCAGACTCTGAGCCGTCAGCACAGAGCCCGACGCGGGGCTCGAACTCCCAAACCGTGAGATTGTGACCTGAGCTGATCGGATGCCTAACTGAGCTACCCAGGTGCCCCTAAAACTTGTATCTTAAAAGTTTATATGGGGCGCCTGGGTGGCTCAGTCGGTTAAGCGTCCGACTTCAGCTCAGTTCACGATCTTGCGGTCTGTGAGTTCGAGCCCCGTGTCGGGCTCTGGGCTGATGGCTCAGAGCCTGGAGCCTGCTTCCGATTCTGTGTCTCCCTCTCTCTCTGCCCCTCCCCCGTTCATGCTCCGTCTCACTCTGTCTCAAAAATAAATAAACGTTAAAAAAAAAAAATTAAAAAAAAAAAAGTTTCTGTTCCCTTGCTCTAAATTATAAAAGTTGTTTTTGGTTTCTAGGAAGAACAGTAATGTTGCTTTTTATTTGTGCATAGTGGCTGACCAGCACCCTTCCTTTGAGGGCTCGGGGACTGGGGACCCAGGCTGTTCAAGCCTTAAGGAGGGCTGGGCCAGCGCAGCCTCGGCGCTGCAGTTCTGGTTTACCTGAAGAGTACATTTTCGCCAGAGCCTGGATCCTGGGAAGCCGTTTCCACAGGGCCTGGGTCTAGAACCTTCCATTCTGCCCCCTTGCACCTCGAGGGGTATCAGGTCTACTCCCTCCAGGTGTCACCACTTTCTCAGCCTTGCCTCTCCCAGCACCCACAGAGAACAGCCCCAGGATTCTGGGCAAGGGGCACGTGTTTTCTGCTCCCCTTTCCCTGAAGATGTAGTGTCTTTTCCTCCACAGGCCAGCATGCAGGGCCTGCTCTGGCCTTTCCCTACACCCTCTTGCCCGGGTGCCTTTCTTCTCTCTCCATTCTCCAGACCCTCTCCATACAAACTCTTGTCCCCATTTTCAGCAAAAACCAACCTGGAGCCACTGCAGGAGGGAGGGACACACAGTTGAGGTGTAGACATGGGTAGCATGGCCATGGGAAGGGCATCATAGAACCCACAGGCCAAAGCCTGCCTGAGGAAGCCCCGGGAGGGCCTCCAAGCTCAGTAGCCCGATCTGGCCCCTGCCTGGGCAGGGAGACGCCTGGTGGCCAGGGGTCACCAGGCCAGATTATAAAAGTACCCTTCAACCATTCTTCCAGGACCTGGACACAATAATCGTGGGAGGAGGAGAGGCCAGGTAACACTGAGCCCATTTTTCAGAGGAAAAGAATCGGAGGTGAACTGTCTTCTCCCAGATCCATAAGGGAAGTTACGTGTCAGGGCCAGGCCCCAAACTCTGATCGTCTGCCCCAAAGCTGGGGCTCTTTCCAACCCCAATTCTTCTCCCATGGTGGCAAAGAGGACACAGGATGCTAAGGAGAAGCAGGGGCCTTTATTGGGGTCTGGCAGATGTGGTGGAGGTGGGGGTGGAATCCCAGGCCCGGGCCTAGGAAAAGGCAGAGAAGAGGCAAAGGGCCCTAGGAGCAGGAACCCAGCCCTCCCTGCCTCCACCCTGCAGCCCCTCCCCCACCCCAGGTTCCTTACTCCAGCCTCCCCCTGCCTCTGGGAACACAGCACCAAGAATGGACAAGCAGGACCCTCCAGGGCCACCGCTTGGAGCGGAGTGCAGGATCCAGACTTCTGTCTGCCCACAGTGGGAGATCTGGGGAGCTCAATGCACCCTTCTCCACCAGGATAAAGTGGGAACGCGCCTTCTGTCCCCCAGAACAGAGCAGACTCTTTTCTCTGTGATGGGGGAGAGGAGTGAAGCTTGGGCCTCGACGTAGAACCTGGGAAGAGGCTGGAGGTGACATCCCCAGAGGAGCTTCTAGACCCCACCTTTGCACTTGAGGGTCTCCGCTTTTCCTTCCCATCAACTCTGGTGAGCGGTTCAGAGTCTGGGCAGGGGCAACTGGTGGGCCAGCGGGGATCTGCTCCAAAGACATCTGCGGGCTTCAGAGTGAGGGTTTCCCCAACACCAAATTCATCTATATGTACACAGGGCAGCACCCACCGGCAGTAGGGGAGCAGCGGCCAGGGCTAGTAAGAGTAGCCACCCTTGGGGCCAAAGGGCTGGGCAGGGCCAGCCAGCTCTGGGAGGTAGGCAGGGCTCTCGTCCAAGTGGGACAAAGGGACTGTGTCCTCCTCACTGACTGGCCGGTCAAACTCGGCCTTGAGGGCTGGACGCTGATTGTCCGGGAAGGCCAGGGAGAAGAGGGCCTCAGGCTCACACACAAACTTGTACACGTAGCGCTCACCAGCCACCTGTGGGAAGAGAGGGGCTGGGTGGGCCTAGCTCTCCCTCCAGGTGAGTGTGGGTTGGGGGACGCAGCCCTGGGCCAGGTCCCAGCAGGTGCGTGGGGCACATCTCTCCCGTGCCGGCTCCTCTGAGAAGCCAGCTCCCCACAGAGTTCCCATTCTCCAATCTCAATGTCTCCACACTTTGGGCTTTTCACTTACTGTTTGAGCACTTTTTTGAGGAGAGGGAAATCTTGTCCACAGTTTCTCATTCCCTCTGTCCGGTTCATCATCGGCTCCCACCAACTTGCTGAGAAATGCTCCCCTGCCCCCATCACCTTCCCACAGTTACTGCCTCTCACCCGCCCCGGCCCTGGGGCCTTGGCCCCTCACCTTCTGCATGATGCCTTTTTCATAGTAGTATCGGAGCGAGCGGCTCAGTTTGTCGTAGTTCATGGCCGGCCGGTTTTTCTGGATGCCCCAGAGCCTGGCAACCTGGGGACGGGACAGAGGTTTGGGATGCTGGTGCTGGCTCAGCAGACAAAAACGGGGGGCAGGTCAGAAAGAGCACCTGAGATTCTTCGTGCAAAACAGAAGCTGGCCCTGCAGACCAAGCAGCAGCCCACAGACCCAGGTTTGACAAGAATTCAGGTCAGGGGAGGCATGTGCCGCATTCCCAGATCCTGTTATCTCCAGGCCCCAGAGGTGTTGGGAGGAGAGGTGGGGACATCTGGGAGGCCCACCTCCTCGGGCTCTATTAGTTTGAACTCCATCCCCCGGCCAGTCCAGGCGATGAAGTGGGCATTCGTTGGGTCATCCAGCAGGGCCACCAGAAATTGCCACAGTTGCAAGGCGCCCCTGCGCTGGTAGGGCGGTCCCTCTCGGAACGCTCCGACCCCTTCCTGCTTGATGTCTCCTGGGGAACACAGAAAGCAGGTGTCAGGTTTGTGCCTCCTGGTCCCCCAAGTAACCCCATCTCCCCTCCCCAGCGGTATTGTGATTCTCGGGGTGGGGGGTGGGGACACAGAAGGCAAGGGTAAGACCCTGGCCCTTTCGTAGTCACTTCTCTGACCTTCAAATTTCTCAGGGACAACACAGACATCATCTGGGAATGGTCGAAGAGGTTTCTCATAGCCATAACCTTGAGGAGGAAGTTGGGGGTCACTCAGATCTGGGGGCTCATCGATATGAGCCTCCAGAGAGTCCAGAGGGACTCCTGCACAGGAGACCCTCCCCGACAGCATGACTCCCTCCTCCACCTTGGAGGGCTTGGGGGAGAGGAGGGGGCTGCCTTACCCATGGCCCCGTCGCCTGGAGAGTGTCCGGAGAAACCCTCCGTGTGAAGATACATTGATGCACACCCAGGGACATCTGGGAGGGGAGGAGAGAAGAAAGGGTGATGTTACAGGTGGCTGCGGTGGGGGCAGCAGTCCTACCCACATTCGAGAACTCCTTCCTGCCAGCCTGCTTTCCGGTTCTTTTCCCAGTTGCCTGCCAACCACCAAATCCCAAGGCAAGTTCACCCAGAGGGGGCACAAGGCTTGAAACTCTCAGCTTGAAGTTTGGGCCAGAGGGCATGGCCGGCAGCAGCTGGGCCTGGCAAACTGTTGCACAAGGCCCAAGATTCCAGGGAACAGCTGTTTCCTGTGAGTTTAAGGGGAGGAGGAAGGGGAGGGATGAACCTCCGGGGAAAGGGTTCAGTGTCCATACCTAAGACTCCCTTGGAATGGGCTAACCTCCGGTCAGCAGGTTGGGTTTCTAGCTGTGTGTGTGTGTGTGAGAGAGAGAGAGAGAGAGAGAGAGAGAGAGCGAGCGCGAGCACACTGAGCATGTGTTTAGGGAGGGAGGAAACGGAGGTCAGGGGCTGGGGGAAGACCAGCAGGTAGGTAGGGAAGGAGAGGGGGAGAGGGAGAGAGAGGGAGAGGGGGAGAGGGAGGAAGGGGGGAGAGCGAGAGCACACCAGAAGCCAGAATGTATCTGTATCTGGGGACAAGGCAGTGGGCACTGGGCCGTGTTTTTTTCATTTCTGACAGCAGAGCATATTCACTCCCTTTTCATTCTACTCCCTAGGATGGAAATATCCCTACTCCACCTGGAGGAGGCGGCTGTGTGAAGCCACCCGTTCAAGTCCCAGCCCCTTCCCGCCCTACCCCCTCCACTCCCACCTATGAATGAGATGGTGAAACCCGACACCTCCGGGAGGAGGCGGGAGGGTGGGCTCATTCATGCCTCCATTTTGTGAATGGAATTCCTGACTCCATTGAGAGGAAGCTGAAGGGGGAGGGGCAGGAGTTCAAGGGCATGTAACCAGATCTCCTCCGGTCTACATCCTTTGAAGGTCAGCAGCGAGAGCGTTTCCCTCCTCCTTCCTCCACCTCACTGCCTGGTGAGACTCAGCTAATGCCCCGGGTTTGAGGAGAGGCGGGCCTTTCTGGTTCTCACTGGGGTAGCCCTGGATTGGGGAGGGGGGGGGGAGTTGTGGTTCATCCCCCTACCCCTGAAAGACTGGACATCAGGAAAAGGGAAATTCGAAAGCTCGAGCCAGCTCTGCACCTACTCGAACCTCAGTATTTATTTTTCTCATACAAGCTGGCAGATGAATTCAAATTTGGGGATGGCAACAGTGGAACAGAAACCAAGGTTTTCTGGGTCCCTCCTAAATGAGAAAGGCCCTCCCTTCGGGACTTGAGGCTTTGAATTCCAGCTGTTTATGAATGTGGCTGAGCGTATCTCACTCCTGTCCACAGCCAGGCGGAACTAGCAGTCCTATTTCGGTATCCGGCCCCATCAACCCGGAGGCCCCAACAAGAAGGTGGAAACCACACAGTCACCCCGCGTTCCAGTTGGGAACTGAGCCTGGCTAGCTGCGGGTTCATGTTTCTCTTCATTCAAATCCGTTTATGTGTTTCGGATTCTGTGGGGACTGGGACACATCCTATTCATCACTGTGTCTTCCAGGGCCACAAGCCCACACTCCAGGCCGGTAAGGTCATTATAACCTCAAACCCTTGCTGAAGAGAAACAGGAAGAAAGGCTTCCTAGGAAGTCACAAGCTGCCTGAGGGCAAGGACCTGCAAACCACTCATCTTTTATCTGAGTACAAGTTTGCTGACTGGAAAATGACAATTGTTTTGAACCTCCATTAAAAAAAAGCGAGTGGTTGGGTGGGTTGGAGGTAGGCACTGGTAAATGGGCGTGGGGGTGGGTGGGGAAAACACTCGGGAGACATTCTGGGTCTAGTGGAACCGTCCATTTGATCACATGCCACCCTCCCCGGCGATCCCCCCCAAACTCCTCCTCCCCCTCCCCGGGAGCATTTCTTACCAGAGTCGTAGGTGAAGTCCGTCTGCTCCTGTTTGATCACCACCCCCGCCCCTGGGTACCTGTGCCCGCTGACTCCACCCTGGCCCACTGGCGGCTGGCCCGCCTGTTCGTACAGGGGGTCAAGGTATTCCTGCTTGAAGGTCTGCTGGGGGTAGGGTGGGCAGGGCTCCGACAGCTGGTGTGGGTAGGGGGCCGGGAGGGGTTCCCGGCCCCCTCCCTGGGAGGATGTGAGGGGGTGGCAAATATCCAAGGGTTGCTGGAAGACAGAGCTGGGTGTGGTTGGAGGGAGAAGGAAGAAGAGATTAATTTGAGCCGTGCTGGGTCCTCGCGCCGGCCACCCCCAGAGCTTGCAGAGTGGGCTCAGGTGTGTGTGTGTGTGTCAGGGTTGGGGGTGGGGTGTCGACATCCCTTCTTCCCTACCTCCCCCCACGCCAGGTCTCTTAAGGGCAGGTGGAGAACACTCAGGGATTGAGGAAGAACTGGTGAGGCCCGGGCCCACAGGTTCTGTGCGTCTCCTGGCCTCCTCCTTACCTATGCTCCCCGACGTACCCATGGCCAGGGTGGGGCTGGGAGGTGCCGGAGGATCTCAGGAAACTCCGTTGTTCTGCCCGGGAGAAGGGCTGCAGGGGCGACTGTCCAGGGGCACCGGGGGCGGGGGACTTGATGGCGATTTGTCTAGGGGGGTCATAGGCACTGGAGTTGAGGGGGAGATGGGGGTGAGGGGGCAGAGAAGCTGGGCGAGCATCTTTGAACCCTTTATCCCCCCGGGAAGTGAGTCACAGGGATCAGGGGAGGAGGACGAGTAGAAGGTGCTGGGAAAGGCCCGGGCCCCAAGCGAACTCTTTTTCTCCTTTTGTGAATCCTGAGAATGCCTCTCCCCTGGGTGGGCCGGTGGCTTCCTCGGGTGGAAGGGCTCTGCCCAGGCCTTGACACACACATCCCTTGAACCCCCTTGCTGCGTTCTTCCTCCCGCCAACTCAGAGGAAATCCTGAGCCGTGGGGCTCCCCTTACAGGGGCTCAGAAATCCTTTCTGTGGTCTATGTGGCAGTGCATCTGCCGCCTTTCGCCCTCCCTCCCCCATCCCGGCCCTTCACCAGGGCCAGGCTGGGGCTTACCTGGAATAAAGGCACTGCTCGCCATGGTGGTAGGGGAGTGGCAGCTTCCTGCTGCAGGACAGGGCCGGGTCTGTGCGGGGACTCTGGGGCTCCTTCTTGATCCTGGTGGGGGGGCTGTGGAAAGCTACTGCAGGGGTGAGGGGTGGGGGTGGGGGCAGAACAAGGCCAGAGCGGGTCACAGAAGAGGCCAGAAGAGCTCCCGACACCTTCTGCTCTTTGACGGCCAGCTGGGTGACCTGTGCAGACTCAGCCCCTCTCTGGGTCTCAGTTTTCAGAGACTCACGGTCAGACAGTTGGGCTGTTGACGCCATGTCTAGCTTTATACGTCGGGCTGATGTCCAATATTAACCAAAGAAACTGTCCAAAATCCAACATTTACTACAACCCCAACCCCCAAAAAAACACCTTTGTAGGATTGAGCACCTCCAACCCAGGGGCTGTGGTTTGCCTGAGCGCCCTGGAAAATTCCAAAGGAGAGAGATGTTTTCTTATTTGGTGCTCTAAAGAATCTTTCTTTTCCCGGTTGAGGTTGGATATTAGCCTACTTGCACGTCAGCTGACCAACATTAAACACATGGTCCTGATTCTCTGTGAAGACTAGTCTCTCCTGTGGCCCCCGCTGGGTCTGCAAACCCCAGCCACCAGGCCGCGCAGCACATTTGGTTCCAAGTCTGCTGAGCGCGAGGGTCTGTCTTCCTGCGTGGAGCCAAATGCCTGTGACTGACTGTTCCCTGTTTTCCATTATATGTGCCCTTACTGCATTTTATCAAAGACAGTTGAGACCAGAGTATCTGACAGTAAATCGGGGCTTCTCAACAGGGCACTATTGACCTTTGGGCCAGATCATTCTTGTTGTGGGGGGCCGTCCTGAGCATTACGGGGTGTTCAGCAGCACCTCTGGCCTCCCTACCCACTAGATGCCTGTAGCACCCCACCCTCGGTTGTGACAACCCCAAACATCTACAGACGTTGCCCCGTGTCTCCTCGGGGGCAAAATTGCTCCTGGGTGCGTGAAAGTAACTGAGAAAAGTAGAACCGGACCCTGCTGAGCTGGCTCAAGCCCCACATTTCGGAAACTGGGAACTGGGGGATCAGAGAGATGAAGTTCGCACGTCCCACAGCCAGGATGCAGAAAGCCCCGATTTGGACCAAGGGCCTCATCTCCCAGTTACTGAGTCCTGGAGTCCAAACCTAAGAATGGGGAGCCCTGTTCTCCCTTTCCTTTAGGAGGGAACAAGTTCATCTTTTGTGATTCTCTATCCCTATGACTCATTTCCTGCCCTCCCCTACTCCCCACTCCCTTGACCCAGGGCCCTCCACTCACAGTTTTCTGAATGGAAATCAGGAACGAACTGCTCATCACTGTCTGGTACCTGGGCTGCAGAGAGAGAGGTCAGAGGTGAGTCTGGGTGGGGCCCCCCCCATGGCAGTCCCCAGGAGACACCATTGCGGTGGCCTTGCAGATTAGCACCAGCCCAAGGGGAAAACAGCCTTCCTAGGACGCAAGGCAACCCCACCCCAGGTCCTAGCGCCCTCCATCTCTACGCTCCATTAAGACCCTGGAGGGCAGGCTGCAAGTTCCCAGAACCTGTCTGAGCAGATTCCAGAGTCTTTTCCTGGATGCTTTGTATTCATTCCCTCCATTTTCCTGAAGTGAAGGCAGCCCTGCCCCTCCCAGATCTCCCAGCAGAGTCACATCTGGGAGGGGCAGGCATTGCAGGATATCCTAATGAACCTAGAATAACATGGGGAGATTCTGTAGCTGGGCCGGGCCCTGGAATCTGTGTTTTATACAACCTCCCGGGTGAAATCTAGAACCTGGGGAAGAAGATGGAATAGAGGAAGGGTGGTGGTCCAAGAGAGGTGCATAAGAGGACAGTGGGAGAGGAAGTGGCTGGGGACACGGGCAGGTCCCCTTGCCTCCCGTCTGCAGCATGCAGCTAGGAGAGGAAGGTTTCCGAGCTTGGAGGTCTGAGAAGCACTCCCAGGGTGCCAGCATGGGTGGCACTGGGTTTGGGGGTTAGGCAGCAACAGAACAGCAGTTCATCCATGATCTCCAACCTGGATATTCCAGCTTTAATTTCTAGTGCTTACCCTGGCCTCTCCAATACCTTCAGGAGGGAATATAGCAGAGTCCCTCCCCTGACCCCAGAATCTTTGCCCCTCTCTCAAGAATAGTCAAAACAGAAGTGGGAAGGGGTAGACACCAAGAAGAACTCCCGGATACTCCAGGAAGAGAGTGGCTTGAAAGTGACGTGGTGGTGGAAGCCAAGGAAGGAGACTGCTCTCAGAGTGGACAAGGAGGAAAGTGACGGAGAAGGCAACCAGATCGAGAACGGCTGGGAAGGACGAAGGGCAGGAGGAGACGGCTGGAGAATACCTCCACTCCCAGCCCTGCACACACACACCCCAGCCTCTAGGCTTCCCAGTCAGCAGAGGCTCCATGGTTTCTTCCTGGGATTTCAGCCAGAGCCTCTATATTGGAACTCCCTGCTTCCGTGCTTACCTCCTACAGCAGGTGCCACACAGCTGTCAGAGTGGTCTTTCTGCAATAGAAGGCCCCTCCCTTTTCTCCTTGCTTAAAGCAGGGACCCCAAAGTCGTCTTCTCAGCAGGCCTCTGATGCCCCACATGGTCTGGCCTGCTTACCTGTCCGACCTGCCTCTCCTTGTCCTTCGTCTCCAGAGCTCTTCATTCCTCTTCCCCAAACCTTTGCCTGCCTGTATTTTTTTTTTCCTGGCCACTGAAGTCCTAGCTGTCACTTGGTCACTTCCTCAGACGTCTTCTCTGACCACCCACACCGAAGTGGTCCCTCTTGGCTACCCATCGCTTCCCTTGTTTATTTTTGCCCTCGCATGTACAGCTACGTGCATGTATCTTATTAATTTACTTGCATCTCTTTAATTCATTTACTTTTATGGGTTTGTTGTCTACCTTCTCCACCTGAAAGTTAAGCTCCCTGAGGGCAGGGGCGTTTGCTTTCTCTGTCTTCCTGATATCCCAGCAACTGGAAAATGGGGTCTGGCTAAGAATAGATGCTCAATGCATTATTTGTGGACTATGTGAATAAACATACCACGATCCCATCCCCAGGCTGGTGGGAGCTGACACTGTGGACTGGGGAGCAAGAGTGGCAGAGATCCTAACAAATCAGCTCTTCCCTCTCCCTGAGGACATCCCCCTTCCCACACACAGGCTAACTTTAATAAAGGCAAGTCCTCCCTCCAGAGAAAGCACATCTCACAAGGGATGCTTTAGGCTGTGATCAATTGCCCGGCAGGAGGATTCTTCCCCAACTTGCTTTGAATATCAGATGTGCCAAGTACTTCAAGGTACGTTTATGGATAGTTGACATCTTGACAAAGGGATTGGACTGAAGGGTTTAAGAATCAGAAGCCACCAGCAGCTAAAGAAGGACTCCCGAGAAGTCAGCGGGAAACTATTCCAAAGTGATCAAATAAATGAGTAGGACACGAAGTCCCCTGGCAAAAACACACAGGCAGCATCTATCTATTCAGAAGCACAGCTGAGGCACGAAGGCAACAATCCCCCAAACTGACCCAAATCAAGAATCCCCAGGGCATTAAAAGTACATATCCCTGGGGCGCCTGGGTGGCTCAGTTCAGCTGGGGTCATGATCCCAGGGTTGTGGGATCAAGCTCTGCGTCGGGCTCCACACTGAGTGTAGAGCCTGCTTGAGATTCTCTCTCTCTCCCTCTGCCCCTCATCCCTGCTCTCTCTAGCTGAAGTAAATACAATGAAAAAAAGAAAAAGAAGAAAGAGTACACATTCCTAGGGCCCCTGGCTGGCTCACTAGGTAGGTGGAGCATGCGACTCTTCGAGCCCCACGTTGGGTGTAAAGTTTGCTTAAACATGCACACACTCCCGGTCCCCACCCCTGGAGAATCTAATTCCATAGGCAGGGTTGAAGCCCAGGCACCTGTACTTTTAACAAGCACCCCTGGTGGCCCATAAGAACAGGCAGGTTTGAGGGGCGCCTCACGGTCATGAGATCAAGCCCCTCTTTGAGTGTCCACACTGAGTGTGGAGCCTGCTTGAAATTCTCTCCCCGGCCTCCCCTGCGCTCGCTCTCTCTCGCTCTCTCTCTCTCTTAAAAAAAAAAAAAAAGTCAGGTTTGGGAAACACGAGATAAAAGGAAGGAGCAAACCTTGCTCTGGGGCGCAAGGGCCAAGTTCATCCCCGATGTGCCCTCTGGCCCAGCCACGGGCGATACCCCCAAAATTGGCAGGATGGGGGTGATGGAGCAGGATAAGCAACCTTCCCATCCCTGCTACCTAGGCAAGGAGGGAGGGTCCCCAGGGCAGGGGAGGTGCAGAGCGTGGGGGAGGCTGACGCATTCTGGGCCCCCTTTGGGGCTTCATTACCTGCCAGTTTCCATTGAGGTAATGGGCTGGGGGCATCTCCTGCTGGCGTCACAGGCCAGTCACAGGCCAGTTCACATGACTCTAGAGAGCCCTAGGGGTCATCCTGCCTTCCCTCCCGCCTCAGGCCCCCGAGGTTTGACCCCAATGTCCACTCCGCAGCAGTCCCCGGGGAGGCCCCTCCTCCCAGCACACAGCCCCTCCTCCCAAAGAGAGGCCATCCTCTTCCCAGGGCCAGGAGAAATCAGCCAAGGCAAAAATGGGCTGTGATGTGAACCCCAGTCTCTGCTTGGCTCCTGCCCAGAACACTGGCTTCTCAAACCAAAAGGATAGGAGAGGGGCCTCAATCAGAGACTGTCCACAAGGATAGAAATAGGAACAGGAACACCGAGCCCCGAGTTCCTGGAGAGCAGGAGAATTTCTAATTACCGTGTTTGGTCTTGAGTGTATGCCATTTTATTTATTTGTTGACTTGGCTGAGTTTTGGCTGCCGAGCTAGTGTGCCAGGGTCTACCCCCAACTCCATCCTGGCACTAAGGTGGAGTTTATCTGCCCGGGGACATGGCAGATGATTACGGAGGGGGTGGAAAAAGTGCCACGCCAGCATAATGCCCAGAAAGAGAGAATTTTGGGGATCATCCCTCCAATATGGGGGTCAGTAGAAGAGAAGGGGCTTGGAAGCCTCCCAGGCTGGGCTCCAAGAGAAGCAGGTTAAAATAGCCAAGCAGCTTAAGCTCACCCCAGGTTAGCCACCTACCTACACCATATACGCCCCATCATCTTCTCCCCTTCCTGGGGCCCCATCACAGGGTGAAGGGGCCTCTTCAGGAGTTCCAGTAGAAGTAGGGGGAGGCATTCTCCAGGGCTTCTGCTCCACCGTGTCACCACTGGCCTTGTCGCTCACCCTTACCCTGCCCCCACCCTGGTAGCCTCTGTACTGGAAGGAACCAGTTCTCTATCTATGGAGGGACATTTGTCCCCAAGAGCCTTCTGGAAGGGGAGGAGACAGAAAGATGTCGAAGGAGGCATTGTAGCTAGGAAAAACTGGGGGAGGGGATTATCCCCATCTTGCTCCACGGACACGCTGAGGCACCAGCGTGCAAGCACACAGATTCACACACACCCTAATTCCTTTTACTATACGGCAGCACACGGGTGAAACACATCTTCCGTGCACACCCTTCACACACTAGGGTCTCTTTTTCGGCTTGCAAAAATGATGGGGGAAAACCAAAGGGCAAAGGGACTGGAGAACTTGGAGGAAGATTTGGGAGCCGTAAACCTTCTGAAAAGGGGAGCACAGACCCACCCCTTTAAAAACCTCATAAAAGCTATGGATCTTCTCTTCCTAGAAAAATCCACATTGCTTTGTGTATGGTGCACCCCTAACGATTTTACACAGTATCAGAGGGCTTAAGGACCCCTGCAACCTATCCACACAGATTCTGCAAATCCACAGACTCTACATTATAGACCCCAGCCTCATACAAAGGACATACGTGGTCCAGACTCAATGTTCCTTAATACCAAACAGAACAAAGTCATTGTCCCTGAGGGTTCCCGAAGGCTTCCGACAAGCCCAGAAAGGAACCTTCGACCAGAAGCAGCACATTTTTTACCATAACCAGGCACAGCTTGGGCTCAGCCTGCCCGAACCTGGGTTTCCCTACAGCAGCCTGATCCTTTCTCTAGCAACTCAACAGATACCCAAAAACAGACACACCCTCTTAGCCTTACTTCAAACCGCCCCCCCCCCCCATCCCCGGCCACTGTCTAGAAAAACCTCAAACCCAAAGATGTCTAAGTTGTCTCTACAGAGCCCCACTCACACTCACCCCTAAATAAGCCCGGACGCCAGACTGAACCCACAACCACATCCTCTCGGACCCAGCCTGGCATCCCCTGAATTCTTCACAGCCCCACCCACACTACTAGGACTCACCGCATCTCTCCAAATTGGGGCTTAAAAAAAAAATCAAACTTGCGAAGGGGAGGTTGGGCTCCGGGTCCCACTCCTCCTGGTGCACCCCACCACTGGCAAGTTTCCAAAGAAGCTAGACCCCTCCCTACCACCCCAAAGCTCCCCCCTGGGCTTCGGGAGTCACTGACCTGGTGGGAAGAGGCAGGAGAGGAGGCTGGGGTGGTGCTGGGATGGTGCAGGGGGACAAGGCCCCGGCAGCTGCATCTGTCTCCGCAGAGAGAGTGAGGAGCCAGTGGCCTCAGCATCCCCCTCTCAGGCCTGGCCATCCATCGCCAGCTGGGAACCTGAGCTGCTCCCTCAGAAGGAAGGAGAGGGAACCAAGGAGATCCCCACCCCCACCTCCCCACCCACTGGATTTAAATGTACAGGGACTCCCAGGGCAGCAGCATTGAAACACACACACTCGCCCTCACACTGACACATGCACAGTCTCTAGACCCCCCACCGCCAAGGGGTGGGGCTTCCAAGGTTGAGAGAACGTTTTCCTTCCCTTCCCATTCCAGAACCAGGCACAAATGGACCAGCTGCTGCCAAAATGCCCACCTCCGAGTCTGCCCTTAAATCACAGCCCTGGGAGCTGCCCACTGTGGGGAGCACAGGGACCCTCCGCTGACAGACAAGAAGCCTGGCAAGCCAGACAGAAATCAGGCATTGGGAAAGGAAGTCTTTGAGAGACTGTGGAAACTGACACCCCTGCGTTCTTCAGCTCCAGCCCAGCTCCGGAACCTCGGGAGGAGGATGGGCCGACAGGGCATACTCTGACTGTCACTCAGGGCTGGGCACATGGGGCTTGCAGTTGGGAGAAGATGTGTATAATACCCCAGATCCGTGTGTAATACCCCAGATCCCTCCAGCACCCATGCAGCCATTGGCCACAAATTCTACAAAACGTCCTGAGTGTTTGCTCCATGCTAAATAGTCGTTCCATTAATACACATATTTTGGGGATACCACGGTAGTCAAGACAGATAGTCTCACTCCAAGGATCCAGTCAGGGGTCTTTCCCTTTTATCTGAAGGTTTTAAAGATGGTTCCAGAGGAGCTGGGTTTGAGCTTTAAAAATCACCAGATACCCAGGTGGAAGGATGGCGAGATCTTAAAGGAAAGCCCTTAGAAAGGGGTTCCCAGTGGGCAGTGGTTTCTTGGTTTCCAGAGTGTTAAAATAAAAGGACCCTAAGATGGGGGTATTAACCCTTCCCTTTCAGAGACGGTCTAAATACCATAAGGCTTCTACCTGCAACCCCACCAGCGACACCCTGAGGCTCCACCAAAACACACCAGTGGATCCAACCAGAAAACACTCGGAACCCACCTCCCTACCCGGAGAAGGCCCAGCTCCTGACCCCTCCCCAGCCAGCTCGCAGCTAACCCCTCCGCAAACACCCCAGCCAAAGCAGGGGGAATTTGCCTAGGGCAGAGGTATTCAGGAGGGAAGGAGGAGGGAGGATCACATGCCATCAGAATTACAATCAAGGCTGTTTGGGGGGGAAGCCCTGGGCCCTCTCTGCCAAAGTGCCGCAAAAAGGAATTATTTAAACTTTTGTTGTGCTTTTGGCTCAGACAGTAAATTGTTTAGCATTGGGGGTTGGAAAGAGGAGAAACCAAGGGGGGTGAAAATCAATGTTTTGGCAACTCCAGCACATAGGTTACATATTAATTGCTCTTTCTCCCCACCCTCTTGTCTCTTATCCGCCCCCCACCCTCAACACACCAACACACACCTTGGCCTGGTGTCTGCTGCTTAACCAACTTTGCAAATGAAAATTTCTACCAGGAAAACGGGCCTGGGGCCAAGTTCCATTCAAATAAGCAAATACCCCACACAATGGTCTGATTCATCCCCAGGCCTAGTTACACAAGCCTGGCTCAGGGCAGAGAAAATAAATATCAATATAAGTGTCCACACTGGGCGCTGGGGAGAGCGGGGAGTAGGAACTGGGGGCGGGGTGGGGGGGGGGTCTTGGAGAGCTCCTTGAGGCGGGGAGAGAGAAGTGGGTTAGGTTGGAATACCAATTCCAGAGAATTCCTCACCCCAATAATAGAGAAAAGGTCACAAAACTACTCACCTTCAGCGAGCCACGTCTCCTGGAAGTGACTGAGATCCTGGAAGAGATCTGAGGGGTGAATAATGGAATTGGAGAAGGTGAGGTGGAGGTGATGGTGAGAGGGAGGGAGCCCTAGCAAGCCGGGTGGCCCTCCCCCCTTGGTGGTAGGGGCCCAAGAATGATCAGAATCCCTTGGAGGGGACTCCTTTGGGGAACGAGGCGGGGGCTCCGGGATCGGCCCTCTGGGTGTGCGAGGTGGGGAGGGTCACGATTTGTCTCTCCGGCTCTTTACCTTCGGAGTCGGGGGGCGGCAGGGAGCCCGGGTCCATGAGCTTTCCCTGCGGGACCATCAGCGCTTCGCGCAAGCTCCCATTTCCGGGCGATTTCTGCGGAGAAGGGGAAGAATGCCCCCGAGTCACCCCGAGGCCGCGGGGCCTGGGGGGCGGGGCTGGGGTCCCGGGGTGACACAGGGGCTGGTCAGCGCTGGACCGCCTTGGGGTCTCGGGGAAGGGGCTGTGGGGCGGGGTGCGGGGCGGGGGCGGGCGTGGAGGCCGGCGCGGCGCTCACGCTGCAGAAGGTGTAGGGCACTTGCTGGTCCAAGTATCCGCCTTTCATCCTCCGCTCCATCCGGCCGCTCCCTCCGGCCGCACGGCCAGGGCCCCGCGCGGGGGCAGAGACCTGGGGGCGGGGGGGCTGCGTTCGCACACCGTCCTGGGAAGGCATTGGGTGGGGGTGGGTAAGGGCAGCAGGGAGGGGCAGTCCCGAGGCTCTAGGTCCGACAGCAAAACTTCTCCGACTCACTCAGGCAATGGGGAGGTTTCCGCCTGCCGAGCTGAGCGCCGCCACCACTCCCCCTCCCGCCAAAGGAGGTCCCACCTGCTCCTGGGAGCCAGGCTCGGCGTTTCGGCTGCTTTCTGCAGCCCTGCTCTGCCCGAGCTCGGTTACATAAGACGTGTGTGTGTGTGTGTGTGTGTGTGTGTGTGTGCGCTCGCGCGCGGAGGAGCGGGCGAGGCGCTCACCATTCGCACGCCCACAACTCCCGCGCCCCCTCCAACCCGGAATCCCAGCGCCTCCCACCCCTTGCCCTAGAATCTGCGGAGGCGGCAGTTGAAGAGTGCAGCGTGTGTTGGAGATGGGGCGAGGAGTCACAGACGCTCTCCCTCCCTCCCCCTCCCGCAGCCTCACCTGAGGCCCGGGCGTCTGTCTTGGAGCCCCGGGGGCTCGAGAGCTTGCCCCGGGGCCGCACGGAGGGCCGCGGGGCTAGGCCGGAGCGAGGCAACCCCGGCCCTGGGTTCCCCGCGCACCCGCTTGTTTTCCGGGCGCCGCCGACAGTTGTGAGCCCGGGGGAGCCGCTGATTGGTGCATTTCCTTTGCCTCGGCCTCGACTCTCTCTCCAACCCCCACACCCCCACCCCGTTCCCTTTGTTTCATTGACTTTTGTGAATGAAACCCCAGGGCCGGGCACGCCCGCCAATCCGGAGACTCGCCCGGCCGAGCCGTGGGGGGCGGAGTTTCCCAGACGCGGGGGCCAATCAGGACGCAGGGGCTGGCTCCCGGCTTCATTCACGGCCTGGGCTCCCATTCATAAAAAAATAAACTCCTCAGCGGCCGGAGTTCATTCATAAAGAGCTGAGAGAAAAGGAGCTAAGCGAAGGACCCGAAGGCTTCACCGAGGGGTTGAGCGGTGTCCCTGGGTGTGAAGCTCAGCGAGCTCCTCGGGCTGGCCCGGCTGGCGTCTGCACACGTCTCTGCATCTGCGTGTACGTGGGAGTGTGAACATGCCTGTGTGTGCGCGCCCTGCGGGGAGGCGAGCGGACTTGTGCCCAGAGGAACAGTAATAACTAGCATTTATGAAGCACTTCGCTTCCACGTGCTCATTTCATTCCCATAACCTGGCGAAGTGCTTCTATTGTTTCCATTTGACAGAGATTGAGAATGAAAACTCAGTGAGGGTGGTGACTTGGCCGCGGTCACTCAGCACAGCTGGGGTTTACAGCCCCCAACCCCCCACATTCTCCTGTACAGCCCTTTGAGGCCACAGTTAAATGAATTAAGCTTTGTGACAACAACTGATACACAGTAGGCCCTCAATAAATGTAAGTTAGCATGGAATCCAGGCTCTTCCTCAAGGGTCTGCTCTTCAGAGCTGTTCTGTGACCTACTTTCTGTTGATTGCAGTAGAAACCAGAGGCCCCAGCGTGGACTTCGGAGAGTGCAGTTTCTCTGAGTTACCTTTCCCCTTACCCTGAGAGCAAACATAGAGTCTTAGGGAGAAAAGCCTCAAGGTATCTGAGAACCTGGGGGTAGGACTGGTTTCAGTCTAGCCAAAAAGCTGGTCATAGGCTCTGTTCCCTCAATCATTCACCAATTCATTCAATAAACATTTATTGTGCCAGACATAGTGCTGGGTGTCAGGTAGGCAGGTAGGCAGCTGTGACCAAGACACCTGATAAGAGCGGGGCTGTTTAGGCTATAGCCATGGGGGCACACAGGACATGAAGTCACCCAGGCCTTCTTTCAGAGACAATCTCTGGGTCTACAGAGCATACATTCCTTTAAGGAGTGACTGAGGGACGCCTGGTGGCTCAGTCGGTGTCAGACTTGGGCTCAGGTCATGATCTCACCTCTTCTGAGTTCCAGCCCCACGTCGTCAGGCTCTGTGCTGACAGCTCCAAGCCTAGAGCCTGTTTCAGATTCTGTGTCTCTGCCCCTTGCCTGCTCATACTCTCTCTCTCTCTCTCTCAAAAATAAATATACACATTAAAAAAAAAAAAAAAAAAAAAGAGGAGTGCCTGATTTTGCCCCTTGCCTATTTGTGATATATAGAAGAGACTAGTTGAACCCCAGGCCAGTTGGGGCTGCTTTCAAAATTCATCTAACCTGGGGTGCCTGGCTGGCTCAGGAGGTAGAGCAATGGGGCTCTTGATCTCTGGGTTGTGAGTTCGAGCCCCATGCCGGTGGTAGCGTTTATTTAAAACAAACCACAAAATTCATCTAATTTAACACCCCCACTTTACAAGTGAGGCAATGGAGTTTCAGAGAAGGAAGTGATACCTGTAAGCTCTATCAGCTGGTCAGGGTTAGAACTCGGACTAGAACGCCAAACCTCTAGCACCCAGGACTATTTATTTTATTTAGTGCTCATTCCAGGAGATCATTGTGGGCAAATGAAAATAAACTTCTCTCTTTTCTCCAAGCAACCATTCTTTTTTTTTTTTTTTTTTCCAACGTTTTTTATTTATTTTTGGGACAGAGAGAGACAGAGAATGAACAGGGGAGGGGCAGAGAGAGAGGGAGACACAGAATCGGAAACAGGCTCCAGGCTCCGAGCCATCAGCCCAGAGCCTGACGCGGGGCTCGAACTCACGGACCGCGAGATCGTGACCTGGCTGAAGTTGGACGCTTAACCGACTGCGCCACCCAGACGCCCCAGAAGCAACCATTCTTTAAAATGTTTTTTTTTCTTACATTTATTTATTTTTTGAGAAACAGAGAGACAGAGCACAAGTTGTGGAGGGGCAGAGAGAGAAGGAGACACAGACTCCGAAGCAGGCTCCAAGCTGTCAGCACAGAACCTGATGCGGGGCTCGAACTCACAAACCATGTGATCATGACCTGAGCCAAAGTCAGACGCCCAACCAATGGAGCCACCCAGGCGCCCTGCAAGCAACCATCCTTTAAAGCTCATGTTTCTTGCCCCTCTCCTCCAGGAAGCCTTACAGATAACTGAGTCTTAAGGACCCCACAACATTCCTGCCTATATCTCTGTTGTAGATGCCTTTCCTTCTGCCTCATTGGTGTAGTCATCCTTATGTATGGAGAGCTCTCCAGGTCCTGAGGACCCAGGTCTCATTGCCTCTTAGAATCTTCCCCCAGCCTGTTTCATGCTTGTGAGAGTCCCGTGAAATACTAGTTCTGTGAATAGGTGCAATAAAGACCAAACTAATCGAGCTTAGTAGGAGCCCTGCCCCAAGAAGGAGAGACAAGCCCAAGCAAATCCCAGCTTTGGGCTGGATGGAACCAGCTTAGGGAGGAGTTTGTGTCTCAGGGCCAAAAGAAGTGGGGGAGGAGGACAGAGGATTCTTCCTGGAAGGCAGCTCTGATGTGGTCTCCATGACAATGAAGAAGGTTCCCGGAGGTCCCAGAGCAGGCACTCTGGGTGGGTGGGGGGGGCTCTCTTAGGGGTGCCTCTCTGGTTCTGAGCTTTTGCATTTCTCTGGAGGGCCCCAGGCTCTCTGGGGAGTGAGTGTTCTCTTTCTATTCCCCTTCCGGGGTCCCGGCTGAGAGCCACCCCCAACCCCTTCCGGCTCTGGCTCAGCATGCTGGCTGAGCCAGAGGAAATACCACTGCTGTTGCCACTGCCCTCACCTGGCCTCTGATTCAACACCCAGGTTCAGAGCAGTGACAACTCCAAGGGGAACATTCTAGCCTCTTCCAGGGCTTGAGCTAGTTCGGGAAAGGAAGGAATAGAGGGGCTGGAGGTTTCTGTCGGAAATCACATCACGATAAGAAACGTATTCTGAGCACGTCCAGTGCTTAACCTGCATTAACTCGTACAGCCTTCACAGTGATCCTGTGAGGTGTCTTCTCCCCATAACACATGAGGAAATTGAGGCTTTGCAAACACACATCCTCCCCAAGGGTTTACTCCACAGACCAAGAACACCAAAAACAGACTCTTTGTCACAGAGACAATGTATTGAGGGAACACACAACAGGCTGGTTGGAGGATTCTCCAGAGTCAGGACACAGACACGTGGACACAACTCAGCTTAAGGATGTTCACAGTGCCCTCTGGCGGGGGGGGTGGTGGGGGACGAAGCACAACATACTCCCTGAAATGTCCCCAACACACCGTGGGTGGGGGTTGCCCAGGTAAATGCTTCTTTCTAGTATATCGGGGCTGGAGTCTGACCAGTTTCCCAGGAGTGTTGGTCAGTGTGGGTTTTTTAGAAATGCAAATGTTCATGTACAAGCAGCCTGGGGCTTATTCAGAGACCTGGGCTGAACCCTGGAAGGAGAAGAGAGAGGCACCTAGATCAGACAGGGAGGCCCCGGAGCCATCAGAGAAGCCGGCTATCCCAGGCGGCTTTCAGAGAGAGTGTCGTGGCGGAGCGCTGGGTGACCTGTCCAGCCTGACTGTGAAGGGTGGACATAAATATTGTCAAAGGCCTGGCTTCCTCAGTGCCTGGGAGAGTGCAGAGTCCCAGGGGCATAAAGGGTGGAATTCAGAAGGTAACCCCGGGAGACAGCTCTGTAAGGCCGGATGGATGAGACAAACAGGGTCAAGAGTTGTCCCATGTCCCTTTAGTGTCTCCCAAACTAGAGCTGTCACCAGGGGGAATGAACCAGAGAACAGGGTCAGGCTGTAGGGGTGGGAAATCATGGGGTCTTCCCCACGGGCTGGTGGGGCAGGACCACCAAAAACAAAGTACCACTCGTGGGCATCCTCTTGTCCTTGACTCACAGTCCTGCGCTCACACTGACCCCTCCAAAGCGCAGGGGTTCTGAAGCAGGTCCGTGGACGTACCACCCACTGAAGCCAGCTGCCTGCATGGGTGTGTGTGTGTGTGTGTGTACACGTTGCTGAGGAGAGGGGCCATGGCTTTTAGCAGGGTCATCACAGAGCAGGTCTGTGATTCCCCTACCTCCTCCACCTCCAGGTTAAGAACCACTGTGCTGGGGCACCTGGGTAGCTCAGTAGATTAAGCATCTGACTGTGGCTCAGGTCATAATCTCATGGTTCATGAGTTCGAGCCCGGGTCAGACTGTCTGATCTCAGCGCAGAGCCCGCCTCAGATACTCTCTCCTCCTCTCTCTCTGCTCTCCCCTGCTCCCTCACGCTTGCACACACGCGCTCTCTCTCTCAAAAATAAAAAAACATAAAAAAAAAAAAAAAGAACCACTGTGTTAATGTCTTTCATCATAGATGTCTTTACAAATATCTTGTCAATATCTATTACCTTAAAAATGGTTGGGGGCGCCTGAGTGGCTCAGTCGGTTAAGCGTCTGACTTTGACTCGGGTCATGATCTTGAGGTTCTTAGGTTTGAGTCCTGCGTCAGGCTCAGAGCTTGGAGCCTGCTTCGGATTCTGTGTCTCCCTCTCCCTTTGCCCCTCCCCCACTCGCTCTGTCTCTCAAAAATAAACATGAAAAAATAAGTTTTTTTAAGTGGTCGGAAAGGCATCCACTTTGGAGGATATATTGGGGGTGGGAGTTGCAACCACTTCCCTTGTTCATTTCTACCTTCCCTTTCTTGTGACCCCACAGAAAAGGGAGCCCTCCTTCTAGTCAGATGGCTGGGAGCATATGAGGCTAAAGGGGAAGGTGCTGGTAAAGCTGATGTCTTGCTCAATTCCAGAGGGCACCCTGGTAGAGGAGAGTTGTTTTGGGAGAAAAGTCCTAAAGATGAGGTCTTGGAGACCAGGCTTCTCTTCCTCTTGGGTATTGTAGGGTGGGTTATACTCAAGAACTTTGGGAGAAGTAGAAGGTGATGGGGCGCCTGGGTGGCTCAGTCGGTTAAGCGTCTGACTTGGGCTCAGGCCATGATCTCATGTCTGTGGGATTGAGCCCTACATGGGGCTCTGTGCTGACAGATCAGAGCCTGGAACCTTCTTTGGATTCAGTGTCTCCCTCTCTCTCTCTGCCCCTCCCCCACTCTCTCTCTCAAAACTAAATAAAGATTAAGGAAAAAAAAAAAAAATAGAAGGTGATCAACACCAGCCTGACTCCCAGGGAATCTTCTATGACAGAAGGAGCTGGCAGTCAGTACTTTGAGGTGGGAGGTCCAGGGCTCCAGAAGACCCTCATCTGAGTGTGGCAGCTGTGATATCCTCAGGAGGAGAGGGATGGACACAGTGACCTCCTTGGGGCCCGATCCAATCCCTGGGAGGGGCTGATTTTAGGATTCCTCCTGGGGAGCCATATTTTGGGGGAGGGCTGTATAAGAACTTGTCACAAACCTAGTGAATAGCATTTAAATATATTTTTAAGTAAGCTCTACACTCTGCACCCAATGTGGGGCTCAAGCTCACGACTCTGAGATCAAGAGTCACATGTTCTACTGACTGAGCCACCCAGGCGCCCCTAGCATTTCAATATTTTAGTATTTAAAAAAAATTAACAATAATTTTTAAATTATTATTTATTTTTGAGAGAGAAAGAAAGAGAGAGAGAGAACGCACAGACGAGCAGGGGAGGGACAGAGTGGGAGACAAAGGATCCGAAGCAGGCTCCTCACTGATAGCAGAGAGCCCCATGCAGAGCTTGAATTTACAAGATCATGACCTGAGCCAAAGTGGGACGCTTAACCGACTGAGCCATCCGGGCGCCCCTAGCATTTCAATATTTTTAAACAAGGCTGAATACATGTATCCTCCTTTCATCTGGAATATTGTCCCAAGAAGAAAGGTTGAGCCTAATACTGGGAAGAGTCTGGAAGGCCAAAGAGAGACCAAGGGCGCCCCGAGGAGAGTAATGTTTATTTTTAGAAGGTTCTGGTGACTTCAGCTTTTCCTATTTGCTCCCTGCAGCTGCTCGGGACTCCCCCAGAATGCAAAGCCTTCCTTGTCCTGTTCTGTCTCTTCCCCTATTAATTTAGCTTTCAACCCTCTACTTATAGACCAAGTGCCCCAGCTCAAGTTCAGGCCCTGTCTGAAAGCTTCAGGATTGAAGATTCTTTTTTTTCCCCCCCTTTTGATTTTTACCCCCTCTTTTTATCAAAGAGAGACAAACAGACAAATGTCAGCAGCCTGAAGGATTAGAATGGAAATGGTGCCAGTTGGGCAGAGTCCAGAATGCTCCCCTTTTTAATTGCGTGCAGACTTGAATTATGAATGGTCACAGCTCCTGCTGGGCGGGGCTCTACCAAGGGAAGGCAATTTTTCCTTTTAAAGATTAAAAGTCTTTTATTTCACTTAGTCTCTCTGAGTGTCTATATTTGCTCTTTGTCATCACGAATAATGGGCAACTGAAGGGATGCCCCAAATCGCTAAGGCTGTGGCAAGAAGCCAGGGTACTTGACTCGTTCTGGACTGTTTTGGGGGGAAGAGTGGTGGGGATTCCCGGTTTTATTTCTGAGTGTTTTTGTTCTCCAAAACAGAAACTCGTCTGTCACCCCCAGCCCCTGGCGGCCCCTGAGGCACCCTAGGGCTAAACTGTGACTCAGGGAGCCCCTGCTGTAGATTTACTTCTGTTGATCCTCATCTGTCCCGCCTGCTGGTGACCGCAGCCCACATTTATCTGGCAATTTACAGCCATGTTTGTTAATTTACGGTCTGGAACCCGGAGCCCGGAGCCCAGAGCCCAGGAAATGACCCTCCCTCTGGGTGGAGCTCTGTTTTCTTCTCTCTCTGTGGGGACCAAGTGCCTGGGTGGAGAAAGTACGTGGCAGAGAGGAAGGACGGTAGGGGGGCGCCTGCTGGGAGGACACAATACCTAACCCGGGGAGGAGGGGGGATGACCAGGCATTCGGAATCCCAGTTTGAATTTCCAAAATATGGTGTTCGCACACAGGCTTTATGCTTTATTTTCCTAAGCCTTTTCAGAGAGGACACAATACCTAACCTGGGGAGGAGGGGGGCGACCAGGCATTCGGAATCCCAGTTTAAATTTCCAAAATACGGTGTTCTCACACAGGCTTTATGCTTTATTGTTTTCCTAAGCCTTTTCAGATATGTTATCTTACATTTGCCCGGCCCTCCTTGAAATTGGTATTTTTAGGTCCGTTTTGTTTATTTATTTTTTTCTTAATGTTTATTTATTTTTCAGACAGAGAGAGATAGAGCAGGAACGGGGGAAGGTCAGAGAGAGAGGGAGATGCAGAATCCCAAGCAGGCTCCAGGCTCCGAGCTGTCAGCACAGAGCTGACGCGGGGCTCGAACCCACGAGCCACGAGATCATGACCTGAGCCGAAGTCTGACGCTTAACCGACTGGGCCACCCAGGCGCCCCTGGTTCCATTTTATAGTTGAGCACTTTAAAGTTCAGAGAGCAATTCACTTTTGTCATCGGGGGCGGGGACCAAACTCTTAGCTCCCGATTCCCCTCCAAGCTCCACCCAGTTCCAGGGGTGGCTGCCGCGTCTGGGAGTAGAGAGCAGACAGGAGACAAAAGCAAGTTGTTCTTAGCAGCGGATCCCTAGTCCTCCACACCCTGACCCCATCTGACCCCCCCCCCCCTTGACATTTACTTTTTATGTTCTCCCCCGCCCCCCACAAGTCCCACTTTCCTGATAAGAAATACCTGTTAGGGTCTTGTTAATTGCGGATCTTCTTAGGGGGTGCTTCGGCATTTTCTTAAATTGCGCATCAGACATGAATGTCTCCCACAAAGGGAAAACTGATGGGGGGGGGTAGCATTTTGCTCCCTAGAAATTGAGAATGTAAAGTATATTTAATTAAAATGATAAATCTGATCTTCAGTTTTGTTTTTACTACTGCTTAAAACTAATCTATTTTATGCGTGTTTCCAGAGGCTGCAGCCATCAAATCAGAGAATATTAGAGCTGTGAGGCACCTGGAGATCTTTCTGGGCCAAACCCTTCATTTTATAGACAAAGAAACCGAGTCCCAGATTGGCGAAGGGTCCCCTGAAGTTCCAGTGATGTGTGAGGGGCTGGTTTTCTGTGGCTCCACCTCCTTCTTCTGTTTGGATTTACTGGTGTATTTCAGGAATCACCGGCTGGGCTCCTCGCTTTAAACGTCTCTCCCCCCAATCCCCCAACCCTCCATGCAAACTCCTGCTGGGAGGGGCTTGGCCTCTGGCGCCCCTTCCCCTGCCTCCCTAGTTGGTACCAGTTCTCTTCTCTGCCCACTTCCCTCCCTCTCACTTTCCTGACTTCCTCACTCTGCATGGATCTCATCTGGTGATGTTTTAAATTGTATTTGGTTCTCTGTATTTTTCTGTCTGCATTACTACAAGGCAGTGACCAGACCCTTGTTTTTGTTTTTGTTTTTTGTCCCAGGTACGTCTTCAGAGTTGGAAACAGAAGCTACTGAATTCTGTTGTTTTTGCTTAACACGAGGCGGTAAATGTTGTAAGGCGTTTCTTTCTTTCTTTGAATAGGTAAGACATCCATATGGTACCAAATCCCCAAGTCATGTAATATTCTCCGGTGGGATTTTATCATCTCTGTCCTGGCAACCCATTTTGCCTTCCTAGGGGCATCCAAGATGTTCGTTTTCTTGTGTGTTCTTGGTGACCTGGACCATGTATGTGTGTATACACGCGCGCGCGTGCGCGCACACACACACACACACACACACACAGCAGCAGCAGCAAATACAGACCTCACACACATACATTAATCTCCTCTCCTTTGTTTACACAAATGGTGTGGAATTGTGAGCACGGAGGCCTGAGTGTATCACCAGCAAAGACACTTCATCCCGACAGAGTCTGGAACAACCAGAGAAGCAATAGTTCTAGTAGAACTGGTAGTTCTGTAGTAGAAACAATTTATGCATCAGGACCAGAACTTCTGGAGGTTGTTCTGTGTATTGTTAAGATACAACAGTTGTGCCCCTTGTCCCATGCCACACAATTAAAAATACAAACAATAGATAATAGAAACCACTGAATAACTTAGAGGAAGTCCAGACAAGATTTGATTTTTATCTTTCTATTTTTTTTTTAGTGTTTATTGTTGATAGCGGGAGAGAGACGGAGTGTGAGCAGGGGAGGGGCAGAGAGAGAGGGAGACACGGTATCCGAAGCAGGCTCCAGGCTCTGAGCTGTCAGCACAGAGCCTGACATGGGACTCGAACTCACAGACCACGAGATCATGACCTGAGCTGAAGTCGGACGCTCAACCAAACTGAGCCACCCAGGCGCCTCAATTTTTATCCTGATCACCAATACCAGAGCATTTAAAAGAAAAAAAGATGTGGCACCTCTGTTTTGCTGGAGCCCTAGGCATAATCATAGACTGACTCTGGGGTTAGCGGCATGGGTTGGGAAGTAGGCCTAGATCCAGATTCTGGTTGTGCCTCTGATTGGCTTTGTGATCTGGGTGAGTCAAGTAATCTCTTTGTTTCTTTCTATAATTTATTTATTTTTTATAATTTACATCCAGGTTAGTTAGCATATGGTGCAACAATGATTTCAGGAGTAGATTCCTTAATGCCCCTTACCCATTTAGCCCATCTCCCTCCCTCAACCCCTCCAGTAACCCTCTGTTTGTTCTCTATATTTAAGAGTCTTTGATGTTTTGTCCGCCTCCCTGTTTTTATATTAGTTTTGCTTCCCTCCCCTTGTGTTCATCTGTTTTGTATTTTAAAGTCCTCAGACGAGTGAAGTCATATGATATTTGTGTCTCTCTAATTTCGCTTAGCATAATACCCTCTAGTTCCATCCACGTAGTGGCAAAAGGCAAGATTTCATTCTTTTTGATTGCCGAGTAATACTCCATTGTATGTGTGTATATATATATATATATATATATATATATATATATATACCACATCTTCTTTATGCATTCATCTGTTGTTGGACATTTGGGCTCTTTCCATACTTTGGCTATTGTCGATAGCACTGCTATAAACATGGGGGAGCATGTGTCCCTTCGAAACAGCCCACCTGTATCCCTTGGATAAATACCTAGTAGTGCAATTGCTGGGTCGTAGGGTAGTTCTCTTTTTAGTTTTTTGAGGAATCTCCATTCTGTTTTCCAGAGTGGCTGCACCAGTTTGCATTCCCATCAAGTAATCTCTTTGAAGCTCAGTATCCTCATCTGTACAATGGGGATAATAAGATCTCCCTTGGCTCTTGATGTCAATGACCTTATAGGAGGGAAAGCCCTGGAGATAATGTGTAGTAAATGCCAAGTTAACAGGACAAGCCCTTTCCCAGTCTCTCTTTGTATGTTTGTGCACATATATGCATGTACATGTGCAAGTGGCCGTCCCTTTTCCTACACCCTCACTTCATTGCCTCCTCCTCTTCAGGCTCTCAGTGTACGGACTGACGTTGGATAGGCAGCACATCCTGTGGGCAGTGGTGGGTGGTGGGCTAGCTTCGGGGTCAAGGGCACTGGCGGTGGGTGGTGGGAGGGGCGGAGTCCCAGTCCCCTGAGAATTCCTCTGGGGAGGTCAGTCAGCCCTGGCAACCGGGGTGAGGAGGAGAAAACCAGTGGTGTGGGGGTGGTGGTAAGGGCTCTTTTCAATCTGTCCCGACTATTCCTCCCGCTTCTCCTGCGTGCTGCTACCTTGGGCATGCATCAGTAGCTGTCAGCCATGGTTCTGGTTTGCCAGCTTCAAGGGAGTGACCCATCTCATTCACTGGGTATTGGTGATCGGGCTCCTGTGGATCCTAGGGGAGTTGGCTTTGAGGCCTCTAGAGCCCAGTCTGCTGCGGCTGTTGGGATGTCTCAGAGACTTCACATTTTTTTTGGCAGAGAACTGGGCTGTCCAGTTAAGAGGCAGGAGGTGGCTGTCAGAGAAGGGGGGGTTTGTGGGTCGGTGTGTGTGTGTGTGTGTGGACACACACGGACAATAGTAGTTGCTGCTTCCCTTCTTGTTTTCAAGAAGTCAGAAGGCTGCAGTAACTCTCCCAGAATGAGGAGCCCCCTCTAAGAGCCTCTTAGGTTGTGCCCAAGACAGCTGGCACATTCCTGGGGAAGGCCTTTCTGGAACCTGGGGAGTTGGAGATAATGGAGGGAACAACACAGTCTAGTTGGTTCAATTTCCATCAAATCGTTGTCATCCGCTCTCCCGTCCCCACCCTCCTTTCAATCTCAGCAGACATTTACTAAAACGTACTTTGTACGAAGAACATGTCCTTGGAGGGGCGCCTGGGTGGCTCGGTCGGTTAAGTATTCGACTCTTGGTCTCAGCTCAGGTCATGATCCCATGGTTTGTGGGATCGAGCCCTGCATCAGGCTCTGCACTGACAGTGTGGAGCCTGCTTGGGACTCTCTCTCTCTGCCCCTCCCCTGCACGTGCTCTCTCTCTCCTTCTCTAAATAAATAAATAAATAAATAAAAAATAACTTAAAAAAAAGAGAGAGATTCCTTTCTTTGGGAGCAAGAATTACTACAAAATAAAAAACAGACAAACGAAACACGTTTTTTGGGAGGATCCAGAGGCTAAGAAATGAGTCAGGCCCCCACCCCTGCCCCAAGTAGCCCACCGTCCAGTGATGGCATTATGGGTATGAGGCGTGGCTACACATTCTCAGTGTTTTTGTGCAAAAGCCAGAGGGTGCCCTTCGTGTGGAGGTGACCTCTTCATTCCTGGAGTTCCTGTTCTCCAGTCCATCTCCAAAGTCATTTCCTCCATGGGGTCTTTCCCGGTACATTTCTTCTCCCAGAGAGCTGGTTATTTTCCCTCAACTTTTCCAAGCACGTTGCCAGAACTTGCTTGTTCACTGGATAAGGTAAGTTCTCTCTCATGACCCTGATCTTTATCCACCTGTGTTAGACTCCTCCTTGGACTTGTCTTGGACACCCCCATTGGATTAGAAGTTCCTGAGGGGCAGGCTGGGTGCCCCACTCCTTTCCTGTACCCCTGTGTGGTGCCCCGTCCAGTCCCTGGAATAGTTAGCGCTTTGCAAAGGGCCTGCTGAAGCTGCTTTGTGCGGCCCCCGGAACTGAGTTTGTGGCCAGGGGATGCTCGCTGGAGAGATCTGGAAGGACCAGAGTCTCTGAGGGGAGGCTTGGGAAACTATGGCCTGTGGGCCACCTCGGGCCCAGTGCCTGTTTTTGCGTGGCCTGCAAGCTATGAAGGGTTCTCACCTTTTTTCTTTTCTTTTCTTTTAATATTTTAAGTTTTTAAAAGTTTACTTACTCATTTGAGACAGACAGAGACAGCAAGTCGGAGGGGCAGAGAGAGAGGGAGAGAGAGAGAATCCTAAGCAGGCTCCGCACTGTCAGTGCAGAGCCTAGTTCGGGGCTTGAACTCATGAACCGTGAGATCATGCCCCGAGCCGAAACCAAGTGTCGGTCGCTTCACCGACGGGGCCACCCAGGCGTCCCCTCACCTTTTTTCAATAACTAGAAAGCAGCTAAAGAAAAACAACATTTAGGACATGCAAAAGATAAGAAATTCAAATTTTAGTGACTCTAAGTAGTTTCGTTGGGACACAGTCACACTTACCGGGTTACATGTTGTCTGGTTGCTTTTGTGCTGCAACAGAGGAGTTGAGTATTGCAGGAAAGACAGTGTGTCTGATTCTCAAAGCCTATGTTATTTATTCTCTGTCCTTTGACTGAAAAAGTTTGCTGAGCCTTGCTCTCGAGTGTAGATGGAGGACATAATTCACAGAGAGTAGGAGTCCGTGTTGGAGGTTGGGCAGCCCAATGGAAGGGGCCGACTATCTCTGGGCAAGTCAAGGGCAGAGGCAGCCCATGACCCATCTTGCCAGCAGGAACCCTGACTGCCCAGGAAGCCGAGAAGGACCCTTGCAGGTGTATCTTCCCCAGGTCAGGAAAGCTGGAGGGTGGGGTGGAGAGTTAGGTGACAAAGGGGCAGGGGCTTTTCTTCTATGTGGCTTGGCCATCTGGCTCTAGGTCCAAGCTTCTTCCCAGGGCCCTCCGGGGTACAGAGGAGTGAGGAACCTGCAGGAGGGGAAGAACAGGCTCCAAATACACAATGCTCTTACTTTCCTGAAGCCTGACTTAAGGATGAGATGGGGAAGCGAATCAGAATCCTCGGGGAAGAGCCCTGCCCATCACCACACACCGGGTCCTGAGTCCACAGGATGCAAAGTGACAGCTCAGCCACCGTGTCACTGGAGTCAGCCCCCGGCCAGCCCTCCACCACCTAGAAAGATGGGGCTCAAGGGGGACTGTGCTCCCCTCCTAATTCCTGCACCCTCATTGGGGAGGCCAGGCAGCTGGAGACACTTAGGAAACTTGCCTTAAAGAACAGCCAAGAAGGAAACAATCAGCAAAACTAAAAGGCAACCGACAGAATGGGAGAAGATATTTGCAAATGACACATCGGATAAAGGGTTAGGATCCAAAATCTATAAATAACTTATCAAACTCAACACCCAAAAAACAAATAATCCAGTGAAGAAATGGGCAAAAGACATGCATGGCCAAACGACACATGAAAAAAATGCTCAACATCACTCATCCCCAGGGAAATACAAATCAAAACCACCATGAGATACCACCTCACACCTGTCAGAATGGCTAAAATTAACAACTCAGGCAATGACAGATGTTGGCGAGGATGCAGAGAAAGAGGATCTCCTTTGCACTGTTGGTGGGAATGCAAACTGGTGCAGCCACTCTGGAAAACAGTACAGAGTTTCCTCAAAAAATTAAAAATAGAACTATCCTACGACCCAGCAATTGCACTACTAGGCATTTATCCAAGGGATACAGGTGTGCTGTTTCGAAGGGGCACATGCACCCCAATGTTTACAGCAGCACTATCAACGATAGCCAAAGTGTGGAAAGAGCCCAAATGTCCATCGATGGATGAGTGGATAACGAAGACGGGGTATACAATGGAGTATTACTCGGCAATCAAAAAGAATGAAATCTTGCCATTTGCCACTACATGGATGGAACCGAAGGGTATCATGCTAAGTGAAATTGGTCAGAGAGACACAAATATCGTATGACTTCACTCGTCTGAGGACTTTAAGATACAAAACAGATGAACATAAGGGAAGGGAAACAAAAATAATCTAAAAACCGGGGGGGTGGGACAAAACAGAAGAGGCTCATAAATATAGAGAACAAACAGAGGGTTACTGGAGGGGGTGTGGGAGGGCAGATGGGCTAAATGGGCAAGGGGCATTAAGGAATCTACTCCTGAAATCATTGTTGCACTAGATGCTAACTAATTTGGATGTAAATTTAAAAATTAATTTAAAAAAACCCAGCCAAGAGTCAGAGAGATGAGCAGAAGACACCTGAGTGGCACTTCCTGGGGACCAAGTAGGGAATGGTCACTGTTGTGGTCCACCCCAGGAGACCATCTTGAACAGCACTGGCAACAACTCTTGAAAGCTCATACTCATAGTGCCAGCCTTGTCCTCCCTCATTCATTCGTTCATTCGTTCATTCATTCATTCATTCAACACACATTCATGGAGTTCCTTCTGGGGGTTGAGTTTGCCCTCTGGCAGGGAAGACTGACATTCTCCGCTATGGGGAAAGTGTTGTACGTAAAATAGAAACAGCTAACGTTTACTGAGAGCTAACTAGGTACCAGACATTATTCTAAACCTGCATAGAATAATTTAATCCTCTCAAACACTCTATGGGTGGGGGGCAGGAGGGTCTGTCATTATCCCCTAATTACATATAGGTGGGAGCGCACAGGTTCGGTGAGGAGAGGGAATTTGCCTGAGGTCACCCAGCTGGGAAGGGGCAGAGCCAGCCTATAAACCCAGGCTTGTCTGATTTCAGAAGCCAATAAATATTTGTGAATGAAGAAGTGAGTGGGTGCTGGGGGAAGGGGTTTGTCCATGGAGACGTAAAACAGGCCTCTACCTGCCAGAGGCTTCCTGTCTGGTAGGGGAGGTGGGCGGGGAGTGGCAGCGCAATGTTATAATAATAACATTTTTCATAACTCAAGTCTCAAGTTTGAGGCACCGAGGCAGCCCGGGCAGGGTATATGCCAACACGAGGGTGGGGAGCCACTCCCGGAGGGGGCGTCCCCAATTCTAGCCCGAAGAGGTTCTGAGCCCCCTGCTGAACACTGGCTCTTCCTGGAGGTCCTTCCACACTGGGCCCCTCACACCCACGTTTTGGGGTGTCAGGCTCTCATTTGTTCTCTGCTGCTCCCTGCCGAGGATGGAGAGTTTATGGCCATACTGATGTGTGTGTGTCCGTCCTGACACATACAAGGGGGACTTGAGATGCTGGGTCCCTCCCGTTCCCTCTCTAGGAGTTGCAAAGCCTACTTGCTCTGCTCAGACAGCGCTGGGGAAGCAAGTTGTGCCTTGTGTTCAAACCCGATTCCAGCAACGGCTTGTGAAAGGGAAATGGCAGCCCAGGGCCACACTGAGGGTGCCTTGTCATGAGGTCCCCCTGGCAGGAGGGCGTCTGCCCATGCCCTCCGAGTCCCCCACCTTTCCACGGCCAGGGTCATGCGGGTGGCTCTGTATCCCACCCCTCCTCCCTGGTCCCCTCAGGATCTCGAACTCTGGAGACCCCAAGGCATTTAGCTCTGATTCTGCCTCACCCGGTCTCCCAGGGCAGGCAGGGAAGGGGGCCCATCAGGCTAACCTCTGGCTGGCTTTGCACTGCTGAGTCTCACCCATCTCCCTACAGTATCACACTGCACCCTGGGGATTCAGAGAGGTCAAGTGACTTGCCCAAGGTCACACAGCCAGGAATGATGGAGCCAGAACATCTCTGATTCGGTCTAGTGCTCTTTCCCTTGTGTGAATGGACTCAACAGACTGAGAACAGGAGATGTGTAACTTGTCCCAGACACCCCCATCCTGAGGAGCAGGGCAAGGGGGCAGAGTCCTGATTAAGCGCTCAATTGGTTTCAGATAATGGAGATTGTAACCAGAGTCAGAGAAAGAATAGAAAAAACAAGAGGGATGGCCCTGTGGGGGCAAAGATCTGGGTTCTCCAAATCTGGAGGCAGGACATTCTGGACAATGGTCCATGCCTGTGGTTGCTGGTTCAGGATGCCCTCTGCTGCCCGCTTTGTGGAGAGGAGGGAGACTGGGGACAAGGTATTCATTTATGTGGAACCCTGAAAGCCGTGCTTTCCAGAGGAAGTACACAGCTAGCAGAAACAACAAAAGAGATGCTACATTTGGGGTCCCAAACTTGGACGCACAGCATCATTTCTGGGGCTGGAGGAGGGAGGAGGTGGGAGGTAATGAATTGATTAGCTATTTTACCCATTTTATTTACTTATTAAGCAGCTACTACATGACAGGTAGTGTGCCAGGAGAAGGGAACACAATAGTCCACGACAGCCAAAAATAACAACGAACCTTTCTTTCGGTGCTCACCCAGTACCTGGCTAAACGTTTCATGTGTGTTACTCGTTCCACACCGCACAGGCGAGGATCAGAGAGGTGTTTCCTGGAGGCACAGAGCTAGTAAGTAACCAGGGGAGACCACTGAGCAAGCTCATGCCAGCAGTACAGGCGACCAGGTGTCCTTCCCAGAGAGGTGTGCTCTAAGTGTCCCGGGAGGTTTGGGGAAGGGGGGGGGGGAATGGGGGCAGCATTTGAGCCGGACCTTGTGAAATTTCATCCGTAGGGGAGGGAAGATAGGTCCAGGTTGAAGAAGCAGCATTTATAAAGGCGCAGAAGCCCAAAAGGAAAGAGGGGTCCCAGGGAAATGGAGTTTGGGGCATTAAAAGTGGGGCTGGGGAGTGTGAACATTCTATAGAGGAGACCTAGTTAAGGACCTTGTATCCTGCAGGTAATGTGGAGTCATTGACAGTGAGGGTGTGGAGGTGGGGGGCTGTTAAAGCAATTCTGAGGATCAGACTTTGGGCAAGAGGGGCGGGGGGAGAGCGCGGCCTTGGAGCTCATCCCTAGTCCTGCCCTCCGAGGCCCCCTACCTCCCCCCATCTTGCCACAGAAGCTGTGATGTCATCATTCCACTCAGACAGATGGTGGAGGCATTACCACGTGGCTGATGAAAGCGTGGACTTTGGAGGCTGACTCTCCTTGCTCTGCCACCAGCAAGCTATGAGGACCCGAGAAAATGAACGTCTCTTTGCCTCAGTTTCCTCATCTGTCAAAGAGTGGCTAATACGAGTATCTACCTCAGAGAGTGGGGTGTCAAGACAAAATGCGGTGACCTAGGGGAATACAGTGTCAGGCTGCCAGTGAGGGGTTCCATAAATGCTAGTTCCTCTTAGTAGATGCCACCTCCCCACCCTGCCCTGGTCCAGGCAGCTCTTCAGAGTCCTGGCTGTCAAGAATGTGTCGGATCTGATCTAAATCCTTCCTGCTGGAAATGGATTCCAGCCTCCCTGACAGCCTTTCTGAACCCGGAACACTGTGTTGTTCAGGGCTCCCTTACCTCATCCTGCCCCTCTAATCTCAGCTCTTCCCCTCTCCCCTCCCCTGTGATTATCACAAACCCCCTCGAGCTAGCAGCGAGCAGGCAGGCTTGGCTGGGCCCCATGCCCCTTTGAAGTCCGAAGCCAGGTTCCCAGTCCCACACACTGACTTCTGAGAAAGCTGCTTCCCATCAAATCCTGCCGCCAAAAAGACTCCCCTCTTAGGTATTCCTGCCAACTCCGTTTTATAATCTCTGCGCTGGGGAGGGAGGACAGTACAGGCACTTTGTGCGCAGGAAGGAAGCAATTAAATTATTAGCACTTTGAGAAATTAAACGACATAACTTATGGCGGAATAAGTTTAGCAAAAAAAAAAAAAAAACCCTTGTAATGTGAGAAAACAATTAAAAAGAATTATATAAGGTTGGGCTCGCTCCTTTATTGCAATAGAGTTAGCAGTTCATTGATTATCGTCTTGTTATAATGCAGGAGGATGGCGCGGCTGCCACGGAGGCAGAGACATTCAGGAAGCAAGGCGCTTAGCGGGGTCCCGCAAGAGGACACAGAGGAGGAGCTGAAAGGTTTTCTAGACGGGAAGGGGGAGGGGAGAATGGGGTCAGGGGAAGACCAGCAGAGCAGCTCTGCCTTCTCCCACCCAGATCCTGCTTCGGTTGAACCTGTCAGTTTCAGCCTGACTCTGTCCCTCAGCAATTCCGCTCCTAGGTATTCATCCCAGTGAAATGCACATACAGCTCCGTAAGGGGAAGTGGATGAGGGTGGTTGCCGAGGCACATCCCCTGGGTCCCTTGCTGGAAGGCTGGAAAGGTAAAATGGGGCGGACGTGCCGTGGAGCGGCAGCGAAAAGTAACAGTTGGTTGTACACAGAGCCGCGTGGCTGTATCTTAAAAACTTCCTGCTCCCCAGCAGTTCCCAAGAGCAAACTACTACTACCCACACCATATGTACGGATCTCCCAGACAAGCCGAGTGAAAGAAGCAGCGCATGAAAGGAGAATTACCATCTGATTCCACGCAGATGAAGTTCAAGAACAAGTTGAAGCTGGAAGAGTGGTTACCTCTGGCAGCAGATGGGGGAAGGGAATAGACCCTAGACGGGCAGGGGCCCGAGGGAATCTTTTAGAGGGCTGGAAACCTGTCCTCTTGTGATGGTGATGGTGATTACTCAGGGAGATTTATGGATAAAAAATCGAGTTTTATACTTAAGACCAGGGTACAGTTCACATTTTACTGTTGTGTGCGTGTTGTACCTCAATAGGAGGGTCCAGGGCAAAAATGTTGCCAAGGGGAAAAGTAGGGCACAAGAAGAAATGACACAATACCATTTAAGTAAATAAAAAGCCACATACATATAAAATAACACTACCCATTCTGCAAGAACTCAGCAAACAGAATGATAGATCCTATCATATGGACATAGGCTTGGGAATGAAAGAGAATGAAAGAGAATGAATGAATGAATGAATGAAGCCAAACACATGACTCTGCAAATATGAATTATAACAGGCCATGAACAGAGTATGGTTAAGCCAACCCTCTGCCTCTGAAGTAAAAGTTTGTGGAAAATCACTACAAGCAGGGGAGGGGCAGAGAGAGGGGGAGACAGAGAATCCCAAGTACAGAGCCAATACAGGGCTTGAACCCATGAACAATGAGATCATGGCCTGAGCTGAAACCAAGTCGGATGCTTCACCCACTGAGCCATCCAGGGTCCCTGAAAAATCGCTAGTTAAAAAAATTTGTTTTAAACATTTATTTATTTTTTGAGAGACAGAGAGAGAGAGAGAGAAAGAGAGCACATGTGAGTATGGGAGGGGCAGAGAGAGGGAGACACGGAACCTAAAGTGGGCTCCAGGCTCCGAGCTATCAGCAGAGAGCCTGATGTGGGGCACAAACTCACAAACCGTGAGATCATGACTTGAGCCGAAGTCAGATGCGTAACCGATTGAGCCACCCAGGTGCCCCTGAAAATTGCTAGTTTAAATCAGAAGATCTTTGGGCTGGATAAGGTATGTGTAAGGTATTGGGGCCTTTTAATCTGAGAGGGGGTGTAGAATCAGTCACTGATGACCGCCAGGTTAGGGAGGCACCTATCGTTTCTATCCTTCTCTGCAGTTTGCCAAGCAATGCCATCACACCCACTGCTTAGAGGGCCTCACATATGGCGGGCAGCTCATTGGAGTGGGTGGATTGGATACAACAGGTGCCTCACTTAGCTCAGACCTCCTACTCCCAGCTGGGCCCCCCTGGTAGTTTTCTTTTTTTTTTTTAATTTTTTTTTCAACGTTTTTTTTTTTTTTATTTATTTTTGGGACAGAGAGAGACAGAGCATGAACGGGGGAGGGGCAGAGAGAGAGGGAGACACAGAATTGGAAACAGGCTCCAGGCTCCAAGCCATCAGCCCAGAGTCTGACGCGGGGCTCGAACTCACGGACCGCAAGATCGTGACCTGGCTGAAGTCGGGCGCTTAACCAACTGCGCCCCCCAGGCGCCCCCCCCCCCCCCACCCCGGTAGTTTTCTTAACCTTTCTGGATCTCAGCTCCCGTATTTGTTACGTGGGGATGTAAAAAAAAAAAAAAGTGCCCACGGTGAGGGTGGTTTGAGGTAGGAATCAGCAACCTTTGAGTGTTTAGAGCCAGTTAGTAAATATTTTCAGCTTTGTGGGCCGTAAGGTCTTTGTTACAGCTGCTCTGGAAATAGTCATAAACCGAAATGAATGTGCATGGCTGTGTTGCAGTAAAACTTTATTTACGGACACTGAAATTAAAAAAAAAAATTTTTTAAGTTTATTTTTGAGAGAGAGCATGAGTGGGGGAGGGGCAGAGAGAAGGGGGGACAGAGGATCTGTCTCTGGGCTGACAGCAGAGAGCCTGATTCGGGGCTCAAACTCACAGACCACAAGATCATGACCTGAGCCGAAGTCGGACACTTAACCGACTGAGCCACCCAGGCGTCCCGGGCGCTGAAATTTGAATATCATCGTTTTCATGTGTCATGAAATATCATCCTTTTAATATCTTCACCATTTAAAAATGTGAGAATGTTTCTTAGTTTGCAGGCTATTTATTTACCAACAGGTGAGGGGCCAGATTTGACCCACGGGCCACAGTTTGCTGACCCGTGGTTCTAGAGGATTAAGTAGGTTGGAGCAGTGCTTGGCATACAGCAAGTGCTCAAGGAAGTTTAATTATTATTCTCACCCCCTACTGTACAGGTGAGAGAGCAGAGGTTCAGAGAGACAAAATGGGTCATCAGAGAGTTTGGGGCAGAGCTGGGACTCTCTGGCCCAGATCTCCAGAGTCTGTATTCAGTATGGTGGTTTCAATCCACTTTGAAAAATACCCCAGGAGGGATAGGTCTGGTTATACCTCATATCCTCTGTTCTAGGGCTCACGTCCTGCCGTCCTGCAGCCAGTCTGACTTTAGTTTCGCCCGATGGATCAGAGAACCCCTTGCATCAGTAGATTGCATTTTTACTCTTCAAAGCCTTTCCTTATTCTTTGTCTAAACAGAGTGATTAATGCCTGTTTCCTAATCTTCTTTTGTCCTACGGTGTCAGTGTTATGAATTTCTGGATGTGGATGTTATTACGGGGCATCGAAGTGAGTTTCTGGCTGCATTTGTGTAAAGTTCAAAACCAGAAAGAAAAAATAAAGTTCAAAACGAGGCAAAGCTAATCCCTGCTGTTAGGAGCCAGGAGAGTGGTTATCCTGGGAAGGAGGCATGTGGGGGCCTCTGGGATCAGGAAACGTTCTGCTTCTTGATCCAAGAATGGTCTTTGTAAAAAGGCATCGAACCTACACTTAACGATCTGGGCACGTTTCTGTGTAGCTGTTCTAGTCCAATAAACTGTACATAAAATAGCTCCAAAGGCATCTTAGGAAAAGCAGTGAACTTTTGGTAAGTCTAGTTGTTTTTTTTCTTAATGTGTGATGTGTGTGTGGGTGCAGGTTGGGTGCGACGGTGAGTGTCCGTGTGTGAGTGTGTGAGCAGCACCTTAAAACAGGGCCCAGAAGCTTTCCTCTCTCTTTGGCGTTTGGATCTGGGACTCAGCGGGGGCCTGGGCGAATACACGCATGTAGCGTGCGCCGTGCGGGGAGGTGCTGAACCTCCTCTCTCTGGCGGGAGTGCCGGGCACGCACCCGCTGCTGCTCCTCCAGGCGAACAGCCGTGATGGGTTTTTGTCATGCACGTCCCCCGATGGCTGCAGATTTATGCGGACAAAAATGGGTTCTGGTCACCAGCCGACCCTTTTAGCCGTTGCTCATTTGGGTGTATCCCAGGCTCTGTATTTGTTTCTGGAGGGTTTGCTGGAATTCTTTCTGAAATGTGCCAAGCTTCCTGTCTAGGAGAAGAAATGTGTTTAATTTATTAAATTCAGATGGTTTAATTCTCTCATTCACAGGGAGCAAAACACAGATTCTGCATTACAGGGGCCTGAAGGAGAGAGAGAGGGGGAGGGGAGAGGGGGGGTGAAGAAAGACGAACATGGTGATTTCCAGCCAAAGCTGGGAGAGAACCTCTCTCCGCTGGAAGGAGTTTGACGCACGGACCAAAAGGATAATAAGGGCCTGTCTTCGGGGCCTTTCTGTGAAAAAGAGTTCACTTTGTTGGCCAGATTTGAAGAGGGACATTCCTGCCTGTCCTTCCACCCAATGTCACCCTCTTGGTCCCCCTGCTGACTGATCTCCAGAGTCCCAGAGTTCAGAAGCAGTCCCGTCCGCCGTGATCCACCCCTGCCTACCTCTCTCCCTCCTTTGAACTTGACTGTTCTAGTTCCAAGAGCACGCCATGCCCCTGCATGTTTCTTTCTATTGCCTGGAACACCCTCCTTCACCCCCGGCCCACTCGGTGAACCCTTACTTGTCCTTAACTCCGCTCAGACGTAGCGTTTTGCCAGACGCTTTCCTTTCTCCTCTCCCCTGCAAATATCTTGACCGTGGGGCTCACCACATGCGGCTGTAATTCTTTGCACATGTGTTTTTCTCCCACATTCCACCATGGGTTTCTCCTGGGTAGGGACTGTGTCTCAGTCATCTCTGAATCACCGGATCTCAGAGCAATGCTTGCCACAGAGAAGATGCTGGGCGAATAGAAGCTTCCTGAATGACTGAATGAGCACACGAGTAGGGGACTGGACAGGAATAACTCCGTAGGCCTCAAAGGCAGACACACAAACATGGTCACAGTCCCTCATCACATCGCCCCTCATGTGCTGAAGCCATCACATAAATATTTACCCATACAAATACATGCCCCCCATCCCTAACTCGTGGCTGTGGAATTGAATCCTCTCAGTTGATTCTTGTTCTGCACGCCTTGGCATTTGGTTTTCAGAAAGGAGCCGGATAGTGGCAGCTGTGCTTCCGGACAAGGTCTGATTCCAAATAAATGTCTTTTCTTTTCCATGTATATATGAAACGCTACTTAAAAAAGTTTTTTTTAAATTTTTTTTTAACGTTTATTTATTTTTGAGACAGAGAGAGACAGAGCATGAACGGGGGAGGGGCAGAGAGAGAGGGAGACACAGAATCGGAAGCAGGCTCCAGGCTCTGAGCCATCAGTCCAGAGCCCGACGCGGGGCTCGAACTCGCGGACCGCGAGATCGTGACCTGAGCTGAAGTCGGACGCTTAACCGACTGAGCCACCCAGGCGCCCCAAAAAGTTTTTTTTAAGTTTGTTAATTGAGCATGCATGCAAGTGGGAGAGGGGTAGAGAGAGAGGGAGAGAGAGAACCCAAGTAGGCTCTGCCCTGTCTGCGTGGAGACTGATGTGGGGCTTGAGCTCATGAACCTTGCGATCATGAGCTGAGCTGAAGTTGGATGCCTAACCAGCTGAGCCGCCCGGGCGCTCCAAGGTCTATCTGATTTTAGAACATTACAAGCTGAGAGTGAAAGATGGCACTGGAGGGGCATTTTGAGTGGGACGGAGACCAAGCCGGGGGACTTGGCGCTTTGGGGTCCTGGCCGGAGATGGGCTGCTCCGAATATGGTCACAGGCTGGGGTGGGAAGGCCTATGGAGGGGAAAAGGTTAGACCAGTGACCCAGGAGAGAGAAGGATCAAAGGCGGTCTGGACAGATGCCATCTCGACATGAACGAGTGTTCCCACAGGCGAATGGCTCTTCCTTTGCACTCAAGTCCTTGCTTACCACATAAGCTCTCATGAGAACACATACTAGTACCTGGCACAGAAAATGAATGAATGAATGAATGAATGAATTCATGGTGTGAATTGGGCATGATTTTATATCCCTGGGACTCATTTTCCCTCACCTGTAAGTTGAGGGGGTCGAACCAGATGCCTATGGGAGCCTCTCCAATTCTGCTTCTGTTCCGTCCCCTATGCTTACATTAAATTTTTTTTTTTTGCTTACATTAAATGTTAACTTTGCCTTATATCTCTTGGTATCCTCTTGGGTTCTCAGCCTAGGAGGATGGAGACTCTGGAGTCAGACAACCGAAGGCTTGTTCTGAGTGTGCCACTAGCTAATTGTGTGATTTAGGGCCACTTTCTTTGGCCTCGGGTGCTTTATCCCTGAAGTAGGGATAATAACCATCCTACTTATGGCTCAGAATTGTGAGCGTCAAGTGAGATAATAAATCCAAAAAAGTTCTGCAACTTGCAAGTGTTAACGAAGGCATTATTTATGGTAGTCGTAGGTGCTCAGTAAATGCTCAGTAAATGGGTGACTTTCTGGATTTGCTTCTGTCTTTATTCAAGCTCTTGCTAGCGGTAATTCTTGGGGTGTGTGTGTGTGCGTGTGTGTGCGCACGTGTGTGTGTTTTAATGGCCTTTACCCTAATGCCGCAGAGAACTTGAGGCAGTGCAGCCAGAAGTTTCTTGTCACTCCATAAAGCCCCCCACCTAATGCTCCGACTTTGTCCCTCCCATAAGTCAACACAACGAGTGGGGGTTGGGAGGGGGAAACAAAGGAGCCGTTAGCAGGTAGGAGCAAGTCGGCTCATCTCTGTGCAAGTTACCACCAATAAAACCTAATCACTGCAGCCCCTTTTAAGTTGGTTGGATCAGTGACCCAGAAAATAGCTCCCCTGCAGAAAAGGAAATGATAGTCAATAAAGTGAGACGTCAATGGGAAAAATCTATTAAAGTGAGTGAGATATCAGGAGACCTCTGGTGTTAACGGAGACCCTTTGGAACGGAGCCATGGAGGAGAGTGGGTTTTTAACCCTCTGGAGGCTGGAGCCTCGCTTGGCCCTGGGTCTCCCCAAACGGTGTTGGGGAGCCCATGCCGTGCTGAGTTCTTGTGCCGGTTGCCTGTGCCGCCGGCCCTCTGGGTGCCTGGGTTCCCCACTAGATGGTCAGCAGGTGGGGCTGGTCTGAGGCTCTGTCTTCTGGGTGCTGCCCTTACGGACGATAGATACCGGGCCTATAGGGAAAGGAGCTGGGAGTCTCTGCTCCCTCAGTGATAACAGCTGCTCTGACCTGGGTGGGGGGAGCCAGAGGGCAATGCCTCACCCCGACACCGTCATCACCCTGCCAGTTAATCAGAGCTTCAGGCTGACTAACACCACCCCGCCAGTTCGTGGAGCTTCGCTCCTCTGGAGTTCACAAGGAAAAGAAAGCTGTCCCCAAGAAACTGTTCCGCAATAAGGTAAAGCTTTCCCCTGGCTTGTACATGGCTTTCAGTGGCTCTTCAAGCTGCCTGTGATCGAGTAGGGCAGGGGCTAAGGGCCAGTGTAGCGGGCTGGTGGGTTTCATGGGAAAACCCAGGGCAGGAGGGTAAGCTCTCAGAGTGGCATGTGCTTTCCGGGGATGCTGCACAGTCTTCCCAGGTCCCCTGCGCGTCTACACAGCTAGTGCCAAGCTGTGTACACCGTGTCGTGTGCAGTGGCCGAGCACGTGTCATGGAATGATAGCTGCTGTCACGGAGCATCACCATCGTATCACGCTCAATGGACAGTGACAACGTCTTAGATAAAGGACATCTGGATGCGCTGCCGTACTGTGAACAAACGTGAAAGTGTCAGAGGAAGTTTAAAGGAGGGCATGCTTCCGTGGAACGGGGGTGAGCTGCACAGGGACAGGCGTAGGGGCAGAAGGTTGCAGGGAGCGAGACCTTGCTGTGCTCTGCCTTTTCCCATTTGACTTCTGACGGAGCCTTTTCCTGGTTAGCTCTGCGTCCAGTTGACTGCACGCATACTTTATGTTATTATCATTGTTATTGCTATTGTTTCATCTTTGAGTTTTACAGGTTTCTTTTGGAAGGGGTAGAGTCATGGAGCCGTAGTATTTATGCCATCTTGGTGTTGGTGGGCTCTAGGGGAGGTACTGGCAGTGTCTTGGTCCATTTGGGACATTTCCGGGGCCTGTGGGTGGGTGTTAATAACAGCCCATAAGAATAAGATAAGATTACAAGATGAGACAGTTACGGACGGATATCTCCAGCCTGGGGTAAAGATCATCCCTGCAGCTCTCCTTCCGCCTCTCCTGATGATACCCACGTTGTTTGTGGGGTATCAGCTGTTACGGGGGTGGAGGTGGTTACATTTGCTGGGGATCGTGCAAGATGTCCTGGCTGAGTCACGGGTTCATGCCTTCTTTAGGATGTGGGGTTTCTCTTTGGCATCATAGGGAACATTCTGAAAGCTTCTGATGTGCCCCAAGTCAGCCTGGTGAGCCCAGAGCCTTGGGTGAGGTCTCAGCGATTCCCATTTTAGGAGCAGGGCAGGGTGTTCCTTGGAGACCCTGCTCCCCAACTTGAGAGGCCTGTGAAGATGTATTCTGAAATATCTGAGAAAAAACAGCTGCCATTTCTGGGGAGGCAACCAGAGCTTTGGAGTCTGATGATCTTTCTCTGAGTTTCGGGGTCATCTTTTTCTAGCTATGTGACTTTGGGCAAGTCACTTGACCTCTCGGGGCCATAGTCTCCTCATTTGTACAACAAAGGCCAATTATATCTTCCTTAGAGCACTGTTTTCAGGATGAAACAAAAGAATATGTGTGTAACCTATTTACCGTCGGAAACTGGCACATGGTAGGAGCTTGGAAATGGTAGTCTTCCTCCACCTCCAAGACGGGATCATATTTGTAACAGTGTGTGTCCTAGGTTACAGACCCTAACAGAGAGATTTTTCAAAACAGAGTCGCTGTTTTGCTTTTTAAAGTTTATTTATTTATTTTGAGAGAGAGAATCCCAAGCAGGCTCCGAGCTGTCAGCAGAGCCTGATGCGGGGATGGAACTCACAAACCGTGAGATCATAACCTGAGCCAAAATCAAGAGTCAGATGCTTAACTGAACCACCCAGGTGCCCCAGGTGCCCCTGTTTGTTTGTTTTAGTGAACTCTACATCCAGTGTGGGGCTTGAACTCACGACCTTGAGTTCAAGAGTTGCATACTGTACCGACTGAGCCAGGCAGGCATCCCCAAACGGAGCTGGGGATAAGAATGAATTTCTGCTGTGGGATGGGGTGGTGGGGTGGTGGGGTGCAAGGACCCCGTGGGTCTTGGTGGCTTAGACAGGATACCGAATGGAAGCCTCAGGAGGGAATTGCATGTTCCTGCCACAAGGTGGCAGTGTTGGCGAACCCACCACATCCCATGCGCCGCAGAGAGGCCCAAATCCGAAGAATTTTACCTCCAATTTAAATGATTTTTAGAATGGGAATGCTCTTAGAGATCACCTAATCTCATGATTCTACATCTTGGGAAGTGGAGGCTCAGAGAGGCGAAGACCTTTCCCCGAGGTCACAGCGCAAGTCAGTGGCAGAGCTGGATTCACCAGTGAACCAGGACTTCTGACTTGATTCATTCAGATAACATCCATTTGCCATCTGCACTTTCCCAGCACATTTCTCATCTCAGGACGGGGGGTGGGGGGAATTACGTGGTTTCTAGACTCCGTGGTTTCAGTCTTAGCGTCCGTGCCTTCAGAGGTACCAACAGGAGCCCCAAAAGGGTTTATACGGTTACCTGAAGCAAATTGAGGGATCCCTGAGTCCCCAAGATCTTGAGTTTATATTCTGCATCTCACGTACTGCTCATTAGTATCCTAGTGAGAGACAATGAAACCACCATTGTATTCCCTCATCCTCGTGCAATAATCTGGTATTTTCAAAATCCAGGGTGAATGGGTTTACCTGCTCTCCTACAGGATTAGGACTCCGGTCTAGCTGTGTGGCCAGCAGTTCATCTGGCTTCTGCTCTATGTTAGGAACTAGGTAAACGCCAATGGCCTGACCTCCCTGGGGTGATACTGGGAGATGATGATTACAAGGCAACTCACTGCTGAGGAAAGCTGAGGCTCAAAGGCTCAGAGAGGAATAGTAACTCACCCAGGTCACACAGGATTTCCAGATTCTGAGCTCCTGCTCTTTCTGGGCTGGCCCAGTAGGGTGGGGGGTGGGGGAGGGCGGGTACTGAGATGGCCCACCTTCATGATTCCGGTCAGACCAGGTGCTTTGTCCTGGATGGAAAGTCCCGGAGCAGACCTTTCTTTGCACCCATTCCTTCCCTCCTCCAACATCGCCCCCTCCCCGCTGCAGTTTCCTTGTGAGTTCCTTTCCAGAGCAGTCACTTGCTGAATAGGTTGCTAGTGGAAATGTGGTTTTCAAATTTGGGAAATCTCCATTAAGTCCTTTTATTTAAGGAGGATGTCATTATCGCGCCTCCCCGAGGACTATTACGGTTCTATTAGGCAAGGCCGCAGACTTCCTAGGTACTGTCTGGGGTCTGATTCCTGGGCAGGAAAATGTGAGACAGGAAGAAGTGGAGGGGGGAGGAGAGAGAGCACAGGGGATGGGGGAGAAGGAAGAAAGGCAGAGTCAGAGCGGAAGAAGAGGAGGGAAAGAGAAAGGAGTGTGGAGTGGAGGAGGAGAGGCAGAGGGCACATGCCCTGTGCTCCGAGGTAGTGGAGAGAGGGCAGAGGCCCCGGCCCCATGGCCACCTGCCAGTCCAGCCAGTTTAGGATTAAACTGGAGGGAGATGCTTGCCTTTCCTTCCTTCACCCTTCAGAGCAGATAGCGGCCACAGGGGAGTCCTGACGACCCGGCCTTCCTGCCCTCCACAGCCCTCCACCCGCCAGCCCAGCCTCAGGCCTCCAGGTTCACACTTGGGAGGGGCCTCTCTGAGGGAGAGAGGAAGAGGACGCCCAGGGAGGGCAGTTCTGGAAACTGGGTCTGGGCTCAGGGCGTTGGCCTTCCTAACAACTCTGGCGAACATACCGTTTCCCCATTCTCTGCCCCTCTCTCTAGAAGGTGGGCGGCACTCTCTCTGCTCTTTGCTGTCCCCTGGGCACCCAGGACAGAGCCAGACACACGGTGGGTGCTCAGGCAGTGTCTACGGAGTGAATAACGAACAAAGGATGAAGACCCAATTCCACTGGTTCCCCGTCCTCTCCCTTGTTGGGTTCAAACCAATCTTTCGAACGGATCTTCTCTCCGTTCTCAGTGAAGGCTGGTGACCCTTGAGGGTTTCAGGTTATCCCCTGACACACACACACACACACACACACACACCCTGGACAGGGTTTAGGGAGGGTCAGGAACCGCATGGCAAGCAGCTGACACTGGCTTGGCCAAATGAGAAAGAAAAAAACAAATGCTCCTCCGGGGACCTGCCTGTTAGGGGGTTACCGGCCGCAGGCTGGAAGTGGTTTTTAACCTCCGGGCAGGAAGGCTGCTACTCTTCGGACAAACATCCTGGCTGGGAAATCCCCTGGCCTTGCGGGGGGGGGGGGTCGGGGGGGGGTCCCTGGGGCCTGGCATCCTCCGTCCTGCCATCCTGGCCTCTTCAGACCTTCCCCTGGCTCCGGGCTGGAGGCCAGGCGCGCCCCCCGCCCCCTCGGCCCTCAGGAGCCCCGGGTGAGAGGTAGCCCAGGCCCCTGGGGTGTCCCTCCCTCGAGCCCCCCGTTCAGAAGTGATTAATGAGGCCGACGGAGCCTCTCTTCCCCAGCTGTGTCAACACACCCCTGCCCACCTCAGAGCGGGCCTGCTAGCTGCAGGTATGGGAAAGAACCTCGGCCCTGGGCTGTGGTCTCCTTAGTGCCTGTTGTCCCCCACCCGGGGGGTTCCCTTTGGGGCCCCGGGCCTCCTGCTGGGCCCATCAGAGTCAGATGGTGATGATGACAATGACGGGATGACGGCGATGATGACGTTATGGTGCTGACAGCACTTGATATTTGCAGAGAGCGTGGCCCTCCTTTCTCTCAGCTTCTTCCTGCCGCCTGAGCCAGAGGATTGGGTGTGGCTCTCTGGGTCACAAGGAGCAACTGGGCTCTAGTTGCTAGAATGTATACCACCTCCTCCGTGAAGCCTTCCCTGATCACCCCAGCAGGCACATCCCCACACTCCAGTCACTACCGGGCATTGTCACTGCGCGGTGGGGTGGGCGGGGGGAGCACATCTGTTTCCCTCACTGCTTCCTCAGGAGAGGAGACCGTAGTTCTCTGGGTCTTACTCATCTTTACACCCATGGGGCTCTTCCCCCTCAACGCTCCCCTTCTCACAACAGCCTGGGACGACCCTTGGCGTGTGCTGTGATAAATACTTATTAGGTGAACAAATGCCCTGTAGACCTGGAATGATCTGGAATTCCAGGGCTTTGGGCTGTCTGTGGTTCTGCGGATGGATTCCCTTGTGTTCGAGCTGGCTCAGACCTGCCCATGACCACACATCCTGCCTCTGGTCCCAGCTCATCCTTGTGGGGCTCTTGGGGATTGCCACCCAAGGATCCCTGATGGAGCCAATAATGAACTCACGCTGCTGGGGATTGGGGGGTGGGGGTGGGGGCAGGAAGCCCGGAACAGCCACGAGGGTTTTTTTTTTGTTTTGTTTTTTGAACTAAACTTTTTGTTTTGGAATCATTTTAGATTTATAGAAAAGTTGCAATGATAGTACAGAGTTCCCATATACCCTTTACTCAGTTTCCCCTCGTGTTAACACCCTACATAACCACGATCCTTTTGTCAAAACTGGGAAATGGGGGCGCCTGGGTGGCTCAGTCAGTTAAGCATCAGACTCTTGATCTCGGCTCAGGTCATGATCTCACCGTTGGTGAGATCGAACCCCTTGTCAGGCTCTGCACTGACAGCAGAGAGCCTGCTTGCTCTCTCTCTCTCTCTCTCTCTCTCTCAAAATGAATAAAAATAAACTTAAAAAAAAATCCAGAAGCGGAGAAGTTAACACTGGTACCTTATAGCAATTAAACTCCAGTGTTTACTTGTATCTCTCTGGTGTTTCCATCATGCCCGTTCTCCGTCCCAGGATCTAACGGTGGATACCACATTATATTCAGCCCACACGATTCTGAAGATGGTGTTTTCCTTAAAAAATTCACCTAGGTTTGCTTTCTTCCTCATAACCTCTCCGGGTTGACTTGGTGTGAGAACAAAGGTTCTCCCTGCCAGATATCCCAGTAAATGATTGTCACCACGTTTGTTTCTTGTGGCTTCTCAGGCTAGTCCACACCCTGCCGCGTGCCTGTGGGGAGCGCAGCGCCATTCGGAGAGGACAGTCTCAGGTCATTCTCTGGATTCACAACATTAAAATCTGCTGACAGCGAGCCTGCTTTGAACAAGAGACAGGGATCATTGGGCCAGTGTGGGGCTGGGGCAGCAGAGGAGCGGTGGGAAAGGATGCATGTGTGTTTGGGGAGGTTCGGGGGGAGGTGGGGGTCTCAGGGTAGTAGCCGGGGGTCTCCTGGGAGGCAGAGACAAGGTGCTTGAGCTTCGAGTCGGAGAAACGTCCAGGGTTCCCCTGGTTCCTTGCTCCTCAGCCTTTGCCCCTTTCTGCCTCTCCTGTCTTTTCCCGTGTGGATCTGTTTGCTGCCTCACGGTTGGGCTTGGTTTTGTTCGCATTCCTGGTCAGCAGGTAGCATAATTAGAGTTAAGTTTTCAATGAAAACCTTACCGGATGTTCTGTTAATAGCAGAGGCGAACATTCCGGCTGCTGGAAGGAAGACAGGATCTTCCTGGGCAGCTAAGGCTTTGGGGGCCCAAAGGGCTGAGGAGAAAGAAGCCAGCACGCAGGAATGGGGGGGGGGGCGGTGAGGGTCACTCAAGGTCCCTGCTCTTTGGTTCCTTCCACAGACCTGCTCCCCTTCTGGTGTGAAGGTCTCTAACGAACATCCGCTGATGTCGTTGTCCCTGCTTGCTGATTTCTGTCTTTGCTCCAAGCAGGGACAGGCTGGTGGGCTGTGGGGGGATGGGGAGGTATTGCATCTGGAGTTTGCTCTTGGGATTCTTCCTCCTTTCCAAAGGATAGCCGGTGACTGAGCGAGAGCCCTCCGCAGGCTGTGTGTTTGGTCAAGGGCTGGGAGGGTGTGGGAGGTGGGGGGGGGGTAGGTTGGGGAGGGAGAGAAACCTCCGTGACCTTTCCACCCTGCTGGGGACAGGGCGCCCTGCTGGGCGGGCCTCAGGCCAGAGGTCCAAGACCCACCCTCAGGCCTCCACCCCAGGCCACCCAGGGCCTGACCCTTATTTGAAGGAAGAGGTCTCCAGAAGGGCAGCCCTAAGTCGACAGGCCGGAGAGCGCTGGGCACAGGGACCCCCAGAGCCCACAGACACTAGTATATTAAAGGGGCAACTCCTCTCATCTCTGGGTGGAGGGAGCCAAGATGTGTGCAGTGGGAGCAGGGGGTGCTTTTTTGTTTCTTTGTCTTAAAGTTTATTTTTATCTTGAGAGAGAGAGAGAGCACACGTGTGTGATGGGGGGGCGGGTGGTACAGAGACAGAGACAGAGAGAGAATCCCAAGAAGGCAACACAGAGCCCGATGTGGGGCTGAACCCATGCACTATGAGACCATGATCTGAGCCAAAATCAAGAGCTGGACGCTTAACTTGCGGAGCCACCCGGGTCCCCCAAGGTGCACTTTTTGAACAAGAACCCTGCTGTAGTCAATTCAGGCTGTTAGAAGAAAAATGCCACAGACTGGGTGGCTTATAAACGAAAGTGAATTTCTCACAGTTGTGGAGGCTGAGAAGTTTGAGATCAAGGAGCCAGCAGGTTTGGAGGCTGGTGAGAGCCTCCATCCTGGCTCATAAATTGTCCGTCTTTTTGCCATGTCCTTACATGGCAGAATGGGTAAGGGAGCTCTCTGGGGCCTCATTTTATAAGGACACTGATCTCATTCATGAGGGCTCTGCCCTCATGACCTAATCATCTCCCAAAGGCCCCGCCCCTATACACCATCAACTTGGGGATTAGGGTTTCTTTTCTTTTCTTTTTAAAAAAGATTTTATTTTATTTTTATTAATTTTTAAGTTATCTCTACACCCAAGGCGGGGCTCGAACTTACAACCCTGAGATCAAGAGTCACATGCTTTACTGACTGAGCCAGCCAGGCACTCCCAGGGATTAGGATTTTAACATGAATTTTGGGGGGATACAAACACAGCAGATCTGCATGTGTTATGCAGAGTGTGCAAGAAGCAGCGTGATTAGAGACTAGGAGAAGCATGGAATCTGGTCAAAGTGTGCAGGAGAAGGAGTGGTGGCAGGACGGGTGGTAAGACCAGCCCACCATAGACCGTGAAAGGCTCTGTATGCTAAGATAAAACTGTGGTTTTTATCCTATTGGCAATGGGGATCGATTGGAAGCTCTTAGGCAGAAAATGGCACGTTTGATCTGTTTCTAGAAAGGGAATGCTGGAGGCCATGGAGAGGAGGGATGGAAATTGGAAGTGTCTAGAAGTAGAAAAGTCAGTTGGGATATTTTGCAATAATCTAAAGGAGAGGGGCGCCTGGGTGGCTCAGTTGGCTAAGGGTTGGACTCTTGGTTTTGGTTCAGGTCATGATCCCCGGGTCATGGGATCGAGCCCGGGGGGGGTGGGGGTTGTGGGGGTGGTCCATGCTCAGCATGGAGCCTGCTTGAGATTCTCTGTCTCTCTCTCTCTCACTGACCCTTTCCCCTGCAGGCAGGTCGAGAGCAGAGGATAGGCTCAGTTTGGGACTTGTTGATTCTGAGCGAATGACAGATGTTCAGATGAAACGACCAGATGAGTCATGATAGGCTCAAGGCTTAGAGAAGAGTTTAGGTTAGAGATATTTCAGTGCAAGCCCAGGGCATTTGGGCTCACAGGAGCTTAACCAGAGGGAGGGTATAGAGGGATGATGGGAAGTGGGGCAGAGGGTTGAGAGCTCAGTGGGAGGGGAGGGAGGGGAGGCAGTAAGTGTGGATGGCTCCTTCAGGAAGTTCTGGGGAAAGAGGGAGAGGGGAGTGCATGTGGGACTGGTAGGGTCTGAGTGGAGGTAGTGAGAATATGAGTCTGTCCCATAAAGTGAGAGAGACTTGAGTCAGCTTTTAGGATCAAGAGGAAAGAGGAAATGGAGAGAGGAGTGAGATCTCAACTGGGCTGCATGGGTGTGCCATGCTCAGGCCCCAACTCCTTGTTAAACTGGTGGTTCCAAAGTCAACACTCATTTTCCCACATGATGCTTGGGTTCCCCAGCCAGACCCCCCAAGCTATTTCACCTGTAATCCACCAGAAACATAGTACAAGTGATGCATGGGAAATACATCCCTCGTCCCAGCTAAGAGCTCTAGCGAATATCTCACCATTAAAAAAAATTTTTTTTTAATGTTTATTTATTTTTGAGAGAGAGACAGAGCACAAGCAGGGGAGGGGCAGAGAGAGAGGGAGACACAGAATCCGAAGCAGGCTCCAGGCTCTGAGCTGTCAGCACAGAGCCCGACGTGGGGCTCGAACTCACGAACTGTGAGCTCGTGACCTGAGCCGAAGTCGGATGCTCAACCGACTGAGCCACCCAGGCGCCCCAATATCTCACCATTTTAAGGATGCTGAAAGAAGAAACTGGTATCCCAGGAGTGGGCGAGATGGACCTATTCTGATCCGGACCATTTATCTGCAAGGCACAGAGACTTGCTTATGTCACAGCGAGGAAAAGGGAGTTTATGGCAAGGCTACATGTAGTCAGGGCTCTAGAACCGGAATGCAAATGACAAAGCCTGGGAGAAGGTGACGGTATTTGGCCCCTGTCTTGTGGTTGCTCTGTTTCTCTCTGGGCATCGATGACCCCCTCCCCGTCTACGGTCTTTTGTTTGTCGCGGCCTGAATGGTAAGACAAAGTCCTTGTCTGAAAAGTGCTGGGCAATCTGGCAGGATTCTACTTGAACTGAATTCAAGGTCCTGCTCTGCAACACCTCCCCTGACTCTCTAAAGTCCCACAATCTTTTGTCTCTAAAGAGCACACGTCACTGTATTGCAGCCATTTTTCTATGCCTGCCTGACTCGAGGATCTCGAGGTCAAGGATCACGCCTGATGCAAACAATGCCTGGCAGCATCCGGCGAATATAGCTATTCAGTGGAGGCCTATTACTGAATGAATGAATGAATGAATGAACAAATGAATGGATGATTCCGGTCTCTCCTGGGGCCTCGCTCTTTCGAATCTGTGGGTATAAACTGCAGTGGTGGGTAGGGGGTGGGGAGTACATTTCTTACATGCTGCTTATCTCCCCGTCTCCCCAGGACAGTGCTTGACACGTGGTCTGGGCTCATTGTTGGTGGACTGGATGTACGAAAGGTCCCGGGCTTGGGTCCTGGGCCGGCACCGACTTAGATATCTTTGAAATGAGAAGGAACGAATAAACATTCCTCTCTCCACTTTACAGATGAGGCAACTGAACTTAGAGAGTTTGCACAACCCTTCCCAGATGTGTGGTAGCATCAGATTTTCCAAGCGACAGGGTGCCAGGTTCTGTAGGACCTCTTGGTTCTGGGTTGCTGGTCCACACAGAGCCCTCAGTGCACAGGAGCTCAGAGAAATCTCAAGCAGGATTCAAGTGGGCGTGTTGATCTCTGCAGGCTGGAGGGCTCCTCACTGGGGTTTTATTCCAGGAAGGGACCCTCTTTGGCAACGCCTGGTCTAGGGGGAGGGGAGCGAGGCGCTTGTCAAAGGCTCAAAATGCAATGGGGCACCAAAGGACTCAGTAAGCGAGAGCAATAAGATGTAACACAGTATTAAAAAAAAAAATCAGGCTGCCTGTTTTTTTTTTTTTAATTTTTATTTTATTTTATTTTATTTTATTTTTTATTTTTTATTTATTTCATTAAATTTTTTTTACTGATTTATTTTTTTAAGTCATCTCTCCACCCGGCGTGGGGCTCAAACTCACGACGCTGAGATCGAGTGGCAGATGTTTTACCGACTGAGCCCGCCAGGCGCCCCTGGCTGCCCGTCTTTTAAAATAAAGGGTTTTTTTTGGAACCAGATTTGGGATTGGGGTGAGGTGGCTGAGGCAGAAGATTGGATGGATGTGAGGTTGGGTTTTGTCTTTATTTCACATTTTCACATTTTGGTTTATCATAAAGCTTTTCATTCACTTTGATTTAAAAAGTACTGCATTAAAATATGATCTCTCTTGATTTCTGAGTTTTGAGCATCTCCTTAAATTTTGTGCAGGCAAGTGCCTTACTGGAAACCCTGGGTTCCAAGATGGGTCAGGGCCAGGCCACGGAGACTCCCTTCCTCTGGGTCCCCGGCTGCCTGGACGAAGCGGCCACGGGCCTAGATTCTTTCTGTCCTTTGGAGATTATGGCATGAGGTCTTGCTTTGAGTTCTTTAGGAAGTTAGGTCTCCCCTCGCCCACTGATGTTTGGTAGTTGAACTCCCGTGTTTCAGCCACCGCAGGTATTTGAATTGGGATTCTATATATCCTCTAAACCCTGCTCTCCCCTCTGTCCCCACTGCCCTGCCTTATCAGCCTGTCCTCTCTGCTGACTGGTCCCTCTGCCCTGTAGTTATTATAGGGCAATTATTTATTTACAGGGCTATGCCCCCACCTAGCTGTGAGCTCCTCAAGGGGGCAGGTCACGTCCACTGTGTATTCCCCCTGCCCCACCCCACACCCCCAGTACCGGGCTTGGCACAAAACAGGCTCTCAGTGAATGAATGAATGAATGCACGAAGGCAAAGGACATAATTTTGTTCGTCCGTCCTTTTAGAATTTGCCACACAAGATTTTGAGCAGAGCCCTAATCCCGGGCTCTATTCTAGAGCTCGTAGCATCAGATTTGGAAGTCAGGGGGTGCTCCTGGTGCCCCAGCATCAGGGAGGGCTGATGAGGAGTCCACTTTGGGAGAGCTTGAGCCACTCCAGGGAAGGAAATTAAAACTAAATTGAATTCATTAGTGTTCATATTGAACCCTACTTCTTGACTGTGCTAAATCTGATTAAACAAACAACAGAAAGATAGAATCACTTTGCTATCTTTTTTTTTTTTTTTTTTTTTTTTGGTAAGAGAAAAGAAAAAACCCAAAGATGTTGATTTAAGATATGGCCCAGGGCTGGGGGCCAGGGGGAACCTGGTGAAGGCTCCTGTTGTTTGGGGTCAGAGGTTGCAGGAGCAGCCGCTGCCTGGGGATCAAGCTCAAGGTTCTGGAGTGATGGAAAAACCTGGCCTGACGCTTTTCCTCAGCGGACCCTTAACTCGCTAACAGGAGCCAGCTGAGCGAACACAAACAGAGGCGCTGGAACCCGCACAGATCCCAGCTTCCTCTGAAATTTCCAGGCCTCTTTTTTCCTGTCGGATTCCAGACAGATGAAATTTTCCTGGCCCCAGCCCTGTTCCTGGCAGCGTCTCCCCTCTGAATCACCATAAATCAGGGCTGGGGGTGAGCAGAGGGATTTTCCTGATTGACAAGCGGCTACCCTGGTAAAATGGGGGGCTCCATTTCCTAGGCTAAAAATAGCTCTGGGGGGCTTGCCCGAGCCCTCTTCATCCCAAGGTCCTGTAGGTATCTGTTTTGACTTTTAAATATTCGTGTCTCCCTACGAGTATTATTTCACCGAGAGGGGCTGTGGATGTGCAGATGTGAGCCTCCGGGGGCTCGGTGGTCGTAAGTGACACCATTGTTCGTGGGATCACAAGGGGGGGCCTGTGCATTCCTCAAAGCCTTCATCATCCACGGAGCCCCCAATTAATTTCAATACAAACACCGGATTTGGCCTCCCCCGTGCCTTTGCAGCCATAACACATGAGGTCATGCCGTTTTCTGGTTAAGTTTTGGGGTGAGGGGGGAGCTTCCAGGCCTCTGGGGGCATGGCTCCTGCGTGGCTCAGACCTGGCTGTTCACTGCAGGGGGGTCCACCTGCACACCTCAGATCTCTTTCTCACCTGCCTTCTATCAGAAATTCTGAAATCTTTTATTTCTTTCTGTCTTGCTTTCCCCAGCCCCTCTACTCTCATCTGCAGAGAGTTGCCAACCCACCACTCCTCTAATTCTTTGAAAACAGCCAGAGCCCCTCACCTCCTATGCATTTGCATGCCCGGCTTCATCTACCTGGGACAGCTTTAATCACCTTCCTCTGGCTCTTTGTTCTCGAAGATTCCACTGCAAGAGTTTCTTCCTTCAGGAAGCCTTCCCCATCACTCCATTCAGGGTTAAGTACCACTCTCTCTTCTGTATTCCTATAGCTCATTGATTCTGAAACATTGTCGCCTGCGTCAGAATCACTTGGAGGGTTTGTTAAACAGCAGATCCTAGGCCAACCCCCAGTTCCTGAATCAATAGATCTGGAGCAGGGCGTGCAAATTGGCATTTTTTTTCTTAAGTTTATGTATTTATTTTGAGAGAGGGAGGGAGGGAGAGAGAGAGAGAGATAGAGGGAGAGAGAGAGAGAGGGAGAGAGAGAATCCCAAGCAGGCTCAAGCTGTCAGCACAGAGCCCGATGCGGGGCTCAATCTCATGAAGTGTGAGATCGTGACCTGAGCCGACATCAAGAGTTGGCAGCTTAACCAACTGAGCCACCCAAGTGCCCTGACATTTTTTTTATTTACTGAGAGGGGGGAAGGGAGGGGCAGAGAGAGAGAATCTCAAGCAGGTTCTGCACTGTCAGCTCAGAACCCAACGTGGGGCTAGATCTTAAGAGATCATGACCTGAGTCAAAATCAATGGTCACACCCAAACCCACTGGCCACCCAGGTGCCCCCAGATTTGCATTTCTAATGAGATCCCTGGAGATACTGATGCAATTATAGCCCCCAGTGATCACCTCCACTGATAGAATTTCTGCCGGGTTCCAATGTTTATTTGTCCTTTCCTTCTACCAGGAGGGCGGGGCTGTCTTTTCCACCTCTACATGCCAATGCCTAGCACAGTCTGTGGCACAGTGAAGTTGCCCACTCGAGGTTTGCCGATCGAATGAAATGTATACCCAGAGCCGACTTACTGGTTGCAGAGCTCAGCTGAGGGAAGGAGGGCAGCAGACAGAGGCTTCCCTTTTAAGGTCTCGGTTGCTGTCTTCCGGCGAGGGTCTGCTGGGCAAGAGGGCTGGTTACTGGGGCCCTCCGGGTCATGAGTGGGAATCGCCCCAGGATTTCAATTTGATTTCCCCCCCTCTGGGAATGTCTCCCTCTGGGATGACAAAAGGATCCTGGGGACCCTGTCCCTTCTCTGGAGCTAGGTCAGAATCCCAGCCACCTTTCCTGTTACTTTATGCTCCAGACACAGCATCGGCTGAGATCTCACCCTTGTCCCAAACTATGAGGACACATCCTATGTCTCAGCCATCCTGTAGCTGCCCCTTCCTGCTCCACACTTACAGCTGTGTTTTCTGTAGTTTCTTTAATGCGCCTTTTCTTTCAGACCCCCACACCTTTGCTCATGCTGTCACCCCACTCAGTGCTTCCCTGTTCCTTCCTTGCTGGCGGACATCCAACTCACCCATTCAAGGTTGAGCCCAAATGTGGCCGCCTCTGGCGAGGTCAGGGGCTCATTGCCTCCTCTGGGCTCCCACACGGTAGCAACATCATGGCCCGTTATGTTAGTACAAATAGCTTTGGTTCCTGCCCCAGGTGAGAAGTCTTGCTAGTTCCTCTCTGTTCTGCCTGGTTTACAGCAGGTACTCAGGGCACTTGGAATTAGATCACACCTGCTCATCCCGGAGAATATGTTGGTGAGGGGATCAGCTCGGGCCATCACTCCTCCTTTAACTGCCAAAGCCGATTGGCTGAACAAGGGGTCTCCATTCCACAAATGTCCCTGTCTAGCCACATGCTCAGCTGAAAGGGATAACAGGTTAGGGTCGAGGGGGGCCAGTGCCCAGCAGCTGGTGTGGCTCAGAGAGCAGGGATCCTGAGTCCAGTGGGAGAGGGTTGAAAGCCTGGTTCTGCTTCTTATCACCTCTGTCAATTTGAGCATGTTACCTGTCGTTGAGCCTGTTTTTTCTTCTGTAAAATGGGGATAATCACCCTCACTTCCAGGGCTGTGGTAAGGAATAAAGAGGATAACGTATGCCAGGCTTCCGGCACAGGCCTTGGTATGGCTGCCTCCCCCTTCTTCACTACAGCTTCAGAATAGGGTCCATAAACTTTCTCTTTGTAAGTCTCAGAAGTGGTCAGCTCTCCACCAATGCCCTCCTTCATTTTCGTATAGTAACGGAGGACAGCAGTCTGAGAAAGGCTGGGAGCAGGCTCTTTCACCCAGGCTGATTTCAGCTGGAAAACCAGCCCTCAGACAGGAGGGAGGAAAAATTATTAAAGGATTAAATCCCGAATAATCCTATAAGCCCCAGGAGGCTCAGAAAGCAATAAGCCACAGACTTAAAATCTGATCTGTGAAGTCACGGGGGCGGAATCAGAATCCGAAGGCTGGGAGTGGGTTTCGAGCGTGCAAGGGCGGTCAGACCTCTTCTAAAAAGTGGCCTCATTTTCATTGCTCGGACAGCGTTTTTCTTTCTTTCCTTTTTTTTTCTCATCTTGTCATGGTTTTTAATAACAATGAGTGAGCTGTAGGAGTAGGGGAACTTTAGCTAAAATTGCATAAAAATAAAAATTTAATTAAAATGCACAAGTCGTGAAATTCCATCCTTGTAAAGTGAGATGTCTTGGGACTCTGCCCCAGCAGACCTTGGTCCCTGGGCCCGAGGTTCACACTGGCTCCTCCTCGGCCCTGAGAGAGGACAGCAGCCCGGCCTTGCATTGCCAGATGAGCGGGGAGGTGTCTTCCAGCCCCTCCTCCACAGTCACGATGAAGGAGATCCTCTGTGTCCTGGCCAGAGAGGCTGGGGCAGGGGGCATAGGGCTGGAGTGGCTGCTGTTTTATAGGACTGGAGGCAGGTCCCCGTGTGGGCTGTGGGAGGCACTGAGCACCAAGAGCTTTGGGGGCAGAAAATATGGCTTTCACATTTTCCCAGGCAGAGAGAAGAGCACAGACCTGGCCACTGGAACCTGGAAGTCATACATTCTAGTCCCAGTGATATCACAACTCGCGGGACAACTTGAGCATCTCACTTCCCGGCATGGGTCTCAGTTTCCCCATCTGTAACACGTGTCGATTAGGCTAGATCAGGGATTTTTCCGAAGTGTACATTGGGAGTCTTAAGGATTTCCCAAAACCTCTCTGAGGTCTTCGAGGGTTTCCCTCGAAGCCTTATCTGCCTCCGTTTGTCTGTTTCACAGATTGGGTTTTCTTGTTAAGATTTCATTTGAACAAAGGGTGCTGAGCCTGAAAGTGTTTGAATACCTCTCAGGACACTTCTGGTTGGAAGGGTGTGTGATGTGCCCATTAGTGTCTGACCCCAGCTTTCATCTGGCTGTTCCTCCCCCTGCTCCCGTGTGCAAGGGCCTCTCCACCTCCCCACTCCTGTCACCTTCTTTTTTCCTATCTTGTTTTCTGAGTCTTGGAACTCTTTGAGAATTGGATGAAAACTACCAATGCTCTCTCCAGAAAAACACACATAGAAAAAAATACATACGTGCTATGAAAATATAACTATTTTCGCCTCCAGATTCCTTTGGGGAAAGAAAATGTCCCCATCTGAGAAAATCACTTGCCAGGGCTGTGGGCCCCAGGTCAGGGTATGAAAGGTGGGAGCAGAACAAAGGGAAAACTAACTTGCTCTGCATGTGAAAATGGTTCACCATCCGGCAGGTACTTCCCTCTTTCTGCTCTGGTTGGCCTAGATGTGGAAATTAGCCCCATGACTTCAATACCAAAAAATGTGTTGTGGATTTGGCTAAAGGTTTGAGGACCAGCAAAGACGGGTAGATGGAAACCCTTTCTGTACTTGGTCTTTCGGTAGCAAGTGATGGAACGTCAACTCATATTTCTTAAGGTGAAAAAAAAAACCCAGGGAAAATGAAATATATTGGCTCACTTCACTGGGAAGTTGGCAGGGGAGCCATGATCCCACTGAACTGTAACAGTCAATCAAGGGAGCACCATTAACGTGATGGCTGCTGTCACACGGGCTCAAGAGGATCTAGGACACATCTCTCTTCATCTCCCTGTCCCTCTTGGCTTGGCTTCTCTTGGTATTGGGTTCATTCACTTTCCTGTAGAGAGGCGTCTTCCATGCAGTTGGGAAGAGGGCCCCAATATCTCCAGGCCTACCCCACACCATCTGGGGTATCTGGAGATGGGGTACCTTAGTTGGTTTGGGCAGGGCCTGGGTCAGGTGCTTACCCCTGGCTGAGGGACTGGGACACCGTCTATGGCAACATTTCCAGAAACATGGAATTGGGGAAAACGTAGTCTGTTGTTTTTGTTTGTATTTTTAAGATTTCATTATTTTCAGGGGCATCTGGATGGCTTAGTCGGTTAAGCGTCTGACTCTTGGTTTCAGCCCAGGTGATGATCTCATGGTTCGTGAGTCTGAGTCCCATGTAGGGCTCTGTGCACTGACAGTGTGAAGTCTGCTTCGGACTCTCTCTCTCTCCCTCTCTCTCCCTGCCCCTCCCTCACTCATGAATGCACACTCTCTCTTTCAAAATAAATAAATACAAATTTTTTAAAATTCACTTTTTAAGTAATCTCTGTACCCAGTGTGGGGCTCGAACTCACAACCCCAAGATCAAGAGTTGAATTCTCCACCAACTGAGCCAGCCAGGCACCCCAGCAGTTCTCTGTTTTTACTGGGTGGCAAAAAGGACACTGAGCAGATAAAAAACAAACTCGCAATGCGTACACACACACACACACACACACACACAAAACAGCAACGTCGAAACAAAACAAATGTCTAATCTGCCTTGCTGGTCTTTGAACCTTCAAACATGTATAACATGCTGGGTAAATGAATGATTTAATGAATGATTAATGAATGATTCTGTATGTGTGTTGAAGTCATGGAGGGAGGCTGATTTCTCCCTCTGGGTCAATCCAGAGTAGAACAAGGACTGTACCAGCAGGCGAGTGTGATGAGATGACCCACAAACTGAACTAATTTGGAAGATGGTGGAGTCTGTGATAATTGGGAAAGTCATAAGCTAGATCCCAGTAACCCTGGAGGGGCTGGGAGGAGTGCGTGTGGAATGAGGTGACTTTATTCAAACCCAAAGGATTGGGTGTCTTAGCTGGATACACCTGGATCACACACACACACACAAAATATGCATGCAGTCCTGGGGATTCAGGCTGTCCTGAAGCCCGTCCAGTGGAGAGCCGCCATCTTGGACCCTGCCCCTTTCTGGCCTTTGCTTTCCGTCTTCATGCTCATTCGTGTGCTTTTTCTCACGAAGCAGATTCCAAGGCTGGGGCCCCGACCCTAACCCTTGGCTGCCTCTAACTCCACTCTGAGATGTGATACCTACACTCCCATGAGGATTTTCTGGGCTGTTCTCAAAGGACTACTGGGCAAGCCTGCCTTCTGCATGTGTACCAGTTTTCCTCCCGCTCAGGATGAGGTAGCCGTCCCAAGAGACTAAAAACGTCCCGCTCCTCCCTCTCCTCCCACCCCCACTGTTGAGACCCTGTCCTTCCCGATGACGTAATCTCTGGCACCCGGGCATCAGCCAGAATGAGCAGCTGTGGGTCACCAGCCACGGGCAGTTCCTAGCAAGGGTGCCACCATGGTGTGGTCCTGGGCCTTAGCTGCTACCGGATTTACTGCTACCTGCTTTCCTGGGATCTGACAACTGCAGAAAGGGTTGGAGAAAGGATTTGGAATGGATCCCAAGGAAATAGTTCAAAAGACACAGGCAAGAAGGGGTCCACTGATACGGTAGTGACACTCATGAGCCACACCCTAAACGTCTGGGGATGAGCATAAGTAGCATTTTGCCCTGCTTGTCACGTAACTCCACCCACCCCTCACAGGTGCAACGCGTGCTAGGTAGGCGCTTGGCCCAGCTTTGTACAACGAGCGAGAGGCAGAGGAAGACTTTTATTTTTTATGAAGTGTTTACTTATTTTTGAGAGAGACAGAGTGTGAGCGGGGGAGGGGCAGAGAGAGAGGGAGGCACAGAATCCAAAGCTCGCTCCAGGCTCTGAGCTGTCAACCCCAGAGCCTGATGCGGGGCCCGAACCCATGAACTGTGAGATCATGCCCTGAGTTGAAATCAAGTGTCAGATACTTAACCCACTGAGCCACCCAAGTGCTCCACGATGGGTGTTATTTTGAAGATAATGAAACGGGCTCAGAGTGGGTGAGCTGTGTGCCCAGGGCCACAGATAGCCTTTTAGGTTGTGTCTGATTGTTCTCCACACTTGTCTGCCGAGTGTCATCCCCAGCAGACTCAGCTCAACTTGACGGGAGGGCATGTGTCATCCTTTCTGGCACAGAAGCACCTAGTCAGTGCCCAATGAAGGAAGAGTACCTGGGAGTCACAGCTGTTTCTGTAACACTTTCTGGAATCTAGCACGCACTCTGAGCCAGGCCTCAGGTTTCTGGGTGGCTAGGAGGGCTGTGGGTAGAGGCTGAAAGAAAAGAAAGCAAAGCAGAGCTAATCTGGTTCTCGTGGTCTGTGTAACCCTGTGCTGAACTCCCCCTCACCCAGCAGCTTGCATAGACCTGACTACAGTGTTTATACCCTTATAGTAGATTTCCACGCCTCTTTTTGCAGGGCAGGGTTTTTTTTTTTTTTTTTAAGTTTATTTATTTTTGAGACAGAGAGACAGAGTGTGAACAGGGGAGGAGCAAAGAGAGAGAGAGGGAGACACAGAATCTGAAGCAGGCTCCAGGCTCCGAGCTGTCAGCACAGAGCCCGACGGGGGGCTCGAACTCACAAACCGTGAGATCGTGACCTGAGCCGAAGTCGGCCGCTTAACCGACTGAGCCACCGAGGTGCCCCTAGACTTCCACACCTCTAAACAACTCAGTTCTCCACCGTCACTGCCCAGGTGTCCCACAGATTTACCTCAGTTCTGACACTGTCTCTCTGGAGATAGCATCAGATCCCAAAGGTTAAAGTCTCAGGCCCACAAGACTGCTGCTCCCACCCTCATCCCCGCTTTAGACCCGAGATGCAAGTCCAGATTGTCACCTGTGCTTCTGACTTACCGCTATAGATCAGAAGTTCCCATGAGCCCCTCCTTGGGTTCAGTTCATCCGCTAGAGCAGCTCACAGAACTCAGGGAAACGTTTTACTTACTAGACTACCGTGTATTCAAAAGGATATATAACGTAGGAACAGCCAGATGGGAGGGGTGCACAGGGCACAGAATGGGGGCAGGATTGGGGAGCTGCCGTGCCCTCCGAGAGAGCCACTCTCCCCGAATCTTCACGTGTACCTACCCAGAAGCTCTCCAAACCCCACCCTCTTGGTTTTTCTAATGGAGGCTTCATTTACCTGGGCACGATTGATTAAATCATCGACTTTTGATGACTAAACTCAATCTCCAGCCCCTCTCTCCTCCCTAGAGGTCAGAAGAGGTAGGACTGAAAATTTCAGCCCTCCAATCACGTGGTTGGTTCCTCTGGTGAGCAGCACCCCCATCCTTAAGAGACCCAGATGCTTCCCCCCCACCCCTCCCAGCTACCTCATTAACATAACAAAAGACTTGTCGCTGAAGGTTTTAGGAGCTCTGTGCCCGGAAGGGGACAAAGACCAAATATATATTTCTTATTATAAATCACAGTATCATACTATGTTATAGTGTCATCATTTATTTATATATCTGTCCCTCTCCTTAGACTGGAAGTGTCTCAGGGTTTCTGTCGCCCCGGCACTTGGACCGATGCCTGGCACATGACAGGTGGCTTGTATACGACTGTTCATTAAATGAGTTGATGAACTGAGGAAGTGTGGGTAAGAGGCAGGATGGGGACAAGCTCAGGGATTAGAGGCGATCACAGCCTCTGTGCTGTTCAGTTTTGCTGCGATAATGCCCCGTAGTAAGCCATCTCGAAACAACCAGCGTTCATGTATTTCTCGGCTCACACGTGGCTGGCTCTGCTGGATCTCACCTGTATTTGGCTCCAGGCGGAGGTTCAGGTATGTTCCACGTGTTTCTTCCTTTTCTTGGGCAACCTGCTATTTGGGACATGCTCTTCTCCAGGCGAACAGCAGGGGCAGAAACATATCGTGCCCCTTTAGGCTGTGCCTTGGAACTGGCACGTTGTCACTTCTGCTCCATTGGCCCCTACCGGTCACGTGTCCAAGCCCAACGTTACTGGGACGGAGAAAACTGTTCTGCCCGTTCTCCTGCCTAAAGGTCGCAAGGTGGGTGCAAGAGGGAAGGGAGGGAGGAAGTACTGAATGAGCACCTACTGTGTCCTAGGTATTTTCCCAAATGTTTATTTATTTATTTATTTATTTTATTTATCTTTGAGAGAAAGAGAGAGATAGAATTCACGCGCTGTGCGCGGGCGCGCACACACAGGCATGCGAAGGGGAGGGGCAGAGAGAGAGGGGGGGAAAGAGGATCTGAAGTGAGCTCTGTGCTGACAGCAGAGAGCCCGACGTGGGGCTCGAACCCATGAACCAGGGGATCGTGACCTGAACAGACGCCAAACCGACTGAACCACCCAGGCGTCCCTAATGTTTATTTAGCTTTGAGAGAGAAAGCATGAGCATGGGAGGGGCAGAGAGAGAGGAGGGATAGACAGAGGATTTGAAGCAGGCTCTGTGCTGACAGCAGAGAGCCCGATGCGGGGCTCAAACTCACGAACCGTGAGATGATGACCTGAGGCGAAGTCGGACACTTCGCCGACTGAGGCACCCCCCATTTGCTTTCTCATCTAGCTGCAAGATAGTATGGAGACAGCAGAGGCCCAGAGAGGCGAAGGCCCTTAGCCAACGCCACACAGCCAGTAACTGGTGGGGCTGGGATTTGAACTGCGGTCTCTCAGATGCCAAAGCCTGGGCTCTTCCTTTTGTGCAACCTCCAAACAAGAATGTGCCCAGACACTCAGGCGTGTTGAGGGGGAGTGTTTGGCCAGAGATGCGAAAAGATAGAGGGATCGAATGGGGAGCAGGGCCCACATACTGGAAGAGCGAGACGGATGGAGGAGGGAGGCGGCGGGAAGGTCAAAGGGTTCTGCTTTGATGAAAGACTTAGGATTCAAAGCAGGGAGCCCTCTTTCCACCCTTGCCCTGCTGGAAACTCCTCCCGTCCCCACATGCGATGAGCTCACTTCTCTGTTGGCACTGACCCGCCTCTCCTCTTGGCCCTGGCTGGGACACACCAACATTTCTGCAGGAGGAATAAAGCAGTAACAGGAATCTCATTTTTCTCCCCAAAATAATCCTTCTCTGTTCTGCCAGCAAGCACGGAGCTGCTCCTGCCAGTAGTCCTGTGGGAAGCCTGCAGGGTTAGCCTGATGCTGGCTTCCCAGGAGCCCCCAGCAAAGCAAAGCAGCCCTCAGGTGACCTGAGCTCCTGGTGACACATCCCCGAGGCCTTCCTCAGCCCTAGAGGGTCACTCACTTCTCTGACCCCATGCCAGGCTCTCCCGGGTAAAGGGACACGACTGTCATCTGTGTGGGCCTCAGGCTCCAGTAGTTGGTGGTTTCCTCGGCATCTCTCTAGGACCTAAGACATTTCCTACAAGGAAAGGATCATTGGAAAAACCATTTTGAACAGGAAGAATTTAATTTTTCTGCAACAGGCTTTTTTTCCTCTTAAAAGAAAAAAAAAGAAAAAAAAAAAAAGAATCCTCATTTACCTAAAGGTCTGAGCGCCTGGAAATTTTTTCCCTGTGTGCACATTATCCACTTCCTGGCTGCAGGGATGGAAGGACTCGCAGAATTTGGAGGATATTAAACAGATTCATAATGGACCCAGCAGTATAAACATGTCTCAAGTGCAGACAGAAATGCCACCAGCTCCTATTTGGTTTAATGTAAAACATACACCAGTTGTGTCTGTGTTCCCATTTTACAAATAAACAAGGTGAGAAGACAGACTCTGAAATCGTCCCCCGGGAGCCAGGTGCCTCCGTGTCTTGCATTTTCCAGGCTTCGTCTGCCCACAAACAACTCGGAAAAGAATGCTTAATGTAGCCTTGTGCACCAATGCCAAAAGGCAGAGCAAATGGGTCAGGCCCAGCCAAATGGTCCCCGGCCATTCCTACCCTTCGCCGTGATGCCCCAAGTGGCCGGGGGCTCCGACCCCCTCAGAGCGCGTTACCAGCGGGATGGTCCCGCCAGCTGGGTATACGCAGGTGCATCAGAAGATCAGCAGGTTCGCGCGTCACCTCTGCCCCCACCGCCAGCAGGCTGTGAGATTCCAGGCAACTGACTGCACCCCTTTGCCCCCAGCTGCGTTTCCTCAGCTGTGAAATGGAACCACAGTCGCAGACCAGTGTATCTCACCTTACGATGGTGTCCCCTCACGGGACAAGGTGGCTCAGTGTCCTTGGTTAAGAGGTAAATGATCAGAGGAGTGGCCATTTTCCCATTGTAATTCAAAATCAGGATTTCCAGGACGCCTGGGTGGGTCAGTCAGTTGAGCATCCCATTCTCGATCTCAGCTCAGGTTTTAAGCTCAGGGTCGTGAGTTCAAGCCCCACGTCGGGCTCCATGCTGGGCGTGGAGCCTACTTAAAAAATAAAAAAAATAAATAAAACAAAATCAATATTTCCTACCACTGCTTCTTTCAAACCCAGAGGTAGAGGGATGTGTCACTGTCAGAAATTCTAAACACGTTGAAGCAGGATCATTGACTCAGGGGCCAAAATGACTAATTTGGCTCCATTACTAGTTTGGTGGGGGGAATAGTGGCCAAACCAATGAGCTGGCTGGATTGACCAGAAGGTTCGGTCAGAAGGCACTGCCGGGTGGCTCTGGCAGGGGCACGGCCCACATTTGGACAGGGAAGGACAGTAGATCAGGTATCAGTGAAGGGCAGCCAGGCTGCCTGTGTCTTACCGGGTGACATGGGGCAAATTCCTAACCCTCCTATGTCCCGAATTCCTCATCTGCCAAATGGGGAATAATAGAAGGCTCCTCAAAGGCCCCCAAAGGGAAGGATGAAATGACATCATGTGTGTGAATTGTTTTGGATAGCGTCGGGTCCCCAGCAGGTCCTTTGCAAGTGTTAGCTATGACTTGTGTCAGGGGAACTCTGGGCATTGATGGTGAAATGTCTCCAGAGAATAAAAGAAATTCAGGTGAGGAAATCAAGGGCCATAGACGGGACATGACCCCCTGAAGGTCATACAAGTTCGACCACCATTTGACGGACATTTCCCAGGCATCTCGATCATTGTAATAATCACGTAGTTAACATTTATTGATCCTTTTGTCCGTTCCAGGCACAGTGCTAAGCGTATCTTGTGCTTTATCTACTCAAATCCTCACCATCACTCTGTGAGGAAAACATCATTATCCCCATTTTACAGATGAGAAAATTGAGGCTCAGAGAGGGATAGGACTTTGCCTGACCTCAAACAGCTGGTAGCTGGGATTAGTAAGAGCTGGTTGCAGGTCTGGGGTCTCAGAGCCCATGTTCTTCTTGCCCAGGATGCTCACCACCCCTCAGCCAGGCCCAGGCGTGTGGTTCTTGATTCTTGGTCCAGATTCCGGATCTCTTTGCATTGCCCCCCGTGGCCTCTTCCCCTCTGCATCAGGCTCACCAGGGCTTGGGTGTGCCGTCTCACCTGATGTGGGGACGTGGGACAGGAAGGCTTTGAGCCCCACCTGGGGCGTGGATCTCTCCTCTAGGTGGGTGTCACCACGTCTCCAAGTGTCCTTGTCCAGCCCTACATCCTTCACTGCTTGCTGAGTGCTTGGAGCATACCCCCTCCCCCTGCCCAGGTTTCGGCCATGCTCTTATCTAAGGCTCTAAGGATCCTCTGTTTTCAGACAGTAAATTAGAAGCCTCTTGGCCTCTCAGCGATGTAGGAAGGGAGATACTTGCAGGCTTCGAAGCCTGAAAACCTCACCCAAGAGTTCCTGGCATCCCGGTTCTTGTGTCCCTAAGGGCATCGGATCTCCCACTTCTCTGACTGGCTGGTGCGTAAATTATCCCCAGATTTGTCCCAAGGAGAATAGAAAAGAGAGGGATGGAGAATCCGAGAGAGAAAGTGAGGAAAGAAATACCAAAACCTTGGGGAGAGAATAAAAATCCCTCCTACTTGCTATCACTTCAGAGCAGTACCTACCACCTTGATCAGCAAAAGGGGCCCCGACCTGAGTGCTGGTTTCTCACCCACGCCCCTGACCACGGGGGTGAGCAGTGTGCGGGGCCAAGGGAATGTGCCCACCTAGAGCCAACGGCCTCCTCCCCCACTGAGCTGGGTGTTCCTGGGACTGGGGAGCCCTCTTCTAGGATCTGTACAAGCTTCTTCCCCGAACCCACTGTCCCCAGATATTTTCCTAGTGCGTGTACCTCTAGGTCCACAGCTATTTGCAGCCTGTGTGTGTGTTGGGGGGAGGGTGGGGTGCACAGGTTAGACCTTAGGCCTGGGCTATCCTCGTGGGTCTGCATGGAGCCCTTGCTATGCAAGCTGGAGCTGGCGGTGGGAAGAGAAGGGGGGACCGGGCGGCGGGCCAGGGGGCCAGAGGCCGGCTTCCCCATGCCGTGGGGTTTCATATTGAACTCCAAGGAGTCCAGGAGCTCCAAATTCAGACCTGGCCTTCCAGGTTCTCATGGCAGACTATTTATCAAAGTCGGAGGACACGACATATTTCATTCAAGAGCCTGTTGGTGTTTGGCTCTGTAGGATTTAGACACGCCCAGGTGGGCCTCCATCTATGCTCTCGCTCCAGGCCCTGCCTGCCTCTTTGGCTGGGGTGGGGGGTGGGGGGTGGGGGGCGGGGGCTGCGTGTGTGGGGGGAGCCCTGGTTTCCAAAGCGCCTCTCCCGCCCCCTCCTGCCTTGTTTCGTCGCCCAGCAAACCCATGAGCTGGGTTAAATCATCTTTACTTCCAAGTGAAGACTGAGGCTCGGAGGTTTAGGACACTTGAGCGAGTCTGCAAAGCTGGGAAGTGGCAGGAGAGCCCTCCAACTCCACGTCTGGCTCTTCCTACTCCCTGGAGCCCCTTCCCGCACGGGGGGGGTGGGGGGGCCCTTCTCCTTTAGGAGGGGGTGCCTTGCTCCTCTGCGGGTGCCCAGGCCCAGTGGTTAGCCAGGCGGAAGGGGGCACATGCAGGCTGGCCACATAATAGGACAGACTCGCCCCGGCAGAGGAGGCTCTAAACTGAGGTCAACCAAGAAAGAGAGCCCACTCAGAAGAAAGAAAAAACGAGAACCTCGTCACCCTTCAGATCGGCAGTTCCTGACAGCTCCTGTTTCAAAACCATAACCTCATCAAGCTCCCCGCCGCCCCAGGTTCCCCTCTCCCATCTTAGAGTTTTCCATTGTAGAGAAGGGAAGAAATGCGGCTCTAATCTTCTTTGTTCCATGATTTCATCTCCTTCTCTCTCTTCCCAGGGGACTCCCCGGCAAACAGTTGGAGCAGGGAAGGTGGGGCAGGGAGGGTAGCCAACACTCTTTTCATGGTCTGGGGTGTCGTCTGGTCTTGCCTCCCGACTTGCCAGGGAGGGAGAGGTGGGGGAGTTTGGGGCGGGAGGGAGGGGAGCAGGAGGGGATAATCTACCCCTCCCCCAACAGCCCACCGGAGCTGGGAGCTGGAAACCTGGGAGACGTCCATGAGGCCGCCCTCCCCTCCGCAACCCCCCCCCCCCCCAGCTCACACGCCACTGATTTCACCTCCTTGACTCTGTCCCCAATGATCCATCACGAATACTCGCTGCCTGAGTGCAAGCGTCATCATTTCTCACCGGATTTTGCAACAACTGCCTAAGTGGTCTCCCAGACTCCGGTGCCGGCTGCCTCGGGCCCATCCTCCACCCGGCCGCCCAAGCGAGCCACCAGGTTGCCGCTCAGCGGCTCCGCATCAGCCGTGGGGTAAAACCCAAGCTGCCGCGGGGCCCTCCAGGTCCTCCTGTCCTCTCCTCCCGTCCTCTCCAACCGCAGTTGTCCGACGGTCCTCTTGGCACTGTGCTATTCAGTAAGCCTGCACCCCTCATGGTGCTTGCCGTCCTTTGCCTCTGAAATGTGGCTCCTGCTGCTTTTTCTCCTGCGGGATGTCTTCACACACACACACACACACACACACACACGCACGTGCTGGCTGTACTGGCACACTCACAGGGGTTCCTATAGCCCTGTGCTTATCTCCACATACCCTTACCACTTTTTAAAAAATCATGCACTTTCGGGGCGCCTGGGTGGCTCAGTCGGTCGCGCGGTTCATGAGTTCGAGCCCCACGTCTGGCTCTGTGCTGACGGCTCAGAGCCTGGAGCCTGCTTCGGATTCTGTGTCTCCCTCTCTCTCGGCCCCTCCCCCACTTGCACTTGGTTTCTCAAAAAATAAATAAACATTTAACAAAATTGTTTGTTTTTTTTTTAAATCATGCACTTTTCTCTCACCCACTAAGCACCTGGAGGGGAGGATCTTCTCCACGGTTCTACACTTGGGCTTTCCCTGGCCCCAGCAGCACCCTATGCCCCACCATCATGCCAGGCAAGCCATCCACTCCCTAACCCTCGGCCTCTCATTTACCGTCACCCAGTCCCTCCTGCTGCCTGACAGGACCCCCTGCAGAGCCCTTCTTTTTTTTTTTTTCTCCCTTTGAAAGAGGGCAGATGGATGCCCACACATCACTTTTGCTCCCTCCCAAACCAAAAATCACACTAAAACAACAATTTTCTTTTTATTTTTAAAGGCATACACCCACAAGAACAAAGAGACCCGGAGAAGAAATAACACACAACAGAAGAAAGCTCAATCTCACGTCGGCTGTGGCAAAAAGCTGAAAACCTGTCTGATTTTTACGGCCCAGATTTCAGGAAGGGTGACACCGGAAACCCCTGGAACCTCTGGGAATCTGAGTGAGTGTTTGACAAAGGCAGGCTGGTTGGCAATCTGAAAAACAGTGTTAGATCCCTGCCTCCCGTTGAAGAGCTGGTGGTACAGGGCTTCTCAGGGCCTTTAATAAGTTGATGTGCAGTGTATGTTGAGACTGTCCAGAAAGGGACAAGGCAACGTGTTATAAACATTTTTATATTTATTTATTTATTTTTTTTTTTATTTTAAATTTTTTTTTTTCAACGTTTTTTTTTTTTATTTATTTTTGGGACAGAGAGAGACAGAGCATGAACGGGGGAGGGGCAGAGAGAGAGGGAGACACAGAATCGGAAACAGGCTCCAGGCTCCGAGCCATCAGCCCAGAGCCTGACTCGGGGCTCGAACTCACGGACCGCGAGATCGTGACCTGGCTGAAGTCGGACGCTTAACCGACTGCGCCACCCAGGCGCCCCAACATTTTTATATTTAAAATATAAACACCATATGAACACCTTGAAACACTTTTTTCCCCCCCCACCTTTTAATGTCTTGAGGGGCACAGCTTGGGCAATGCTGTTAAAACTTGCCTGTGGCTGGGAGGGTGGGCAGGAACATATATCAGAGGTTAGTCTGAGTCACCATTTGAATAACCTCTTCACTCAGGTCAACTAAGTCCAATAACTTATTCGTTCATTTGTTCATTCATTCATTCATCAATGTTGTTAAATGCCAGGCTGTGGAAACAAAGATAAATAAGATATTGTTCCCGCCCTCAGGGGGGGCTGACCTCCTGGTGGGGAAGTAATTCACTGTCTGCTCCCACATGGCCCCATTCAGGTAACAGAGGGATACAGCTTTTTCCCTTCCTCCCTGTAGAACCACCTTCTTCTAGAATATTCAGGGCAAGCGTGCTGTCACCGTGGGCTCCTGGGTCATGTAGCCCTCCATGTGCCTTCCCTCCCAGCTCTGCCTGGTTCTCCCTCCCTGAATCTGCCCAGTTCTGTCTGGGGCTTTCTCCACTCTGCTGCTGGTCGTCGTGAGCTCCGCTAACAGAGCTGGTGCGTCTTTACAGACTTTCACTCTGGGCTTGAGCTAATAAGGGGTTTCCAGACAGGAAGGCACTTGAAGTTGAAAACCATCCATTGCTAGACCAGGGGTCAACACACTTTTTCTGCAAAGGGCCAAATAGGAAACATATTAGGCTTTTGTGGACCAAGAGGCAAAATCAAGCACATTATATGCATACTTATATAATAATAGAGAAAACAAATTTCCGCATTTTTTTAAACATTTATTTATTTTTGAGAGACGGAGCCAGAGTGGGGGAGGGGAAGAGAGAGAGGGAGACAGAATCCAAAGCAGGCTCCAGGCTCCAAGCTGTCAGCACAGAGCCTGATGCAGGGCTCGAACCCACGAACTGTGAGATCATGACCTGAGCTAAAGTCAGAAGCTTAACTGACTGAGCCACCCAGGCACCCCTATTCATTTATTTTTGAGAGAGAGAGAGAGAGAGAGCACTCAAGGGAGGATCAGAGAGAAAGGAAGAGAGAGAGAATCTCAAGCAGGCTCTGCACGGTCAGCACAGAGCCTAACTTGAGGCTCGAACTCATGAATCATGAGATCATGACCAAGAGTCGCTTGCTTAACCGACTGAGCCACCTAGGTGCCCCTTTTGTGTATTTTTTAATGTTTATTATTCACAGAGAAAGAGTGTGTGCGTGTGCTCGTGTGTGTGTGTGTGTGTGTGTGTGTGTGCGCATGGGGTAGGGGCAGAGAGAAAGGGGGACAGAGGATCCAAAGCGGGCTCTGTGCTGACAGCAGAGAGCCTAATGCAGGGCTCAAACTCACAAATCGTGAGATCATGACCTAAGCCAAAGTTGGACGCTTAACCGACTGGGCCACCTGGGCGCCCTGTGACACAAATGTTTATTAATGAATTGCAAAGCACAATAATAATTGAGTAAATTTCTTTGTAATACAGGTCTACTAATGAGAAGAATGGAATTATTTGGGGGGGTGGTGGTGGTGGTGGTAACACATTTGGCTCGATCAGTGGTCAAAGTCAGTGTTCCCTATCATCAGATTGATTGCAAAGGATCATTTGTAAAAACCATTTTTAGCTCACAGGCCTTCCAAAAACAGGTGGTAGGTGGGTTTGGCCTGTGGCCCGTAGGTGGCGAGCTCTGGCCTCGACACTCATCAGCCATTCCCTGCCTCCCTAACCAGCTTTCAAGCCCTCTAGCCCAAGTAGTCTTCTTCTGGCCTTTCTTCCCATCTTTTCTCCATCTACCCTTCCCCCATCCCACAGTATTCCTTTATTACGCAGAGCATTTAAATCTGGTTCCGCCAAATGTTTCCTATCTAGGCCAGGGGTCAGCAAGCTATGTTTGCTGTCTGTTAGTGCACAGTCTGTGAGCTAAGCGTATAGATATTTTAAAACATTGAGATACTATCCATGTACTGTATAATTAACGACTTCAAGGGCACACTTCAGTAGTTGTTGGGATATGTGCAGATATGGGCAGCCATCACCGCACTCAATTTTAGAATATTTTCATCGCTCCGAAGAGAAACCTGCACCCTTTACCAGACACCTCCCTACTCCCCCCATACTCCCCCGTCTTAAGCCAGTACTAACTTACTTTCTGTCTCTATTAAGAATGTTTTTTTACATTTTTAAGTGTTTAAAAAAAATCAAAAGAAGAAGAATATTTTGTGGGGTGCCTGGGTAACTCAGTCAGTTCATGAACCGGCTCTGGCTCAGGGCACGATCTCATGGTTCGTGGGTCTGGGCTCTGTTGCTGACAGCAGAGAGCCTGCTTCGGATCCTCTGTCTCTCTCTCTCTCTCTGCCCCTCTCCTGGTTGCACTCTCTCTCTCAAAAGGAAAATAAACATGAGAAAAAAGGAGGAAGGAGGACATTTTGTGACGTGGGAAAATTATATGAAATTCATATTTCAATGTCCATAAATAAAGTTTCATTGGCACACAGCCACACCTACTCATTTATATGTTGTTGAACGATTGCTCCAGAGACTCTGTGGTCTGTGAGCCAGAAGTATTGACTCTCTGGCCCTTTGCAGAAGTTGTCTGATCTCTATTCCGGGCTTGTGCGCTGGGTGGCGGTTAGGGACGTGGGAGGGGGGAGCTTTTCTTTCCCAGCCTAATGGGCCCATTAGAAGAGCATTTCTCACTGTAGAGGAATTGAACTGCCCTCCTGGGCCAGGGGCTCTTAGCCTTCCTGTGGGGAGCTTGGTTCCAATGCTGACTCCTGGGCCTCATTCCCGGAGGGTCTGGTTTAGACAGTTCCAGGGTGGGGACCAGGAAGCTGCCTTTCAATCAGCACCTGACGGTTCTGAGGCAGGTGGACCCCAGAGATACTGGAAAGTCCTGTCCCCTGCCAGCGGGCTCAGACAGTCAGACGACAGCCCCTCTCAGGAAAACAAAGATGTTTTCTTCCTGTTCCAGAAGCAGTGACCTTGAGGTGTGAGAAACGCCATGGTGACGGTGCAGTGGAGTGAGTAGGAGCCCGGAGGGGGGCTACTGAGTGGGGGGAGGAGTCCCTCCTCCCCCCGCCAAGCAGCGGTCCTGAAGGGATCCATCTGTTCTCCAGAACGAGCATGGAAGATGTGAGGGACCAGATACGGACAGTGTCTCCTACACCAGGCGGGCATAAGCCATGGAAGAAGATTCTGACCAAATGCTGAGCTTTTGGGGGCTGGCCTGGAAAGACCTCTGTCAGTTCTTGAGGGCCCCGGATGTGAGGGCGAGAGGTCATACCTGCTCAGGCCTCTGGCAAGATGGCTGCCTCCCCTGGGCTCCCAGGGGCGGGGGATCTAGTGCTTTTGCCAGCCAGCCCCTTCAGGGGGAATTCTCTTCTTCCTCTGTATTATGAAAAGCGTCAAAAGTACAGAAAACCAGAAAGACTAGTACAATACGTATCTCACCACTTGGACCCGACAACAGTCCACATTTTGCCACATTCACCTCATTTTCTCTCTTCTCTCTGGACAGATTTGTTAGATTTTTATTTTTATTTTACTTTAAAGTGTTTGTTTGTTTATGCTTATTTTTGAGAGAGAGAGAGAGAGACTGAGCAGGAGTGGGGGAGGGGCAGAGAGAGAGAGAGAGGGAGACACAGAATCCGAAGCAGGCTCCAGGCTCTGAGCTGTCAGCACAGAGCACGACATGGGGCTCGAAGTCACGAGCCGTGAGATCATGACCTGAGTCGAAGTCAGACGTTGAACCGACCAAGCCACCCAGGCGCCCCCATTTTTATTTATTTTTGAGAGAGAGATAGAGAGTGAGAAGGGGAGGGGCAGAGAGAGAGGGGAAGACAGAATCCCAAGCAAGCTCAGCACGGTCAGTGCAGAGCCTGATGTGGGGCTCGAACTCACAAGCTATGAGATCATGGCCTGAACCGAAATCAGGAGTCAGGCGCTTAATTGACTGAGTCACCCAGGCACCCTTAGAGAGATTTTTAAATGCACTAAAGTTAGTGGGGGCACCTGGCTGGCTCAGTCAGTGGAGCATGTGACTCTTGATCTAGGGGTGGTGAGTTCAAGCCCTACATTGGGCAGAGAGCTTACTTAAAAAAAAAAAAAAAAAAAAGATTGGCATAAAATAACACAATGAGGTTGGTTCTTTTGATGTACAGCTCTAGCTCGATGAATTTTAACACATGTATTGATTTGTGTAACCACACCACAACCAGGAGACACAGTAATTCTATCACCCCTCCAAACCTCCTGGTTTGTCACCCCAATATGGACACTCTATCTAGCAACCACGGATCTGGTGTCCAATTCCACAGTTTCTTTTTGAGAATGTCATAAAAATGGAACCATATAGTATATAATCTTTTGAAATTGGCTCCTTTCACTGAGTACAATACCTTGAGTTTATCCAAGTGGTGGAGTCGATCAGTAGCTTTTTTCTTTTTTTAATGGCTGAATAGTATTCCACTGTAGGGTTGTACCACAGTTCGCTTATCCATTCACCTCCCGAAGGATATTTGAGTTGTTTCCAGTTTTTGGTAATCACGAGTAGAGCTGCCATAAACATTGCGAAAGCTTTTCACGTGAGCACAGATTTCATTTCTCTAGGGTAGAAACCAGAGTGTGATTGCCAGATCATATGATAAGGGTATGTTTTACTTTATAGGAAACGGTCAAGCCATTCCAGCCGTTTCAAAGGATTACAAACACCATGACAATTCAGTCCAAAATGCTCGAGCGTACATTTCCAAAAATAAGAATTTCACCCCCCAAATCACAAGGCTAGTATAAACAAGTGTTGTTAATACCTGTTTTTATTTATTTTATTTTATTTTTATCTTTTTACCTTTATTTTATTTTATTTTATTTTATCATTAAAAATTTTTTACGTTTCTTATTTTGAGAGAGAGAGAGAGAGAGAGAGAGAGAGAGAGAGAACTAGCGGGGGGGGGGGGCAGAGAGAGAGAGAGAGAGAGAGAATTCCAAGCAGCATCTGCACTGTCAGGGCAGAGCCTGATATGGGGCTTGAAGCCATGAACCATGAGGTCATGACCTGAGCTGAAACCAAGAGTTGGATGCTTAACTGACTGAGACACCTGGGCGCCCCTAAAGATTTTATTTTTTATAATTTTTATTTATTATTTTATTTTTTTAAGAGAGAGAGAGAGAGAGAGAGAGCGTAAGTGAGCGAGGGGCAGAAAGAGAGAAAGAAAATCCCACAAGGGGCAGAGAGAGAGAGAGAGAAGTGGAGCTTACCCGGTGGAGCTCGTGGGTTTGTTTTTTTTTTTTTTTTCCCTGAAGCAGGGCTCGAGCTCACCTGATGTAGTACTCGAACTCATGAACTGTGAGATCATGACCTGAGCCGAAGTCAGATGCTTAGCAACTGAGCCATCCAGGCACCCTCAAGAATTCATTTTTAAGTAATCCCTACACCCATCAGGTAGCTTGAACTCACCACCCTGAGATCAAGAATCATGTGTTTTGGGGCGCCTGGGTGGCTGAGTCGGTTAAGCGGCCGACTTCAGCTCAGGTCATGATCTCACGGTCCGTGAGTTCGAGCCCCGCGTCGGGCTCTGTGCTGACAGCTCAGAGCCTGGAGCCTGTTTCAGATTCTGTGTCTCCCTCTCTCTGACCCTCCCCCGTTCATGCTCTGTCTCTCTCTGTCTCAAAAATAAATAAACATTAAAAAAAAATTTTTTTTTAATTAATAAAAAAAAAAAAAAAGAATCATGTGTTTTACAGAACGAGCCAGCCAGGTACCCCTCCAATACCTGGTTTTGTTTTTGTTTTTTTGTTTTTAAATAGGTTTCACACCCAGTGTGGGGCTTGAATTCATGACCGTGAGATCGAGACCTGAGCTGAGATCGAGAATTGGATACCCAACTGACTGAGCCACCCAGGCGCCCCTCCGATACCTGTTTGCTTTTTAATCAACTTCTTGATAGTGTGGCAGGTGCAAGAGACTGAGCCCGCAGGCCGAAGGCTGGCTGTTGTAGGTAGACCAGCAAACCCATGGACGCACAGATGAGTGATTCCAGGGCCCCAACCTGCCATGGGCCCAGCAGGGACTAGAGAACGGGCATGCCAGAAGCCACCCGGGAGGACGGAGCACTTGAAGTCCGCATGCATGCCGCCCTTTCCTCTGGGCAAGAAGCTGGCTCTGTGGCACAACCCTGGGCACATGGGGGAAGAAAACAGAAACACTGAGGTTAAAGTTCTCAGGATGAGGTCAGAAAATAGACGTTGAGTTGAGTTGCAGACAGTCAAGCTTCCCTTCTCCGTCTGAAGTTTGTGGTCTGAGAGTTATGCCCTCCTGCAAAGGAAGGTGGCGGAACTGGGACTGGAAGCCAGGTGTTTTGACTCTAAAACCACAGCTGTTCTCCTGCACCTGCTGTCCCTTATGTTATAGCTATCTGTCCCATGTCCCCTTCCTCGGTAGTTGGGAATGTTCAGCTTCAGAGGCTAAAGTCTGGCTCATAGCAGGTGTTTCATAGAAGTGTATTGATTTGGTCCAAAAGGAACCAGGGGGCAGCAGGGTAGGGGGTATCTTGATGACTGGCTGGTGGTTACTGGTCAGCTGAGGTTCAACAGGGAGTTTACAACAGCCGAATTGAGAGCCAAGGAGCGAAGGGTGGGTTGGTCTCTGCCTGGCCACTGTGCTGCGTGTGGCCCTGGTCATATTTGGGCCTCCATTTCTCAGAGGTGATGTCTAAGGGCTTTTGCCTCCAACATCCTGAATTTGTGGCTGGGCCACGAGGGTGCACTGTGGGGAATGTGGAGGTGGGGTGAGGGGCTTGGGGACAGACCCCTCACTTGACTTTGCAATCCTGGATTGCAGTCCTCTTCCCAAGAGGAAGAGGAAGGGAGCGCCTGGGTGGCTCAGTCAGTTAGGTGTCCGACTCTTGATTTCGGCTCAGGTCATGATCTCGTGGTTTGTGAGTTTGAGCCCCGCGTCGGGCGCTGTGCTGGTAGCCCGGAGCCTGCTTGGGATTCTGTCTCCTTCTCTCTGCCTCTCTCTCTCTCTCTCAAAAAGAAATAAACATTTTTTTACAAAAAGGAGGAAGAGGAGGAAGTGGATGAGGGGGAGGGAAATGAGTAAGGACTGTGTGTGGGTCATCCTTACAGACTCACGGAGCTAGAGGGAGGGGACCTGGTTTTATAGAGAAGAGAGAACCAGAAAGGTGAAGTTACTGGGTCCAAGATGACAGAGGCTCAAGTTGGCTAGTCAACTTTAAAGAAGATCTCGTGACTCCCAGGGTGGAGACCAATTGGCAACCCTTCACAGTTCCACTGGGCTCTGACTCTATTCCTGGAATATGGTGGCAGTAAAGATTAGCCCCCAAATGGCAATGGAACTGTCCACTGATGACCATACATCTACCCTAAGAAACCACCCACCAGCCTCGGCTAAGAGAAGGCGAGTAGAGGGAAGGACTTGGCATTTCTCTGAGCATTTTTGTGCCTCCAGACTGCTTTCTATTAACAGCGGCCTCCTTTCTTTCAGACCCCACATCTTTGGGTCCTGCCCCGGAAAATCAGTGGGGTGATAGAGCACGAGTGGGGTGCTTTCAAAATCCTGGGCTCTTAAACGTACCCCGGCCCTTTGTCTCATGAAGGGGAAGAGCTTCTAGGGCCCAGTCATTCTAGGGCGAGGGTCACTGTGTGGCGGGGTGGCCTAGTCCCAAGCCGCAGCCTAACAGACCTGGCTTTAATGCCAGCTCTGCCCCATGGGCTGTGTTCCCACGCCTGGTCACGCTGTGCCTTGGTGCACTGATCTGCAAAATGGGTACAATAGGTACGTCTCTTTTGTGGTGCTCTTGTGAGGATTACATGAAATGACCTGGCCCAGAGGGAGCCTTTGCATGGTGACATTGTTTTTTTTTCTTTCAGTTTTCTTGAGATATAATGGACACCAGCACTGCGTAAGTTGAAGGTGTACAGCATAATGACTTGACTTAACATAAACTGTGAGACGATCACCATGACAAGTTTAGTTAATGGCCATCATCTCATATCGATAAAAAAGAAAAAAGAAAAAAGAAAAAATATGGTTTTCCTTGTGATGAGAACTTTTAGGATCTACTCTCTTAGCAACTTTCTTTTTTTTTTAATTTTTTTTTAACGTTTTATTTATTTTTGAGACAGAGAGAGACAGAGCATGAACGGGGGAGGGGCAGAGAGAGAGGGAGACACAGAATCGGAAGTAGGCTCCAGGCTCTGAGCCGTCAGCCCAGAGCCCGACGCGGGGCTCGAACTCACGGACCGTGAGATCGTGACCAGAGCTGAAGTCGGACGCTTAACCGACTGAGCCACCCAGGCGCCCCTCTCTTAGCAACTTTCAAATATACCATACAGCAATGTTAACTACAGTTAACCACGTTGTGTGTTTTAACATTCTTCCTATTAGCTTTATTACTATTTTTATTTTTTACTTTAAAAATTTTATTTATTTATTTTGAGAGAGAGAGAGAGAGAGAGAGAAAAAGGTGAGTGGGGGAGGGGCAGAGAGAGAATCCCAAGCAGGCTCCACACGGTCAGCTCAGGAGTCCAATGTGAGCCTCAAACCCACAAACCGTGAGATCATGACCTGAGCCGAAGTCGGACGTTTAACTGCCCAAGCCACCCAGGTGCCCCAGGTTTATTACTATTTTTAGACACAGCTCTGAAGCGGGGTTCACAGGGGATGCCTCTGAGGGTGGTCTACACTAGCTCTGACCAGCAGAAGTAGAGCCACATGTAATTCTAAATTGTTTAGTTGTCACATTTAAAAAAGGTAAACCTAGGGGCCCCTGGGTGGCTCAGTCAGTTAGGCATCCAACTCTTGATCTCAGCTTGGGTCTTTATCTCAGGGTCTTGAGCTCAACCTCCATGTTGGGGTCCACGCTGGGCATGAAGTCTACTTAAAAAAAAAAAGGAAGGGGCACCTGGGTGGCTCAGTCAGTTGGGCATCTGACTTTGGCTCGAGTCATGATCTCGCGGTTCGTGGGTTCCAGCCCTGTGTCGGGCTGTGTGCTGACAGCTCAGAGCCTGCAGCCTGCTTCTGATTCTGTGTCTCCCTCTCTCTCTGCTCCTCCCCTGCTCACGCTCTGTCTCTCTGTCCCTCAAGAATAAATAAAAACATTAAAAAAAAAAAAAAAAGGAAAACTAAACTCATGAAATTAACTTTAATAGTATATTTTATTGAACCCAATATATCTAAAATATTATCATTTCAATGTGTAAACAATAACACAGATTATTAATGAGATGTTAGGCAATTATTTTCATACTCAGTCTTTGAATTGGTGGGTATTTCACACATCTTTAAGAAAATTTCTTTTTTAATGTTTATTTATTTTTGAGAGAGAGACAGAGCATGAGCAGGGGAGGGTCAGAGCGAGAGAAGGAGACCCAGAATCCGAAGCAGGCTCCAGGCTCCGAGCTGTCAGCACAGAGCTGACGCGGCCCTCGAACCCACAAACCGCGAGATCATGACCTGAGCCGAAATAAGGAGTCGGACACTTAACCAAGTGACCACCCAGGTGCCCCTCACCCAGTGCATCTTGATGCAGACCTAGCCACAGCTCAAGTGCCCGGTTTTCACCAAGTGGCCAACAGGACTGCCCGGCACAACGCGGTCCATACACATCTCCCAGTTCCCTGTCCCTTGATTGCCCAGAGCAGGCCACCTGCCACCACACACCCTTCATTGACCTCTTTCCCTTCCCTGCCCCAGTCCCCACTTCCTTGCTGGCATTTCCTGGCCTCACCTCCCAAATAAACCATTTGCCCTCAAAGCCTTGTTCCAGGGTCTGCTTCTAGAAGAATGTGGCCCCAAAGAGGGGCTCCTTTCATCCTCCCACCATTTCAGTGAAGTTGGGAAGAAAAAGGGGCTTTTCTTCCCATTCTGTAGAAGGAATGCTGGGGTCCAGAGAGGGCCCGAGGGTTGCCACCAGTCCCCCAGCAGACCTGTGGCAGAACCAGGTGCAGAAGGTAAGTGTTCTCCGTCCCTGCTTCTACCCACCCTGGACACCCTCTCTATATTTTTAAGTTTGTTTATTTATTTGGGGGGTGGGGTGGGCAGAGAGAGGGAAAGAGAGAATCCGAAGCAGGCTCCAAGGCTGTCGGCGCAGAGCCTGACATAGGGCTCGATCTCACGAATCTGTGAGATCGTGACCTGAGCCACAATCAAGAGTTGGACGCTCAACCAACTGAGACACCCAGGCGCCCCTGGACAAAATATTTTTTAAACCAGGAGAACAGCGTTCCACGGTTGGGGGGTGGGAAATGGGTTTGTTTCCTGCCCTGTGTGCGCCCCACCTTGATACCTTGCAGTGTAGACAGTTCTGCCTGGCTGAGATCTTGTGGAGGCTGTGGACACAGCCTGAGACACCGTGAGGGCCAGTGGCGGCTGGAGTGGACATGGGCTCCCTCGAAGGGCCTGATGGGAAGAATGCCCATGGGTCTCCCAGCCTCATATATCCAGCAAGGGCAGCAGACAAGATCTCCTGGAAGGGGCTGGGGGGTGGGGGGGGGGGGGTGGGGGGGAGGAAGGAAAAAAAAATCTCCCATCTGTTGAGTATTAACCTCTGAACCATTTAACCAAACATTGGCTTCTTTTGTCATTTGATAAGGTGTATCCAGCAAAGGGAGATGAGAAAATTGGGAGGTTATTCTTTTAAATGACATCAGCAGGGAGTTTGTTCCTGCTGCAGAGCTCGGAGGGTCCCGTCTGAGCCATCACATCACCACCAGCACACTCAAGGACAGATTTGAGTGCTTTCCTCTGCCTGGGCGTTCAGGCATTCACAGGGATATAAAAAAAAAAAAGCAAGAGGGATTTGAAAATAAAGCCCATGCACGGCAGGCTGTCTGCCCTGGGCCAGCACTGCAGGGAGGGTGATTATGGAGGAAGGAATGGTTTGTGTCACCGTCACATGGAAATGTCCGACGGCTTTTCTGCAGAGACAACACCTCTCAGTCTTCCAGAGACTCTGTGTGCAGACTTCCGGAGCTGTCGGGGACCTCCAAGGCCATCTTGCCCGTCCGGGCCCCCTTGAGTCGAGTTTCTTGGTGGGATGGGCCGACAAGCAGTCTAGACAGATAGGGACTTCTAGGGCTGGCCAGCTGGCTTCTGTTGGCAGATCTGACCTGTCGAGAGGACATCAGGCCCTGGACAGGAGTGGGGAGCCCAGGCTTTGGCTGCTGTCACTGGTCCGGCTCTCCCTCTTGGCCCTCTCCTGACCCCCAACTGATGGGAGTAAGTTACCTCCCTGGCATCCTGGGAGGTGAACTGAGTCCTGGAGGGAGTTAGGAACTTGTCATAAGTGCTGAATGAGCCCCTTCTCGGTGGGCCTCAGTTTCCTCGTGGGTCAAAGGAGCTAGATGAGATGGTCTCCAAGATCCTGTCATCTCTGCCACGTGGTGGTGTTTGTTCATAACATTCCTTCAATAGGGAGGAAACGTGTATTCTCTACTTCTGCCAGTGACCCACAGTGCTTGAGTGGGAGTCTTTTCTGCCATCTTTTCTAGACCTGTCTCCCTGAAGCTTCGCTCTTTTTCTCCTTCGTTGCTGAGCTAATGGGGTCTCACCTGCCTCCTTCCCTGGACTCACCAGGCTTGTATCGCCTAAGTTGCTTCTCTGGGGAAAGAGGAGAAAGGCAATCCACTCTCCCTAAGCACTGACTGAGCCCAGGCTCATTTCACCTTCACGGTGGCTCAGAGCCACGGATGAGTTTCGTTTCGCATGGGGAAACCGAGGCTCAGAAACCATGGCTTGGCCAAGCTCCCATGCTAGGAAGAGGTGAGCCAGGATTCAGACCAGATCAGTTTGATTCTAAAGGCCACATTCTTTTAACTGCATCCTATAACACCTTTCATGTGTCACTTAGCCATCTGGATTCTTCCTGGGTGAGATTCCTCCCTGGGTGAGGCTCCAGGCTCCTTGAGGACAGGGAGACACAATGGTACAGCAGGCAAAGCATGGGATCTTGCTTCAAAGACCTACCTCCTCACAGACAGGGGAAGAAGTAATAGGGAAGAGAAGGAATAAATCTTTGAAACTGGTCGGGACATGAAAATCACTAACTTGAGCCCAAGGGGCCACTGCACGTGACCTCACACCAATTCCATTTTCCATCCCAGGCCATGCCCAGCTCCACTGACCAAACTGGTTTGCTAGAGATGGCTCCATAATGAGTCCCACACGGCAGCCCAAATGGCATGACGCAAAGTGCCATCACTCCCAACACAGGGTAGGTGTGTGATCTTGGGTAAGACCCTCCAACTCTTAGAACTTGGTTTCCTGCTCTGCATAATGAACTTAACCTTCCACCCGCCTCAACAGGCAGCAGCCATGAAGAGACTTCATTGGCTCTGACCTAAAAAATGCCTTTTAAAAAAAATTCTATTTATTTATTTGGAGAGAGAGAGCGCGCGCATGAGTGTGTCAATGGGGGAGGGGCAGAGAGGGAGGGAGAGAGACTCCCAAGAATTCGAAGCGTGAGATCATGACCTGTGCCAAGGTCAGACGCTTAATCAACTGAGCCGCCCAGGTGCCCCCGAAATGCTCTTTTTTCTGCTTCCGTGACAGTGCCTATCCCAAGGGTCACCGGTAGCACAGGCCCGGCAGACATTTGTATATGAGTCATCAACCTTTGGGCAGCCCTTTAAACTTTACTGAATAATTTCCATATTCTGTATTCTTTAATTCTCCTGACAGACCTTTCGGAAGGCAGGGCTGCCCTTGCTCTTGGCCTTAGTTTGCAGTCAAGGAAACTGAGGCCCATCTTTTATGCTTCCCAGTGGGCTGAGGAATTGGGGCTCTTTTTGCTGACAGCCCTCTGTCTTCTTGTCATTTGGAGAGAGCAGGCCTGAAAGGGCAGCTCAGCAGTCAGCTGCGGCCCAGATGTGGAAGCCTGGCCCGCCACAAAGGAGGTGGGTGGGTGGGAACATCCTGCCATTTCCTCCCTCGAAGACAAATGGCTCAGGGGCCACTGGAGGCTCTGGAGGCTGTGGCTGGATTAGGAGGCTCCCCAGAGCCTCTGTGAGGCAGGAGCTGTGCTGGTCTTGAAAACGGTTCCTACATGTGAGACGGCCTCGAGGCGGATGCAGTCAGAGGGCCTGGGCTCAGGGAGCTGCCTTCCTTCTCCTCACAGCACGACTCTAAATAATTCTGTTTAGGGCCTACAGCCCTCGTGCTGGTGTGGGCGAAGGCGGCCATGCTGAAAGAGGGAGCCATCTTGGCCAGCGTTTTGTTTTAGTTGTTTTTTGGGGGGAGGACAGCATTTTGAACTCTTTCTTCTGGCCACGGAGTGAACATACGGGCACACACTCACGCCCAGAGAAAATAGGCACACGACGCACACGCTCACGCACCCAGGCACACGCGTGCACATGCAAACACACATGCACACGTGCGTACACACACACATGTCCATCCACACCTCCCAGGAGCAACTGTGAGCTCCCTTGAGCCCTCAGAGCTCCCTTAAGCCCCTCAGGGGAGGAGGGGAGGAAGCTGGGGGTCATATATCATTTCTCTCCAAACAAGCAGTGTCCTCTCTGCCCAAAGTGGGGGCGGGGATGGTCGGCAGCCATGAGCGGGTCTTGGGAAGGAGCCCCTCTGGCCCATATTTCACAGACACCCCAGACAGAGCTTGCTGTCAGGAGCCGCTGTCTAATTTCCTCCCCTGACTGCCGGCCCAGATCCCCCCAACAAAGAGGGGCATTGTGTCCTCTTTCCTGCCCCTGGCATCTGCTCCACAGAGATCTGTCCAGGGATGCACAGAGGGGATTTGGGGGATGAAGGCGCCACATCCCCCAGAAGGGCCACAAATTCTTGAGCAGAAAGAGCCTGGTCCGGGCTGAGGGGTCCCCCAGCCTCCCAGCAGTCCTCCCCGGCCCCCCCCACAACCCCCCTAGGCTCTGGAATAGCTTCTCCTCCGATCTTTCGGGGAAGAGGTGGGTGAGGAAAACATGTCAGGGGTAGTGGCTGAGGATGAAAAAGCATTTTAAGGCGACCAGGCCTCCCTACCTTGGCCCAGAAGAAATGCAGCCTTTAGCCCTCGGTCTGCCCTTCCTGGGGGGGACTCGTAGGCTTGCGGGCAGCCTGCAGGGCGGGCTGCTGGGAAGAGGCAGTTGGGCTTGGTCTTTTTCCTGCTCGAGCTCTTTCGCAGGTTGCACATTCAGGGAAGGGAACCGGGGTCCTGGGGGGCAGTGCAAGTCCTGAGGCAAGACAGAATGAGGGGAGAGTGGCTGGCAAGAGGGGTCTATGGGGTCAAGAGACACTGCAGGACTTCCCAGAATGCCACCAAACGGTGCTCTGGGTGTACGCTTTCTGATTCCCTCCTGGGGACACCTCCGGAGAGGCTGCTCCTCTCCAGATGCCAGACCAGCGGGTCAAGTTCTGAGCAGGGCCTCTTGTGGGGAGAATGTGTATGTTGGCTGAGGGGAGGCTTTAATAGCTGAATCGGTATTACAGGGGGCACTCGGGGGTGCTGTTTGTGATCCCAGTGTGAAAGTGGACAGGGCTTTGCTCTGGGCCAGCACATCAGACGCAAACACGGACCCAGCATCTTCCAAGCCCTTGACCTCCATCGCTTTTCCCGACCAGCAGTGCTTCTGATGTGGACAGCGTGGTGCTTGGCCAAAGTGTCGGTACATCTTTTGTGCTCAAGGCAGAGCAAGGCATTAGAATGCTCTGGTTTTTTTTTTATGAGTCAGGAAATTGGCCCAGAGAGGGTGAATGGCTTGCTTCAAGCCACACAGCAAACAAGTAAGAGAGCAGACCTCCTCCTCCCTACTTGGTACTTTCGTTGTCGCTAGGTTACAGCTTCCCTGTAGAAGGAGAAGAAAACTGTCTAGAATGTGGTTGTGTGTGTGTGTGAGAGAGGAGGAGAGAGAGAGAGAGAGAGAGAGAGAGAGAACTTTACTGAGGGCCCACTCTGAACCAGGCCCTGTGCTAAACACGTTGTGGTCCTGACACCATTGTCCTGGGGACAGGCTGCTTGTCTCCACTCACCATGCCCAGGACGGAACACGCAAGAAATGTTTTCATGCAGTGGATGAATGAAGCTAATCCCCCCACCAACCTGTGAGTAAAATACGATCTCTGTTTTATAGAAGCATTTTTCAGCAAGTGTTTTCCGGCCCCACAACTTCTGCAGGCCACTAGGATGAGAAAACTAGGCTCAGAGAAGTTAAGTGACTTGATGAAAGCCACACAGCAGAGCCTGTGTGGGAACTGCAGTCTGTCAGTCTCAGAGGCCCGTGGGGTGGGGTGGAGGGGGGATTGGGGGGAGGGGGAGGGGGAGGAGGGAAGGTGATAAGGAGGGAGGGACTCCTCCTCCAGCAAGGCAGAGAATATTAAAGGAAAACAATGTGAAGAGAACGTGGTCCCACCGGGCCGGCGGCCAGCTCAGACGCAGGCCTGCTGCTTTCTAGCCAGGTGCGCGGGTGCTTGAGACAGGATTTGTGTTCCTGGAAAACTGGTTTTAAATCACTTTTCAAAACACAAATAAAACCATCCTTTATAGGCACTGGGGAAAGCCTGCGGCCTGATGGAAGGCCGCAGCACGTTTTCTTCTAGGCCATGAGGGATTCTTTATAGACTTTGAATTTGCCCTAGTGGCTTCTCTCAAAGCGTGGTAAATCTGCTGGATGGTAGAGAAATCCGACCAGAGGGCTCTGGCCAAGATGAGCACGGCTCTTCACGGGGGCTCCCAGACCCAGCTGAGCCTGCTCCCTTCCCAATAACACTGGAGTTAAGCCCAGTCATGGGCCCCAGCTCTGGGGACAGGCTGGAGTCCTGAGCCAGCAGCTCCGGTTAGGAAATTAATAAAGAAAGAGAAGCTCTTGCAGCCAGGCCCACGGTGAGAGACGAGTTAGGTCATGTCTCTTTCTGTTCAATCGGATATTAGTCCCGACCCTGATGTCACCTTCAAGCTATTAGGCATCACCCTCAGAAATGAGCGTGAACTGCTCACCGGGCTCTTATCGGGCATGGCTCTGAACTTGCTGTTGTCAGAGGCCAGGCCGGGATGCCAATTGCAGGTTAAAGAGGAGAAGTTCATTTAGACTTCAGACAGGGCTCAGGGCTAGGAGTGAGGGAGTGAGTGACAGAGAATCTTGGTCCTCTGGCTAGAATCAGAGATAGTTCTGTGGGGCCACAGAAGCAGGGTGGGTGTCCAGTGTCCCTCTTTTGGCATGACATGCTGGACTTGGTGGTCTCAGAAAGCCTGGATTGCATCCGTCCAGCCAGTCTAACCCACTTCTGGGCCACAGCTTCCTCTACGTGGGCTGTGTGGCCAGCAGTGGGCACTTGTGAGCTAAGGAGCCAGGTGATACCACTAATTTAACAATCCCTCATCTATCCATCCACCCATCCATCCATCCATCCACCCATCTGTCCATCCATCCATCCATCCATCCACCCATCTGTCCATCCACCCATCCATCCATCCATCCACCCATCTGTCCATCCATCCATCCATCCATCCACCCATCTGTCCATCAATCCATCCATCCATCCATCCATCCATCCACTCACCCATCCATGCACTCACCTGTCCATCCGTACAATAACTATCTATTGAGCATTTATTATGTGCTGGGCATCATGCTAGCCGCTAGAAGAGAAACACACCCCCTTTTCCTCCCTCCAGCTTGGAAACCAGACTACAAATGAATAAGCAAACACCAAACACAAGAATTATAAATCATGGCAATAGCCATAAAGGAACAAACACAGGTGGGAAGACAGAGATAAAAGGGTGGTGGTGACCAGGCATGATGTGACAGTAGAGAAGGGTGTGGAGAGGGTATGGAGAAGGGTGTCAAGGTATCTTTGAAGGGGTCTATTCAGGGTTTACAGCAAAGGGAATGGGAGGGTACAAGCAGTGAGAGAAGGAACATAGTGACAGCCCTGTGCTGCGGTGGCCAAGAGAGGTCACAATTGGCAATTGCTGTGTTGGCAATTGTAAGGGATTAGCTGGCCCAGGTGCCACCGCCTGGTTGAGAATATACAGCTTTCGATGGAAAATATGTCCACTCAATGGAAAGAAGGGAAGCCACCCACTGTGAGCTCTTCTGGTTGCTGGAAGTGTAGTGCTTTAGGGGTACAGATAGGAAAGAGTGGATCCCTGCCTGACCCCCATTCTTTTTGTTGAACGGAAGAGCCATGCATGCGTCCATCCCAGGGCAGATATCTGAGGCCCTGAGCCCAGCCGAGGCTCCTTTCACTTGGAAATGGATCCCCTACTTGCTCCCCCTCCCGCTTTCTCTCTGCCTCTCTCTGAAGGGCAGCCACACACCAGCTCACCCGTCCTCGATGCTCGCTCAAGGTTGAAGAAACCCATTACTGAAAAGTTACTGTACGGGAATTCTTGGCCGTTAGGATTCCTACCAAGCCGCCATCTCTGTCACAGTCACTGGTTCACGTCAGGGAGTCGCCGGTGGGTGGCCTTGCTTCTCTTGCACAGCTTTGCACCCAAGACAAAGCAGAGGATTTTTACTCACTTGAGGAGCAGCCGGTCCCAGCTACTGTTCGCTGGTCATTCAAATGCCGATGCTGAACCGTGGGAGGAGAGCAGGGAGCGTTCCAAAGAAATCAGCAAACCCTTGATTGATGTGTGCATCCACCTTTAGTTCCTCTGTAAGACTCTCCTCAACAGACTTCTTAACCGTGTTGATGGCGGAAATTTAAATTCTCGCATTGAAAGAGACCTTTTTTCCTACTGATTTTAGAAATTGGTTAATGTTGCTGCCTGAGGTTGAAAATTAGTTGGGCCATGTTTACACATTAACACTTGCTCTGTGTTCCTTTCCAATTGCCTCTTTAAGGGCTCCTGGATGCCTAAGTCCTTGGGAAGGGAATGGGCAAAGGAAGGTAGGAGGGAAATGACACGCAGAGCTAGTGTGTGCATACAGAAGGGTGAGAGGTTTGGTGTTGTGGCAGGGGTGGTAGGATGAGGTGGTAAAGGGAGGCAGGGGCCAGAGCATGGGAGCCTTGGAGGCCTGTGAAGGGTTTTGAACTTTACTTCGTAGGTGATGGTGTGTCATTGATGGGTTTAAAATCCGGGTGACAAAGTTAGATTGTGTGTGTGTGTGTGTGTGTGTGTGTGTGTGAGAGAGAGAGAGATTGTTTTAGGGGATGGACTTTGAGGAGTCTCAGATCAGAAGGAGGGAGAGCTACTGGAGGCTTTCATTCACATTGTTGACAGCCTGGACAAAGGCAGGGGTGGTGGGAAGAAGGCACCCTGGGAATGAGGAGTACCTACCTACACAGGAAGTGAAATGAGCAAGAACTGGTAATTGACTCCTCAAAGCAGGGCGGTATTAACAAGGTGTCCCAGGTCTCTAGCATGAGTGAATGGGTAGGTTGTGGTGTCACTAACTAAAACAGAAGATTTAGAATACAGAATACTGAGTACAGAAATCAGGGAAATGGAGATTTTCCCTTAAATATTTTGAGTTGGAGAAACCTGTAGTCACCCAGGTGGTATAAGCTATAGAGAGTAGAATATGAAAACGTAAGCTCCCAGATCCCAGTAGAGGCGTGTTGGCCCGGTGCCAGAATGCCTGGATTGAGATCCCAGCTTCATCACTGGTGGTCAGTTTTCACAAGGTCGTGCAGCAGTGACAAATGATCCCCACGTCTTAATGGCTTACAATAAACTTGTAAATCCTCGCTGACGCATATGAAAGTTGTGGGTCGACTTTGGCTTTGTTCCACATCTTTCTCATTCCGGAACCCAGGCTCATGGTGGAACCCTCAACCCAGCCTTGTGCGGAGGGAAAAAAGCAATGGCAGAGACACACAGCGACTCTAAAACTTCTGCTTAGCCCGGGCACCCAGCCCCTCTGCTCACATTCTGTTGGCCAAAGTCAGCCACACGGAAAGCCTGAGGTCAATGAAGTGGGGAAATACACTCTTCCCATGGGAGGTACAGCATGTGGCCATGATCAGAGAGCCATATTCCCCTAGTGGAGAAGGGAGAAAATAATTGGGCCCATCATACGCTCTCCCGCAACCACCAACAGCTATAAAACCTTGGCGGTTTACTCAACTTCTCCCTGCTTTCGTTACCTCATCAGTAAAACAGGAGGACTGGTACTATCTCTTAGGATTGTTACATAAAGCACTTAGAACAGTGCCCAACAGAGCACAGAGTAAACACTGTATAAATGTAGGTGGGTGGAAAGGAGGAGGGAAGGGGAGCTCTTTTCTAGTGGGCACAGAGTTTCAGTTTGGGCAGATGAAAAAGTTCTAGAGAGGGATAGTGACAATGATTGTACAACGGGACGGTACTTAATGACACAGAACCGTATGCTTAAAAATGGTTAAAATTTTATATTGCGTATATTTTACCTTGGTAAAAAAAATGTAGGCCGATGGGACCATCTGGGCAGAGCGTGAAGAGTGAGGAAGGCAGTGGGCAGAAGGAGCAAAGCTTGGGAACCAGCAGTGGGGGCAAAAGAACTGAGAAAGGGGTCTGCATGGGAGACAGAGAAGGCACATTCTGGAGAGACCAGGAAAAACAGGAGAGGCTGATATCCTCTGGAGCCCCTGGAGTAGAGTTGGGGGGGGGAGGCGCTGGAGTGCCCAAGGATGTCTGTTTTGCTTGTCTTTGAGCCTGAACCTTTTCTTTGGCATCTTGATTTTGGTCTGCTTTCCTCTGCCAGCTCCTGATGATGTCATTTCTGGTCAATGCCCACGTTGGGCCCAGACTGACTCAAGACTGAATCCTGGCCTGGTCTCCTCTCTTGGCGCCCTCCCCCCCCTCTCTGTAGCCAGTCTTACTTTGTGCATTGTTGACATCTCGGTGAAACTAATCTTTTTTTAATTAAAAAAGACAGAGGATGGCGACCATTGCTTCTTGTGGCATTTGTATTACTATTGGTGTGCATCGTTTTACCCCGGAAAACAAAAACTTCCAGACTCTGAATTTAAAAGTCAGGGGTGCTTGGGGCACCTGGGCGGCTCAGCTGGTTAAGTGTCCTACACTTGATCTCGGCTCAGGTCGTGATCTCTCGGTGCGTGAGCTGACAGTGCAGAGCCTGCTTGGGATTCTCTCTCTCCTCTCTCTCTGTCTCTCGCCCACTCACGCTCTCTCTCTCTCTCTCAAAATAAATAAGTAAATGTTAAAAAAAGTGAGGGGGGCTTAGTGTATGGTCAAGATTCCTTTATTAACAAAAGAACCCATCTTTTGTTTACAGAACTTCAATGATTTTATAAGCCATAGGTTAGGGACACGGACAGCTAAAATTTTACAAGGGGACACGGAGACGATGTGGTTGCATCTTGTGGAAGAACATTCTTTGCTACAACGATTACATTTGCACCCCCACATTTTGAAGACCCTAAAGGGGGGCACCTTGATTCTCAGTGCTTTCTTTCTTCCCCTTTTTCTTTGTTTCTAGACATTGTCTGGGTGATCCTCACATGGGCATCACAGGGTTGCACCTAGAGAGAGCGTGGCTCTGCAGGGAAAAAGGCCCGGGAACGTTGCTTTTTTATTGATTTTATTTCTCCAAGAGTTTTCTTACTAAGTGAATTAACCTTGCACAGTTAACTTGATGTCATCTTAAGAAAATATATGAAATATGCTTTAGAAAAAAATTACACATGCTCTAACCAGCCATCTCATTTGGCGATCATTTTCCCCAGCGTCTGTCCTCGCGGGATGGGGAGGTGGGGTTCTTTTTACATGTGAGTGATTAAATCTACACACAAGAGCTCCAAACTCTTGCTGACCTCCCTCTGCGACACCAGCTGGTGTTGGGAGGCAGCGTACGAGGCAGGCCGAGGTCTCTCTCGAAGGCTCCAGTCGCCCCAGGCTGTTTGGCCATCAGTCCCCGGAGGGTCACCCCAGAAGATCTGGGCGGTCCACGTACATAAACTTAGCAGCTCCTCCCATAATGACAGCAATTGTGGAACACATCAGAAGGGCTCCGATGTATCCCATGGAGAAAGAGGGATTGTTTTTCTGTCCCTGTTTGCAGACAGCATCCTTTGAAAGCACAGGATACTTCCGCTCCAAGGATCCACATTTCTAGGTCCTCACTCACTGGCCCTAGAGTGATCTCTTCATCCTCAGAACACAGGGGACACTTTCCAGCCCTCGACTCAATAATGTGAGCGTCTGCGTAGGTTTTCAATCCAAAAACTGTGGATTGAAAAGGAGTAGCTAGATGCTCAACAGTCCCAGCCGCATCCCTGAATGGACTCTGAAGAAGTGTTGTCCTGGGTCCGTTCTCAGCCACCCAGTCAAGTCAGCACGCACGGGCTGGTGCGGGGACCGCTTACACCAGCCTGTTTTTCTGACAGTTTTCTGACAGTCATAAACTTGGCCACTCAGACAACAGATTTGGGAGACAAGGACTGAGTTTCTGTCCTCAACCCTCCTCACACTGACTCTCCCTGGGGTTTGGGGGTAACCGAAGGCCCCCAAAGCCTCAGATATGGAACCCAGAAAGGAAGGGTGGTCCAGGGGGTGCGTGTGTCCTAGTCGTTTCCTTTCTTTTGGAACATTTGCTTTCACAGGTCACTAGTTGGTCCCAGGGCTCCTTTCCCAGCAGATCAGGTGGTGTCCAGACCTGGAGAGGAGGTCTGGCTGGGGTAGGAGGAAGGTGGGAGCAGGAGGTGTGGGCAGCAGCCGAGACACCCTGAGCAACGGTGCGCCCAGAGCTGTTCCCCAGATTCGCTCGGGTTCAGTCCAATCAGGCTGCTGTAGGATTCCGCAAGAAATGTGGGAAGCCAAGGGCTTGGGGCAGAGCAAAACTGGATAGAACTTTCTGGGAAACTTCAAGGCTTCCAGGAATGCTGGACAGCTTCACGTTTAAGAGTCACTGCAAGACGTGGAGAGGTGGCCCTGGGGTGGGTGGGAGAAGGTGAAGGTGGGGTTGGGGTGAGGGTAGTTGGGGAGGGGGCTCAGTCCTCAGTCTTTTGTTCCTCCACAGAGACTCTCACTCTGAGCTTGGAGAGGCGGCAGAGTCCCCATCCTCTGGGTCCTGCCCACTGGGGGAGATAGGCTGACCCCCTTTCACACGTTTCCACTTCATCCTTCGGTTCTGGAACCACACTTTGACCTGGCAGAGGAAGCAAAGGCACCTGGTCACTTCAAGGCAGGTGCCACTACCTCCCCGTATGGATGCTCGAGCCAGCAGGTCGTAGTTCCTGGGACCCCCAACTTGAACCTCTGCTTGCCCTGCCCCACTCCTCCAGAGGCACCAGGAACTGACACGACAGGGAGGACACATCAATCTGTCCAGATGCCTGTCTTGTGTCTCTTGACAAAGAAAGCCTGACAGTCTGGGGACAGGGTCTAAAAGGCACTCGGCATTGGCCCCACCCCCTTTCACATGCCCCGCCCCTCCTGTGGCAACATGCCTTCTTCCTCCTTCCCGCTTCTGTTACCCAAGGCTCTGGGAGAAGAGGATTACCACCTTCGTCCCCAGGCACATTTACGAAGCACTAGTCAGTTTAGATAGCTCCAGGCTGCTTACTCCCTCATCTGAGTTTCAGCACTGCCTGCAGGGTGTGGTCACGACCCTGTTTTACAGATGGAGACCTGGAGAGGTTAGGAGACACATCCCAGAGGTCACAGGGCTAGAAAGTGGTAGAGACAGGACCTGATCTTAGTTTTCTAAACCTAGCACTCCAGCAGAGCCCTTCATCAACTGAAAGTTGCTATCAAATATTATTATTATAAGACTTTACGCCATGTTAGAGTACGGGTGTGGATGGAATGCTCTGAGGGAAAGCCCGGAATGAAAGGCGTAGGAAGTTTTTTTTAGGGTGTGCCCAGGAACCAGCTAAAGAACTTATTAGAAATGCAGATTCCTGGTCCCACTTTATTATTACTGCAAAATGGCTCTCCAGAGTTACAAAATCTGCCTTTTATTTTTTTTTTTTTTACTTTTTAAATTTTGTTTAATGTTTATTTATTTTGAGAGAGAGAGAGCGGTTGGGGGAGAGGCAGAGAGAGAGGGAGAGAGAGAGAATCCCAAGCAGGCTCCACGCTTTTAGTGCAGAGCCCGACGCATGGCTCAATGCAGGGCTTGGTGTGGGGCTTAATCTCACAAACCATGAGATTGTGACCTGAGCCGACACCAAGAGTCAGACGCTTAACCGACAGAGCCACCCAGGTGACCCTTGAGTTGTTAATTTGATTTTTAAAGTAATCTCTGCACCCAACATGGGGCTTGAACTCACGACCCCAAGATCAAGAGTCACATGCTCTTTGGGCTGAGCCAGCCAGGCACCCCTTAGAGTCTGCATTTTAAGCAAGGGCCTAGACGATTTCAACGCACACTTTGGGAATAACCAGATAAGAGGTTCCAGCCCTGACTGCCTGTGAGAACCATCTAGAAGACCTTTGAAAAACTCCGATGTCCCAGACCAATGAAAACAATCTCTAGGGGTGAAGCCCAGACATCAATGTTATTCAGATCTCTGCGGGTAATTCTCAGGTAAGAGCCACAGTTGAGAACCACTGCACTGGGCAGAGAGGAGAAAAAGGAGAGGTGTGGGGGGACGTGGGGGGATGTGGGGGGGTGAGAGAGCAGAGGAAAGAAGGGACGACCGGAGGAGGAGGAGGGGCCCCTGGGCTGCACCTGCCGCTCCGAGAGGTCCAGGTTCACAGCGATCTCGTATCTCCGGAGCCGGGTCAGGTAGTTATGGTGAGCAAACTCGGCCTCAAGCTCCCGAAGCTGCTCCTTGGTGAAGGCTGTCCTCTCCTTTCGAGCCTTGCTGCTGCCATCAGGCTTCCCTCGGCTCTCTGGGTTGTCTGGGAAGAAAGCATCCCAAAGAGGAAGATGTGAGCCGCTGAGGTCTCCTCTGTTCCCTTCTATCCTTAAGAGTCAGGACATCTTTACCTTGTCTTTCTTATTTATTAAAAAAAATTTTTTTTTAACATTTATCTTTTGAGAGATGGAGAAAGAGCGCGAGCAGGAGAGGGGCAGAGAGACAGGGAGACACAGAATCCGAAGCGGGCTCCAAGCTCTCAAACCCACCAAGCATGAGATCATGACCTGAGCCAAAGTCAGACGCTTAACCAACTGAGCCACCCAGGCACCCTGTTTAATGATTTCTACTATCCAGCCCATCCTCCCCATCCCCAACCGCTTGGCTTTAGCAGTGGCCAGAAGCTTGTGGGGCAAGAGGTTCTAAAATAAAGGCTCTCTGCCCTCAGCGGCCTTACCATCACCTGGGAACGATCGGAAATGCATTATCTTCAGGTCTCATCCCAGACCTACTGAATCGGAAAGTTGGGGGGGGGGGTAGGGCCCAGCGGCCCCTACCAAGACTTCAAGGTGAATCTGACTTAAGGTCAAGTTTACAAACCACGGCTCTAAGACCACACTTCTCGAAGGATGCCACGGCGGCTGCCGCAGGGCCAGGAAGTTGGCAGACTTGCAGGATCTCAGGCCCTACCCACCACCTGCTGAATCAGAATCACATTTTAGCAAGATCCCCAGGGGAGTTGTGCGCCCACGGAAATTGAGAAGTGTGCTGCCTTAAGCTCCTTTCCCCCTTTGATCCCGGGAGGGGCCGGGTCTGGAAAGTTCTGGGCTCTGAGTTAGACACAGCAGGGCCTCAATCGTAACTGCCAACAGTGGTGGCGGGAGCAAGCCCCTTACACGTGTCAGCCACTCAATCCTCACGATAATTCAGCCAGGTGCGTTCTTGTATTAGCCCCAACGTATGGACCACAAAACTAAGCACAGAGAAGGTGAGCAAGCTGTGCAAGTTCATCCAGCCGGGCAGTGGCAGAGGCCGAACTCAAACCCAGGCAGTTTGACTCACATACTGTTGAAGTAAGATCCTTGTAGGGAGGATTTACAAACTGTAGAGTGCGGTACGAACGACAGGGACTGTATGTTCTCTCCTGAGCAAGGTGAGAGGCGTGTCTACCTTCACTTTGGTGGTGGGGCCGGAAGGAGACCCAGACACCGGCACAGGTACCCACGCGTGCCACTGTCCCGCGAATGGCTACAGGACCCACTTTGCCTGCAGGGCTCTAAAATTTAGAAGTCTTTTCGTTTCATTGTCCTTTCACAGACCAGGAGGCCTAGGCTCAGAGTCAGGTGCGTTATTGAAAACTGCGCCCCCACCTCGTTCCACGACCGCATCCCTGTGTGTGTGTGTGTGTGTCGGGCGGGTGTTGGGGGGAGGGCTTTTAGGCAGGGTGGGGGAGGGCAGGGAAGCCGTGCACACTCCCCACCAAGCAGCTACATTGCAAACAGGTGGGGAGGTGGAGACCCCTCGTCAACCCCATTCCATTCTGGAACTTCGGCCTTGGGTGTCGTTCCCGGCAGTTCCTTCTCTTGCTTTCCATCAGTCCGTGTTTCGGGTTCCAGTCCCTCCACCCCCACGTCCCGGTCCCGCCGCCCAGGAGCCAGGGAGAGGGGCCGGGGTGGCGGCTCCCGACGCGGTGAGGGGCGCACCGTGAAAGCGATCCGGGCGCCCCTGCAGGAACAGAGAAGACGGAGGAGCGCACCGCTCCCCCCCCCCCCCCACCAGGATCTCCCTGGCTCTGGAGAAGGCTGGCCCAGACCCCTCCGGAAGCCGGAACGTGGGCCGGGTGGGGGGGGGGGGGGGCGGGGAAGGACGCGCAGCCCCGGGGACCGGGGACCGGGGATCCCAGGCAGTCCGAAGGAAGGCCTTGGCAGCCTCCGGCCGCGGGTGGGGGGCGGGGGGAGACAGCCTTTCCGGAGCACATCCTGGCCGGCCTTTTCCCATCCCCGCCTGACCCACAGCTCACAGTGGTTCCCAGCTCTTCCCTGTCACAATGAGTGAGTGTAAAACCACGCGGCCGACTCACGTGCCAAGGTTGAGTCCTTGGTCTCCTTGCTGGGGCCTTTGAGGAAGTCACTTAACCTCTCTGGGCTTCAGTTGCCTCCTCCAGAAATAAAGCACCTACCTCCCAGGGTTATTGGAAAGCCTGGACCAGCTCCTGTGTGTGGAAACTGCTTTGGAGACTTTAAAGTGCATGACAAAGAAAAAAGTATTCTTCCAATTCTTCGGCTCCCCGAGATGCCATCTGAGGGGCTGTGGTTTCTTGAAGGCTTCTGTGTCGTCAGATGCATTTAATCCGTTCCACAAAACACCCCCAGGAGCATTATTATCCCCTTTAGCACTGTCGTGTGAAATTTGTGAAAATTTGATTAACAGGGTTCTCTTTTTCCCCGCCAGAGACTGCTTTTTCCCACATGCTCCTGTACCTGGCACAGTATTTGCTAAACATTTGCTAAATCCTACTCAGTGTACTGAGGAGGAAGTGGCCTCGGAGAGGCCCAGGCACTTGCCCAGTGTGCCCAGCAGTGTTTTGGGGGAGGGGGGAGTGCAGAACCGAGACTGGGACCCAGATCCCTTTGACTAGAGGTGTGGTGGTCAACGCTGGCCTCGGTCTTCCATCATCCATCTGGCACGGCTTGATCTGGACTCGCAGCTCCGCCTGTCTCCACATCCAGGGCTCCTGGAGGCCGTGTCCCGGATGGATGCCCACACCTACACTCCCCTTCTTCTGGGCCCGCACAGGTGCGCCCGGGTTCCTATGGAATCCCCAGAAAACAGCCCCTGCCCCCGCCCCTGCCCAGTCCTGCACATAATCCTCCCAGGAGACCCAAGAGAGAGGAGGGGAGGTAGGGAGAGGACCCCTCTGTGTTGGTCTTGGACTGGTTCTTGGACCTCTCTCTGCCCACCTCCCCTCTCCTCTTATTGTCCTGATTTAGGCACTGGGCCTCAGCCTGGGAAACAGTAATGGGGCAGAGAAGCCGGAGCCGGGGAGTGAGCGAGCCATTCCGTGAATGGGGAAGAAGACCTTTCATCACTGTTAGAAATGACAGAAGGGCCTGAAGTACGGGGGACAGAAGTGGAAGTTCTGCTTTGTTCACCATTTTCATCAAGATCGAAAAAGAAGGATGAGGACAAACCCTGAGCCATTTCTGGCTCGGGGTGTTCGGTCTGCCAGCTCCCTCCTGTGCACAGTTCACATGCACACTGCCCTCAGGATAGTTTGACCCCAGGCGAGTACACCTTTGTTGGGGGGCCTCCTTCCCACCCTGGGCCTCAGTTTCCCCATGCGTAAGAGCATGGGGCTGGGCTGGGTCTTCGCGCCCCTGAGGAGCTGGTGTCAGGGTCCTTCCCCAGTATGCAGCCTGGCATCCCCTTCTTGTCTCCCTACTCTCTCTTCTGTTGAGAACCCCTGGCCTTGAACTTGAGGCCCCTCCAGTTTCAAATATTCTTGTCTGGGCCCCTAGTTCCTCCCTTCAGTCAGATCCGAAGTCATGCTCTCTGCTCTGTTCCAAGGCCGTCCTTGGTCTTCCCAAGGTCCTCAGCACAAAGGTCAGGGCCGTGCCAGGGAACCTCTACCTCCCTCTGGTGTGCAAAGCTCCCCTCCCGGAGCTGAATGGGAGATTCAGATTCTCTCCTTGGAGAATCTGGGCCTTAGCAGGCTCTAAAGAAGGCTCTCTGACCTGGGGCAACTCTCTTAAGTTCTCTGAACTGCCTTCCTTTGCGAAAAAAGCATATCTACATCCACGGCAATCAGCAGGGGTAAAATGCCACGGGTAACGCGTGTTAACCCCTAGCACGGCGCTGGGTGTGCCGTAAGGCTCCGTCCGAAAGAACCACGAGAAGAGAAGAGGTTCTCCCGGAGACGAAATTCCAGACGTGAGTCACGGTGGAGGTTAGAGATGAGACTTGTCAAGGTACCCCGTCTCCAGAGCTGTGTGGAAGCGATGCCTTTTTAACGTCTGGCCTTTTAGCTGTTTTCCCTTCTCCACTATGTCTCTGCATCTCTGCTTGGATCTGTGTCTCTGGCCACCATTATGTCAGCCTTGCGGTGGAGGTGGGGGTGGGGGGTGGCAGGAGGGGAAGTGAATGATTCCAGGCACAGTAACTAAAGCATCGATCAGAATCACACCCCAGCCGTCCTGGTCCTGCTTCTCTTTCCAGGGCAGGGGTGCGTTTTCCAGGACTGCAGAGGGATGGGCTGGTGCTCCGCCGGCCTGCCTCTGTGGCTCAGGAGGAGCGGCCCGCCCTGCCCGGCCCCTGCACCACCCTCCCAGCCAGCCAGTGGGGCCACGATGGAACGGTCGTGCCCGGAGAAATGCAAACAGGATGTATGTGTGATTGTGGTTTCCACCGTGAGCTTTTCCACCATCCAAGGCAAATTATTTCATAAATAGCTGTCAGTTTTGGCAGGCCTTCCTAAAGTTAGCAGACAGCTTTATCGGAGCTACAAGGAAGTTCAGACAGACGCTGGGGAACATGCCTTTTTGGAGGCCTGTATCCCTACTCCCCAGTTGTCATGGCCATTTTCCATAAATTTCTGTCCAAGACGATAGAAAGCCACAGGCTCTGCATTCAAATAACAACTTTGCCGTTGACAATGGGTCTCTTTTCCCCAGAGATAAACATCTTTGGGGCTTTCACATTTACTGCAGCATCATAGAACAGTAGCACTGGAAGAGGCTTAGAGCTATCTCCAGTCACCTTTCCATTTACAGGGGAGCCTAGAGTAGGTGAGAGAGGGCCTAAGACACAGCTAGTTAGCGGCAGGGCTAGACCTCAAACCCAGATTCCCTCGACAGGAAGCTCTTCCACATCTTGGGCTCCTTCCTGTCGTGTCCTCTTAATTATTCTGTAGGGCAGGTAAGGTACACACCAGCCCATTGAACCGATGAAGAAATGAAGACCCAGAGACTGAAAGGCTTGGTGGAATTGCCCTGGTACCAGTCTGGGGCTACGGCCAATATGTCGCATTGTGCAGGGGGGACGGTGAGCAAAGAGACTGTGCTCACTCCAGGGACATGTCCGTTGTGCGTCCATGTCTGATTCCCTGAGACTCCCCAGGGAGGAGAAAGGGAGGAGACACCTGGGGCATGCTGTCAGCAGGCGAAACCTTGGCAAACCCTCTGAAAATGGCAAATGTGGCTTCCTGGGCTGTCACAGTGCGGGCCTTTGACGTCCTTGTTAGTTCTGATACTTTCAATTTCGGGAGGAGTCAAAGTGCATCAAAGTAGACTGGACCCAGATGGAGCCAGCCCAAGACGAGGTGCACTTTTGTGTCCCAGGACGTCCTTGGCTTCCTGGGATTGGCCTGCCTGTCTCACTGGGCCCCCGTGAGCTCCACCCACCTCCAGGTCCGGGCCCTTTCCCTCTCCTATGGGTGCTCCAAAAGACATGGGGAGGGTTCACAGCCTCTTTGAGGAGCCCAGGAGTAGGTGGGGGGAATTCAAAGTATGTTTCCTGGGAGAGAAGCAGATTGTTCTGGAATGGAAATGCCTGGTGCTATAGTCCTTGCTGAAGGACCCGGGTGGGGTGGGGCAGTGGGGGTATGCGGTGGTGAGGGAGAGGGGAATCGACGGGCGATGAGATGGGAGTGTAGATGGCCGTGGAATAAGGGAGCACAGAGGTGAAGGGGAAGGGGGGCCGTGGAAATGAGGGCCGGGAGCAGCAGCAAGCCTCTGAGATGGGCGGGGGGGAGGCACGGGCGGCTCTGGGCTTTGTTTGTGTTTATAAGTTCCAGATGTAGCCCTCAGCTGTCACCAAAGGAAGTGTGGGCTTCAGGACCAGACCCCACTGCTCACACTGTCCCTCCACCACTGTGCTCAAGGAACACAGGGACACCATGAAATAGAAAAGGCTGGGGAGGGGGCGGGGGAGGAATCCTGGCCGGAGGCCAGGGAAGCCCAGCTCAGGGGGCAGAAAGGGCACTGGGGGACAGGCGCTGCTTCAGGGGGGTCGGCAGGGGAAGGAAGAACTGTTTTGCTTCTGGAATCGTCCCCGCCCCCCTGGGCCCAGATGTCCTGACTTATTCAAGCCAGAGAAATAGGTGAGTAGGGCGGGACTCCTGAGCCCCTGGCCTGGCAGGACGGTGGGCAGGCCTGAGTTTGCTCCTCGCTGACCTTCTTACAGCCCGTGAGCTCTTCGGACCCTTTTGTGTTAGATGCTGGTCAGAATTGTGCTGCTTTGGTGGATACTGACTTTCTGCAGAACTTCCAGACCGTATCTGGCTGGGGCCCGAGGGGACTCAGGCACAGGGTTTGTGCTGATGCCTCTGAGTTCAGACAATGGCCAAGGCCTCGAGTCCTGATCTGGGCCCTGATCTCTGCCTGACTGTGGGGGGCAGGAGCTTTCACCAGGCGGGATGTGGAGTACCTGTCTCTCCTTCCACACTGGCCGCTCTGGCTCCTAAGGCTTCTTCCTCGCTGTGGGGGGGGGGGGGGGTCTGGAGTTGGAGTTGGAATGAGGGGGGCTGCAGCCGTTGCGTGCCCCTCAAGCCACACCCTGCCCAGCACTGCAGTGACCCTGGACCAACGAGCCCTCAGAGACAAGGCAGAGCCAGCTGGTGACGGGCTTCAAAGGCTCCCTCTGACCTCGGGTCCCTGCCTTGCCAGGTTTTGAGCACAGGTGACCTGGGATGCAGCCAGGGTCGGGGAAGACTTTGAAAAGAGAAGGGTTGCTCATTTGTGGGCTTGGAAACAATGGATTGAAGGGTTACCAAGTGCTGGCTGTGTCTTTACATCTACGATCTCATCTTGTCCCACAGCAACCTTGCGAGGTAGACCCGTGATCCTCATTTTTCAGAGGAGGCTGGGACTCGGTGGGGTCTAGCACTCGCCGGAGCTCATACAGACGGGAAGCTGAGGATCTGGGACTGCGTCCAGCTCTGCCCTGTCAGTGCACTTGACATTAGCCCCCCGAGCCCCTCCCCCCACCCTCTTTACTAGGCTGCAGCCCAGCACGGAGGGTGGGCACGGACGTGACATCACCCGGCATGGTACTCTGCGACCCAAGTGACACTGAGGTTGTCCGTTCATTCCATTATCACCTCATTTCCTTCTTCCTGTGTCAAACAGCCCACTTCTTCAAAGATTCATTCGTGGGGCACCTGGGTGGCTCAGTCGGTGGAGTCCATCTCTTGGTTTCGGCTCAGGTCATGATCTCACGGTTTTGCGAGTTCAAGCCCTGTGTCAGGCTCACGGCGCAGAGCCTGCTTGGGATTCTCTCTCTCCCTCTCTCTCTCTCTCTCTCACTCTGCCCCTCCTCAACTCGCGCTCTTTTAAGATAAATAAATAAACCTTAAAATAAATATAAAGATTCATTCCTAAAAGTGTCTTTCCTTGTAGGTGTAAGATAAGAATGTAAGGATCTTTTTGTAGCCAGAAACAATGCTCTGAGTGGAAAAGCTCCAGTGGCCAACAGGACCCGGGGCTAAGAAAGTTCTGAGGTCATGCACCCCTGAGATGCTGCTTTCACTTAAGTGGAGCCTTGGTGCCACAGCTAGAACCTTGCCCTTGTTTTTACACCTCCTGTTTATGGGCTGAATTGCCCCCTCCTCCCCCATATGTTGAAGTCCTAACTCCCAGGGCCTCAAAATGGGACTGTATTTGGAGATAGTGTCTTCAAAGAGATGATTAAGTTAGAATGAAGCCATTAGGGTGGACCCTGATCCAATCCGACTGGTGTCTTTGTAAGTAGAGGAGATTAGGACACAGAGAGAGACACCAAGGATGCCCACACACAGAGAAAAGACCACGTGAAACCATGGCAAAAAGACGGCCATTTGTAAGCCAAGCAAAGAAGCCTCCCGAGGAAACAAACCTGCTGCCATCTTGATCTTTGGCTTCTAGTCTCCAGAGCTATGAGAAAATAAGCGTCTGCTGTGTAAGCCGACCAGCGTATGGTGTTTTGTTACGGCAACCCGGGCAGACTGAGATGCCCCTAAATCCCCGGAGCCAGCGTTCGCCTCTGAGGAGAGGGACCAAGGCCAGGAGGGGTGCTTGGCAAGGCTGATGCCAGTCCACAGGAGACTTCTCTGCAAATTAGAAAAGGTGCCCTTTCCTCTAGACCTGAAACACAGCCACACATCCGTATGACAGCTGGGCCCTCCAGCTGCCCAGCCATCGCAGCCCCCCTAACTGTCCTAGTGGTGAGTCCACCATATTTTTCTGCCACAGAAGCTCTACTTGCTTCCCAGCCTTGGTGGCCCTGGTACTTGGGAGCTGACCTGAGTACCTTGTGGGGCACTCCTGCAGAGAAGTGGCCAGCCCAGTGGCTGTTCGTTGTGTCTTTCTGGCCCCAGCACTAGCCCTGACCCTGGGCTGGTTTTATGATTGAAGTCCGGCTGTCTGCACACTGTTTCCTGAGCGAGACTGTAAAAGTCCTGATGAATTTTACAGGAGTTCATCACACATGGTGGAAACCCCCGGGGCCAGGTGGCACAGCCACTCTCAGAGAGAAGGTGAGAAAAATGAATGGATGGACAGACGGATGGATGCCAGGCTGTAACAGAGGTTATTGACCAGACATTGAATGAGCTCCTCCCGTGGTAAATGTTCTAGTCGGTGCTAGGGAGACTGCATAGGGAAACCAGTTATCGTTCTGGCCCTCCAGACACCTCAGTTTTAGGGAGAAGGGAGCCATATGCTGTAGCTCTGGATGAAAGGCAAACTGGGTTTGATGCAGAAATGGAGGTACAAAGAAGGCATGTTCTGTGTCTTGGGAGAGGGAGGTCAGTAAAGGATCCTTGGACACTCACCAAACTACAAACAGCAGGGGATTGTCTCAATATAATAAAGGCCGTATATGAAAATCCCACAGCCAACATCATACTCAATTGTGAACCAAAAACAAAACAACAACAGCAACAACAAAAACCAACGTACAATGAAAGAAATAAAATGCATGTATTTTGGAAAGGAAGAAGTAAAAATGATCTCTGTTGACGCATGACACGATCTTGTACGTGGAAACCCCGAAAGATTCCATAAAGAAAACCTCTCGGAATTAACGAACGAATTCAGCAGAGTTGCAGGATACAACATCAACACACAAAGATCAGCTGTGTTTCTATCCACTACCAGTGAACAATCTTGAAAGGGATATTAAGGAAACAATTTACATTGACAATGGCCTCACTTACTCGATCCCTAGCAAAATCCCAATGGCATTTTTTGCAAAGATGGAAAAAAAAAATCATCCTAAAATTCATATGGAATCTCAAAGGACCCTGAGCAGCCACAACAATCTTGAGAAAGTGAAACAGAGGGAGGCCTCACAACTTTCTGATTTTTAAAACATATTACAAATCTGCAGTAATCACAACAGTATGGCACTGGCATAAAGTCAGACGTGTAAAACGATGGAACAGAATACTTATGAAGTCAGCCCTCACATATATGGTCAGATGAGCTTCAACAAGGCTGCTAAGGCTACACGGTAGGGAAAGGATGACTTTCCATAAGCGATGTGGGGAAAACTGGATATCTACATGCAAAAGAATGAAGTTGGACCCTTACTTAACTCACAGCATATTAAAAAATTAACTCAAAATAGTTTAAAGACCTAAACATGAGATTTAAAACTGTGAAGCCTCTAGAAGAAAACATGGGGAAAAATCTTCATGACGTTAGGTTTGGCCATGATTTCTTGAATATAGCACTAGAGGCACAGGCAACAAAAGCAAATATAGAGAAATGAGACTACGTCAAACTTAAAAATGTCTATGCAGCGGAGGGAGCAATCAACAGAATGTAAAGGCAAGCTACAGAGCGGGAGAAAATATTTGCAAACCATAGACTGATAAGGGATTAATATCCAGAATATATAAAGAACTCCTACAAGTCAACAGCAAAAGGCAGGCAATCCAACTAATAAATGGGCAAAGGACTTGAATAGACATTTCTCCAAAGAAGATCTACAACGGGCCGACAAGCATATGCAAAGATGTTCAACATCACCAAGCATTAGGGAAATGCACATCAAAACCATGATGAGTTATCATCTCATCATGTTAGGAAGGCTACGGTCAAACAAACAAACCAAAACCAACCAACCAACCAACCAACCAACCAACAAACAAAACAGAAAAGAACAAGTGTTGGTGAGGTTGTGGAGAAATCAGAACTCTTGTGCACCGTTGGTGGGATTGGAAAATGGTGCAGTGGCTATGGAAAAGGGTATGGAGGTTCCTCAAAAAATTAAAAATGGAATTACTGTGGGATCCAGCAATTCCACTTTAAAGTATGTATCCAAAAGAATTCAAAGGCAGAATTTTAAAGAGATATTTGCACACCAATGTTCATTGTGGAATTATTCATAATGGCCAACTTGGGAGCAACCCAAGTGTCTGTCCATCAACAGGTGAATGGATATAGCCAAGGTGGTATATACATACAATGGGATATTATTCAGCCTTAACAAAGAAGGAAAGCCTGTTATCTGCTGCAACACGGATGAAGCTGGAGGACATCGTGCTAAGTAAAATAAGTCAGTCACAGAAAGACAAATACTGCGTGACTTCACTTACACGAAATATCAAAAGTAGTCTAACTCTTTTTTTTAGATCAGCCTTTAATAACGCTTGGTATTAAAAGGCAAAGTGAAATGGGTTTAACTTTGGCCTAAACTAACTCCGTGTTCTGTTCGGATTTACTCTTCATCCAATATAATGGTACAGCCCCACCTCAGCCCACCCCCTGGCCACCCCCTCCTCCCGCCCCCACACCTTGAGGCACAGAAACAGAAAGTTGAATGCTATTTGTCAGGCCTGGGGAGAAGGAAAAGGAGAGAGTTGTTTTTCAATGGATTTAGGATGTCGGTGTTGTGAGATGAAAAAGTTCTAGAGATTTGTTGCAGGACAATGTGTATAGATTTAATACTACTGGGCGGTACACTTAAAAATGATCACGATTTGGGGCGCCTGGCTGGCTCAGTCAGAGGAGCATGCAACTCTTGATCCCGGGGTTGTGAGTTCGAGCCCCACATGGGGTGTAGGGATTGCTTAAATAAATAAAACTTAAAAAAATATTTTAAAAAATGATCACGATGGTAGGGGTGCCTGGGTGGCTCAGTTGGTTAAGCGTCCGACTTCGGCTCAGGTCATGATCTCACCATTCGTGGGTTTGAGCCCCATGTCAGACTCTGCTGATAGCTCAGAGCCTGGAGCCTGCTCCCGATTCTGTGTCTCCCTCTCTCTCTGCCTCTCCCCACCACCTCTTGAAAATAAATAAACATTTAAAAAAAACTTGTCTTGGGGTGCCTGGGTGGCTCAGTTGGTTAAGCGTCCGACTTCAGCTCAGGTCATGATCTCGCGGTTCATAGGTTTGAGCCTTGTGTTGGGCTCTGTGCTGGGCTCTGTGCTGACTGCTCAGAGCCTGGAGCCTGCTTCTAATCGTGTGTGTGTGTGTGTGTGTGTGTGTGTGTGTGTGTGTGTCTGCCCCTCCCCAGCTCTCACTCTGTCTCTCTCTCTCTCAAAAATAAATATTTAAGAAAAATGATCACGATGGTAAGTTTTATTTATGTGTTTTTTTTATCATAGTATGTATGTATTTTTTTTTTCAAAGATTTTATTTTTAGGTAATCTCCATACTCAATGTGGGGCTCAAACTCACACCTCTGCGATCAAGAGTCACATGCTCTACCAACTGAGCCAGCCAGGTGCCCCTGATCATAATTTTTAAAGTGGAGATTTCAAATACAAGACATCCCATGGTAAGAAATCTCAGGAGAGCTCCTCTGTGCCATTATAAGCTATATATTTAGAAAATCAGCACCGGTTCTAATGGACACTAAAAGCTGCAACTTCTCAGCGACAGCTTCCACTGAAATGATGCTAGGTACAAGGGGAGCCGTAGCTTTTAAAAAAGAGAGGAAAGATTCTTCGAGGCGGTGATTTTCGAGCTGGATGTTAACATCAGAAGGGTTTCAACAGGCAGAGGAGTGGGAGACGGGGAGAATGCTTGAAGCAAGGGAAAGTTCTTCAGGCAAATGAGGTTGGGAGGAGAAAAAGGGGGGTGCGTTTGCAGGGCAAGTGAACTCATGTGGCTGGAGGCAGTAAGGAGACAGGACAAAGCGAGTCTGAGGAAGGCAGGGGGAGTACGTGAGAGCACTAGCCAGCAGAGCTGAGTCCCAGCATGGTGGGGGTGGGGGTGGGGGTGGGGGTAGAACCTCTCCCAGGCGGGAGATCGGATTCACCTACAGCCAGGCGGATCACGCGCGACCTTCCCTTGAACCCCGCCAGGAAATCACCGCGAAATCCCTCATTCCCATAAATTAAAGACGACCACGGTAGCAAGACAGATCGACAGATCGAGGGCAAACAACAGTGGCCTCACAGCTGTCCCTGCCAGCAGGGATCTTTAACACCCATGGGCCCTGGGGCTGGGAGTGTTTGCGGTAAGACAACATCACACTGGTCTCCTAAATCAGTTTTGTGCTGTGAACCAACAGAAGGTCTCTGAGTGGGAGCCAGAGACCCCTGCTTTCCTGATCATTTATTTGAGCTAATCAGCTCCACTTCTAGTGGGGGTTGATAGGGGAGCAGCTGGGACTGGCAGAAGGAGAGGGAAGAGCAGAGAACGTTCCTCTTGAAACAAACTTCCAGTAACTTTCTGTTACTGGAGCCGCCTCCGCCGGCCAGTACGGGGCCCTTTCGCCAGGCACGACTCACCCCCCAACCTTCCCAGCAGAACTCTGGGGTCCAAGCTCCTAACTGAGGACAACTGGATTTTGGGACGAGGGATAACTGCAAGACGTTCCCATGTCTTATACCCAAGTTCAGCAATTTCTGAGTCAGTGTATTTGAAATATTCACTTCCATCGACCCCCTTATGTTCTGAAGGTTGGTTCTGGAAACATGGGCCTAATAACATTCAGAGCGGCTATTTATTGAACTCATGTGCCAGGCACAGTGCTAACCTCAGGGATCAGTGCATTTAACCTTCACAGTGACTCTGTATGGAAGGTGCTTTTGTTATGATACCATTCTGCAGCTGGGGAAACAGAGGCTCAAAGCAATGAAGAAGTTTTCCAAAGTCACGCAACCTGTCTGCCTGCCTCGTGAAGAATTCTGGAAAACACATTTCTTTTTTTTTTTTATGTTTATTTATTTTTGAGAGAGACAGAGTGTGAGCAGGCAAGGGGCAGAGAGAGACAGAGACACAGAATCTGAAGCAGGCTCCAGGCTCTGAGCTGTCGGCACAGAGCCCCATGTGGGGCGTGAACCCACAAACAGTGAGGTCACGACCTGAGCTGAAGTCGGACGCTCAACCAATTGAGCCACCCAGGCGCCCCATGGAAAACACATTTCTAATCCATGGTTGATTAATCTTCAGAGATAGTTTAGCAAGGGCACGTGAGACACTCGCACAGCGCAAAATGCGGGTGGTGTCAAACCCTCAGTAATCAAGAGAAATAATATCTTAATGCAACGTTTTTAAAAAATCAAAGTTAAGGGGCCCCTGGGTGGCTCAGTTGGCTAAGCGTCCGACTTTGGCTCAAGTCAGTCATGATCTCGCGGTTCGTGGGTTCGAGCCCCGCGTCGGGCTCTGTGCTGACAACTCGTAGCCCGGAGCCTGCAGCCTGCTTTGGATTCTGTGTCTCCCTCTCTCCCCACCCCTCCCCCCTGCCCCCGCTTGTGTTCTCTCTCTCAAAAATAAATAAGAATAAATAAATAATTTAAAAACTTAATGTGGAAAAAAAAATCCCTGCGGAACAAAATATCAGAATTTTAAATAGAGAATGCAAGCCGTGACTCAGGATCAGTGGAGTGGGATGGGGGTTCTTTCCGGGTTTGTTTCCCGTGAGCTGGATTCCAGATTCCTAGAGCTGGCTGTGAACCTTGCTCACCTGCTTTCCCCTTTCTTCGGGCTCTTAAGAAGCTGATTTTTCCTGCCTCGGCCCCCTCCAGTTCAATTCCAAAGGGAAAGACTCAAGCAACTAGCTGGGCTGTAAAGATTCCCAAGCTGAACAGAGAGAGTGGGTCGGGAAGCCTAAGAATGAATGAAACTCAGCTTGCCGTGCCCTGCCCGACTGCTGTTGCCATCGCTGCTGCTCCTGAGGGGACCCGGATGGACGGGGATCCCGGGGCCCATGAGAATCTGCACCGCCAACCCCCCCCCCCCCACCAGAGGCTGACCCTGTGAAGAGCTGCAGGGCATTCAGTGGAGGGTGTCCTTGTGCTCTTGGGATGGTCACCTGCTTGGCACGGGAGCTCACTCCCTAATGCAGTGCCACAGGCCACTCGCCCGAAGGAATGATGACACATTTGGGTCTGGCTGAAACACAGAATGATTTTGCCTCAGCCCAGCCCCTTGCCTGTGCCTTCTGGTGCCTCGGCTCCCAGTTCCCTGGAAAGCGGCTGCCCGCCCCTCCCCCTCCCCCTCCCCCTCCCCCGGGGTGGCTCAATCAGTTAACCACCGGCTCTTGATTTTGGTTCAGGTCATGATCTTGCAGGTTCGTGAGACCCAGCTCCGCGCCAGGCTCCACGTGCTCTTAGTGCGGAGCCTGTTTGGGATTCTCTCTCTCCCCCTCTCTCTGTCCCCCCACCGCCCCCAGCTCATGTGCGCTCTCTCTCAAAATAAATAAATAAACTTAAAAAAAAAAGTGGCTAGATGCATCGGGGGAAGATGTGGGCAGGGGAGGTACCGGGCAGGCGCCACGGAGGGGAGAGCTCTTCAACTGGGCACAGAGCCAAGTCGCTGAGAGTCCCTTGGCGAGGAGAAGCAGAAAGTGCCCCATCTCGGCACATCTCCAGCCAGGGCTAGGAATAGTTCAGGATTTAACCAGCTGGAGATTTAAAGGGCCCTCCTATCAGGCAGCCAGGAGGCCTGTGGTCACTATCATCCATCGTGAGCGTGTTGAGGGGCTTCTTTAAGCACGGAGAGTGAATATTTCCGAATGAGGATTCTGTTTGAAATCTGCTGAAAGGTGCGGGCTTTGGGGTCTGAGGTCTAGGGTTTGAGCTCGGTTCTAGGGTTACCAGATTTGCCCGGGATTGAGGGGTTTCCTGGGATGCTGGATTTTCAATGCTAGCCCCGGAAAAGTCCTGGGCAAATCCAGATTAAGTGGGTCACTATCTAGACTCCATTCTAGCAGGGTTCCCCTCAAACTCTGTCTCTCCTTTTCCACGCGTATAGGACGGAGATGCTGATCAGACCTGCTGTACCAACTTCACACACTGGCGGGACCCAAAAGAGCTAAGGTGTTTCATGCAGCACCTCGGAACCCCACACCCCGCCCCCCGCCATCAGAGCACATCCAATGCTAGACAGGCAGCTTCTTCTCCCTCTCAGTTTGAGCCCTTTGGGGTGTGAGACCTTTGCATTCATCTCTGCGTCCCCGGCGCCTTGGGCAGTGCATGGCGAAGAGAAGATTCTCTGGGAAGTCTGTGCTACATTGAAAGTGCTTCGCAAAGCAAAGCACAGAGTGCTCTTGTTGACTGGGTGGCACTCTCCTCTTCTACCTGCCCCTGTTTAGCCCCGTGAGAAGGTCCTCTAGAGGTTCAGACAGACAGACCCTGCTCCAAGGATGGCTGTGAGGAGGACACAGCGGGCAGTGGGGACAGGAGGCACGGGCACAGCCTTGTTCTTAACACGCTGACCTGCTCTCTTGGCCCAGGCACGGGCAGAGTGATACCTTGTGGGCAGTATGTCCCCAATCTTGATACCCCATCTCCTCCTTACCCCTTGCCTCTCCCATCCTGGTCCAGGCCTGCTTCTCTGCCTCTAGCCTCCTGGAGACATAGAGTCCTGGCTCTGCTTGACATCCCAGGGTCCCAGCCTCGTCCTAGCCCTCCGAGCCCCCATCTCAGCTGACTCCTCTGCCGAGCAAACCCTTTGGCTCTGGGACCATTTGGAGCCTCCCGGGGCATGGTGGGGAGAAGCATGAGCCAGAGGCAGCCCGGATTCAGGAAAGCCCCTCTCCAGCCCTTGCCCGCCTGCACTATCCCACGTATCCTCCCAATCTTTGTGGATCTTATTTCACTCACTTGCTGAAATAATCTTCCCGGGGTCCAGGGGTGCTGGGGGCGCAGAGACAAACCCCATCACCAGAGAATCCTGGACCTCTGAGTAGAAGGAACCCCAAAGGTAACTCCTGCCTTTGCGTAGATGAGAGATTATCGTTTGCAATTCCTGGTCAGGACAGCTCGGCTCAGAGAGGGAAAGCAACCAAGCAAAGGAATGTTCAGCTGCTCCTCAGCCACATACCTGAACTCTCCTTTTTCCGTCTGGTTGACTTCTTCTCCGTCTCGTGGGCAGTGCTCCCCAGGACCTCGTAGTCCTCGCCTGGGCCTCCCGTGGTGTCCACCAGGCCCGGGCTGCTGGCCCCCACGTCCCTGGAGCCCCCAGCTGGGCCCGGGTTGAGCCTGCGCCGGGCCTCTGAGACAGGGAAGTGCCAGTCGGGGGGCTGTGGGAAAGCGGGGTGCTGTTCAGTGAAGACGCGCTCCTCCCGGGGAAGGCTGTGTGGGGCGGCTGCCAGGCAGGAGGCTGAGAAGTCGGGGTACGCTGCCGTCGCTGTCGCCGGGAAGTCTGGTTTCTGGTGGAAGGAGAACGGTGTTGGCGGGTAGTGGGGCAGCCCCGAGGCCCCACTGCCTTCAGAGTGGGGATTTCGAAGGCAGCCCCAGACCGGGGCCGGGGGGGTGGGGGCTCCTCATGCAGCTGCTGGCCACGGGATCCATCTGGGGGGTCTGTCGCTGCGCGCCTCAGTCTTTTCAAAGTTTTGATTCTTACGCTTTTTATATTCAAGTTTTGAACAATGCCAAAAAAAAAAAAAAAAAAAAAAAGATAAATAAATAAGAGGGGAGAACGATCAACGGAAAATTCACCCCAGGAACCAAAACCAAAACGAAAACTGAAGTCTCTCCTTCAAGTAGGCACGCATGTGGCCAGCCACGCGTCTGGGTGCGGGCACACCTATGTCAGGCTTCACTCCTGGCCTCCTGCCCCTCCCCGACACGCCAGCCTGCCTAGTGGGGTCCCCTGCACGTGTATGTGTCGCCGATGACACTAAAACATTTTCACTGTGTCAGCCCAGACGCACCAGCTGATGAGCGCCCGTCCTGGAGCCCGCAGCAAATGCCTGCTGAGGGCTGGACCAGGGCTGTGAGGCACACTTTTAAATCCTGCGGTGGGGAGAGAGTGACACATTTCTGAAGTGAAACATGAGAGAGGAGAGGGAGGGGTTAACCAGCACACACACGATCCCCTCCAACCAAAACCCCGAGCAGGCAACTATTAATCATCAGAAACCTTATATGCACATCTAATGGGATTTGCAGATGGAGACTTTTAAAGAAACATTGTCTGTATTGCGTTTTTTTAATTTTAAGGGGAGAGAGCAGTGCGCGCACACACACAACTTCTTTAATGTGCCTCCTGTACGCTATGAAGTTATTTTATTGCGCTGTTAACAAAATTCCCCAAGTCTTGGATTTGGAAAAAGCCTGAAGTCAGATCCAGAATCCATCAAGTGCCAAATTCCAGGGAGTGAAGCAGGGAATAAATGCAAGAGACAAGTTTGCTGATTGCATTTGATTTAAAGGCCCTTCTGCTGCTGCTTGCAAAAAGGAAGGTGGATTAAAAGAAATCTTTTTTTTTTTTCAAGTCTCAGCGGCCCACTAGGGACTGTAGCATAGAGAAAGACACTCCAGAAAAAAAAATTCTTTCTCTCTGCCCAAAGTGACATTCCCACTTTCTCAGTAACTTAAAAAAACAATCAGATTCTTCCTTCCGTTCTTTAACCCCAACTTACATGCCAATTAGCTACGATCTTCTCTAGGTTGCATGTGGGGGGCGGGGGGGGCGGGGAGGGTTTCAAGTCATTTTTCTCCACAGCAAAGGGAAGGTTTTTAGAATAAGGTTCTTGACGTTTCTCTAGGCCCCCTAACCTTCACCCACCTGCTTCCCCTACCCCACTCCCAGAGGCCAAGGCTTCTGTGGAATCTAGGGCATGGAAATAGGAATCAGGGAGATTCTCCCTCCCAAAGGGGTTCTCCTTGGCAAACGATCATATGGTCTTTCTGGCTGGTGCCTGTCACAGGACAGCCAACTGCCATTTCAACCGGTCAATCGGTCTACTTAATCCCCATGCCCTGCTGGTCTCTAAGGAGGGTTAATATAATTTCTGGGAGGATGACATTCCAAGCACACGGGCCGAGCTCCCCTCCCACCGAATATTTCCACGGCCCAGAGCAGCAGGATCAGGACGTAACTGTGTGCTGGCCGGTTCCAAAGACGCCAGGAGGGCCCATGGGTCTCAGCCCCGCAGCCCAGAGGCCGCACACACATTCTTCATTAAATCGGCATGTGGTTTCTGGAATGGGCAGGGTGTCGTAGGCCAGGAGAAGAGGTGGGATCATTGCCACAAACCAGACTCATCTCCCTGCTTTGCCCGGGACTTAGCTGTCAAACACACATTTCTCCTCGGAACCTTGTGACTCTCCAATTATGGGTAAATTAGGAATCACGATCTATATTTTACGAATGAAAGCGAGGCTCCAATAGATGAAGCAGGCTGTTCCGAATGACAGAGCGAAGAAAGGGAAGAACCAGGAGGCGCCCTCGGGCGTCCGGCTGTCCAGTCTGGAGCAGCCTGACACACAGGAAGGAGCACGGACTTTGGGGTCAGACCAATGCGAGTTCAAACCCTGGCCCACCACTTCCCAGCTGCGCGCCCTGAGAGAAATCACCTCACCTCTCTGAGCTTCTGTTTCCTCAGCTGGGATGACTGTCCTAGCTGACATTCACCCAGTGATCTCAGCGCCTCACTCATATTCCCCCCAAGGGATCCCCACAAAAGCCCTCTCCTCAGAATGCCCGCCCCACCCACAGCTGAGAATTTAAATGAATCGGTTCTGCGAAGCAGAGCCCCAAGTAGGTGATAGATCAACACAGCTCCCTTCCTAACGTAGCCCCTCCTCCTTAACTCGAGGATTCCCAAAGGAGACTGTGGACAGGGAGGAGCACTGAGGAAATTCTACTGAAACAGCCTTTCGAGTTCCCTCGAGGGAGGCTGGAGGCTCGGGGCTGTGGGGGTTCTAGAAGGAATTCACAGGAGGCTGGGAGGAAGCCCTGGCCTGTCAGCTTCCCTAGGAGAACCTTCCCTGGGGGGCTGGCCCAGCGGCTGTAACCCGACTCCGGCTCCTCTGGCCTCCCTCGGCAGCTGGCCCAGGGAACCGGCCCAGGGAGGCCCAGCCTAGGCCCTCACCCCTGGAAGAGGTGGGCCGAGGGGTCAGGGGGGCAACGGGAGGGGGGCGGCAGGGGTGAGGAGCGCTGTGCTGGGCCTGGCACCCCCCTGCACCCCGGCGCCCTCGCAGCTGCCCACGTCTGTCAGCCACCCTGCGGGGTGCGGCCTGGGGGCCCCCCCTGCTGGCCTCTACATCTTCCTGACAGGCCCCTCTTCTGAGGCCAGGAAAAAACAACAGTCCCTCCCCCGACGGCAGCCCATTTGTTAGATGAAGGCCGGGCACCAGCACCTTTAACCTCCTCAAAGTCAGCATTTCCCCCTCAAGGCCCCCGCAGGCCCCCGGGACAGAGATGGATGGAAACGACCGTTTGTGGAAAAAAGCCCCGTGGTTCCGCGGCCAAGCGGCCAAGGGGAGCAGGCTTTTCAGGAAGGGAGGGGACCCCGCTTCTGGCTGTTGTTGGGGTGGCAGGAGGAGGAAGAGGAAAAGCGTGCGTCAGGACGATGGTCGGCCGGGCCACACCTGAACCATCCCAAGGAACTTTTGGAATTTCCCCCATTGTGCGAGAAGACAGGCAGGCGTGTCCTTGGCGCCACAGACCTGCTTCCGCAAGCACGAGCTTGGCCACCCCACCCACCTGGGCCTGGAGCTTCGGGGGTGTCCGCGGGAGAGCCTGGGGCTCAAGGTGCGGCCTGGCCTTTCATCAGCTGTGTGGCCTCAGGCAAGTCACGTGGCTCTCCCGAGCCTCAGTGGTCTCACTGGCAAAGGGAAGATGACAGTTCCAGCCTCCTGTGGCTGCTGTGAGGAGAAACGACCTGATGTCCGTGACAAGAGTTGGCGCACATTAACCGGTGATACACGTGAGGATCCTTATGCCTTCCCTTTCCTTATTCCGCTGGAACACTGGGCAGGTCACATCTCCATGGAGGATGATGACGGCCCAGCCCAGCCCCTCAATCCCTTCTTCTACAACAGAGGGTCACAATCATGGCCTCGGGAACCGGGAGAGCATGGGTTCAAATCCCGGGTCCGTCATGAATGAACGGAATGGCTTTGAGGAACTCACTTTGTTACTTGAGCCTCAGTTTCCTCGTCTGTCAAGTGGGGACGAACTTTTTCCCTTCTTCATTAGGTTGCTGAGAGACATGTTGGAGGTGACCTAGGAAAGCTCTCACCGTTGCCTGCGATACAGTTTTTAGTGGTAGAATCTGGATGATCGTGATGCAAATACGTGTAACTGTTGTCTCCAGGACAACTCCAGAAGGCCCTGTGAAATATCTGTATGCCACCCAGAGGGAAAAGATGACGCCCTTAGCATTCACTCACACAGTAGAGCGTGCGAATCGGACAAGACACCCGTTCCTGAGCAAGACCTTGAGGGATGGGACAGGAGACACACATGTTTTGAATAGGGTGGAGATCGTTCTGAATAAGGATGTTTACGTCTGGGCCTGTCCTTACGTTCCAGAAAACACCGAGTTTAATAGAGATAGTCACCTCAGCAGAAAATGTTCTCTCGTGTGCATCTCTTTTCAACCTTTGGTGCTGGCCGTCACGTGCCTGCTACCTAGATTGTGGGTGGCTGACTAGAAACCACAATAATACACACAGTGGCCTGCGTCTGAGCCCCGGCTCTTGGAGGTCATGTGACTTCAGTTCCCTCACCTGAAAAGCGGAAGCTCACTCAATAGATGAGGTACAGACATTCAGGAGGGGCTCTATAAACAGACCCCTTTATGGGTTTCTGTGTCCCAAGGAGTTAGGGGCATGCTGATTTGCAAAGGTGCAGGATGGTGTCGCCCACCCCCCCCCCTGCCCCGCCCCGCAGGGATGGGACAGAAGACCTCGTGTCACCGAGGAGTGGAGGCAGCTTTATGAAAATAACAAAAGGGAAAACACAGAGTCTATTATTTTCCCCAATAAAAGGAGTTTGAAGTGGCAGTCGAGCCTGGGATGACCATTCCTCAAAGTCATCAGGCACCCCAGCATGGTCACTCTTTTTTTTTTTTTAATTTATTTTTTTTGGAGGGGAGGGGCAGAGAGAGAGGGAAACACAGAATCTGAAGTAGGCTCCAGGCTCTGAGCTGTCAGCACAGCGCCTGACATGGGGCTCGATCGAACTCATGAACCTGGTCATGAGTTGAGATCATGACCTGAGCCGAGGTCGGGCACTCAGCCGGCCAAGCCACCCAGGCACTCCTCACGGTCACTTTTTCTGACCCAGACGGTCCCCTCATCCAGCTGGAAGTTCATGCTCAACTGTCACGTTGGCCTTCCAAGTGGCAGGAAGGAGGAAAGACAGAGGAGAGTTTCTTCATCTCTCTGCCCCATTCAAGGAGGCTTTCTGGAAGTCCTTGTTAACCACTGCTCTTCAGCCTCATTGGCCAGCACTAGCCACCTGGCCACCTGGAGCTGTGGGGGACACAAGCTCCCATAACCCTGCCTCTTCTTCCCTATCAGAAGCTGTCCTTCCTCAGAAAAAGGGTGTTGGGGCGCCCGAGTGGCTCAGTCGGTTAGGTGTCCGACTTCAGCTCAGGTCATGATCTCACGGGTCCGTGAGTTCAAGCCCCGCATCGGGCTCTGTGCTAATATCTCAGAGCCTGGAGCCTGCTTTGGATTGTGTCTCCCTCTCTCTCAGCCCTTCCTCCACTCACTCTGTCTCTGTCTCTGTCTCTCTCTCTCTCAAAAATAAATAAACATTAAAAACAAAGTTTTAAAAGGAAAAGGCGTTAAGGTAGAACAGTTACATAAAATACAGGGCGCCCAGTTAAGTATGTTCCCTGCAACCCTGGGGACATCCTTAGGCTAAAAATTAGTTGTTGCTTATCTGAAATTCAAATTTAACTGGGCGTCCTTCCCGTGCCCCTTCTCCACCCCACCCAAATCTGGCAATCCTCCTCTAAGGCCAGACCCATCTTTGGGCTGGAGAAGGCTCTGGCCGCACCTTCTGAGCCAAGATATTTGCTCTTTGACAGAGGGCCCTGGAAGGAGCTCTACAGGGAGCATTGCAGGGGGAGGCGAGGCAGTCGGGTAGGTCTGCCTTTGACTGTGGCCATCTAGGTGCTGGAGGAGCCCAGGGCCCCGCCGGGAAGGGTCTCCCTTGGAGGCCTTTTGAGTGAGACAAAGCAGAAGGGAGGAGGAAGGGCATCCAGGTGGAGGGAGTGAGGACGAAGGTGAGCGCCCCTGGGCAGGAAGTGCTGAAAGAGAGAAGGAGGGAGGCCTCCGCGCCCGGGAGACTCCAGAGCGGCCCGAGCTTCCCGGGACGCACTTTTCCAGCCCTTGCTTGAGAAGGCAGCAGTGCTGTTATTCGGGGGGAAACCAGCTAACCAGATAGGACAGCAAACTGGGGATTTATGTGGTGTGGGAACAGCTCGGGTTTCCCTCACTGTTTATCCAGCAGTATTTTTTAAAACAGAAATCAGCGCGCGGGTAACCACAGCTGTGAGTTACTGGCTCTGGCTGCGAGGGCTGTGTGCGTGGGGAGGGGGGGGTCCTCTCCGCAGCGCTTTGCTCTGCATGGGCTGGAAGTTGCTGAAGGAATGTGTCTCTCCCCGGCCAGGGTCCAGGTGGGAAGGTGGTTCTGGGTAGGTCCCTGATGGATTTCCCTTCCCTGGGATGAAGGCCAGCATCCCTGGGGCAGGTGGGACGGGTCAAGGCCCAAAGCCTTGCAGTTCACGCAGTCTCGGGGTCACGAACCCACTTGGGGCCAGGCAAGAAAACACAAGCCGGGGAAGCCAGCCGAGGGGGGAGGGGAGAGAAAGGGGTGCAGTAAGAAATAGAAGGGCCTCAACAGCTACTTGGCACTGACCATTTTGCCTTGCAAGAACGTTGCCCCGTGTTTACCATTTAAACAAAGAGCCATGACGCTAGGTTTGCACAGGCAATCTCTCCATTTTTAAATGTTGCGAATGAATTTAAAACACCACTCGTCAATTAAGACAGGCCTCTGGGCATGATGTGTTTCTCGAACTACTGATTCCCAATCTCCGGTCTTCCCCAAGTCTGCCGGCTCCCCATTCTACAGATGATAAAGCTGGGGTCCAGGAGGCCTAGTGGGTCCCCCAAAGGCTGCACAGGTTGCTGTTGGGAAAACCATGGAAACCTATCCAGTGATCTTTGCTCAAGCTCAAAGTTTCGCTGCCAAGCCCTCAGTCTTACGGAGCAGTTTTCAAGTGCTTTCTGAACATCTCTCATGTGTCCAGACATGCCATTGACAAACGCACCCATGACCTACCTGATCCTGGCAATGACCCTGGGGGAGCGGGACTGGCATTAATTCCATTTTTCACAGGTACGGAAACCGAGTTACAGTCTTCGGAAGGGTCGGATCCAGGGCCTCCAAATACAGATCTACGATTTTCCACCCCCAAACTTTGTCGTCCTTGGGGGATACAGCCCGAGACAGATAACAAACTCCTCCTACAAGGGACAGAAAATGGATGGGGTACTTGGGTAAACTGAATATTCTTCGTAACTTAAAGTTAATTGAAAATCCATAGGTTATCAATTTTCCAAGCAAGAGAATAGGAGGTATTTCAAAGAGCAATTATAGTAGGCACGGTTTAATCTTTCTTTGATGATTCTGACGGAATGTAATACCTCCGGGCATCATTATGAACACCAATAATTACTGCGTAGGCCTGGGAGACAAGCTCTCATCAATCCCCCCTGGCTGTTTGGGGCTGTTCGAGAAGACTGCAGTACAAGGGCCGAGAGCACATGTCTGCGTTCCACGCGGCTCCGCTCGCCCCGTCTTTGTTCCAGGGCCGTGTGGCGGCAACGAACTTCCCCTTCATCTCCTGTGAAATGGGGCTAAGGCCCCATTCTGTACTCACTGGACAAGCTTCTACTTAACAAACGGCCTCAGATCTCACAGCATCAGGGCAGGAAGGAGCTTCAGATCAAAGTAGGTACTAGCTGTATCTTACCACGGAGGAGTCTGAGACCCAGAGAGGTTAGGGCCCTCGTCCAAGCTCACGCAGCCAGGGAGGGCTGCTAGAATCTGGGTTTTCTGCTTCTTAGACTTTCCTGAACACCACACTGAGGCCGAAGAGACTTAGGAGAACTGAAAGATTAACGTGGCGACAGCCGCACACAGAGACGCCAGGGAGCTCTCTGGCCACAGAGAAGCAAAGGTCAGAGCTCCCCAGTGTCGGGAGAGGAGCTGCTCGAGTCCGGAGAGGAGGCGAACCCACCATGAGGTTTATGGTTTCATGAATGTCAGAGCATTTTAAAATGTGGTAATTTCGAGTGCGCAGCCTCCCAGGGCCTTTCTTCTTTTAATTGAAGAAATAAACAATCTCCCCTAAGGCATGCTTGGCCGAGGAGAAAGGCAGGTGCAATGTTCACCAAGGAGAGCAGCAGCCTGGCAGGACTCTGTGTCACGAAGAAGTAAAATGTCCGAGGAAACAGAGAGCAAGCTAGCTCTGCCTGAGCCCCGGGAGAAGCGGGTCGCAAGGGGTACACCACACACATAAGCGTGTGAACATACGTGCACCCCTCCTGCCTGAGCCCTGTGAGGCCCTACACAGAGCCCAGATATTTGGGCCACGGGTCACACAAAGTCAAACACAGAGAGGCTCAGGGCACCAGCACCCACAGGTACGTCCGTGACAGATGCTCTCAGAGATGCTGCTACAGGTAACTTACCTTAATGGCAGTACCCACGTCATCTGGGCGGGACTACCAAAGCTGGGGCAGGCACAGCCACACGTGCCCGATCAAGGGACTCCCAACCACATGCACGCACAGCTAGACGTGCTAGGAGGCGCCCCAGGACAGAAGTGTCCCCACATCCTTCTCTCTCTATGCAAGCGAACGTTTGCCTTCACCAGGTGCAGCGAGGTATCGTTTTATCAGTCCCAACGCTCAGATGGTGGGGCACAGAGATGAGCTCTGAAACTCTGCTGTGCATGGGCTCTCTGGTTTCTCACACCCGCAGCCACACCCACGCATGCACACACCCTTGCATGTCCTCAGCCTCGGCTTAGCTGGGGCGCCCAACGTGCGGTTACATTTTCCAGGAGCAACACACAGTATGCCCCTCCCCTGGCCGCTTAACCCGCGTCGCAGCTCCCACCCTTGGTGTCCGCCGTCAATGTCCCAGTTCTTGGACCTTCAAAGCTTCTCACACCCTGGTCAAAGGGTCTTGCCTTACAGCCTCTGGGGGTGCTTTCACCTACACTGAGAGGATGACAGAAGAAAAACTCGTCCCAGGGTTTCAGGCTGGGACATTTTTGCACTAGAACAGAACAATGGGCCCCGGGGTGCCATCTGGTGGTCAGAAGCAGGATGGCAGCGCATTCTACAAAGACCTGGGATCCACTCTTCCAGAGTGTCAGGACCTGCTTGACCCTAGAATGGTGAGGGAGGGATGGGAGGTGTCAAGCTTCTGTGACTCCTGTGGCCTCACAGCTGCATGAAGTCGTGGAAGGCGGGGAGAGAGCTGCAGGTTACTGAACCACTCTCCTCCAAGACAGCCCCAGACTTCCGTCTGCCCCAACTTCTATTTTCTGAATTTTAAATGGAAGACAAGTGAAAGCCAGTGGACTGGACTGGCTGTCCTCACGCCAGTCCTGTGCTGTCCCCTGCCAGTGAGACTTAGTGGCACAGCTGGAAGGCAGATGTTATCAGTGCCTGCATTTGCCTTGTTCGCGCCCACGTAGGCCCAAGAAATCACCTGCAACAGTACCTACCGTAAGGGGGCGTCTCTAATACGGAAAAAGGAATTCCTGCCCCACTAAATTCAAGGACCGGGTTTGAGAATTAAACACAACGATGCATTTTTCTGTTGCAAAATGCTGCAATGTGACCAAAGGAGCTTGAGGGGTAATGTCTGCTTTCTTAGGTAGACCATGAAGGGTGGCCACGTGTTCCTTCCCGTCAGATCTCGCGGTGACAGTGGCAAGGGCAGACCTTTGGACTGGAAGAAGTCCTGGTCTTCGCTGGGCACAGGGTTGGCTTGGCCAAGGAGCCCCCAGGCACTGAAGACAGTCTGATGCTTCAATCCTTGATTCCACAGCCGCTGACTGGGAGCCTTCCTCATGGCAGGCATGCAACGAATGAGGCATGGTGTGGCCTCATGGGGTGTGGAGGTGGGGACGGGGAAAAGGGCAGACAGGGCCTGGGCCGCAAGGAGCTCCTGGAGGGCCGTCAGGGTGGGAGTGGCGTGATCAGATCTCCACACTGGAAAAATCTAGTAGTATTGCCAAGAACGTTTCCAGGCTGGCAAGTTGATAATGACCATCATGCTGCTGAGGGCCAGCAGGGCCCAACTCAACTCAGAGTCTGAAAGGCTCAAACAGCTGCTTTCCCTGGACAGGGCTGGCCTTCGAAGGTCCAGGGAGGGTGGGGCTGGAGCAGGGAGGGGAAGGAGGGGTAGGACTCCGGAGGCCCAGAGGAGGGAGGAAAATAGGTGAGCTCTACCTAGGTGGTAGTGACGAGGGAACATAACGCAAGCTGAGAGCAAAGTACAAGCTGGTACACAACCCCCCTCCCCAGGTGGGATGCGTGTGCTATCCCTCGGACAATCCTGGCTCCCCAAGAACAAAGGAAAGAGGTTTAAGTGCTTGCTATGGTGACGCAGGAGACGAAGGCAAATGAAAAATTAAATTTTCTTACTGCTTATAGCCCACCGGCAAGTCCTTGAAACAGGCAGCCGTGACCTCCCTCTAGGAGCTCAGCTGCCTCAATGATGACACTTTGCTGCGGGCAAAAGGGAATCTTGGCTTACCATCATCCTGACCCCCTAGGATCCTGTAATCTACTTTCACATGTAAAAACTCCTTTGGAGGGGCACCGGGTGGCTCTGTCGGTTGGGCGTCTGACTTCGGGTCGGGTCATGATCTCGCCGTTCCTGAGTCACAGCCCCGAGTTGGGCTCCGTGCTGACGGCTCTGAGCCTGGAGCCTGTTTTGGATTCTGTGTTTCCCTCTCTCTGTCTGCCCCTCCCTCACTCATGCTCGGTCTCTCTCTCTCTCTCTCAAAAATAAACATTAAAAAAAATCCTTTGGAAACTTCCTTCATCTCAACTCTCCCAAGATATATGCTGGCAATCCTACTCCAAGCTTAGGACACTCTGATATACATCTGAAGGGTCTCATGACTGAGGTTTTACTAAACGGTAATAAATGGCATTTTCCTAACACAGCTAGCCCCTCAAGGTCCTGGAGACTTTGCTTCTAAAATTCCTTAGAGACTTATGCTCTTCCTAACCCCACCGAGCCTGAGGGTATATAAACAGCCACACCTCACAACCCCAGTGCAGCCCTTTCTGCCCTCAGATTCCTTTCCCCGTGCTTTAATAAAATCACCTTTTTTGCACCAAAGACATCTTCAAGGATTCTTTCTTGGCTGTCAGCTCCAAATCCCACCATCACCCCAAGACACCCATCAGTAGGGGTGTGCGTCAGGAGGGATGGGAAAGAACAAAGCAAGAATGCGCACGGGGGAGCCTAATCGGCAGTGGAAAACAGGAAAAAACCGGAAGGGAAGGTTCAGGGTCCCTGAGAACGAGAGTGCAGAATGGAGAATGTGGATAAGGAGTCCAGAGGGCAACGGAAGGGGCTGAGGTTGTAGGGGGCCGGGGGGGGGGGGGGCGGGGGGGAGTGTTTGTACAAGGCTCGCTGGGCGGTGGGCTAGGGGAGGCAGGGCTTGCAGGGGGCAGGGGAAGCGAGGCAGGAGGTCCGGTGGGGAATCAGGGAGAGAAATGGACTGAGGTGAGCTGTTGCAGGTGGGGGCATGGAAGACAGTGGGGCTGCAAGGGGCTCAGACAGAAGGCTCTGAAGGGGGCTGGGAGCACTCGCCCTCTCTTCCTGTTCCCTGGGGAAGCAACTATGGGGTTCGACAGGTCTCTAGGATTTGGCACTGGAATGCCCCTGGGTTGGCAGAAAGCTCCTTGAATTACTACTGCCAGGTTCTCTGGGTCTGGGGGTCTCGTATACAGTCAAGGGTGGGGGGAGCACCTGTATTTGGACCAGCCCAGCCCAGCCTGCCCTGAACAGAATCACTGAACAGGACCCTGAACTTGCAGAGCAATCAAATCCCGGGCAGAAGGAGGGGCTGGAGGGCAGAGTCAACTCTCCTCACCCCCCACGTGAAATGGAAGATTCTCAGCAGAGCAGCTCAGGCTGCTCTGGCCTCTGACATCTTGTTTTTCTTTTTCCACTGTCTCCCTCCCTCCTTTCTTTCTTCCTTCCCTCTTTCTTTCTTTCTTTCTTTCTTTCTTTCTTTCTTTCTTTCTTTCCAGTTTATTTCTTTATTTTGAGATAGAGAAAGAGAGAGAGAGAATCCCAAGCAGGGACTCCGGGCTTGACCCAGTGACCTGAGAGATCCCAGCAACACCCTGGGAGCCCCTAACTCCCGTGAGCCTTGCTGACTGGGGCTGGAAGAGGAAGCCGAATGAGCTGCACAAATCCCAGAGGGCTGTTTAAAAGCCTTTTCTCCTCTGACAGAGACCTTCATCCTCGTGCTTCTGTGCTCTCACCTGGGAGGGGTCAGGCCACACGAAAGGTCAAGGTGAAAGGTCGTAACAGCCAAGCTGCCGCTGTTTCCCTGGGGTGAGCAAGATTCCCCAGGCAGCTCCCATGAAGCTGTGAGGCCCCTGGGCGGCCCCTGCAGAGGCTGTCCCAGGGTCTGCGGCGGGTGGGGGGGGGGGTGCGGCGGGCGCTTGGGGTGACCAGGGATCTGCATCTTTCTTCTGCCAAAGGAGGGCACTGTGGCGACTGCTTCGGGGTCCCAGGCCGCATCAAGTCCCTCTAGTTCCCCACTTCTGCCCACGCGGCTGGAAGAGGCCTGGGTCATCTGTCCCTGCACTGGAGAAGAGTTTGCACTGTCAGTCCCTCAGCTGCCCCCGGGGAGGCTGGTGGAAGTCAGTGCCTGGGGGCCCCTCGCTGGCGTGTCCCAAGCACCCTGATTTTCCTCCAGTGGAGGCCAGATCTGAGCGACCTCACCCTCCGGCCCCATTTTGTTCTTCTTAGAACAAAGCCCTGTTTCCAGTAATAAGCTGTGAGGCTTAAGCAGTGGGGAGGACACAGAACACCCAGGCTGAGGAGACTCATGACAATTCCTCCTCAGGGAAGAGAGAAGACAGCTGGGACGAAAGACTGGCAGGGCTGGGGGAGCTGGAAGGGCTTATCACCTCTACTGACCACCAACCTCAACTCCCACGGACCCCGTGACTTGATATTCTTATTTTCCAAAGAAGCTGCATATACTTGCATTTAATTTCTTCACCCATATTGGTCACCTGGGACATTTCTTAGTTTTGGATCAGAGACGGCCGGGGGGGGGGGGGGGGGGCGGGGGGGGGGGGGTGTCTGCAGGCTGGTCAGCCTTTTGGCACCCGGTTCCTCCCGGCAGACTTCTAGAGGGTAGAGGTGCCCCTTCCCTTGGGTTTTCTGAAACGGCAAAAGATGACCCCTCCTTTTCTCCACCCACACTGCCTTCAGGGACTCAGGGGTCTGGGGCACGCTAATCCTGCGATTTCGACAGAGGCACGGAGAAATCCTCGGCCTTTCCATCGCCAACCGGGACCAGAACCTGGGAGGCACCTCCGGTTTGCTGCAGCTGGCCTGAGTATGCCCAGGGGGTGCCTGCGGCGCTGTCCAGGGCACTTTCAGTTTCTGGATGCCAGAGAAACGCCCTGGCAGTGTTTGGCCCCCACCTGCCCGCCGACTCCGAGGGAGGAGCCGCGGGCCCCAGCGATCCGGGCTCTGGGCGCTGAAAATCAAGGCAAAGGGGCGGAGTGCCCACAGCAACCCACCCCCTCATCGCCCTCTGTCGGCCGAGCCCGGAACTACAGCCCTGCCGTGCCTCGGTCTGTGGGCAAACGCCAGAAGCCCCTGTACCACGGAAGTGAGGATCCACGCGGATTCTTTCTCCATTTTAGCTGCATGACCTTGGGCAAGCGAATTGACCTCTCAGAGTCCTACCTGTGAAGTGGGAATAACAGTTTCACCTTTCAAGGGCAACGTGAGGATTACATAGAACACATGGAAAGCACAGTAGGTGATTTTTAACGGTAGCGATTACTGATAATGTCCATCTCACGTGTTGGCTGTGAAAGAGAGGAGGTTCCAGAAGCCTCCTTATAAAGGTAAAATAAGCAAATGTTGATATAAGGCAGCTGGTGTGTTACTGATACTTCCTGAGGCGGTGGGCCCTCTGGGGGCTGTAGGGAGCCATCCTCTGTTTTATTAGGGACATTGGCCTGTTCTTGTTTTCTTCCTTTTATTTACTGCTTATTCTGGGGGTGGAGGGGGTGGGGAGGGTATGACTCCAACAGGGTCAGATACAAATGCAGCTCACCTCCCAGGGAGGGTTTGAAGACCAGCCCTCCCAGCTTTCAGGGAAGGGCAACTGTCTTTCGCTAATGATTTGGATTTGGCTTTTGCTGGGCCATCGACATACCGAGAAAGAAAAGTGAAGGAGCTTGTCCTGTAGAGGGCCTAGAGGATGTGGGGTGGGAACCCTGGGGGAGAATAAAGGGAGGATGAGTAAGCGAGGGGTTGCTGGTGAGATGCTGGGCTTAGAGACAGTTGTGGGGAGGTGGTTCGTGAGGCCCCTTCCTGTGTCAGGAAGGGCTAGTGAGCTGATGGTGAGGAGAGCCAATGAGGACACTTGTGCCAGAGTCATCACCAGCCAACGCCCACAGCTGAGACCGTCCCACGGTCTGTGCCCAGGACCCTGCATTGGACTGTCCAGTCTGCACCCAGGATGGGAAGTTTGCTCTAGCTCCGCCCAGTACCCGGACCCCTGGAGCCCTAAAGCAGGCTGCAGGTCTGGAGAGGAGTTCCCACACTTGTACTTGGGACGAGGGCTCTGGGGAACACAGGGAACCCTCTTATACATGGCTCTTCCGGAGGGTCTTACTCAAGCACTGAGCCCCCTGGGAGGAAGTTCACCTTCATCTGAACTGCTCCAAAAGCAGTCCCACCGCAGGGGAGGGCTAGAGGGTGATGGGGGGAGGGGGCAGCTGGGTGAGGCTGAGAGAGTGAGGAGGGAGGAGAGGGGAGAAGAGAGGAGGGAGGTGGTGAGAGAGAGAGGAGGGTGTTTATGTTAATCCTCAGAGAGCGTGGGGAGAGGCCAGGCCAATTTGCTCGCCTTCACCATTTGCCCAGCTCTGTTGGGGTGGGCAGATGGTCCCAAGTTGGGCCGCACGAGTGGCCTTCCTGCCCCTCCTGTGCGTTCCCAGGAGAACTGGCCCGGAGAGCCTTTCCTTCAGAGAAGAAAATGGCTGGCTTACGGGGAAAGACACTGCAGAGGGAAGGAATCTCAAGCCTGCTGCCCTGATGATTAACGTGATTTAGGAGATACACAGGTCACCCTCTCATGACTGAGAGCCATCCTGAAATGAAGGTTTGCAGCTATTTCTAGGCAGAATGTATGATGAGATAAAATAGCTCGACTCCTGACAAGTCACGAAGGCCATGGCCATCGTAAATCTCAGTCGCTGCAGCCCTCTCTGTACCGTGTGGAAGTGCAGCCCGGCCAGTGCCAGGTCCTTCCCGGGGGGACCCTTCTCCATCCTGGCGGCGCCTCTGAGGACCCGGCAGGCTTTCCGTGCCGAAGATTCGAAGGGCACTTGCGAGCCATCCTGCACATTGATTATTTTTTTTCCCTGGGTGATCTAGAAGTCTTCCTCATCTGTACCAGCTCCAATCCTCCACAACTCACATGAGACAAGCTGGCCTTGCCACTTCAGTTATCTGATCACTTTGGGTAGGTAAGCCTATCTTCCCAAATCTTAATTTCTTCGTATTGGAGCATGAGCAGAAAAAGTGCCCTGGCAAGGTTGTTTATGAGGATGGAACGAAATAAAAATCCTAGAGAGCATCCCGGTACAAAATGTGCCGTGTCCCCTCCCCCCCTTTTTTTTTGCAAAGCCTGGCTCAAATTCTGTCCCCTCTTCCTGCGTGTCCTCCCTCTATTGTCTCCCTGGCCAATTCCTGCCTGTCCGCAAGGACCTCCTCCCCGGAGGGGGGTGGGGGAGGAGAAGGGGGAAGAGGTCTTCCTAATTCACCCAAGTACAGCTAATCTCCCGCTTCTTTCCGTGATGGCATTTAGGATCCTTTGATATGGTGGCTTCAAGATTCAGAGGCAAGGTGACGCTGAAGAATGGAAATGGCTGAGTTTGCTTTGTGTTTGAGGAGCTAAGAAAGGGAGATGGAGTTAGAGAAGTTAGGGGCAATTTCAGACTGAGAGATTTGGGATCAGGGGAAAATGGATTATTGGGATGGGGATATAGCTCCTCTTCCTGGTCCTGGCCAGGTGGGGGGAAGCTCCTGCCTGGGACCTCCTGGACACTAGGTCTGCAATTTCACCGATGGCCACGAGGTGTCAGTGGTGTCCCCAAGACAGCTGCCCTGAGAGAGGAAGACGCCCAGGAAACAGAAATCACTGTTTAAAAAAAAAAAATCAGTGGTGATCCAATCCCATATTAATGAGGTTAGACCTGCAGTTCTTGCCTCTACTGCGCTGCCACACCTTGTGACGACATTCACTGGCACCCCACTGGGAGTAGTAATAGTCCTATGTCATAGGGTCATTGGGAGGATTAAATGACTTAGTACAACGTTGTCTGGCACGTGGGGAGGCCTACAGGAGCATTAATTACTCTTATTGTTACCAGAAAAGGCCCCGATCTACCCACTTGTTCACTTGCATCAGATGCTAGGCTCAGAGTATTGTTAAGATCAGACATAAAGAGATGGGTGGGAAGGAGCTAGTCAAAATAGACCTCTCATCCAAGCAAACAGGGCTGGCTTCATGGGTGGGGACGTGTGCAGGCATACGAGGCCCGGTCTTAGAAGGGCCTCACACTTAGTTTAGTGCTCTGCTGTTGCCATCTTGATGTTGTTTTGTTTTGTTTTTAAGTTTATTTATCTATTTTTGAGAGGGACAGAGCAGGGGAGGGGCCGGAGAGAGGGAGAGAGAGAGAATCCCAAGCAGGCTCTGCACGCTCATCGAGGAGCCGGATGCGGGGCTCGAACTCACGAACCGTGAGACCACCACCGGAGCTGAAATCAAGAGTCAGATGCTTAACCGACCGAGCCACCCAGGTGCCCCACCATCTTGATAGTCTCTATAACGAAGAAGGAACCCTGCATTTTCATTTTGCGCTTGGGCCCGCAACCAATGCAGCCGTCCCTGCAAGCAGGTTCCCCTAGGTGCAGAAGGCCCCTTGCCTTCCTTCCCCTCTGCTCGTGCCAGTTCCTTGCTGCCATCACCGGCAGGCCCCCACGTGCGAGATTTGCCCCGGCCTTTTCCCCCCACGCCAGTATTTTAACTAAAAAGTTCAAACATGTGGCAACGTTGAAAGAATTTTCGACTGCACACCGCGTAACTCTGCCACCTGCCGTGAACCCACCGAGAACATCTCCTGGACTTGTTTCACTGCACAGCTAGGGTAAGGCTCTTGCCTTATCTGTGCTCACTCTGGACTGTCCTCAGGTACTGGACTCTCCTCTCTGGCTGGCAGCTGTAAAGCTTCTGGCCCGGCTGTCTGGCCCAAGAAAGGCCTCCCGGGCTTCTGGGCCAGACGGTGGCCTGCAGGAAGGGGCGCTGTGGAGGCGGAAGGAAGCCTGCCGGAGGGTCTGGAGCACCTGCTGGGGAAAGGCTGGGACCAAAGTTCCCGCCAACCTTGTGGAGTGGAACAGATTAGGATAGTTCAAGAATAGCAAGGAAGGTGTCATTCTGGAGTCTGTAGACTGGGATTCCTGCTTGTGGCCATAGTTCCTGTTAGTTCCCTCTACAGTTTCTTCCAAGCATTTCTCACAAATGGGGTCTGGTGGGCAGACCGGGGCAGCCCTGTGCGGGGGGCAGGGAGGACATTCTTCTCCCCGCCTTGCAGCTAGGGAAGATTAACCTCAGAGGTTCCTTCCTTGACCTGCCCAAGGTCACAGGGCTCAAAGGGACAGACCAAGGAACCACGTGTAGGTCCTTGGACCCCCAAAACAAGCCTCTTTCTTTTGATCTCGTGGGGGGAGGGCAACAGTGTCACATTCCCCTGGGTAATTTGAGAAAAACCGAACCAAATCACCACCACCAACAAAAACCCTTTCTCTCTAGGAAAAGAGAGGGTATCTGCACTGTGATTTACGTCTGAGAGCGGGGTTGATCACATTTCAAAGGGCTGGAAGTCTACTTTTCCAGCTTGGGCCCAGAGCTCAGAACTGAGCTGGCTTCTCCCTGCCCCGCCCACTTCCCCACCCCCTCCTGAGTGCGGCAGGCAGGTGACACCTGTAATATTGCTCAGGGTTAAAAAGCCCCCGAATCAATAAAACCCATTAATGAGTGTTGGTACCTCGAAGGCTACAGATAAACCCCTTCTCCTCAGTGAGTTCAATCCCATAAAACAGCTCTCCTCTTTCGATCCTGCCATTCATTTGATAGAAAATGTGGAGAAATTTTTAAAAGGTGACTTACTAATTGCCTGTAAAATAAAAGGCAGATGGAGGCTTTATTACAGTTGAAGGAAGTCGGGAATATTAAGGTAAAATGTCAAATAACAATTGATTTTCCTCAGACATAAAGGGGCGATTTATGGCTTCCTAGTTACTACAAATGAGAAATTATTTGAAGTTCTCAAAAGTATGAGGCGAAATAAAGATTAAATAGAAGATGAAATCATAGGGATTTCTCTGGGAGGTGACTTCAGTGCCCCTGGGGGTTTGAATTCATGTGGCTGAGGGCCCAGGCAGCTGGGGCTTGGTGTGGCACTTTCAAGATTTAGAGGCGAGGTGTCTCTAAGGAGTGTTTGCTTTGTTGGAGGAAGTAGGGAGGGGAGACGGGGTGAGAGATGGTAACAGTCGGGGTGATTTCAGGCAGAGGGACTCAGGGTGAGGGCAAGATGGGCTTATTTGAGCTGGGATACAGCTCTGCCCACCTCGCTAGCAGGGACTGGGTATGTGGGAGAGGAAAGGGCCAGTTGGCTTCCCCGGGCCCATGATGGCCATCTTCCGGTCAGGTGGGGGCCCGGCCTTGCTGATCCCTGGCCAGCAGTGAGCGCACACTCCCCTCCAGGCGGCAGCACTAGCCAAGGCCCTGTGGTGACTTCCTGGTCTGGGCCAACCTGGTCTCCAGCCCGAGAACCAAAGAGGACTCACTTTCTGGCTGTCAGACCCTGTGTGAAGGCTTGTCTTAGCCTGGGGGGGTCTCCCAGAAGCCTACCCGAGACCAGGATTTAAGGGCGAGCCGTTTATCTGAGAGGCGCTCACAGTAAACTCCGGGAGGAGGGCGGGAAGTGGGGCAGGGCAGAGAAGACGTCTTACGAAGAAGGCTTGGTATGAGGCTTCCTGTCCCCGTGGGTAACTCATTAGGGCTTCATCTTGCAAGGGGGCTCGGGGAGCCAGTGTGGGAGCCACGGCCCAGACTTATCCCGCCTGAGGGCTGAGGGAGCTGGGGTATTTATACACCCGCTCCCCTCTGTCACTAGGTGAGCCTGTGGGGTGGGATGGGGGCCTTCATTCTCTGGCACTTCCAGGCCCTCAGGGGGTCAGACATTCGGTCTTCTGGGCTCCAACACGATGGGCCCCGGGGGACAGAGCCTCTGCCTCTGTGCTTAAGGTATTTGTGTTAATCCTTACAATTCCCTGCGGCCCATGCACATCAAAGCCCCTGCTTTATGGGAGAGACTCTGGGGATTGGGGGTGTTGAATAACTTCCCCACACTAGGAGGGCTCGGCCCAGCCAGGAGGGTGCTGACTCCAGGGCATTGTCTGCTCCGCGATATCTGTGTAGTAAGATGCACCCGGGGAGCGTGTCAAGCTGCACGTTCCCGCCCCCCCCCCCCTCAGTCTCCAGTCTGGCAAGGCATTTCTGGAGTAAGAGGGGCGTCCAGGCATATGCACTTAATGAGCTGCCAGCCAGGGTAGGCAGGCCACCTGCCAGACTTCCAGAATGACTATGCCACAGCCACTGCTGGCCTCTTTTTCACAAGTTTCCACCTTCCCTCCTCCCCTCCATTTGGGTCGTTCCCCAGGCGTTCCCCCTGGACACTCACATGTCCGTCCCTGAGGCACCCAGACCCCCAAAGCTCAACTGAGGATGAATGGTCCCACTCTCTGGCTCCCGAGATCATGAGGGGCTGCGGGGATGGTGGTTGAGAAAAGGATGGGGGTGGGGTGGGGAAGTGCCCTTGGACAAGGTCACTGTTTCTGCAGTTTCTCAGAGGTAAGAGGGGGCCTTGGGAAGAAGTAGGAGAGCTGAGGGTGTCGTGATAACCCTTGGGGGTTGTGGCTTCCTCTCCCGAGACTGCGGTGGGTCAGGCTGGAGAAAAGCTGCAAAGAACTTGGGGCGCTTGGGTGGCTCAGTCGGTTAAGCGGCCGACTTCGGCTCAGGTCATGATCTCGCGGTCCGTGAGTTCGAGCCCCGCGTCAGGCTCTGTGCTGACCACTCAGAGCCTGGAGCCTGTTTTGGATTCTGTGTCTCCCTCTCTCTGACCCTCCCCTGTTCATGCTCTGTCTCTCTCTGTCTCAAAAATAAACGTTAAAAAAATTAAAAAAAAAAAAAAGAAAGAAAGAAAAGCTGCAAAGAACCAAGGAAATGGGAGAAGAGTCCCATCGCAGCCCAGCATGAAAGGGGGGAGTCACAAACCAGGGGGCAGCAGGCGGCAGCCAATGGTCCCGTGCCCCCAGACCCCTGCACGGGAGGTGCCACTCTCGCCAGGGATGACGTGGGGTGACCTTTGGGGTAGGGCGTCCCCCCTCTAGCACTGTCTGCAGACGTGGCCAGGTGCCCTTTGCCGCGACAAACACAGAATTAATACCTTGTGGTTCTGGGGATAAGCAGTCCTAAAATCCAGGCGTCCGCCGGGCTGCGTTCCTTCTGGAGGCTCTAGGGGAGAATCTATTCCCTTGCCTCTTCCGGCAGCTAGAGGCCCTCGAAGTCCTGGGCTCGTGGCGCCTTATCATTCTGGCCTCTGTCCTAGTGTCACTGCTCTGACTCGGTTGCCTCCCTCTTTCCTCTGCAAGGATGCTTTTGATTATATCGGATGCATCCAGGATAACCTCCCATCTTAATATCCTTAATTTAATCACCCCGGGAAAAGTCTCCTTTGCCACACAAGGGTAACATATTCGTACCAGGGAATTTAGGGGATCCAGATGTGGTCATCTTTGGGGGTGGGAATAAGGACCAAGGGCTCTTGTCTCACACTGGCCTCAATCCGGTGAGCATGAGTGAGGACATCCCTTTCTGGGCCTTGGTTTCCCCACCTGTGCAGTGACGGTGGGCCCCTCTAGATCCTTCCATGGTTTTTCATGGAGGAGCGTTGGGGGGAGGGTGTACGGTCATTCCATGTCGGGGCCCGCCAAAATCTTACAGTGGTGTCTCACAGTGGGGCGTGTGTGTGTGTGTGTGTGTGTGTGTGTGTGTGTGTGTGTGTGTTTAATTCTCTACATTTGGATGTGGTCCTAATCCAATAAATGCTTAGGAGATTTCTCTAGAATAGATTAATTTTTACTAGAAAAAAATATAATTGGCTGATGTTAAGGCCACTGCCCTGACAAATCTGCCTGGGCCATATATCTGAGAAAGTAAAAGGCCCCATACACTCACACATAAATATGCCATCCTCCCCACAGGCCCTGGCGAAGCACTCCGGGGAGGGTTCCCTCTGTGATTTATTCTTCATTAATAAGCTCTATGCTATATTAGGATCAGATTTATGACTCTGCCTTTCCAATATTTCTGACATTTCATCTGCAAAGAATTACAAATGATATCTTGAAACTTTGCTGCCTCTCCCGGCTGGTGCCTGGGCATTGTATGACCAAGGGGGGGACTGGCAGGATGGAGGGGCCCTGGGGAGCTGGGCACAGAGGCGCATTTCCAGGGGAAAGGAACATTCAGCTTGATTTTGGGTGGCCTTGGGTTTTTGAACAGCTCGGGGAGTGAATAGTTCAGGCCTGATGGCTGCGGAGTACAATCGCAGCAGCCGTGATATCAGTAACGTTTCATTCTTTCTTTCTTCTCCTTCACCGTCTTCTTCTTCTTCGATGTTTATTTATTTTTGAGAGAGACGGAGAGAGAGCGCAGGTCGGGGAGAGAGGATCCCTAGTGCACTCTGCGCTGATAGCAGCAAGCCCGACGCGGGGCTCGAACCCACGAGCCGTGAGATCACGACCTGAGTTGAAGTCAGACACTTAACCGACTTAACGCTCAACTAGTCAGGCGCCCCTCTATACTTTTAAAATGGTTAGTTCTGATAGCAACATTTCTTAGAGGCCTGCTGTGGTGCTAGGCGTGGTGATTCATTCACTCATTCAATTCATTCATTCGTTAGTTCAACAAATATTTATTGAGTACGTACTATGTGCCAATCGCTGTGCGTGTTGCTTGGTGATCCGGATACAGCAAAAAAACCCAAAATGAAGCAAAGACCAAGATCTTGGCCCTCACGTGGATGATGTTCTAGCAAGGGTAGGGGGGCTGCCAAGGAGGAAAGCATGAACATCACAAAAAAGGAAAATAATAGAGTATGTTTGCAGGCGAGAAGGGCCTTGGCAAAAGGGGCAGGGTAAAGGGAGCTGAAGTGCAGCAATGTTAATTAAGGAGGCACTTGAACTCAGCAACTCGAGGAAATGCAACCCTTCCCAGTTCACAGATGAGGGAAGAGGGTCAGGGCAGGTGAGAAGTTACACGGGGACACTGTGACAGGAAGGATGGTTTGCAAAACGCTGTCTCAGCCCTCAGTGTGCGTTCTTCCCTGTGCTGCAAACCAGAATCTCCTGGGGACCTTGGATATTCTGTCGCCTGGGTCCCCATCCCCCCACAGAGGGTCCGGGTGCCACCTGGGACCTGGGGTGTTTAAAGCTCTCCACCACCCTCCCCCCACCGTAAGTCTCTTGTGTTGCCGGGGCTGAGAACCCCTGGCCTCAGGGCCAAGTTCAGGCATTAAGAGCAGGGAGAGCTGCCTGTAAATTTCAGCACTGCCTCCAGGTTCTCACCTGTAAGGTGTGGGTAAAAACTTTTGTCCCTGTTCTTTGAGAGGATGGCACGGGAGTGGCACGTGGTGACGCTCCGGGTTCCTCAGCCCCTCCCCCCCAGCCCCTCGCTCCCAGCTGGCTCCCCCTGATCCCAGAGCGGCTCTGATTATTTCACTCCCATGTCACCGCTTGGAGGCTGCTTGCAGGTGGGGACGCAGGTCGGAGGCCTCCAGTGCGACCAGAACTAGCTGTCTCTGGAGAACAGAGCTTTCAATTCAAGCTCGTGAATCACATCTAGTCCATGACCCCCGACATTGGACACAGTGGAGCCAGCCACCATCCCTGGGTGTCTACCTGTGTGTGTGACACTGAGTGCCCATGGGGCTGAGGGAGGATTCAAAGGGGGCATGATAGGGACCTGCTTGGAGATTCACAGTTTACCCAGGGAAACCGCTGGCCACAAGGAAGAGCCGGAAAGTGCTCTTGGGTCACTCTAGCGCTGACAAGTGCCCCTTGAGGTCCCAATAGCCAGCGGTGATTTCTGCCAATGCCCTGGCAGGTAGGGTGGCAGGAGGGTGGGACTCTGTCATTCACCCCCATCCTGTTCGTGGACTCGCCAGGGGGGAGGGACGTGGGACTCTGTCTCCACCCACTCCCTTATTTCACAGATGGGAAAATTGAAATAACTCAAAAAAAAATTAAGGTGCTGGGCAGAAAGGGCAAATGGCAGGTGTATGTGGGAGGTGTGTGTGTGGGGTGGGGGGCAGATAGGAGGCCCAGAGAGGCTGTGGTTGCCCTGCTGAGCAGTGGATATTCAACCAAGGCAGGGAGGCTTCCGGAGGAGGAGGGGTTAGTAGAGGCCGAAGAAGCGAGGCCTGACATGGAGGTTTGGAGGGTGTTATGAAGGGGACCCACAGCTGGTCCTCACCGCCTGCAGAGGACCGCCTCCATTCCTCCCCCGCATTATATCTTCTGTCCGGGGGATACTCTTCAGAGGAATACGAGCAGGGAAGATGAGATAGACGGAGAGGGGTGAGGGGAAAGGCCAGGACATACAGGTGGAGGGGGAAGGTGGTTCCAGACACCAGGCCTATGCACTTGGACTTGATCCCTGGGGAGCCAGAATAGCTTCCTGAGCAAGGGAAGGGTGGGGTGAGGATCCAACTAGGGGTTGAGGGAGGAGCCAAGAGGCTGCAGGTCACGTGGGAAATCTGCCACAGGTGCTCCTGTTAACGTGCTCTGTGGTTTGGGACACTCACCACTGCCCCCAGCTCAGGCTCGGGCTTATTGGTTTAAGGGGGATCATGGTGCTGATGCTTCAGGACAATTGGGAAGAATCAGGTAAAGTCGGTGGAAAGTGGTTTGAAAGCTGTAAACCACAGTGCGGGTTCTGTTGTTGCTGCCGTCCGAAGGACTCACCGAGGCACGGGGAGGAGAGTTGGGGAGGCCCGTGAGGAGGCCGGGGGTGGGGGGTGATAAATACACCCACCTGGGACCGGTGGGAGCTGAGAGAAAGGACGAATCCCAGGAAATGCTGGGACCAGGAGACAGGCCTTGTATGGAAGATAAAGGTGGAAATTGGCAAGAGTCAGAGCTAGAGAAGGGAGGGGCAGCGGCCAACTACTGAATCCTACTGGTGGCTACAAATAGTGCTGGGCCCTCACGGGGGGAAACTGAGGCGCAGAGAGGTGAAGTAACTTGCCCAAGATCACCCAGCCAGTGAGGAGCAGAGCCTAGATCGGAACCCAGGTAGCCTCATTCCAAAGTCTTTCGAAAGCCAGATTGCCCAAACGCACCCAACCGTAAGAATCTCCTGGGAGTTTATTACAAATGTATATTCCCAGGCCCCTCCTGCGGAGGGTCTGAATCAGTGACCCGCATTTGTTAGCAATGCTGCGCTATTACTCATGTGGGTGATAGCCTGTCTCTGGCAGCGGCCACACACAACCAAGTCCAGACATGAGTAATAGTAACACCAATAATAGCTTAACCTTTAATGAGCCCTTACGGGGTCAGGCTCTGGGCTAAGGATTTTATGAAATGATGCCGCTTAACCCTCACCACAACCTGTGAGAGGGGTGTGTTGGTCTTATTTTACAGAAGGCTAAGGCCCAGAGAAGTGGTGCGACTTCCCCAAGGTCACACAGCTTAGAGAACCTGAGATTAAACCCATTTTATCCCAGGTCAGAACTTTCCTGATCACTCCACTCTACCCCATTTCCCAGGTGATATTTGTGCGCCGCCCCTTGGAGAATGAGATTTTTTCAGCTTTAGGAAGCCTGTGTCATGTAGAAATGCACCCAGAATGGTCTGCATGTTAAGGGGGTTTGCAAATGTGTCCACATCAAATACTTTTGCTCACTGTGTACTGAGAGCCTGCCCCTTGCCAGGTCCTGGTGGGGAGGAGGAAGGAGTCAGAATCCCTACCCTCAGAGAAGCCCTTTGTGCTCACTAAAGAAAGATGCTGAGCCTCAGTAGAACTGACATTGTTTGTTTTGTTTTGTTTTGTTTTGTCTTTTTAAGTAGGTCTCTTGCCCTCACAGAGCCCAGTGCAGGGCTGGAACTCACAACCCTGAGACCAAGACCTGAGCTGAGATCAAGAGTCAGATGCTTAACTGACTGAGCCACCCCGGTGCCCCAATACTGACATTTTGGACCAGGTAATTCTTTCTCGTGGGGGCTACCGTGTGCATTGTGAGATGTTCAACAGCGTCCCTCACCTCTGCTCACTAGGTGTCAGTGGGATGCCCATGTTTTGACAAGCAAAAAATGCCTTCAGATATAGGCAAGTGTCCCCTGGGGGCAAAATCACACCCAGTCGAGACTTCTGTATCTTCCACTCACGGACTAAACTTCATTGACATTGATCTCAAATGACCAATGCCATTTCCATATTGACATATTTTTTACAAGCTGCCACTTTATTTCCTAATAAAGCATCGATCAAACCGAAGGTGCAGCTAGATTTCCTTTTGTAAATAATGCCCAAAGGATTTACTTTTGTTGGTTGCCTAGGAAGTTCTGGTAGCTCGGACAGACGTGAAGCACCAGTCAGTGGCATCGCAGCTGATGCCAGCACTCTGGCACCCCCGTTAAAAGCCATCTGTATTTGGGATTCTCAGGCTGCCTATACCTGAAAAACAGATTCCTCCCTTCCTGTCTTTGAGGTTCTGTTTCTTTAGGTCAGGGATGAGGCCCTGTAACCTGTGTATTTTTGAAACTCTACAAATACTTTAGATGACCATCTGAGTCCATAGTATTTATAATAGAATATTCCCCCCCATTTCTCATTGTCCTGAGTCAAGCTAGAAAGTAAGCCAGGCCTACTGCTAGGTACAGTTCCGCTAACGGCCACGAGATGTCGCTTTCCAGCCATAATTCCTGCCAGATGGCCTATGGACTGGCAGGGAGACAGGTGCTTGGCCTTCCATGATAGACCTTGGCTGATGGGTCAACTCCGTGGCATCCTGGCTCCTTCTAGATGTAAGGCCTCTCCACGGTTGTGAACTGTCCCCGCTCCCTGCTTGCTTCTGCCTCAAACCAAGCCTCTCCGCAGACATGAGCTGACAGCTACCAACTGGGCTAATACTTGTTCCTTTTGTGTTTGGAACCACCAAAGGCAGAATTATTAGAGTCGAAAGGGACCTCAGAACATCTGGTGCAGTGAGCTGCAAACTTTTAAAAGCATAGTGCGATCTTGGACAAGTTATCTGTCCTCTGCCTCAATGTCTTTCATCTGTCAAATGGGATACGAATTTATCTTGTGCGGACGGTTGCTAGGAGGGCAGAGAACGAGTACATGCAAAGCACATGGTTATGTCCTCCCTCCATAAATGGCAGCTTTTGTTGTTATCATGGTTTCACATATGGGTAAACTGAGGCCCTGTGAAGGGAAGTGAGTTGCCCGAGTTCACCTCGTGAGATCCTGTTGGATCTGGGGATCCGTCTCAGAATTCCTCATTCCCAGTCTACTTCCATTTTCAATGTTCTGATTCTTCCTTTAGGCAAAAGCCAAAACCTCAGAAAACAGTGCAAAGAACAATAAAAGGTCGTTTTTGAGGCAGCGAGTTCCACTGGAAAGTCAGGAAAAGCTCCGATCCTGGCTTGGGGACAGAGTGGTGAGTTCCACTTTCTCTGGTGTGTGGGTGAGGATAAGTCTATCCCTGGGGCCATGAGGAGAACAATGGCTGAGCCTCTAGGGGCGCAGTGAGGCTCTGACAGACGACCTGACAGGTATCAGCGCTCAGTGTGATTGGAAACCCCGGGGACCCTTCCCCAGTCCCCAAGAGAGGTGGCCCTTACAAGGGGCTGTGGGTCCAGGACTTGGCACCAAATTCAGAGCCCAGGGACCTAGGCCTAAATCTGGCTCTACCGCAATTTGCTGTTGGGCCTTTGTCAAATCACTTTCTCATTTGCAAACTCGGGGAGTTGGATGAAATTATTTGGCAGCTTTCTTCTGGCTCTCGTCATCCTTCCATGGTCACTACAACCTCTTTGATTTGGCCAGCGTGGTCCCAGAAAGGGTTAAGCAACGCGCAGCCCCTTCCCAGAGGCGGCAGCCCCTCTCCTTCTTCAGACAGGAAGGTCAGGGGTGAGGCCAATATGGGACGTGGCCGCTGTCGGTGGAAACCATAATATTTACTTCCTCGACTACTTTCGTTCCCTCTCCCCGAAGCCTTGCCTGCAGTGCCTTCGTAAGGATGTTGGCATGGAGCAGGAGAGCGGCTCAGCCCCCCTCTGAAATGGATACGGTCACACCCCCTCAAGGCTGGTCTCATTTGCCTTCTTCATTTTTAGACACATTCCAAACTTTTCAGCAAATTACAGTGTTTGCCAACTGGCCGTCTGGGGCCCAGGAGAGACGCTATTTATAGCGGGGCTGGGACGCTGCCATCCCGGAGCAGCCTGTAAGAAACGGGTCCAGGGTGGCCAGGAGTGGCGTCCTGTGTGCCCTGGGGAGAGGCTGGTGCTCCTGGAGCAGGGTGGCGAAGCTGTGCAGCCTGCCAGCACACCCCCACACCTGGGCCCTGGGGTCTGCCCTCCATGCCCTGCACCCCGGGGGGCTCCTTGGAGATTCCCAAGAGCCCCGGGAGACACAGCTGTGCTCTGTGGCCACTGGGCAGAATCGAGGTGAAGACTCACCAGAGATTAGCTGTTGATCATGCTGACTGCCGCCCCATTTCACTTCATTTATTCCCTCATTCCTTGGGGTCTGAGTGGTAGCCCCATCACCAGCTGGGAGGGTCAAGTCACCTGAGCCTTGATTTTTCCCATCCTGTAGAGGGCGGGTCTGAGCTCCAAGCTTCCTTTTAGCCTTAAGAGTGAGACCACCCCCCCCCCCCCCACCAACAGGGTGTCTAACATACAGTAGGTGCATAATAAATGTGTTTGTATTGCCACCCTGCCCAGTGCTGGGCACTAGAGTGCACAGAGGAGAAATATGAATAAATGTGGTCCTTGTCCTCGAAGAGGCTCAGTACCCAGGCCAGATGTGGGACACAGAGTGGGGCCTTGTACAGGAGAGCAGCACACTCTCCCATTTGTGCTGGGCTTTACAGTTTCCAAAGGGTTCTTGCGGTGGCTGCTGTCCCCTACGAAGTGCGGTGACACCCATTCTCGTGGGGAAACATGGCAACTCGGTGAGGCCAAGAGACTTGCTCAGGCTCACGCAGTCCATAAGTGAAGGAAGAGCTGGGGCCTCCTGGGGCCTTTTCAGGGCTCTGCTCTTCATTTTAACCTGCTCTCTTGGACTTCCCGGATTCTGGGTCTCCTCTCCGTGGGACCCCCCCCCCCCCACTTTCCATTAAGAACTCAATTCTCTTGTTTGTTCTTCCCTCCTCCCATCCCTAGAAAACTCTTCCCACTCCAGAAAAAGCTTTGATTTGGTCGTAGCCCACACCCAAACTACTGTGGGGTCCCTAATGCCAACCTCATCTCCCACTGGAGAAATCAAGGCCGCTGTGCCCTCCTCTGCTAGGAAGGGGTATGGAGGGCCAGCGGCTGAAAACGCCTTTTTTAAAGAGAAGCCATAAATGTTCTTAGTCAGATTATGCATGGTTTTTCTCTTTCTTTTCTGTATTTTCCATATTTCCACAATAAGCATGCATTACTTCTACAGTTAAAAAAAAAAGATAAACCATCCTTTTAAAGAACAATCAGACACAAGGCAAGATACGCACAAGTGTCAAATGGCAGGAGAAGCATTGGTCCCCAAGGCCCTGAGTGGCCCAGCCTTGAGGGAGGGGCAGGAAAGGGAAGAGCAGGGAGGGTAGTGGAGGCACCCTAGGGGGCTCTAGAGTCTGTAGATTCCGTGAGGACAGAGGTCTGCTGGGTGTCCCTCTGCTCCTCAGCACCCTGGACAGTGCCTTGCACACAGTAGGCCCTCGGTAGATACCTATTAATTTCAAGGCAAGGCAAAGACCTAGATGCAAAGTACCTTGCCGCCAGGGCAGGGCGGTGGGGGACCCAGCTAGGCTGGGGGAAAGGTTTTCTCAGAGAGCAAAGGCGAGCTGAAACCCAACTGGAGAAGCCCAGGAGGGCTCCTTCATCCCATGGAGAAAAGCAGCCACCCAAGGTAGGAGGTGAGGAGTGACATTTTGAAATCGGCATTTTAAGAAAATGGAGCTGGTGGCCCAGCCAGTGCTGACCTGTGAACTGAATGGACTCTGGGAAGAGTCTACAAAGCTGCCAGTTTTCACACAGTCCTTGGAGAGCCCCTCACCTGCTGATGGGTTCAATTTAAACCGAGTCCAGTGTGAGAGGACCACAGGCCACGCCAGGGATATGTCCAAGCAGGGAGCTGTTGACAGAATGCCCAGAGTTCCAGAGACAGGGTGGGGCTCGAGAGCTGGGAGCTGTCCCCACCTCAAGAGCCCATCCAGGGCTGGCTCAGAACAGTGGGAAGCTAAGGGCTGGGTGTTGGGGAAGGTCCAGTTAGGGGTAATGGGGAGCAGAAAAAGTGGCAGGGACTATTGGAGTAGATGAGAGGGGAATAAGGGTAGGGAAGGGCATTGAGACAAGGCGAGGAGAACCTCAAGGAAAAGCAGGGGAATGAGGACTGGGAAAGGCCCTGGACACTGGCTGGAATGTGGCTTACACTGGTCCTGTCCTTACAGATCCCAAACCAGGGGGGGTTCAGCAGTGACCCCACCCCACTCTGCCTTTTCACATATTCTCAGGCTCTTTCATCAGACAGCTAGAAACAAATTATACTAGATGATGTTAATAAAATTCCATGTCCTTCCCACAGGATCTGGCCCTGGCCCCTGAGCCATCCCCCAGCACCCACACCCTGCCCCTGCTGGCTCCTTCTGCTCCAGCCACACAGGCTTGCTCCTATACAAAGCTCGTTCCTGCCTCAGGACCTTTGCACTTGCTATCACCTCTGCCTGAAATTCTCTGCTCTAGGTAACCACATGACTCATTCCCCAACTTCCTCCAGCTCTCTGCTCCCTTATCCGACAGCCTTTCCTGGCTGCCCAGCTACAGTAGCACTCGCCATTCTCTTCCCTTTCTCCAGCTTTCTTTGCATGCCTGTCCCCGTCACTACCTGACATCATACATTTCATTTACTAGCTGGCTTGTTTAGTTTTTGTTTCCTGCCCATCTTAGTCAGCTGTTGCTGAAATAATGCCGTGTAACAAACCACCCCAATACTCGGGGGCTTAAAACAACAAGCATTTATTTGTCTTATTTATGAGTCCGTTAGTCAGCTGGGGTTCTTCTCATGGAGAATGGCAGGGACTTAAAAGCCACAGCACCTTTCAGGGTGCTTATGACATGCTGCTAACATTCTACTGGCCAAAGAAGCATCACAGCCAAGTCTAATACCAGGGGAATGGGAAGTATACTCCCCCCACAACAGGTGTGTGAATGGGTGGATGGGGGCAGGTGGGGCGAGTTGGGGAGTGACTGTTTTCATAAGAACAGTCCAAACTGTCACATCAACTGCACGGGGCTGGGGCTGCGGCTGTATCCAGCTCTACCCCGGCACCTAGAATAGTTCTCCTTCCGTAGCCAGGATGCAATAAACACTTGCTAATATACAGATCAACCACTTAGCATTCCAATGACAGGGCTGTCCCTCTCTTCCCAGCTTCTGGGATGAAAGGTGGATTGTCTCCCCATCTCCCTAACCCAGCTCTCCTGCCCCTACCTGTGCTGCCTAGGGATTAGCTGCTGTAAGGAGGCACAGAAGCCTCCTGTCTGCGTCGAGTTCCTAGTGCCTTGGATAAATTTTGTGCCCCTCTCCCTGCTCACCTGGACTTCCATCCCTCGTGACCTTTTGGAAGAAGCTTCCAGGTTCTTCCCAAGCCCAGCCAGCTCTTACATCCAGCCCCTCTTGTTATCCCAAGCTTGGACTTGTTTTCTGACCAAAACACAGCTTCATTCCTCCTGCCTGACTTCGGAGTCCTGGCCAGCAGTTTTGGTGGGGAGGCAAGGGAGCCAGGTCCCTGGGGACCCTGACTATCGAAGAGTTTGTCAGGTAGGATTGAAAAAAAAAAAAAAAGCTACTTAGACCATCATTGGGATTCAAAAATGGACTGTGTAGGGGCGCCTGGGTGGCTTAGTTGGTTAAGCGTCCGACTTCAGCTCAGGTTATGATTTCACAGTTTGTGAGTTCGAGCCCCATGTCGGGATCTATGCTGACAGCTCAGAGCCTGGAGCCTGCTTTGGATTTTGTGTCCCTGTCTCTCTGCCTCTTCCCTGCTTGTGTGCTGTCTCTCAAAAATAAATACATAAATATTTTAAACAATAGACTATGTTAGATCATAGTATTGTGCTGATAGTCCATTTCCTGATGTTGATCATTCTCCTGTAGGTATATAAAATAATGTCTTGGAAATATTTAGGGAGGAAGGTCGTGATCTCTGCAACTTACGCTAATGGTTCAGTAAAACAAAAGGCTAAGAAAAATACTGTATCTATTATTATATTGGATATACATATGTGTAGAGAGAAAGAACTTAAAGCAAATGTGGCGAAATGTTAAGAATGAGTGGATCTAGGTGATAGGTATGTATCTAGGTAGGTCTGGGGAGTTTATAATATTCTTGCAACTTTTCTGTAGGACTGAAATTTTTCCAGATAAGTTTAAAAATCTTATTTTTAAGATAAGGTCTTTAAAGGAGGGTCTTTAAAGCACCGTCCGAGGGAGCTGGGCCCCCCTTTTTCTGTCCCCTTGTTTTCTGTCAAGCATCCCTGCCCCCACTCAAGGGTCCAGGTTTTGTTTACTAAACAATGAGCTCTCACCGCCTGATTTCATCAATTATAAATGTGGTCGCTACTCGCCACAGGCCAATTTGTGACGGACTGTGGCTTGTGGTGAGAGTAGCACCATCCAAGTTCACCGCAGCCGTGAGCAGAGACGAGGATTAGGGCCAGACACAGGGCTGTGGGGGCGGCAGGGGCACCCAGGCAGCCCTACCACCTTCCTGTTTGTCAGCCAAGTTGGGCTGTGGAGGGCAGCGGGCAAGGGGGTCACTGCTCAGGCAGGCGACTGCTGCCAGGCCAGCCTGGTCAGATCTTGGGCAGCCAGAGTTGGTGGCACCCCCGGATCTGAGGTGTCCCAACTCCTGGGAACTGAAGCAAACATTCTGGCTAGCCTTGCTTTAAGTACCTTATCTATATAAATTCATTTAAAAACCAAAAAAAAAAAAACAAAACAAAACCAAAAAACAGGGGTGCCTGGGTGTCGGCTGAGCGGCCGACTCTTGATTTCGGCTCAGGTCACGATCTCACCGTTTGTGAGCTCGAGCCCCATGTCAGGCTCTGCGCTGACAGCTCAGAGCCTGCTTGGGATTCTCTGTCTCCCTCTCTCTCTGCCCCTCCCCCCCTCTTGCTCTCTCAAAAATAAATAAATAAGTAAGCATTTAAAACAATAGACCTAGGAATAGCTACTGTTATTCTATCTATTTTGCAGATGAGGAAACTGAGGCACAGAGAAGTAACTTCCTCAAAGTCACTGGTAAGTGACAGAAGCAGATTTTACTCTCAATTATGATGCCATATTACTACGTAATTCACACTAATAGATCCTATGTATGTTTAACAGACATGTAAGGATTAAAAATCACCAGCAACAATTTCACTGCTCCCTTATTCACCTCCCCAAACACCGTGTGGATAACCTCTTTTCTCTGTGTAGGAGTGTCCGTTAGCTCTTGCTGCCAATTTATCAAGTACAAATCCTCAATCTGTATACAGTCCCCTTTCCTACCTAATTTCCTTTGTCCTGGCCCCCTTCTTCTGGTAATAGCCCTTTCCCTACCTGCAACACACCTAGTTCAGGGGGAACTGACCCCACCTTGCCTCACTCCAGACTGATCACATGACCCAGATCTGCCCAATCAGGTCACTGACCCGCCCCACTTCATAGTGATTGGCTTATGGAGAGACACGTGACCCATCAGGGCCAATGAGGCTGTATTCTGGGACTTCTCTCTGAACTCATGAGAAAAGAAAATCTCTCCTAAAGTTGGGGTGGCTGAGAGAGTGTATGTGAGTCAGGGGCTGTTGGCAACCGTCATGCTGTTCCCCCTCAACTTCCAAGTTATCACTCCTAATCATTCCAGATCTTCCCTCCCCGCCCCCCCCCACCCCCACCCCACGTTCTTCCTCCCACCAATAATACCACAGCACTCCAGGGTTTATGTGGTTTCTTAAATTTTTGGAGTTAAAAGCTGCCTTTCGCCTTGTGGCTTCCCTGGCCACAGTGAGGGTCTGAGTCCTGGCTGCTTTCTGCTGATCATGGGGAAAGCTTAGGCTGCCTGCCCTTCCTTTCTGGTTAGTTCTCAGAGTGCAGATTCCCTGCCTCGCTCTTCTCCCACACAGGAAACAAGAGAGTCAGGTGGTGGCCCTAAATGCAGAAGAGACTGGTGGTGGAGCAGAGAGAGCTCCAGAGTTGGGGCTAGAAGACTTTGATTAGAATCTAAACTTTGCCATTTACTAACCCAGCATCATCAGGCATGTTAGTTAATCTCTCTGAGGCTCAGCTTCCCCATCACTGCTGATGGCTAAATGAGATGTAGTCTTTAGAAGCGTTCTCTAGACTGCAGAGCACCATGCTTCCTGACTATTGTCTAAACAGAGACAGAAGTGAGTTTCCCCTCATGGAGCTTCCGGTCACCGTGAGGTGGGTGACTGAGTGTGGGTCTTTGAACATCCAGATGTGACTGGTTCTCTATCTGTGGGGCTCTCCCAGCCAGCATCAGCAACATGGGTACCTGTCATCAGAGTTTGCAGAATCGGTGAGTAAATGAGAATCGTGTCAGAATACCAATGTAGATACTGTCTTGTTTTCGTTATCGTTACTCAAAGGGACCGTTCTTGCCACGGTAATAGCGCACAGACTCCAGAAATTCCAGTGTCTGAACGGAGATGGTGTTAGGGACGTAAAGTGACTTGGGACTCTCTCCTACCTTAGAGTGGGCAGAAAAGTCATGGGCCTGTGGGAGTTGTCATTCAGAAACAGGAGATCACTCTTACCGAAGGAAATTTAAAGGAAGGTGGGGACAAAAATAAAGTTGCATTTTGATGGTACTAGCTTGTTCAGCGTACCGGTGATAACCTGCCATCACGGAAGTTACGAGTTAGAGAACCTGGCAGTCTAAAATTACATCCAAAAGGCCTCTGAGGGCATGGGAACAGGGGGGCCCCCTGGTTAAAAGTGTGAATTAAACCCCAAGAGTTTTCTCAGCCCGTCAGCCCCCGTTTCTAGGGACTCTGTCCTTGACTCTCGCTGCTTCCCCCATAGGCTGTTAGAAGTCTGAAAGCTTCCCCCCAACCCCCCTCCTCCAGCTCCAGTCGTGGGAAGGGGAGCCCTTCAGCAGCAAGCCAAGCCCTGTTGGATGTGGACCCAGATTCCCATCCAAGGGGTGGTCTGGGCAGTGGCCAGCCAAAGAGCGGTAATTACTTCGAGGTGCGGGGAGCTCAGGTGGGGCCCCCCCATGCCCCCACGTCCATGTAGGCAGTGAATGGCCTTGGAAGAGATGGTGTCAGCAGGCGCCTGCCCACCCCTTGCTGGGTTCCCAGGCCCCTGGAGCCCTCTCATAATAGGAGCCATTTGCCCCATAACCAGTGGGTGACCAGGTTTTTAATCTCAGAGCCCCCTCGGATCTCAGCTGGGAAGTGGGATTTGTCAAGTGGGGAGGGGAGGGCCTGTCTGGGAATGCCAGAGGGCCTCTCAGCAGAAGGAGGTCGTCCTGGGGCAGTACGTCTCTGTTCCAGACCAGCCCCCCATCTTATCCCTCCAACCTCCCCTAACCCCAGAAGACGGTTTTGCCCCTCCAGGATGCCAGCAGCTGAAAGCAAATGTGTGGCTGAATTCGAAATCGGGATGGCTTATTTTGTACTAACTCAGAGGCATCCAATTGGGGTGCCTCTTTGCTTGAACCTCCTCCTTCATCCTTTGAAACGTCCTCACTGTCTTGGTCCCTATCAGCGACTGCCCTGTAAAGACCCTCTAACTGGTCACTGAAGAAGTTGCCTCCTGGCTGTCAGGAGGGATGAGAAGAACACTGGGCCCAAACCTGCCTACTCTCTGCCACAACTTGCTGTGTGACCTGGGGCGAGTCACTTCTCCTCTTTGGTCCTCAGTTTCAGCAGGGGGACAGACTTGGGACTTCTTGAGTGCCCCGTAGGTACCATGTTCCTGATGTGCATGATCCATGACCCTTGCCAGTGACCCTGTGACACAAGGCTCCCTCAGGTTACAGGGAAGAAGACACCACCTGGGAGAGGGGGACCAGTTGTCTCGGGCCTCACAGGTCCAAGGCCAGGCTCTGAAGCCAGGATCCTACTCCACTGCCTGAGCAACTTCTCCGCTGAGACCTCCAGGTGAGCCTTCCAGACTAAAGGTAGGGAGCTGAGATTTTAGCGCCCAACCTCTCATGCCTTCCCCGTGGCTTCTGCCGCCTGACCACTTAGCATCTTTCCACCGAAATTATTCCTCCGGTGTCCTCTTTCCCCAACTTCTTTTCCCCCAATTTCACTGAAAAATAATTGACCGAGTTCATCGCTAGAGAAGTTAAGGTGTGATCGTTTGATTTACATATATCGTAAAACGATGACCTCAATAGATCCAGCTAACATAGATCTTCTCACAGGGACCCAATAAAAAGAAAAGAAAAAAAGGAAAAATAAATTTTCTCCTTGTGATGAGAATTCCCAGGATCTACTCCCTTAACAACTTTCCGGGATGCCCGACAGCAGCGTTAGCTGTAGCCATCACGTTGTATGTTCCGTCCCTGGTGCTTCATTGTCTGATAACTGGAACTTTGTACATTTTGACCACATTCCACTATTTCCCCCTCCCACAACCCTCCACCTCTGGTAATCACAAGTCTGACCTCTCTTGCTACGAGGGCTTTCTCTTTTTTCAGATTCCACATATGAGCGAGATCGTACGGTATTCGCCTTTCTCTCTCTGGCTTATTTCACTGAGTCAACTGCCTTCAGGGTCCGTCCGTGTCGTCACAATGGAAGGATTTCCTCGTTTTTTATGGCTGAATAATATTTCATTGTATATACACAGCAGATCTTCTTTATCCATTCACCCACCGATGGACACTTCGGTGGTTTCCATGTCTCAGCTATTGTAAATAACGCTGCTCTGACCATGGGGTTGCAGATATCTTTTCGAGTCAGCGTTTTCATTACCTTTGGATATAGATCCAGAAGTCGGGTTGCGGGATCATATGGTAGCTCTGTTTTGAATTTTTTGAGGAACCTCCATACTGTTTTGCATAGTAGCTGCACTAATTTACATTCCCACCAGCAGCGCACGGGGATCACCTTCTCGCCACATGCTCGACAACATTTGTTATTTCTTGGCTTTCTGATGCTGGCCATTCTAACAGGCATGAGGTGATACGCCATCGTGGTTTTAATTTGCATTTCCCTAATGGCTAATGACATTGAACATCTTTTCACGGACCTTTGGCCTTTTGTGTCTCTTCTTTGGAGAAATTTCTGTTCGGTTCCTCTGCCCATTTTTTTTTTTTTTTTTAACTGGGCTATCTGGTGTTTTCTTTTTCTGCCGGCAGAGAGAGTTATATGAGTTCTCTCTCTATTTTGGATATTAACCCTCTTATCAGCTCTGTGGTTCGCAAATATTTTTTTCCCCATTCTGTAGGTACCCGAGCTTTTATGGCATGCGCAAGCCGCCCTAACCTTGACCTTCGAATCTCAGTTTCCTTATCTGTGAAGCAGCCTCCTCAGGTACCACTTCCTTAGAGAAGTCTTCCCAGACCACACCTCGTGAGCCAGAACCTGTCACCCTCCCAAGGGGTCAGATCGTTTTGCATTTTCATTTGTTTATCGTCACCGGTCTCCCCACTAGAATGGAAGCTAAGTAGGGGTTCTATCTGGCACTTTTGCCATTTTATCCGCAGCCCCGGAAACCATGCGTGGTGAATGCAGCGCTCAGGATGTATCTGTGTGTAGGTATTTGTTCCATATGCTGTGTGAACAAATAAAACGATTTATGAAGTGACACAGCTACCGTTTCTGGAGTGTTTGCTGTGTGCCAGGGACCATGTCAGTCTTCACAACCACGCCACGGCCCCAAGGGAGGTCATTTATCATACCCATTTTACAGCTAGGGAAATGGAGTCCTAGGGAGGTTGAATCACCTGCCCCCCATCCTATGGTCTGGCCTTGAACCTCTGCGTGTCTTACTCTAGTGTCCATCGGAAGGCTTTGTCAGTTGAAGAGTGCCCCAAAACTCGAGGGATTTACATCAACAGAGCTTCTCCTGGCCTTGCTGAGAGCCAGACCCCAGACATCAGAGACGCCCCGTGCACATCTGGCCCTCTCCTCAGCCTCTCGCTCTTGCCAAGGGGGAAAAGCATCAAGGCTCCACAGGAGCCGTGAGCACAGAGCCCTGGATCCTTTCTCTCTCGTGGGCAATGGTCCAAAATTGAAAACAAACACTTTAAAATAAAAGCCATATTAAAAAACAAACCCAACTTTCTGCCTTAAAATATTGTCAGCCAGGGGGGCAATTAGCAATTATGCTGTATTTTATTATGAGAAGATGGAATTCTAATTGGACTGATTTGAATTCCACACACCTCCACAGATTGTTTTGGGAATTAAGGTATCAGTTGTATCGGTAATTATGGTTTACCATTAAATTACCCCCCCCCCTCTGAGAAAACTGTTAAATTGTCTGACGGTGCTTAAATTTAGCCCAGACCCATGTCCTATGAACACTGCGCAAGTCAATACAAGCCACCCGGAAACCACTGGGTGCCCTGTGCCAGGCGGTAATTAGGGGTTGAGGTTTCCAAAATTTCACCTGAGACAGCAGGGACAAGCCTTGGGCTGCAGGGTGCTCACGTGGAGGGTTTGGACGTCTCCTACCCCCCCCCACACACACACCCCACCCCCTGCCCCCCGCCAGAGCAATGTTCTTAGATCTTTCCCTGCTTTGCTGAGCTGCAAAGCATTGTGGAAGGCTGTGTGCTTTCAGATGATAGGCGACACTTTGTGATACCAGCACAGCGGGAGCCCTGGGGCAAGGAGAGACAGCGTGTGGCTCAAGGGCATTGCAAGTCCGCACATCTGGGAACCTCTCTTTGATGTTTCTGTGCGGGACACGACTGGACTAGTCGGGAGGGAAGGCTGGCTGTCCTAACGTTGAAGAGTTTTCGATAGGGACCGTCAGATGCTCGTGGGTTGCTGTGATGTGTGAAAGGCCTCCTCCCTCTCTTACCTCCATACGTTGGTTTCTGATGTGTCTTCTACCCGGAATGAGGTCTCCCCATCGAGGTTTGATAATCTCACACATCCCTGAAAGCTGGATGAAAATTCCATGTTATGGAAGAAGTTTTCCCGATTTCTCTACCACGACAGACCTCTCCTTCCTCTGGCCCTTCCAGGGTTTGCCCTCGTGGTCCCGGCCACGCAGAGCGTGGGCTTGTTGTCACATTCTGTGTTCCCCCCAATCCCTATGAGGGGTTATTCTCTGCTTTAGAAATGAGAAAACTGGGGCACAGAGGAGGTTAGCTAACCTGCCCACAGTCATACGACTCATGAAGCAGGGCGGCTGGGATTCAAACCGGGGCAGCTTAGCGACACAGCCCCAAACATGAAACGGCCGTTGACAGATCCCTCTGCAGCTGTCCCTCTGTCTGGTAGGGCCTTGAAAGGATCCAGCCAAAGCAGGAGGCTGTATTCTCTATTTCAGTGATTCCCCCTTGAGTCCATAGACTTGTCTCTCAGACCCAGCTAGGCAGCAGCTTCTGTGTGATGCTGTCCTAACTCCTCGGCAGGCCTGCTGCTCCCTTGACCCTTAGCCCCTGTCGTCCAGCCCTGACCACCATGAGGATTAAATGGGGTGATGTCTGAGAAAGCCTGTGGACAGTGCCTGGCATGGAGTGGGGGCCCGTAAGTGACCAATGGAGTTGAGAGTGCTTTCCCATCTGCCTCCCTGGCTGGCTGGCTGGGGCCTGGCTGCTTCCTTCTGCCTGCATTCCAGCACAGGGGGTGGGGAGCGGAGGGGTAACGCCTGCCACACTCTCAGTAACTGTTAGACATTTGTCATGGGGGGGAGGGTACTCAGCATCCCACACCGGGGAGTGGAATAGGCCTGGAGTGGGCCTGGCGGGAAGGGGATCCTACCACAGAAGTCGGGGAGGCCACATCCTCTACCTCTGTCCGGGGTTGGACATGTAACCCTGGCTTGGCCAATCGGACGCTCCCTCATCTTGCCCAGAATTCACACTTGGCAGTGATCTCACAGCAGAGGCCCTGGTGACCAGCTGGGGTGGTGCCTGGGCAGCCTCCTAACTCAACTTCCTGAGGTGTGACGCCGACTGGCTTCCTGTCCCCTGGCCCATTCCATCCCAGTGCTCAGCCTTCCCGTGGACCCCCTGTGCTCACTAATATCCTTCCAGGTAACTCCTTTGCTGCTTTCTTTTTAAGTTTATTTTGAGAGAGAGAGAGAGATTGAGCAGGGGAGGGACAGAGAGAGGGGAGGACAGGGGATCCGAAGTGGACTGTGTGCTGACAGCAGAGAGCTCGATGCGGGGCTTGAACCCATGAACTGTGAGATCATGACCCGAGCCGAAGTCGGACGCTTAACTGACGGAGCCACCCAGGCGCCCCGCTCCTTTGCTGCTTCCTAGCCGCATTGCTTCCTGTCACTTGCAACCAAGATCTTGTCTGCTAGTAGGCGGTGCTTGTGGGAAAACATGGCCCAAGGCAGGGAAGGACCGGCCTGAGAGAGCAGCCACATCCCCCAGTTTATACCCAGTTTCACCCAGTGGGGAGTCAGGCTGTAACCATTACCAGTCTAGGTAGCCTCTGTGTGTGGGCTTCCCTCTGTGTTCTCCGGCAGGGCAGCCAAGGGGTCATGAACTTCACTGGAGCAGATGAACAGTCAGAGGCACAGCTGGACCCCAGGGCCCGGCTGGCAGCTGGGGTGGAGGAGTGATTCTGAGGGTGCTGCCCTCCGGTGACAGCATGGTGGCTTTCCAGCGGTCCCGTGGGAAGCAGGCTCTGGAGGCAGGAGCTGTGGGTCTGAGGGGTCAGAGGAAAGCACGTGTTACCTGCGTCTGGACCCTCGTTGGCGGGTACCAGTTTATCCCAGTTTTCAGACACCCTGTCCTGCCCTCCACCTCCCCTGTCAGACGTTCAGACTTGTCACTCCCAAGGCCTCACTGTCCTCCCACCAGGGAGTCCCTCTTGACAGGGCCACCTTCTGTCCTCTTCTCTGTGGTGTAGCCAATGGGAGGACGGCTTGGGGGCCTTAAGCGAGACTCTGCCAAGGGCTCCCTGATCCCAGGGACAGCACTGACGTGGCTGACCCACCCGGAGCTTCATCGTGTTAGCAACGTTGGGACCCACATCCCGAGTGGCTTATCCCAAGAACACACGGGTTTCTACAGAAGAAGAGAAACCAAGACTGTCTTCCCTTTGGCCAGCTGTCCCCTACAATTGTCCCCTCTCTGTGGGAGACACGGCATCACACCAGATGGTTGGAGTGTAGTAGATATTCCGTCCTCCGTTTCACCTTCCGGTCCTGGTCTTGGCAAATCCAGAAGATTCCGCCACCACCCAAGCTGGCGAGGACTGAGAGGGAGATGGTTTCTCCCAGAGCAAACTCCAGCTGCCCCTCCTTAGCCCGTCACTAAGGGGGTCAGCTGTGCTACAGAAGACAAAGATGACAAGACGCTGAAGGCTTCTCCCGATTCATGAGAAGGTGGCTCAGCAAATCCCGCTAAAGGGAACTCTGCGGGGTGGACACGAAATGGGGGCTTGGGAGTGACAGGTGTGAACATCTGACAGAGGGAACAGAGACAGCAGGAGAGGGAGTCCGAAATCTAGGAAGCCCGCCCTTCCAGAAAGAACCGACACTGGGGGGGAAAGGCTCTCCCTTCCCCTGTGTCACCCTTCCCCTGTCCCCACCTGGAGCGGCTCCCACGGACCTACCCTTTGGATCCCCAAGGTCGTACCCTCTGTGTGCGGGTAGGGTCGTGCAGTTTACACATTTGGCCAGCTCCTCCTTCCAAACTGTAAATCATCAGACACAACCCTTTTGGAAAGCAATTTAGCAATAATACCAAGTGACATAAAACTGTTCATAGCCTTTGGCCCAATAATCTTCCTCCCGGGAATTAATCCTAAGGAAATAATTCATCAGGAAGAGGGAACAATTCTATATCTACAAAGACATTTACTGCGATGTTATTTATGATAGGGAGGAACTGAAGGCCCCTTCCCTCCGCCAACACAGGGGCATGGTCCCGTAAGGGCGGCCCAGAGTACCAATGGCAAACTGGAAAATTCTGCGGCAACTAGAAACAGTATTTAGAAGTTAAAGGCATGTGGGGGGGGGGGGGGGGAAGTGCACACGACTCTACATTTGCCACCATGATTACAGCGCCGACCGGCCTGTGCCTGTGGAAGGGTGAAGACCCGGCCAGAAGCTGGAGGAATCCAAACAGCGGCTGAGTCGCGTGTTGGGGATGGGGAAGGTGGGTGTCACCGCGCTTCGCATGGCCTCTTCCACGGCGGCTGTCGAGTCCTACTGGGAAATCATTTGTGTACCGTCGGAATTTGTCACCTTTGGTTTTGGCTTTCTTCATCGCGGGGCGGCAGGGGGGAGGCAAGCAGCCCATCTCCGACCTAGCCTCGGTGGTTCCGCGTCCCCAAAGGAAGGTGCCACCCCACCCCCACCCCCACCCCACCACCACCACCACCACCACGTCCCCGCTTTGCTCGGAGCTCCCGGTGGCAGACAGAGACTTGGGGCGCTTCTTCATGGTCATGATTCAAATTACGTGTTGAAGCCGAGCCGAGGCACGAAAAAATAGCAGCGCCGCCCGCACGCGGGCCTGCGGGGGCGCGGGGAGCGCCGGGGCGGCTGCAGCGCGCTCTCCGCGGCGGCCCGGCCCTGAGCTCATTTCCTGGGGCGCGCGCGCCGGGCTATTTCAGCCCCGGCGCTGTGCAAACAGGACAATTTACTGCGGCCGAAAGGCGCCCAAATTACAATCGTATCGCACACAAATATCCGCCACGCCAGGCCTCCGGAGGCCGGGGAGGGGGGCCTCTCTCCGGGCGCTGGGGGCCGCGCGGGGTCAGGCGGGTCCGCGGGGCTCAGCCCGCAGCGCCCTTCCTCCCGGGCTCCTGCCGGCCCCGCTGCCCCGCAGCAGGAAGGGGGACCCCCCCCCGCCCCTAGAGATCGTTCCTATCTGAGCCGTAGTGCAGATAAACCTTGCCCTTCCCGGCGGTTCTGCCTTGACTCAGGGCTGCTTCCCTGCACCGAGGATGACCCCCCACCCCCACCCCCACCCCAGTCGGCCACCGTAGGGTTCAAAATCGTATCTGCTTGCTCAGAAACCTCACCCTTTCCAACACCCTTCGGAAAAATCCTGAGTCTTTAGCCCGACAGAGAGAGCACCCGTGTCCTGGCCCAGATCACTGGCCAGAGTTAGCCCCCCTGGTGCTCAAGGCACTGAGAACACGCGGGACCTTTTCCCAATTTCATGGCTTGGCATGTGCCCTTTCCGCTTTGCCTGAAGATTTCCTGTTTTCGCTTCCTAGCAAACTCTTACACGTTCTTCAAGACCCAGCTCACGCATCATCTCTACCATGAAGCTTTCCCTGCCCTCCAGGCAGGGGCGGACCCCTTCCCCTCCTAGCACCCTGCAGAAGTATGTGGTACTCCTCCCGTCCAGTAATGATTTGCTTGTAGGCCTGTGGCACGCTGTCCCTTTGTTCGCAAATATTCTCGCCTCCTCTCTGGAGAAGAATCCTGCTTCCCTGACCCACGGGCCTCACTCAGGCTTGCCCCTGTGACTTGTGCTGGCCAGTGAAGTGGCGCGTGTGTGCGTTGGCGGGGAGTGGAAGCTTCCAAAGCCAAGTATGGTTCACCAGGCTCCCTATTCCCTCTGCTATGAGGATGGCAGTGCCCCGGCCAGAAATCTTGCTGCCAGCCGGGCACTGGAGTGAAGATGGTGTGGAGCGCCCCAGGAGCTGACACATGACGCGCAGGAAGTGTGAGAGACCAATGAACTTGGTGGTGCTTGAGGCCTCGGAGACCCTGGAATCATCTGTTACTGCAGCATAAACCAGCTGATCCTGGCTTTTACAACCTCTCCCTCCTTCCCAGGTTTTGCCATCACAAGATCAAGAATCTCCTCTGACTCGTATTACAGGGTGGGCTCTCAGCCCAGGTTCTTGGAATGGCTGATAATACGCATAGGGAAGGTTTGTTGAGGTTGGTTGTGTGCCAGGCCCTACAACAGCACCGGGTGGGGATACTCCCATATGGAACTTGCAGAAGAGGGGTGCCTGGGTGGCTCAGTCGGTTAGGCATCCTACTTTCTCTTTCTTTTTTTCTTTTTTTTAGAGAGAGAGAGAGAGTGCAAATGAGGGAGAAGGGCTGCGGGAGAGAGAGAGAGAAAGAGAGAGGGAGAATCCAAAGCAAGCTCCATGCCCAATGTGGAGTCCAACTCAGGTCTCAATCCCGCGACGACCTGAGCGAAAACCAAGAATCAGAAGCTCAACCGACTGAGCCACTCAGGCGCCCCAAGCATCCTACTCTTGATCTCAGCTCAGGTCTTCATCTCAGGGTTCAAGCTTCACGCTGGACTCCATGCTGGGTGTGAACGCTACTTAAAAAAAAAAAAAAAAAAAAAAAAAAAACCAAAAAACCTTGTAAAAGAGAAAGGGGCTCAGAGGAATGTTAGGGGCTTGCCTGAGATCTTAAAGTCAAGAGAGGTGGAGCTGGGCTTTGAGCTCAAATCTGTCTGATGCCAGAGATCTCGGACTTTCTGCCATTCAGTCGTGTGTGTGTGTGTGTGTGTGTGTGTCCTCACTCCACCAGCACTTCCTGAAGGCACTTCCTGAGGAGGACTTGTGGAACTCGAGAGCTTAATCATCTCTGATTTCCCATTCATTCAGTCACTCAACAGAGATTTATTGAGTGCCTACTCTGTGCCAGGCACCATCTTATGTGCTGGGGACACAGGAATAAATAGAGCAGGTAGACATCTCTGTGATTAAACTGATAGTGACAAAGGCAGATCAGGGTTGCCTGGGACGGGGGTAGGGTGGGAACGGGGAAAAGTGGGGATGGCTGCAATTTTGGGGGGTACCGGAAAATGTTCAGTATCTTGGGGGTAGTGGTGCTTTCACGGGTGTATACATCCAACGAGCCTCAGAAATGCACATTTGAAATGGATGCTTATTATATGTAATGACACCTCAATTAAATTGTTTCTAAAAAATCTTTTTTTTTTAAATTTTTTAAATGTTTTATTTATTTTTGAGACAGAGCATGAGCAGGGGAGGGGCAGAGAGAGAGGGAGACACAGAATCCGAAGCAGACTCCAGGCTCCGAGCTGTCAGCACAGAGCCTGAGATGGGGCTCGAACCCACGGACCGCGAGATCATGACCTGAGCCGAAGTTGGACGCTCAACCGAGTGAGCCACCCAGGCACCCCTGATTCTAAAAAATCTTTGCTCTTACGTAGAAACATTCCACTGGAAGGAACAAAAGATAAACACATAGATAAAACATATATCAGAAGGAGGTAAGAGATGCTGGGAAAAATAAGTCAGGGTAAGGGGATCAGGAGTGCTAGGGGTTGCAATTTAAGATAAGGGGGTCCTGGGGCGCCTGGTGGCTTAGTCGGTTAGGTGTCTGACTCTTGACTTCAGCTCAGCTCATGATCTCATGGTTCGTGTGATCGAGCCCTGAGTGGGGCTCTGACTGATAGCACAGAGCCTGCTTGGGATTTTCTCTCTCCCTCTCTCTCTGCCCACCCCCCTCAAAATAAATAAAGTTAAAAAAAAAAAAAAAAAGATAAGGGAGTCCAGGGGAAGCCACCCTGAGAAGGATGAGTGCAACTACACCCTCATCTGGGGCACTCGCGCCCCCAGCCTGCAAGCCTTTTTGAAGCCACCTTTAGAGAAAAGACATGGAGAGATCCATGATCAGATTCTAGAAAAAGACAGTGTCCTTTACCCCCACAGTGAACAGCTTTGAACCCCAGGTCCTGCACGTTAAGCAAAATTGACCTGACTTCTTCTGGAAATCTGGCCCTCCCTTGGGCTCTGAAGAAACTTTGTAGCCAGTCTCTGCTCCCAGGGCTGGTACCACTTTCCGCACCTGGTAAATCCACTGCAAAAGTAGATGGCACGAATACACTCCTCTTCGTCCACCCTCTTTGTCGCCCGGTCCACAGATGACGTGTCCGCACAGTCTGGCTATTTCTGACGCCCCTAGTGGGGGTTGCCTGCTCCTCCTACTTGAAATCACAGCTCGGGGACTCAGTGTCAGCTCCAGGCCGACTGGCCTGCTTACAACAGAATCAGAAAAATGTGAAAAACCTCAAACCCTCAGTTTTTTGTTCAGAGGAAATCCTAAAGTCACCATAGCTCAAGGTTCAAGTGCTCCAAAAAGACAGGAGATTGCCAGTGTTGGCGAGGATGTGGAGAAAAGGGAATCCCTGACCCAGCAATCCCACTTCCGGATCTATCTCCGATGGAAGTGCAATCACTACCTTGAAGAGATATCTTCACTCCCACGTTCACTAAAGAATCACTCGCAATAACCAAGATATAGCAAACACTCACGTCCGCAGAGAAAGATGGGAAATGTTAATATCAAAAGGAAAGAAAGCCCGTCGTATGTAATGACACAGATGGACCCTGAGGGCACCAGGCGAAGTGAGAGAAGTCAGACAGAGACAAATACTGGGTGATCTCATTTACATGTGGAATCGGAAAAAACCGAACTCCTAGAAACAGAGAGTCGAGTGGTGGTTACCAGGGGTGGGGAAATGGGGAGATACTGGCCCAAGGGTGCAAACTTCCAGTGACAGGATGAGTAAGTTCTGGGGAGCATCTAATGTACGGCATGACTACAGTGACAACGCTGGGTTGTATACTTGAAAGTGACTAGGAGAGAAGATCTTAACGTTACACAAACAGGTAATTAGGTGAGGTGATAGAGGTGTTAGCTAACCTTATTGTAGTATCATTTCACAATATATACGTGTATCAAATCATCACGTTGGACACCTTAAGCCTACACAATGTTATCTGTCAGTTATAAATTTGTCAATAAAGCTGGAAAAAAGATTGGAGATATATATATATTTTATATATATTTATATTATATTTTTATAATATATATTATATATAAATATTTTTATTTTATATTATATATTTATTTATATTATATATTTATATTATATTATATTATATATATTTATATATTATATATAAATTTATATTTATATATATTTATATTTATTTATATTATATATTTATATATTATATATTTATATATTTATATTGTATATTATATTTATTATATAATAAATTTATATTATATTTTTTATATTATATTTATATTATATATTTATATATATTTATATTATATATATATAAATTGTTTAAAGTTTTGTTTATTTAAGTAATCTCTACAGCCCATGTGGGGCTCAAGCTCACGACCCCGAGATTGAGTCTTATGCTCTCCCAACTGAGCCAGCCAGGTACCCTGAAACTGGATGTATACACATCTATATTTTAAAGAGTTTCAACAAGTTTTCAGTGCTTACTTATTTATTTTGAGAGAGAATCTCAAGCAGGCTCTGCACCGTCAGCAAAGAGCCCGACGCAAGGCCCAGTCTCACGAACCACGAGACCATGACCGGAGCCAAAATCCAGAGTTGGACACTTAACCGAGCCACCCAAGAACCCCTGGATATACATTTTTAGAAAGAGAGGTTTTGGGGTGCCCGATTAGCTCAGTCAGTACAGCATGTGACTCTTGACCTCGCAGTCATGAGTTTAAGCCCCACATTGCCTACTTTAAAAAAATTAAAAAAATTAAAAAAAAAGATTTCAAGTGCCCATAGAACATCCACGAGAGGGAACTAGAAGTTTAAGTTCATTTCCACACCCCAAAGTTAAAAATCTTTGACCTCTTCCTAACCTCAGGGCCTAAGAATTCCACGGCATTGTGGGGGCTTTCTTTGAAGTAAACCCAGCCACAAAATCATCCATTCAGCCCTCACTGATTAAGTCCTGTGTCCCAAGCAGAGGGAAAGCAGAAATGGGTAGGGTCTGTCTTCAAGGGGCTCAAAGTCCGTGGGAAGCGAGGACCTGGAAACAAATTAGAGCACAACAGTGTGCTGAGTGCCATAATGGCCATGTGCATGGCTGGCTGAGAAAATACGAAGCAGGGAACCACCACCTCTTATGAGAAGCCCGGGAAAGTACTCAAAGTTTGAGTTGGACTGAGCCTTGAAGGTTGAAGAGGAACTTCTCACAGAGAAGATGGAAGTATCCTGAATACACTAGTATTCAGTGCTTACCAAGCGCAGATAGGTAACATAAGTGAATGGGCCGGTGGGAGTAAGGCAGCAGGGACTGCTGGAGGTGGTGAACTGGAAGGCCCACCTTCTGCCTACAGGGCCTCTGCTGGGCACACAGCCTGGTCTGGGATTCGCTTCCATTTGCAGTGCACAACCCACACAACCCCACATGGCCGCCTTGACTGCCTAAGCTGGCCATCAGCTGCAGATTGCCCTGCAGAAGAAGAGAGCTTAGTTTTGCTACATCCTGCTTTTCCAAGAAAAGCCAGAAACCCAGATTTTCATGCAAAATGTTTCCAATTTGTCCAACACTGTCAAGGCCAAACAAAAATCTAACCTTAGACGGGATCTACCTTAGAGTTCCAGTTTGTAGCTCCGATGAGAACCAATTCCCAGGACACCTTTCACTCTCTCGCCTTCCCATTTGCACACACAACATAGTCCCTTTGCTGGGATTTGACAGGGAAAAACAGTTTGTTGGTGAACGCCCTACAGGCTTCTGCAAAGCCCCGACAGAAAGACCAGATTGGCCGTCGGACAGGAGAAAGCAACGTGGGGCTGCCCGACAGCGGCCACCCCATGAGATTAATGGGTAAAACTTTAATTTATCTAGGCGCTTTGCTTTGAGAGAGCCTCTCTGCCCTCTTGGCTGCCCCTACCCCAAACCCCTCCTGTTTCGCTAATGATAAATGACAAGCAGTGGACGTTATTAATGAAACTGCCCCCAGTTAGCCGGGGGTAAAAACCACGACCACCATCAGAGGAGGCATTCAAAACATTCCTGCTGTTCCCGTCCAGGGCGTAGGCCCCAGGCTCCTTCCTGCCCTGGCTAGAGCAGGCCCCCGAGGCCACAGCCTAGCACAAAGGGCCTTCCTAGGAACCGTCTGGGCTCAGCTCTCTCAAATGGAAATCACCAATATGGGCCACACGGTAATTAAACTCCTGGCATTCTTTTGATGAAAAGTGTTCCTCTCGGGACATTCCCACAGGCCGCTGAAGGACTGTCTGGGCCCTACAAGCTCCCAGCCGATTACCAAGGGATTTTTGAAGTTGGCCTTGACTGTGGATCAAAAGGGGTTGGGAACTCAGGGCCTGAGGTTGGGGGGGAGGGTGGGAAGTGCCTTCGAACGGAATTTATCATCTGGTCGTTGGGCCTGAAGCATCAGCACCTGCTTCTCCAGGACCGAGATGGGCAGAGATAAAAACAGATAGTCAAGGCCCATTTATTTATACATACGTACATATGTACATATACATACATATATACATATGTTTATACATATGTAAAAATACTTATATATATGCATACATACACATATATATTATATACATATTTACACACACATTATATATATATACTTCTATTGTTTGTTCACCGATGCGTCTCAAACACCCAAAACAGAGCCTGTCATATAGTAGGTGTTCAATAAATAATTTGTTGCCTGATCACCTGGAGATGCATTGTTGCCGATTCTTAAAAGCGGCAGTGAGGAACAATTCCTAATTAAGGTCCTAGAACCAGTGGCTTCTAATTGTTTGCCGCCACGAGGTTGCGATAAGGATGAGGTCAATGTCTTATTCAACTGACCGTGCCCGGAACCAGGCACAATGCCCAGCCCAGGGCCTGCGCGCAGTGGTTTCTTGACGGTGTCCGTTGACTGAATGACTCAGGGCCAAGCCACACGCCAGGGCTGGTCCGGCCGAGCCCCACCGGGACCTGACCCGTGTGTACTTCCCTTGAGCTGCGGCAGCAGTCGCAGCAGCTGCTGTGGCAGCGACAAGGTCAAAAAGCTGAGGAATCAGACCCACGACAGATGTCACAGCTAGAAAGGCCTGAGAGCCCAGCCGGCCCCTGACCGGACGGCGAGAAGCAACAAATTAGCTACGATTCAGGGGCCTCTAAAAAACTGAACTTGGTTTTCCTCTCTTTCCCTTTGAGACCCTCATTCTGCCCAGAAGCAGAGAACAATGGCATCGATGTCAGCTGAACTCAGTAATTTCAGAGTTAAGTTCAATCTCTTCAAGGTTTTCTCATGTCCCTCCCCAGGTCAGCTCCTTACTTCCAGGGGCTTCTGTGGCATAGGAGGGGAGTGCTGAGCCACGGTCTGTGGCATCTGTCTCAGTCTCTTGGGTGTGGTCACTCTACCTCCCTGGTGTCTTTTCAACCCATGTCCTTTCTTCTGTGGCCATCAGTCCACACACTCTGTACCCTCCCCACCCTGTGCAAGAGGCCCTCCAGGACCACTCATCCTTGCCCAGCACCTTCCATGGCCTCCTTGAGAGTGTGGGGAAGCCAGCTGACCCCTCAGTACGCGAGGGTCCAGGGAGGCCCTCATTGCCCCTGGATGTGGTGACAGAGCAGGGCTATTACCCACTCAGGGCTCTGCGGGGATGGCGGGGACACAGGGCCTTCTGCTCTTCCCAAATCGGTGAGGAGGAAGGGGTTGGTGCTCCCCTCCCTCCACTTGACTGTTGTCTTCATTGTGACCTATGGATGGCCATGAAGGGGAGTATTACCGGCAACAAGGACATGCAAGGGAGGGAACAGAGGTGACCGTGCAGCACTGAATCCCCTGAATGTCACATGGGGATATGGAGAAATGGAGGTCAAGAAAGCGGAAAGGCTCACGGCAAGCCATAAATCATGAGTCAATGGCCGCATCAGGTCAAGAGCCTGGGACTTGGTAAATCACCCCTGAGCCTCCCTCTGACCCAGGCCCTCCCTGTCCCGGGTTCTATCGCGTCCAGCTGCAACAAGCCGGGTGTGTATAACGGTTTTAAACCACGGCTCCAAATTCTCTGACACTCTTCCTCTTGAAATCCGCGGTCTTGGCCTCCTTTCCTTGAATATTGTGACTGCTTCGATCATCAGAGGATAGTGAGGTGATGCTCTGTGACTTCCAAGTCTAGGCCATCCCGGGCCACCAGCTCCTGCCTTGTTACCTGGAACACGAATCCTTAAAACGGGAGCTTCTGTGCAAAAAGTCTAATTGCACCTAGGCTGCCGGGCTGTGAGGAAGCCCAAACCCGGAAAACAGGTCAAAATGCTTGGCTCCCACCTTGAGAGATTTGGCTTCGGTCAGTCTAGAGCGGAGCCCGGGCCCCTATATTTTTACGTTCCTCCCGGGGCTCTGACGCACCGCGTTCACGCCCCAGCATTTGAGGACCACTGCCTTAGAGCATCCTCTCTGGCGCCCTCAGCAGACAGAAGAGGAAAGTGAAGTCAGAGAAGGACTGTGAACAGCACCCTTAGCCCTTGGCCCTTGAGAAGGCGGCCGGGTCTCTGCCCCTCACCTCCACTTGTTTTGGATTCCAGGGGAAATTCTGTCTTCCTGTTCTCACTGAAGGGGGCGGAGGCACAAAGCCACGGGCAGGGGAATCAGATGGGCTGGATGCGACACCCCACTCTGCTGCTCACTAGCACTGGGACCCAGCAGCGTTGGTAAAGAATCGGCAGACCATTTTTTAAAGCACATTTCTTAAATTTTATAATCTGTATTAAGTCCTTAGAATAACCAAAAGAAGAGAGAAAGCTAGAACACTGAAAGAGACAGATAGGTGATTGGGCAAATACATCATTAGATAAATTGGCTTCGGGCTGACAGTTTGGTTGCCATGACATTGGGCAAGTTGCTTGTCCATTCCAAGCCTCGGTCTCCCCATCTGTAAAATGAGGCTGATAAGGCCCATTTCACGGCGTTGTTGTAAGGACGCCGTATGGCGGCGTGGGTGACACGCCAGGCAGATGGTAAGCATCCAAGAGATTCGACCTCCCTCCCTTCCTGAGCATTCGGACCACACAGAGGCCACCCTGCTCTTGGCTTTGGCTTTAAGGAGCTTGTGGTCACTGAGAGGATATTTCACACTGGAAGTACATGCATTCCAAATTGATACCTAACTGTATATTTTTTGGTATAAACTATATGTCAACTCTAACTTTAGCCCGGGGGGAGCTTTGTTATTTGTTTCCCTCTCATGAAAGCTATAATAGAGGAAGCGAAAAACTTGCCCTGTGCGTTCCAACTCCTAAGTACACAATTTCCAATTTTCTGGGATATTATTTAAGTTTATTTTAGTTCTGGAGTCTCACCATCCGCATGAGTAGCTTATTGCAGTTCGGGTGGGCTCTAGAAAGGCCCGGAACAACGTCTCAAAGGGAGGGGAGGATAATCTTCACGTTCATTAAATAGCAGGGCCTGGGATCTTTGCTGGTTCTAGGGCCTGGAAGCTTCCCTGACACGAGCTGAGGGATCTCAGTAAGAGGGCCGAGCTCACACCAAGCGGTATTTCTCTTGGCTTCTTTCTGACTTTTCCATTCTCTGCTCATTACTGAGGCCAACGAGGGACATGCTGGATCGTGGTCTGGCTGGGGGTTCACTTTCTTCCCTTCTTTCTGGAGTTGATCATTGGCCTCACTGCCCGTAACTGTGCCCCATGTGTGAGAAAAGACCTGTGAGATTCTTCAGGTTCTCGGAGGGGTCGGGGGACTCCAGAAGAATAAATGCCACAGGCCGTATGGTCAACGTCTACCTCTCTCCCACCCACTTCGTGTCCCAAGTGCTGTTCTTGGGACAAGGCCTTCTCTGGCACTCAGTGGTAACGAGAGAAGCGGCCAAGGCCACGGTGGCCCCATTGTGTTCTAAGTGCTGTTCTAAGTGCTTACAAACCACAGCCCCATGAAAGAGGCGCTCTGCACGTTTTCACTTGCCAGATAAGGAAACAGGCGCAGAGAGGTTGAGTGGGGTTTACCCTGGGGCTTCAACATGAGGGGCGCCTGGGTGGTGCAGTTGGGTAAGCGTCGGACTCTTGATTTCAGCTCAGGTCATGATCTCACAGTTTGTGGGATCAAGCTCCGTGTCAGGCTCTGTGCTGACAGCACAGACCGTGCTTGGCAGTCTCTCTCTCTCCCTCTCGCTCTCTGTTCCTCCCCCACTCGGGCACACCCTCTCTCTCTTTCAAAATTAATAACTAAACTTAAAGGAAAGAGTCTCAGGGAGATACAGCTCAGTCCACAGCAGGAACGGAGCTGGGGAAAGTACGTGTAGAAAACGGCAAGGAGAGGGGCGCTTGGGTGGCTCAGTCGGTTAAGCGTCTGACTTTGACCCAGGTCACGATCTCACGGTTTGTGAGTTCGAGCCCCACATCAGGCGCTGTGCTGTCAGCAGACCCTGCTTCGGATCCCCTGTGTCCCTCTCTCTCTGGTAAAGGTAGTTTGGCCCTTGTTGTATAATAAAGAATTTGTCTGGTCTTTGCCCTGGATTTATGGGAAGGAGCTTCTAAACCCTTGGAATTTCCCTACAGTGACAGGAGGGTTTGTTATTCACGGTAGGTCCCTGAGATCACCCTGAGTTTATGCTAACAAGGTGACTCACGTGAACCCTAGATGGTTTCAGGTTAGGGGCTGGTCATCTGGAAGCATTGGGGCTCCGAACCACGTGATGTCAGCCTGACCTCTGGTGAGGGAAGGGGGCTGGAGATCGAGTTCAATCATGGGGCCGATGATCCAGTCACTGATGCCTATGTAATGAACCCCCAGCAAAATCTCTGGGGGTGTGATGAATATATGAAAGTGACAAATCTTGATTTGGCAGGAGAGCACGTGGAAGGTCCGTGTGTCCCTGGTAAAATAAAACTATAATTGTAAGTATAGTGCTTTCCTGAGGTCCGTGGGTCATTCTAGCAGATTATCCACCGTGAGGGGGTCGTGGGAAACTCCAAATTTATAGCCAGTTGGTCTGAAGTTCAGGTGGCCTGGAGACCCCCAAACTTGTGGCTGTTGTCTGAAGTGAGGGCAGTCTTCTTGGAGCCCTTACCCTGCAGAGTCTATACTAATTCCTGGTAGTGTTGAATTGCATTGCAGTATTGTAATGCTAGATGCATGAATGCCCGATTCAAAAATTGGACTTTATTTGCCTGGGTGGCTGGGAGTCGTAGGTTTGCGAGAAGATGGTTGTCAGGATTGGTAACTGGGGTTCTGGAAGAATAATCTGGCAGAGAATGAGGATGGCCAGAGCTCTCCCTGAGTCCCAGGCACCCTTGGTCATGCATTCTCCACATTGACATGCAATGCTGGTTACCAAAGATGCTTCCTTTCAGAAAATAAAGAGCAGCCCACATATATCGGTAGAGCTGGAGCCACTCGAGGTAGGCCAGCCAGGAAGCTGCAGAAAACACTCACTTCCGGGAGGAGAAGCGCATTTCTTTCCAGTTCACGCTCTGCAGATACTAAAGCTCATGTAAGAGTCCTGGATCCAGACCGGGCCCAAGCCTTCTCTTTAAACGTAAGGGGAACGTGGGAATGCAAACTGGTGTATCCACTCTGGAAAACAGTATGGAGATTCCTCAAAAAACTAAAAAGAGAACTACCCTACGACTCAGCAATTGCACTACTAGGCATTTATCCAAGGGATACAGGTGTGCTGTTTCGAAGGGGCACATGCACCCCAATGTTTATAGCAGCACTGTCGACAATAGCCAAAGTATGGAAAGAGCCCAGATGTCCATCGACGGGTGAATGGATAAAGAAGATGTGGTATATATATACAATGGAGTATTACTCGGCAGTCAAAAAGAATGAAATCTTGCCGTTTGCAGCTACATGGATGGAACTGGAGGGTATCATGCTAAGTGAAATCAGTCAGAGAAAGACAAATATCATATGACTTCACTCGTATGAGGACTTTAAGAGACAAAAAAGATGAACACAAGGGAAGGGAAGCAAAAATAATGTAAAAACGGGGGGGTGGCAAAACATAAGAGACTCTTAAATATGGAGAATAAACAGAGGGTTGCGGCAGGCGTTGTGGGAAGGGGGATGGGCTAAACGGGTAAGGGGCATTAAGAAATCTACTCCTGAAATCACTGTTGCACTATATGCTAACTAACTTGGATGTAAATTAAAAAATAACTTATTTTAAAAAACCATAAGGGGCAGAGCAGCAGAAGCAGGGTACAGCTTCCCCCTGGGTATTTGGGAAACGTGGGGCCCCTTTTCTTAAGCTTCCTGCGCTCTCCAGCCTGCTTCTCTCCAGCGACAGCTAAGCGCAGGAAACTTGTATTCCGACATTTCTAGAATATTCCCTGCAAGCGAGGCATTGCGCTGCAGACTCCCCCCTCACTGGATCTGATTCAACCTTCACTGAAACCCTACCCGAGGAGATGACTTAATCTCTGGGCCGAGTGAGTGGAGCCACGAAGTTCAGACGGATTTTGCAAGACAAAAACCTAAATCTATTTTGTGGCTGCCGGTACACATTCCGACTTCGCCACATCCGCGGTCATTCCCACCACAAACACAAAAGGTGCTATAAATTCATTTCCATGCAGGATTCATTGTTTCTGGCATTGTTCATTTCTTGATAAGTCGGCCAGTCCAAATAGCCAGTTCGGGTCCGTCACTGATCCCAAGAGCGCCATCGTGGTGTCCTGGATTTACTGACGGTGTTTGGCCTTAATCGCTTACAGCTGTTTCTTTTCACGAGCTGTATTTTCTCATCGACTTTGATGAGAAAAAATTCCAAGAGAGACGCTGGTCAAGAAGTTTAACTGCACATACGGAAGAAGGAGACTTGGCCCTTTTTTATTTATTATTTGTATTAAGTCATGGCCATCAGAGAAGACTCGAGAAATAGGGATGTATAAAGAAGAAAACAGAGCACCCGTAACTTCATGGCCTGGAGATAACTGATATTCACATTTTGGTGTGTTTTCTCCGTCTTTTTTCTATGCACGTGCCTGTGCTTGCTCATAGCTGGGATTACCCACCTATGATTTTGTCCTTGGTCCCAGCAAGCAGCAGAGGAAATCACCTGCGAGCTTGGCAATGCGGGATCTCAGGCCTTGCCCCACTCCTACTGAATTAGAATCTGCATCTTACCAAGGGATTTCTCCGCGTAGTAAAGGTTGATGAGTGCTGGTTTATCCCATGCTTTTTGCGCTCTGATTATATTGTAAGCATTTCCACATGTCATCAAAACATTGTCCCGTAAGATGATTTCTAATTGCATAATTGCATAATATTCCACCGTGCGTGTGAACCACAATTTGCATATCGCTTCCCCTCTCGTCCTCCATGTTATAAGGAACACTCCAGGGAACACCCTTGAATCCACTTTGCTCCCTACCTCTGATGATTTCCCTGGAGCAATTCCTAGGAAGGAAATTACAGAGGCAAAGGCTATGGTGTTATACAGTGTTTTTCACGCTTTGGGGCTGCTCAGTACCTTTTGAATACACTTCTTATATCTGAGTGAGTTATATACCACGTGAGTTCCATATGACCCTGGTAGAAGCCCAGGGGCACCTGCGTGGCTCGGTCGGTTATGTGTCTGACTTCAGCTCAGCTCACGATCTCACGGTTCGTGAGTTCGGGCCCCGTGTCGGGCTCTGTGCGGACAGCTCGGAGCCTGGACCCTGCTTCGGATTCTGTGTCTCCCTCTCTCTCTGCTCCTCCCCCACTCACACTCTGTGTCTCTCTCAAAAATAAATAAACACTAAAAAAACAAAAGAAATTTAATCGAACATTGACACAAGGGCCGAACTTAACCAAAAAGTAAAGTATAAAACCTTAGGAACAGGGGCGCCTGGGTGGTTCAGGTAAGCATCTGACCCTTGATTTTGGCTCAGGTCACAATCCCACGGTTCGTGGGTTCAAGCCCTGCATCAGGCTCTGCGCTGACAGTGCAGAGCCTGCTTGGGATTCTCTCTCTCCCTCTGCCCTTCACCTGCTTGTGCGCTTTCTCTCTCTCTCTCTTTCTCTCAAAATAAAAAATAAATAAATAAATAAACAAACTTAAAATGAATAAACTCTCAAAATAAATAAACTTTAAAAAACCACCTTAGGAACATGGCCCACCAGACATGTACAAGGGTTCTAATTTCCTTACACCCTGGACAGCACTCACCATTTTCCATTTTCTTTTAAATTTTACATTAGAGCCCATCCCTAGTATGTGTGACATGGTATCTCATTGTGGTCTTGATTTGTATTTCCCTAATGTTTCATGATTTCAAGGTTCTTTTCATGTGCTTACTGGCCATTTGTCTATCTTCTTTGGGAAAATATCTGTTCAAATCCTTAGCTCATTTTAAAACTCGGTTATTTGTCTTTCCATTGTTGAATGTCCAACGTTTGTTATATATTCTTGATGCTAAGATGTATATGTATATGTATATGTATATGTATATGCTAAGATGTATATGTAAGATGTATATGATTTGCAAATATTTTCCTTGTGGTTTGCTTCTTCGCTTTCTTGATAGTATTCTTTGATGCACAGTTTTTCATTTTGATGAAGCACAATTTACCTATTTTTTCTTTTGTTGCTTGTGTTTTGGTGTCATATCTAAGAAACTGTTGTCTAATCCAAGGTCATTGAGATATACAACTATGCTTTCTTCTAAGAATTTTATACTTTTAACTCTTACATTTAGGTCCTGGATCCATTTTCTTTTTCTTTTCTTTTTTTTTTCTTTCTTTCTTTCGTTTATGTTTATTTACTTTTGAGAGAGAGAGAGAAAAGAGCGTGAGCAGGGGAGAGGCAGACAGAGAGGGAGACACAGAATCTGAAGTAGGCTCCAGGCTCTGAGCTGTCAGCACAGAGCCTGATGTGGGACTCGAACTCACCAACTGTGAGATCATGACCTGAGCTGAAGTCCGACGCCCAACTGACTGAGCCACCCAGGCGCCCACCACCCTCCCCTTTTTTTTGAGAGAAAGAGAGTGAGAACATGTGTGAGCAAGGGAGGGGCAGAGAGAGAATCTTAACCAGGCTCCACACTGGGCAGGGCTCAGTTTCACAACCATGAGATCATGACCTGAGCCGAAATTAAGACTTGGACGCTCAACCCACTGAACCACCCAGGCACCCCACCCCCCCTTTTCTGGATCCACTTTTTAGTCGATTTTTGTATGTGGTATGAGGCAGGACTCCAAATTCATTCTTCTGCATATGGCTATCTAGTTGTCCCTGCATCATTTTGTTGAAAAAACTATTCTTTTCCCATGAAAATGGTCTTGGCACCCTTCTCAAAATTCAACTGATGCAATAGCATCAAAGAAATAAAATACTTAAGAATAAACTCAACTAAAGAGGCGAAAGCCTGTACACTGAAAACTACACATTGCTTAAAGAAATTAAAGAAGACACCAATAAAAAGACATCTTATATTCATGGATCACAAGACTTAATGTTATTAAGATGTCAATATTACCCAAAGCAAATCTACAGATTTGATGCAATCCCTAACAAAATTCCAATGCCTTTTTTTTTTTTTTGCAGAAATAGAAAAACCCATCTTAAAATTCATACAGGATCTCCCAAATGATATTGAATAGCCAAAATAATTTTGAGAAAGACGAACAAAGTTGGGGGTTTTACGCTTTCTGATTTCCAAACTTACTACAAAGCAACAGCAATCCAACAATGTGGTACTGGGATAAGTCAGACATGTAGACTGAATAGGGAGCCCAGAAATAGACTCTCATATATGTGGTCAAATGATTTTTGATGAGGGAGCCGGGACCATTCAGTGAGGAAAGAACAATCTTTTCAACAAATGGTTTTGGGAAAATTGGATATCCACATGCAAAAGATGGGAGTTTGACCCTCACGTTATACCATATACAAAGATTAACTCAAAGCAGATAAAAGACCCAAGTTACAGTTTAGTAAGAACTAACACTATAAAACTCTCAGAAGAAAACCTTCATGACACTGAATTTGGCAGTGAGTTTTTAGGATATGACACCAAAGACACACATGACAAAAGAAAAATGGTAAATCGGACTATGTCAAGATTAAAAACTTAATGTGAGGGGCGCCTGGGCGGCTCAGTCGGTTAAGCAGCCGACTCAGCTTAGGTCATGCTCAGCTCAGGTCATGATCTCGCAGTCCGTGAGTTCGAGCCCCGCGTCGGGCTCTGTGCTGACGGCTCAGAGCCTGGAGCCTGTTTTGGATTCTGTGTCTCCCTCTCTCTGACCCTCCCCCGTTCATGCTCTGTCTCTCTCTGTCTCAAAAATCAATAAACGTTAAAAAAAAAAAAAAGTGAATCAAAGGAGGTGATCAACAGGGTAAAAAAGGCAATCCACAGGATGGGGACGCAAAATAAATGGACAAGCAAAATGAATGACAGATAAAGGGGTAAACAAAATGTGGTAAACAATACCGTTCAGCCTTGAAAAGGAAGGAAATCCTCTCACGTACTACAATACACCTGAACCTTGAGGGCATTACATTAAGTGAAATAAGCCACAAAAAGACAAATACTGTATGATTCCAGTTACATGAGGTCCCTAGAGTAGCTGAATTCATAGAAAGTAGAATGATGGTTGCCAGGGGCTGGGGGCATGCGGATGTGGGAAGTTATTAATAGGTAGAGAGCTTCAGTGTTGCAAGATGAAAAAAGTTCTGGAGACGAACGGGAAGTATGGCCACACAACAAAGTAAGTGTACTTAATACCTTTGAACCGTACATTTAAAAATGGTTAAGATGGGGGGCACCCGGGTGGCTTAGTCGGTTAAGCGTCTGACTTTGGCTCAGGTCATGATCTCGAGGTTTGTGAGTTCGAGCCCCACGTCGGGCTCTGTGATGTCAGTGTGGAGTCTGCTTCAGATCCTCTGTTCCCCTCTCTGCCCCTCCCCCACTTGCGCTCACTCTCTCTCTCTCTCTCTCAAAATAAATAAATAAACTTTAAAAAGACGGTTAAGATGGTGAATTTTATGTTGTATGTGATTTACTACAATTTAAAAATATATTTAGGGGCGCCTGGGTGGCTCAGTCGGTTAAGCATCCGACTTCGGCTCAGGTCATGATTTCGCAGTCTGTGAGTTCGAGCCCCGTGTTGGGCTCTGTGCTGACAGCTCAGAGCCTGGAGCCTGCTTCAGATTGTGTCTCCCTCGCTCTCTGCCCCTCCCCACTTGTGCTCTGTCTCTATCAAAAATAAATAAACATATAACATTTTTTTAAAATATTTAAATCAATTCACCATACATGTATGGGTTTGAGAAACTTTTTTTTTTAAGGACATTTTTCAAATGCTCAAAGAGTATACCGTTCTTTGTTCCAATAAGTGGCCATACCTTGCCAACCCGTCTTAGGATGTGGCGACCTCCAACATTTTAGCAGCTTGGCTAGCCACAAGAATTACCTCTCTCCCATTCCACGCGGTCCCAATGCCACACTGTCAGTTATGGGACACCGACCTCCCACCCCTGTCCCAGCTAGAGCAATCGGCTTAACCCCCAGGCATTTGGATCTGGAGGGGGTCATCAATGCGAAAGAGCAGGGATTCATGCCGTGAGAACCACACTGCAATGTCAAGGCCTTGTGGGATTTCTGAGAACCACACCCCATCTGCCCAGCTCTGAGACCGGCAGAAAGCCTTTGGGATATTCGCTTATGGGTTCAGTCTGGCAACATCTACTAATGACCCTTAAATCCTGTGCAAATGTATTTGAAGTGGCCCTGGGGGTTAAGAACCTGACCATTGTTTCTCCAGCAACAGCACTTCTGCCCCACAGCCTGAGGGATTTTCCGTTCTGCTTGCTATTAAATATTTGGTTATCGCATATTAATATACATCAGAAAGGACACCCTCTTTCAGCCTGTTTGGGTCACAGGATTGCAAAGTGGTACCTATCTTCTGGAAAGTGATCAGACAAAATACGTCAGGAGACACAGAAATATCCCCCTTGTGGGAAAATAGATAATCCTAAATACAGAAAAGTCGATTGGGACAGGATGTCCAATGTCCACGGTGACACAACCGTCTGCCTTGTATCCCTCCAACCTCTGACTGGGGGACTCGTGACATAATCAGCCTCTTTCTGCTTAGGGTGGATCCTCAATGTGCCGCTCTAAAGATTTAGGATGCTAACAGATTCCCTCTCCTAGGGATGAAGATAGAGAAGGGAAAGAAGCTGACAGGGCCGGAGAATCCCATCCACCGTCCTGACAATAGTGAAAACATTACAAACCATCAGATGTTTCAAATGCCCTCTTGCATAGTCAGAGCAGGGTCCCAGGAGCTGGGGCTAGACAGGGGAGTTACTCTAAGCAACAAAGCATCAGATCTAAGCAGGGCAGGCCAAGGCCAAGGTCCAGGTCTAGAGAAGCATTCTGGATTGGCTGTTTTTTTCAATTGGGTATGGGTGTCTGGAGAGCCCTTATTCTGGGTCTAATCATCTCAATGGGTCTCACATTTAGCCTTCTGCTATTATTTGTTTAATGTTTTAAATGTTTATTTCATTTTGAGAGAGATAGAGCATGAGCAGGGGAGGGATACAGAGAGAGGGAGACACAGAATCTGAAGCAGGCTCCAGGCTCTGAGCTGTCAGCATAGAGCCTGATGCGGGGCTCGAACTCACAAACCACAATCATGACCTGAGCCAAAGTCAGATGCTTAGCCCACTGAGCCACCCGGGTGCCCCTCTGCTATTATTTTCAAATGCAGTTTCATGCTTAGTCCTAGACAGCAAGTCTAACAAGACCAAAAGAGGACATTTGTCACTTGGCCTTGATCTACCCCTGGACAGTCAGTACCACCCATGCTGCCTTACGAATCTGTACTTTTCTTGTGAGTCTCGTAATACTGTTTTACCACCTTATTGTCTAATAAGAGCATTCACCTGTCCAATGTAAATATTAAAATTGCTGGCAATCTTCCTAACTGGTTCTCTTTCGGCATATCTTCATTTTGTAATATACTAGGAGTCTCAAAAATGCCAGGTAATTCAGGATTTTCCAGTCTTTGAGAGGGCCTTCTCGAGGCCAGATCTGAGGGTTGAGTGTGGTGCACAAACTGGGAGACGAAGCATAACGTCTGCAGCAGTGAGGACTCAGGAGGGGGTCAGGGCATAAGGGGCTGGATTGACGGGAATAGGGCTTGGGGCTTGAACAGGGCTGGGCACTCTGAGTGGGGGGCCTGGCCCGGGGATAGGACACGGTGTGCTAACGGCGGGGCGGGAGTGGTGGTCAGAAGGCAACAGTCAACCCTTAAGGAAGCCATGGCCCATCATCTCAATGGCCCTGGCAGCCACTGGGAATAATGGCTATGAAGGCCCTGTAGCACCGTGAAAAATGCTTATGTTATCATGGAGAATACATAACTTTGTGGGCCTATATCACACACATACTCATGCAAAGGAAGCAAGACTAGGGCTTGTGCTGACTGGGACGGGTGGGACTGTGGGTGGGTTCATTTGTCCTGTATTTTAAGATAAAATCATGGCACAAATCAGGAGATAACTGAGTCACTATCTCATCCAGCAGCCCTCAGACCCCTTGGGAGAAGCCCAGGGCAAGCCGAATTCCCACACCACGGCCGAGAAGGTCTGGGATGGCTGAGAGTCTCTCTCTCTCCCTCTCCCGGGACCCTGAGCCCCACTCCTTGGGGGACCAGGCGGGGATTAGGGGCAGATGTTGAAGCTGGCAAGGCCCGGCTGTGTGGAAGCCAGCATGCTGTGGCTCCTGTCCTGGTTCCAGCTCCCTGGCTGTCCGTCTAAAGCAGCCCTGAGGCCGGTCGGCCCTGCCCCACACATGCCCACATCCCCGGCCAATCAGGCCCAAGGGACCTCCAGGACAGCATCTTCCTCACTGATGTGCTGGAGAAAGAATCTGCTTCCTGTTCCAGCTCCTCAGGAGACCCGCGTGGGAGGTCCTCAGAGCACGGGCTGCGGTGGCACCCCACCCATGGATGGCCCTGAGCCCACCCACCATCCACTCATTTCTTCCCAGCTGCTTCCTTCTCAGAGTTCTCAGCATTCCCGGGACGGCAAGGAGACTTTCTTGGGGCCAAGGCATCGCTGGGCCTCCGTGTCCAGGCCAGGCCCCTGGCAGGGCTCCACACCTAACCTCTGCACTTACCCCCGCTGCCGTTCCCCTGGTGCTCCCCCGGTAGCCCTTTAGGAAATGTGGGAACATTTAAATCCCATTCAGGGCTTTCAGTGAAAGCAATATATGATCTCTAGGGACTTATAAATAGTTTGACAGTAATTATCGTTAATAAACTAGGTAAAAGTCATTAATTTTTCGGTTAGAAAAAACAAGAAGTTTCCTCTATTAAAGAATCCAACTCAGGGGCACGCGGGTGGCTCCTCCCATTAAGCGTTGGACTCTTGGTTTCGGCTCAGGTCGTGATTTCACAGTTCGTGAGTTCAAGTCTCACGTCAGGCTCTGCGCTAACAGTGTGGAGCCTGCTTGGGATTCTCTTTCTCTTCCTTTGCCTCTATTCATGCTCTCTCTCTCTCTCTCTCAAAATAAACACTAAAAAAAAAAAAAAAGATAAAGAATCCAACTTAAACTATAAAAAACAGAGTCAGCCCCCTCAGAGTCAACCCAGTGTGGTCAACTGCCTACATCAGAACCACTCATGGCGTTTGGTAAAAATTGCAGATTCCTGGGCTCAGCTCCAGAATCAGAATCTTGGGGAGGTGAGGGCTGGGAACCTGAATTTTTAAAAAATGTTTATTTTAAGAGAGAGAGAGAGCGTGAGCAGGGGTGGGGCAAAGAGAGAGGGAGACACCAATCCGAAGCAGGCTCCAGGCTCCGAGCTGTCAGCACAGATACCTACACAGGGCTCGAACCCATGAACCCTGAGATCATGACCTGAGCAGAAGTCAGAAGCTTAACCAACTGAGCCACCCAGGCACCCAGGGAACCTGAATCTTTAACAAGCTCCTGTGGTCATTCTGGAGGACAGCAAAATGAGTAGCTGAGTGGCTTCCCTGCTGAGGGAGTCTGGCTCCCTCCCCTAAACCCCACACCCTGAGCTGGGCACTGGCCAGCCCGCACGCACCTCAGGGTCCCCAAGAGACCCTGAGAACCTGGGGGTGTGGATGACGCAGCAGGCAATGGGAGCTGTATTCCGGGTTTATGCCAAGTTCTCTAGAAGCACAGGAGAGAGCGGGACTCCGAGAGAAGAAAGATGTCTAGGAGAAAAGGTCTCCAGGGCCACATCACGAAGTGGCCGTAGAGTTGACCAGGGAGCAAGGCTGTTCCAGATCAAGGGCGCAGTGTGAACGGTTCGGGGCCAGGGCCCGGGGAGGGGGTGGGGTGAAGCAGGGATGGCTGGGGAGCTGCAGGGGGGCAGGAGAGGGGTGGTTAGGGGGTGGGGGAGGGCAGCTCCACGCGTTGGTTTGGCTAAGCTGAGAACCCCCTTCCCCATGGGGTCTGGGGCAGAGTTGCTCCAAAGAGGAACTTCCAGGAGATTTGGAAAAGAGAAGCAGCATCATGGCTTTCAGAGGGTCGTCTCCACCGCTATCTCCAGAGGCAGGGGCTTCCCCCCACCGGAGCCAGCTAGTTTGTCCTCGCGCTTTTCTGCTCCCTGTCCCGCCCGAGGGCCTTGCTGGGCAACGGCCCCCACAGGCCTCTCCATCGGCTCCCTGCACGCCTCCCCCTTGGGCAGCTGGACGCGCTTGGCGTCTCACATTTCCCTGCAAGCTCCAGCTTGTCCCCCCCGGGCAGGACTTTCTCTGATTGTCCAACTCTCCTTGCTGAACGTTATTCAGCCCGTCCCACGTTTGGGTAAGGTCTAATGCCTATAATAATTCCCTTATTCCCATATAGGCTGCTTCCCTGGCTGGACCCTTTCCAAACAGTCCTTGTCGTGAATCTTTTTAAGAGCAGGAAAACCCTTCTGTGTAAGCATCTTACACACACACAGACACACACACACACACACACAGATGCACACAGCTCATCTGGGGCAGATCTCTTACTATGCAGGGCTGAAGAAGGAGAGGTCCCTCTCACCCTCAGATGGTAGGAGAGCTGTGCCCTCTTTCCCGCCACCTGCCGGGGGCAGGAGGGTGGGGAGGCCTGGGTGGTCCAGTCCTTCACTGACGGGCCGTCCTCAGCTTCAGATCCTCTCCAGAAGCTTGGAGGGCTGTCCTCTGATGTGTCCTTCTGAAACGCAGTCATGGCTGCTTGAAGACAAGATCAGACCACAGGTTGCCTAGGGCCCCTCTTTTCCCAGAAGCCTCTAAACTCAAATCAGTTTCCCTCCCGGGAGATCAGATCTTCCTCGCCGGGATTTCGAGGTAAAGATGGTCCAATTTCTATCCTTCAAGGCTGACTCCTCCTGCAAGTTAAGTCACAGGATTTTCACATCAGGGGCTTCTCTGCAGTCCTGAGCATGACAGCCAGCCCCTGTCCTCGCCACCTGGCGATTCAAGAGCACTGTACCAAGAGCAATATGGGAGAAACTACATCGTGCCATGAGAATACGGGGGAGGGCCCTCACCTAGGCAGGGAAGCCGAGAGGGGGCTTCCGGGAGGAAGTGATATAAGCCGAGGCAGGAGCAGCAGGTGGGGCCGGAAAGGCTTTCAGGTGGGGAGTGAGCTGCATGAAGGCAGGAGGTATGGGAGAGGAGGGGCTGCGGGGAACTAAGTGGTGCCCAGTGAGGCACCTGGGAGGCGGTGGGAAGAGAAGGAGCTGGAAAGCTGGGAGATCTGATCAGGTTGAGCTGAGGGCTCTCTATTCTGGGGCCACAGTCAGCAGAGGAGGGGCAGGGTCAGATTCTGCTCCTTTGGGAAGACGGGCTTGGAGGAGGTGTGTCCGGAGGCCAGAAAACCTCAGAAGCCAGGACAAGGGAAAGGTGGCTGAATCAGGGGGCAGCCCTGGAGAGAGAGAAATGGATTCGAGGGTCATATGGCCGCTGGAAGATGGGGGAAAACCATGCACGTGGTGGTCGGTGGGTTGGAGGCAGGGGATGAAGGGGGAGCAGGAGAAGTCGTGGGGGATCCCAGGTGTCTGGCTGGAGCCCCTTGAAGGGCTGGAGGCGTCCAGTTGGTCGGCCGAGCGGAAGCTACAGTGTGAACAGTATTGTTGGTAAGGTGAAGTCTCTAATGAAGGCGTGACTATCAGGAGAAAAAAAAAAGGGAAAATAAGATGATCGAGGGGAGGGAAGCACTTCGTGCCTGAAGAGACTAAGAATGAGAACTAGAAAAGCTGAAAACGTGTTTCCGGGTCTGGGGTCTCTCACCCCTGCACCAGAAAGAGGGCCACGTGGACCGACGGAGGCGCGACAGCGTTTGGGGTGTGGTATTTAAGTGATGGCTGCAGTGGTGGGCTAACAGTGGCAGCAAGGCCCACGGCCACTTCCCCTTGCTGGTTCACTAACTCGGCAAACACCTACAAAGCACCTGCTTGCCTGGCCCTGTGGTCTCAGCACAGGGCACACGGCCCTCAGGCCCTGCCTGATAGAGCTTCTGATTGGGTGCGAGAAGCAGACATGAGGCGACACTGATACGAAATGACAAATCGTGATAAGCGTTGGTAAAGAGAAGAGTGGGGTCCTGTTTCAGATGGGGACAGGCCTCCAAGGAGGTGACATCTGAGCTGAGATTGGAAGGCACAGGACTCAGGAAGAGCATTCCGGGCGGTGGGAATAGTGTCTCCTTCCCAGTGCTTTCGAGGAATGAAAACAGAGGCAGTGTGGGTGGAGGGGGGCCAGAGCTGGGTGAGGGTTGGGGACACCGATGGGAGATCGGCTGGAGAGGCGGCGGGCGCTGGCTGTGCTGTTTGGAATATTTTAGCCAAGTCCGGGCCAAGTGATTCCTCAGGGCCCTCGTTACCCCAAGTTTCAAGGACATTTTTTCAGAGTCATCCTGATCCCTTCTGTCATAACAGGCTCTGGAGTCTGTTTCCATCACCAGCTCTCCTCTGAGAAGAGGGGGCACTCAGGCTCTCACGAAGCAGGTGACCCGGAAGATGCCCCTTGGTGCCCTGCCAACCGCCGGGCAACATTTTTAGAAAAGTTCCCTTTTAAACTCAACTTCTCTTAGCCAAATTGACCGGGGAAAGATAAGTCCCTACAAATAGCGATCGCCAGTGCATAAGGAGAGTCATTATCTTAAATTGAGGCTGGCTTCTAAGAAAAAAAGAAAAAAACCCGCACGCCACTGGCCAAAACCTCACCCCCACCCACCCCCGGCACAGACGTGAGCGCGGTGGCTCCATCACCCTCCTTGCAAGGACAGGGCTCGACATGGGCCTCTGTGTAAAGGGAAGGAAACAGGCAGAGGAAGGAAGGCCAGAGATTAGAGAAGTTGACAGATGTAAATAGCCTCAGAGGAGCCACACTGTCCCAGCGTTGCTCCCCAGGGAGCCTTTTGTACCAAGGAATCTGGTTGCCTGAATGAAAAATGATATCATTTATTTCTTTAGTCAGAGCTGAGCTGTTTTCTTCAGACACAGAAATAACTCAACACCGCAACACCAAATTGTTGGCCAAGTGCTAGAGGTATCTGTAATTTGGGCGCTTGGTAACATCCTAGGTAAAGGGCCAAGGACTTGGTTTCTTGGGAGGGGCCCTGCTCCCCGCAACAATGTTGCAAAGCTCAGAGGGACGGGAATGAAAGAAAAGCTTTTGCAAAAGTCCCAGAACTCTAGCGTGCTGTGGAGCTGGAAGGGAGCAGGACTTTTCATCACTGCTGCTCAAACCGTGCTCCGCCGACCAAACCTCCATTCATTCAACAAATATCTACTGAGCACTGACTGGTCCAGCCTGTGCAAAGGCACGGGGGCTACAAATGTGCAAAAGCTGGGGCCCTGCCCCGGAGAGACCCAACCCAGAGGGGAGGCAGCCAAGTTCAGCCCGTGTGGCAGTCCCTGGGATGCAGTGGTCTGCCCCCACAGAGGAGGCAGCGTTCGAGTTGACTGGAAGACAAAGAGGACTTTCCAGACCAGCGAAGTGGAAAGAGAGTGTCCTAGATGGAACGAACAGCATGTGCGAAAGCACAGAGGCTTTGAAACTACCCCGGACTCTTTGGCAACTAAAAGAAATACAATATTGCAGGGAATAAAGTGTTAAGGAGGCCAGTGGTTGACGATGTGACTGGACAGGTAGGCAGGAACCGGATCCTATCTTTGTGAGCTAAGGAATTCAGAGTTTATCTTTTCGGTAATAGGGGGCCAAGGAGGAATCTTCAGCAGGGAAGTGATACGATTAGATTTTTGTATTAGAGCACTCACTCCTTTCTGTCTTGAAACCTTACCATACATCACATCGGAAAACTAATGCAGGCAACCTCTTTACGGCATTGTTTGTAAGAGTGAGAACACTGGAAACAAAATAGATGTCCAGGAGTAGAAAAATGGAAAAACAAATACTGTGGAATTATAAAATGTCATAGGGCTCAATAGTTAAGATGACCCAGCATGGCTCGATCTTAAAAGCATGATTTTGAGTAAAAAAACAGGTGAGTTTCAGATTATGTATGGTATGGTAAAATGTGTGTAAAATTGAAAACCACACACGTTTGTATATCGTTATGAAGAATATATATGTAGAAAAGCATAGAAACATGGATTGGTGCTTCTGGAGAGTGAGGGAAAGGCATGAGGAAGGGGAGAAAGACCAAGAGGCATTTATCTAGAATGTTCTATTTGTTTTTATGGACAAAAGAAACAAGGGAGCAAAAGCAGTAAATTTCCTGCATTTAAAAAACTTTGAACTTTGTTTTTTAAAAAACCAAAGATCCATCTGGTGGTCCTGTAGAGGATGATTCGGGAGAGGCTGAGAGAAGGGAGCCCAGGCTGGCCTCGCTGCCTCCATACGGCTCCTCCTGGTTGGGGGCGAGCTGGGGGCGGATCCGAGGACCCCCGGAGGGCAATGCACAAGGAAACACCCCACCTTCTTGGGCTGCTTTCAGCCTATGGACAGAGCTGATATGCAATTCTGGCCTCTTGGCTGGTGTCCCTGGAAGACACAGCCACTGCTCGTCCCGTCCAGCTCACTGACAGGAATGTTCTTCAACAGTTCGAAGAAGTAAGAATGAATCCTTCCAGAAGGAATTCGTTTTGTTTTTTTTTTAATTTTTTTTTTAACGTTTATTTATCTTTGAGACAGAGAGAGACAGAGCATGAACAGGGGAGGGTCAGAGAGAGGGAGACACAGAATCTGAAACAGGCTCCAAGCTCTGAGCAGTCAGCACAGAGCCCGACGCGGGGCTCGAACTCACATACCGCGAGATCGTGACCTGAGCCGAAGTTGGACACTTCACCGACTGAGCCACCCAGGCGCCCCCAGAACAACTACTTACCTCTCAGATCTCCACCCCCTGACCTAGTGGGAGCAGGAGGAGCATGTGTACATCTACATATGTTTATGTGTCTGGGCTAGAGCCATGGCAGAAAAGAAAAATCAATACATTTACGTTTGTGATTTCCTGGGCCAAGCTAATCCTTGCTTCCATCGGAGCCTGGATTTTGTGAGCATCCAGTAAGGGAAAACTGACTTTTCTGCAATTACATACAAATCTCATAACTTAGGTGTATCCTAGAAGGAATACATCTGCCCAAAGCCCATAGCCTTACTTAAACAAACCTATCATGCTTTTTTTTTTTTAAGTTTATTTATTTATTTTGAGAGGGAAAGAGAAAAAGCACCAGCTGGGGGGTGGAGGGCAGAGAGAGAAGGAGACAGAGAATCCCAAGCCGGATCCGTACCTTCAGCCAGAGCCCAACACAGGGCTCGATCTCATAAACCATGAGATCACATGACCTGAGCCGAGATCAAGAGTCAGATGCTTAACTGACTGAGCCACCCCGGTGCCCCTATCATGCTTTTTAAGAACAGAGGCATCCATAGCTACATAATTAATAATATGCAAATTATTCTTCTTGGGAGGGGAGGGAGGGCACCCCTTGGTCTTTAATACATAGAACCAGGAGAACATACCAAAGAGAGACTCACTGTCTTTTACACACACACACACACACACACACACACACACACACACATACACACACACACACCTCCCCACTATAATTATAATTACCATGCTGGTTTCCAGATCAGGGGTTAATAGCCTTGGTATGGAGACGCCTGAAAGGCACCCAAGACAATTAGTGGTGTCCCTTCACCACCCCCCTACATGCTGTCAGAGCCTTTGCATCCCCCAGGTCCCTGTGTGGCTCACTCCCTTGCTGCACTTAAGTCTCAGCTCAAATGCCACCTCCTCAGAGAGGCCTGACCCGGCCACCTGGCTCTCTATCTGCTTACCGAGCTTTATTTTTTTTTTTTTACAGAACTTTTCATTGCTGGGCATTATGCTGTGCATTTCTTTGTTTTCCAGCATCCGTCTCCCTGCCCTAGACCGTGAGCTTCATGAGACTTCATCATCACAATAACATGTCCGGAGCCTGGGGCGGTGCCTGGCACACAGCTGGCATTCTGTCCATCATAGTGGGACGAATGAATGATCATCCTTCTTTTTCTCTCCATGCCTACTTCTCCTTTCCCCGACTTCCTCTCCTGCCCCATCTCTCCTGCCTCCGTCTTAAATCTGCTGGCAGGATCAGCCCTCAGGAAGTTGTGAGGCGGGTGAGGTTCTTGGCTCCTCTCCTCATGTCCCTTGCCCAGCCTCCCTCATGAGTACCTGTCTCCCACCTGACAGCTCCGGCCTTCTCGGGGGGCAGGACTCAAGCTCAGGCACGCCCGATGATTGTAGGAAGTTGGGGAGTGGGGCTGGAAGGAAGAGTGTAAGAAACTTAGGGCTCAGTCTCCAAAGCAGCCCTGCCAGGTCACAGAGAACAGAAGGTCATCCAGGGCACCCGTTAGCACCCAGGACCCAGCTTCTTGCCTTTCGCAAAGGAGCCAGCACTGCCATTGTAGGGACTCAGCCTCTTCCTCCTTGCCCCGGGTGCATCCTCTCTCCTGCCCCGATAGACAGTATCTGACTCTGCCCCACCCCCACACTGCTGTTCCTTCTGGCTTCTGCTGCTTTGTGTAATAAGCTGGGATAGAGAGATCTAGCTGTGTGCCTGGTTCCACGCCAGCATCACCCCCCACACCTGGTGTTTGTGCACCCCCCAACCCCGGCTCTTTTTCTTCCACTGCCTCTCCTCTCTGCCCCTCCTGGTCCTGGCAGCCTGCAAAGCTCAGCTCGGCTGGACCCCACCACTACCTTGCTCCCTGGAAACCCACACCCCCTCGGGTCTCTACCACTCTGGCAGCAAATGATCACATACTCCATGGTGGTATTTTCCACTTGATTCCCCAGCAAGATTACAAACTGCTTGAGAGTCAGGGCTGTGTCTTCACCTCAGAGACCTAATCTGCAAGGACGGACTCAAGCTACTTCTTTTCCCCAGAAGCCAGATACCCTCCTCCCTCTTCCCAGCATCATCCATACATCCCGGTCCGTTCTATCCAACCTAATCTCACAGGAGAAGAAATCCTGGATAAACTGAACAACTGTGTAACCACAAGGCACATAGGCGCCTACTGTATGCTGGGTCCCGGCGGTGCTCTGGTGAGCAGCGACAGACCAAGAATCCCTGCTTTCCTGGGTCCTCCAGTCGGGGCGAGGGGAGAAATTAATCAAACACTTACATGATTAAATCTATCGTGTGACTACTAAGGTGAGTCCTTTGAAGGAAGGAAGCGTTGCTCATGAAAGGTGAAGCATGGTTTCGTTGGTCAGGGGAAGTGACACTTGTCTGAGGCCTGCGGGACAGACAGGCCTTGAGGAGGTACGCAAGGGACTTTCCAGAGGGGCCAGCATTTGAAAAAAGGCATCTGAGCCCCAGCCTTTCCACAGAAAGCTGTATCTCTTATACCTGCGTCTATAATAGCCATGTAATTTATTGCTCGAACAGGATATTTTTGAGGGTAAATGTGGGAGCTATTAATAATTTCACTGGGCCAATAGGTGTCAGTGCCTGGGCAAATCGGGCGCATGGTTCCATTAGTTAAGAGTGACAATCCCACCACCTCCTGCCCCTCTAGCAATGAAGGGAACTTCCAACTATCGGGGTGGAAGCCGCCAGAAGCCTGAGGTTCACCTGCCGGTGGACAAGGGAGAAGACAGAGGATGCACTCTAGGAACATTGTGGGGGGTGGGGGGCAGGGAAGTTTACACAGGCCCCAGAGCTAGAACCAATGATCAGGAACTAGGGCAGACCCGCGTCAGGGGACAGGTGGGAGGTGGGCGGTGACACCAGTTTCCAAGGGCAATGACTCCAAGCTTGGCGTGTGAGCTCTCCGCCCTCTCCAGCTGCCCAGGTCCTGCCTGCTTCAAGGAAAATGGGGAAGTTTGGGTTCCTGTGGCTTCTTTGAGTTTCTTTTCCTTTACCTCCTTGTGCAAAGGTGGTCTGATTTGTACTTGGAGTGCAGGTAGAGCCTGATGGATTGTGTGTGTGTGTGTGTGTGTGTGTGTGAGAGAGAGAGAGAGAGAGAGAGAGAGACCTGTTTCCCTCTGCCCCTCTGTCTGACTCTCAAGACTATTAATACAAACCCCATGTCTGGCTGTACCGCCAGAACATGCGCTCCCCACAGCAGAACGCCACCCCCCCCACCCCCCCCCCCAGCTGAGCCTGTTGTCTGTTCTGTTTCTGATCGGCGCCAGGCTCATAGACCCCATGTAGGTAGAATATAACTTTCCATAAATAACCCCTAGCCCGACCTACAATTTAGGCTTTGGGTTTTTTTTTTCCCCCTCGTGGTAATGAGATTATAGCCTGGGCTGATCCCTCCTGGTCCTGGGGTCCCAGAAAGCGGACCCTAGGTCTATCTGGGGTTGGACATTGCTTGAAATTCCCCGGCTCCCCCACGCTGCCTGGCACATGGGGAGGACTCAGTGCATGTTGAGGAATGTGGTGGACCGAGTCTCACGCCCCCTTGCTCGGCCACGCACCTTCAGCCTCAGTGCCTTTGTTTGGGCCAATGCCCTCTGCTTAGAATGCCTGTGCCTCCTTCCCCACCGGGCAAACTTCTAAGCAGCACCCACCTCTGCGACAGCTTCCCTGAGCTTTCCTCCTCATTCCTACCACAAAATGAGTCCTCCTGCGCTCTGTCCCATAACGCTTTGTACAGACAGAGTGAACTGATGGCTTGCCCACGTGCCTGCCAGGCTCCCAGTGGCTTAAGTGAGTGTCAGAGCAGGAACCGAGCCCACATCTGGCCGCGGGCAGACATTTAACCCCTTGGTGCCCCCACTTTCCTTCGAATCAAACACAAGCCTGGCTCCAGAGCCTGTGTCCCCATCCACTGTAGCACATGGCCTCTGGGGCTGGACCATGTGTCTGTTTCCTACCTGCTCTCATTCCCCAACTCTGAGACATTCCTCACGGTGCATGGATTCCCTGCAGGCTCTCGCTGGGGCCTCCTTGGGGCCTGGAGGCAGATACTCACTGACAATTATCAAAAACTTGCTGCTGATGATAAGGAATTTAGGAGGGTTCATTGGGAGTTAAAGTGAAAAATCGGCGGGGCTGGGGAGGGCTTTGGGGTGGGGTTACCCCGAGAGGGGCTGGACTGGATTCAAAGCTTTGAGTCATCCCTCCTTGTGGCAATTGAAGGATATTTCCTGAGTGTCAGCCAGCGTCCAGCACTGTGAGGCACCTTGGTGAGGCCACGCTGAGAGAAGGGCAAGACGTTCACCTGCTGGTGAAGATCGTTCATTTTTACCAGGGAGGCGTGAGATTCACGTTTGGAAAAACGCCTGAATGAGCCCCCTGTGAGCTGGAACCGAGTTGTACTTGGCTTTGCGTCTGTCCCAGGACTCCGCAGGGCTTGACCAGGTGAGACACACGTCCTCGAATGAATATCGCACGGAAGACAGAATCAGGAAGCAAAGCAGTGGCATGGACAAAAGGCCTGGGGCACATGAGGAGAGATCAGTGGGGATTGCAACATCTCTGGAAGGTGCAGGCTCGGAGGTGACAAGGAACATGAACTCCGAAGTAAGAGCAGGAGTCATTGGGGGTGGTCTGAGGCGGAGGGCAGGGGGAGGATCAACTAAAAAGGCAGGGGCGAGTATAGTTCGGCCTCTCGGAGTCAGGAAGGAAGTTTGGTAGAGCGGGGATGGGAACCCAGCAGGGGAAGGCTTCACGTGTCAGGCTGAGAAGCCCCAACTTGATCTTGGGCAAGGAGGAGCTACGGAAGGATTTTGAGCAGGGGTGAGGCACGATGAGAACAGTGTTTCTGGATGACAGTGTGGAGGGCAGGCTGCTTCAGGGAGACCAGGCTGAAGTTATTACAATGACCGCGGGGAAGGAATGAGGTTTAGGTTTGGAAAGGAAGGGACAAACATGACTTTTCAAAGCGAGGACATAATTGCCACAAGGGCCACCACAGCCCAGGCAAAGGTGCCTCCAAGGTTGCAGTCCTAGCGCCGAAGAAAAGGATGTCAACTTTGACAGGAATGGCTGTGTGTGGTTGACAAACATGAGACCACATCCTCTCGGAAATGATTCATTGTCTTTATTAACAATGCCTCTGGAAAGAACAGACTGGTATTTCATAAAGCAATATTAACGTTGTCATTTCTCTACAAGAAAAACTTTTGCATAAATAACTTAAGTGAGAAAATAAATATGTAACTTAACTCTTTGTAAAAACCACGACTTTCATTCTTGTGGACAAATCCCACATGGAAGGATTGTGGAAAGGACCAGCCTGGTGGGATTTCACACGGCATGTGCTTCTGGTTTGGTGTGTGTGTGTGTGTGTGTTACACAATGTGTAGAAACTACACAGAAAGTAAGAGGTGTCTGGAAATGACTTTCAAAAAGATTTTTGGATGACATCTATCAGGCTTTGTGGTTTCTCGGCATATGTACAGAACTTGTAATTTTTTTCCCCAAGTAATATTATTTCAGTGTAAGATATGACATCACAGGTAACAGCACTAAGAAGCTAGGTTCTAGACAGAATTGTGTCTGTGAGTGGTAGGCAGGAGGACGTCTGCAGAGGGATTCGCTGGTCTTTGCATGGGTGGTGGCTGCTCCCTTGGGCCTGCAAGCCCAGTGTCCTGGGACCTTCTCCTTCTCAACCCCAACCAATGGCATTGTTTCTGCATCCTTTGGGATGGAGGGGTGAAGACAGGCAAACATCCGGGGAGGGCCAGGCCAGGAGAGAACACAGCTTCTTCCAGGAGTTTGTCAGCCCTAAAAAAGACGCCAACCCCGCACCCCACCCCCACGGCCACACTTGTTTTTCATCTTTGGCTGTCAGATCCGGGCATCACAACTCTGAATTCTGGACGTGACCATGGCAGCATTTCAACCCAACCTCTCTCTCTCTCCTTTGCCCATTCAAAAGACACGCAAGGCCTTGGAATCAGGTGACCGTAGACTCCTCGAGATACAAATCCCACCCCCCGCCTCCATTTTCCGAATAGGAAATTGAGGACAAGAAAGAGAAGAGTGTGGTCCAAGGTTATCCAGCGCGTTAGCGGCAGAGTCCGGACTAGAAACCATATCTATGGACCCCGGTCCTGTGTTCTTGGCACAACAAGGCACTAAAGGCTTTTTGAGGGGCAGAGAAGTGGAGAGGGAATCTTATCGCACTTTCTTAACCAGTCCCGGGACTTTCCTCCTCCCCCACTGCTCCCTTAGAACCCCTGGGCGGTGAAATTCTTGCTTTTCTGCCTCCTCGGAAGTGGGACCAGCAAAGGTGGGCGGCCCCTGTAGGCGGGGCTGCGTGGCTCAGTGTCTGTGACTCTCAGCGCCCTCCCCTGCCCTGCGGGACCCCCTCGGAGACGAGGGAGTGGGGGCTCTGCTGGCGCCCGGGATCCGCAGGGCCTGGCTACCTCCTGCCGAAGCCCAGAAGGTCTCAGCCCCCTGCCCTGGGTTGCAGGCATTTACAATGAGATACAAACAATCAAACCGCGCGCCGAGGGCAGAAACCCGGGCGCCTGGGCCGGGGCGCGGGTTGCGGGGGGAGGCGCGGCGCGGCGGGCGGCCTCTAATAGGCGTTCTCCAGCTCGGCCTGGTTGGCTTTGGCGCCCCGGGCGCGGGGGCGCGGCTTTCGGCCCTTCTGCGGCCGCGCGGCCTCGGGCCCGAAGTCCTTGAGCTCGGACTGATTGTGGAAGCGGGTGAGGCGCTTGCACTTGCACGAGGCCACCAGGCGCACTTTGCGCGCGCGCGGCGCCGCGTCACCGGGGCACAGCAGCTGCACCCGCTGCGCGCGGTAGCGGTCGGGGATGCAGCGGAAGTCGGGTCCGCTCGGGCGCCACCACTTGCCGCGGCCGATGGCGTTGGGCAGCAGGCGCGCCGGGCCGCACTGGCCGGAGCACACCAGCTCGGTGACCGGCTTGGCGCTGCGGCAGGGCCCGTCCGTCACGTAGCGGGTGAAGTGCAGCTCGCGGCAGCTGTACTCGGACACGTCTGCGGGAGAGACGGCTTGTGAGGCCAGCCCGGCTCCCTCCGCGCCACCAACCCCCCCAGCCCCCAGCCCAGGTCTTTTCCAAACCTGCGGGCTCTCCAGATGGGCATCTATTACTCGGAGGGACGGGGGTAGCGGCTGGTGGAAAGAACGCTGGCCCGCCCTTTCCCCCTAAAACTTTGGAGCCAAGTGTCTGTTGCAGTTCGAATACCAGCTCCATCACTGTGTGATCTTGGGCAAGTCACTTAGCCTCTCTGTGCTCCTTATCAGAAAAACGGGTTGTCCTAAGGAGTTAGTTGCGTGTATATAATGCAGGGGACACTGTGAGCACACAGTAAGAGCAGTGTTATTCTTCTTCTTCTCCAAGGGGGCCCTTTTCTCCAGATGGAAGTCACATCTGTGCCACAGAGTGCCTGGTCGAGGCAGAGTAGGTATTAGCCACACCCTTTACATGGTCTTGGCTTCTCCTAAATTCTTTTTCCAGCCACTTGGGAGGGATGGTGAGGGGATAGAGAAAGGAGTAGGGGTTAATTGGAGGTAATAAATCAGGGCAACTGCTGCCAAGGACAGGGATGGAAGGGGAGGTGGGGAGGAGAAGTCATTAGACGCGAGGAGAGCCAAAGGCAGCTTGTCCAACCCTCTCATCATCGCTGAGGACACGGAGGCCTCGAGAGGGAATAACACTTGCCCAAAAGGCAGAGTTGGGTCTCCTCACCCCAGTTCCCTGGGGCCCCAGCACCTCTGGGGTCCCACAAAGGCAGAAGCTATGTGCCTGAGCGCCCAGGTGGGAGGCTGGGCTGGGGGTGGGGGCAAAGGGCTGCCTTTTACTGCAGTTACTTCCTGCCCGAGGGGACAGAGCTCTGACTGAAAACCTACAGGTTCGCATGCCACAAACATTTATTAAGCACCTGCTGTGTACCAAGCACTCTGCCGGGGACATCTCTTGTTTTGTGCCATTTAGATGGATCTCCGAGGGTGACACGGGCTTGTTCCTGGGTTGGGGGGGGGGGGGGGACTGGGCTCTGTGGCCTGGCTTCGTGCCCTGAAGGCACCTTGATCAACTCTCCTACTGTGGGCTTAGACAGATGCCAGCCTGTCCCCCACCCGAGGGTCTCATGGGGACAGTTCCCATGTGACACAAGGGATGAAAAATAGCCCACGACCAAAACCAGAGAGAAGCAGAGAAGGCTCCACTCCCCAGGCCCTGCAGAACAAGCATGGCAGGGGAGATGTGGGGTCCGCCTTTCTCCCGTGGCTGACCTGGTATCTGCGCTGGTTTGGCCTCCTTACCACTGTTCCCGGGCTGCAGGGGTAGCGTGTGGGGGTGGCCTGTTTGCCCAGGGAAGGAGGTGTTTTGGACTTTCCAAGAATAGTGCCCCTGGGTCAGGCACTTCCTCTGCAGAGGGTGACTTTGTTTTGAGCTCACAGCCTCCTCGGGGCCTGTGGCCTCTTATAGGAGCCTGGGGAAGTGGATGGTTTGTACTTGGGACCCAAACAGCAGCATGAAGCAGTCGCTTGAGCTTAATCGACCTTGCCCGGCGGTGGGGGGTGGGGGGGGGAAGGGGGTGATGTGCTGCCGCCCTCCTCTTGTGAAGACTTGAGGCCCCAGGCCTCCTGTGGGGTTCCCCAGCCCTCACAATTGTGGGGCAAGGAGGGATGGGTCGAGAGGGGCCTGGGCAGTGGATTCCTCACCAGCCCGCCCAACGACCCGAGGGCAGTGAGGCCCTCCCTCTGAAGTGTCATTCCGGCCCCCGCCCCCAGCCGTTCCTGCCAGCTGCAGAGCCAGCTGTCACCCCCGCCCTCCCCGGGCTTCTCTGCGCAGACCTGACCAGGAACCCAGATGTGCCCTCCAATGGGGCTGTTGCCTTGTCACTGGGGTCAGGCTCCCTCCCTAGGAACGAGGCAAGGCCTGGTCTGGGGGCAGAAGATGGGGGCACCTGTGTCCACTCCCTGCACAGAGGATGCCACCTCCCCTCCAGGGCCCGACCCCAGCTGCCGCCCAGGTCCGAGGCTAAGACTGTCCCTGCAGCTTGCATTCCTTCAAGTGCCAGCTGGCTGGGCAGACCGGGGGCAGGGGGAATGTCCCTTTCTCATGGCTCTGTGTGGGGTTTTCTCTGGCTCTCAGTTCCGCACCGCCCCCCCCCCCCCCCACGATCCCCCTGCAGGGCTGTCTTGGAATGGGATCAAACTGGGGCCAAACCCGAGTTCTTCTCACTACCAAGTTACTTAGCGTCTGGAGATCTCATTTCTTTACTTGCCAGCTGAGAGGTCACCTCATGGGGCTCCCGCGTGGTGGATCCCCGGGGTAAGGTTCAGGTATGGCCTGTGTAAAGGATCTGCATCCGGCAGGTGCTCATAGCTGTGAGGCTCCCTTGCCTTGTCCCCTCTCCTGAGGTGCCAGCTGGGGGACCTATCTCCTGTGATCTCCGGAGGGGATTCTTTGAAACTGTCTCCGTTCTGAGGCTCTGAGCCTGTCCCAGAGTTGGGCTCTCACCACCTCAGCCTCCTTCCTGCCCCGGGCTCCCGCGGCCAGCCCCCTGCCAGCCCCGGGCCCCTGCACCTCAATGCCAAGGCTACTACATTAGGCATGCTGTCCTCCCCTGCCTCCAGGCAAGACTGTCCCTCCTGGAGCGCCGGCAGCGGGGGGCACTGTCTACCCCAGTCTTCAAAACCTCCCAGAGAGAACCCTCCCAGGCCCCTTGTGCTAAACATGCCCTCCTCTACCCCATACCTTTGGTCTCAAAGGGATGGTGAGGGGGTCTCCCTCCGTTCTCCGCTCGGTTCATGGTCTTGTTCTCCAGCTCTGGCGGAGGCTCGGGGTACTCGCCCAGCTCAGGGATGATCTCCGTGGCATCGTTCTTGAAGGCCTGCCAGCCCTGGCCCTCCACCACACGGAAGGCTGCGTGCACCAGCAGGCAGACAAGACACAGGGCGAGAGAGAGCTGCATGGCGCCAGCCAGAGGAGGGCACCCAGCCTTCCAGTAGCACAGGCTCCGGTCCCCAGCCTGGGACACGTTTGCCTTTTTAAAGCCCCCTCTGCCTCGTGCCAACCAATGAGGACAGGCTGGGGCAGGGCTGGTCCCACGTTTCTCTCAGCCCAGGGGGAGGGAACGGGTGTGCTCAGAGCAAGCCCTCCCCAAAGACTTCTCAGGCACAGCAAACTCCCTGGGAGCTGGTGCTCCCAGGTGACCTAGAGAGAGGGGGGCGTGTGAGGCGAGCCTGCCCTCCAGCACCTCCCACGTGCAGGCGGCTGTGGTTTTCGGATATCAAGATGAGCTCCAGCTCACAATCTTTACCTCCTTGGGCCCCTCGGGCTTTCTCAAAACAAGCTTTGGGCCAGCTTCACAAAGAAAACTACAGCCCGGAGCCCTCCACAGGGCTAAGCCCAGCCAAGTGCCTGTCTCAGGCCAAGTTCGTTTGTTACCCCACCGACAAGTGGCCCGAGGGGTATATCTTTGGCCCCCCACAGACCCAGGCAGGGGCAGAAGGATACTTTTTAAGAAACCCCCTTGGTCCCGGTTCCATGAGGCTGAGCATCGATTACGCTGATCAAGAAAGCCCCCGTTGGCACCCTCTGGAAGGCAAGAGAGAAAACTGGAGGGCTGCGGGGAGAGTATCTGCTTGGGCGAGGGGGCGGGGATTCTGGTTCCAAGGCCAGGATGAGTAAGTCAACGGACAGTGGTGATGGAGTGCGAGGAGGAAACCGTGGGGATTCTGCGCATGGTGACAGGCACTTCTTGGCCAAGACACTCACTGCTGCTTGCGGACTGATGTGCCCAAGGCAGTCATTTCCCTGGCCAGGCTGTGGGTAGGAACGGAGAGCACAAAAATCCCTTTTCGTAGCAAAGACCAAGGCCGGCATTTTCAGTGCTGACATCCTTTTTTTCTTCTTCATCATCTTTTTGTTTGTTCGGCTGGTTGGTTTCTCAGACGATTCTATTTTTCAAAAACAGCTTTGAGTCCTATATGGAAAACCTTATTGGTCCATGCTATGGGGTGCATTCCATGAAGCCATCCCAGGTCCAGCTAGCCACAAAGAAATCAAAAGGAATTGCTACCTTAGCCCTGGAGCAGAACCAGGGGCCTGGGAGGGGTAGAGGCACCGGGGAGGAAGGTTCACACCTGAGGTGCAGGAAAAGAAAGGAGAGCCAGCGGAAGCTTTCACTGCAGATGGATTGTTCCAGGAGGCTGGGAAGAGGGCTGTGGCCCGGGTCCCCTTGGTATTTTCACTGGGCAATGAATCAGTATGCCCCACCTGCAGAGCCTCCGCGAGGCCTTTGCCACCTGCCTTGACTTGCAAGCCGCTGTGTCCATCTGAAGCCGTCTGTCCCTCCTTTCCTCCATCCATCACTCGACACATGAATGCAGCTGCCCTGACAGTTTTACAAGCCAGACAGAAGCCCCTGCAGGAAGGGCCCTCTCTGATACCTGCTTCCTAAGTCAGTTTCCTTCGGGGCAGACGAAAACAGCTGTGGCCATTGTTGGAGGTGATCTATCTCTCCCAACAGAGCCCGTGGGTGTTGTGAGAAGCCGGCCCTCTGCGCCCCCTCCCCCTGTCTGTGACCCTCCAGCCTCCTTTTCCCTGGCTCTGGAATGTAGACCATTAACCCTATCGTGGCCGGACAGCCGCCTTCTTGCCCTGGATTTGGGAGAGGGCAGTTCCCGATGCCCGGATTCCTGAAACTTGGCGCTGTCTGCGCGGGAGCCCCACCTGCTGTCCGGAGCTACAGACCCATCCGTCTGAACCGGAGCCCGTGGGGGCCCATCCTTGGGGCACTCCTGCCACCTGCTGGAGACCGAAGGGGGAGCCAGCGGCCGGAGGATGGCGAAGGATTTCATTTGGCTTCAGGGTTTTATTTGAAACTGAAGTGAGGTGAAAAGAAACAAGGGAAGAATCCAGTGGATTTGAACCGATGAAGTGTGTCCATCCTTTCGAATTCTTCTCTGCCAAGGTATAGCCGTGCTCTCCACGGAACGGCTCACAGATGTCATCGATGCTATGATGCTCATCTGCTTCACTTCCTGCTTATCCAGCTTTATATGTACTCAGTTCAGGAGTCTGTCTTTCTTCAGAGTTAAACCCCTAGGGTTTTAGCTCACTTCTGTTGTGGATACTTTAGGCTATTTCAATGCTCCCCTATCCTCAGTAGGGATGCTATGAATTTCCTTGCCCAAAGCAATTTTTTGAGTTCAACTTTTTGAGATCAATTGTGAATTCACAGGTACTTATAAGGAATAATACGGAGAAAATTCCACGTACCCTTCAGCCAGTTTCTCTCTATGGCAACATCTCGCAAAGCTATAGTACAATATCATAACCAGGATACCGACATTGATACAATCCACCAATTTAGTTCAGATTTCCCATTTTACTTGCCTTCTTGTGCGCATGCACACGTGCTTGTGTGTTTCGGTCCATGTAAATTTATCACATGTGTAAGTTCAAGTATCCGTCACAGCTAAGATAATGAATCACTCTGATCACAAAGATCCCTCTCACTGCCTTTTTATAATCACACCTACCTTCTTCCCACGCCCTCCCTCTTCACCCCTAACCCATGGCACCACTAATCTGTTCTCCATTTCTATAATATTGTCATTTCAGAAGTGTTACCTAAATGGAACCAAACAGTCTAGAGCCTTTTAGGATTGGCTTTTTTCACTCCACGTAATTCCCTGGAGATTCATCCTGGTTGTTGCATGCTTGTATCAATGCTCCATTGCTGGATAATAGTCCACAAAGTAATTGAACAGACAAACAAACAGAACTTTGGGGTTATTTCCAGAAGCGAACGCTGCGTCTGAGAGGGTGAACAGCTGGCTGTGTATTGCAGGGTTGTTCTCCAGAAAACTCAGCCAGGTCCCCGCTCCCACGAGTGACATACCAGTAGGCCTGTGCGTAGGTCAGCCAGGGCTGCTGAAACAAAGTACCACAAAGTGAGTGGTACAAACAACACAAATGCATTGTCTCCGGGCGCCTGGGTGGCTCAGTCGGCTAAGTTCTTGATTTCGGCTCAGGTCATGATCTCGCGGTTGGTAGGATTGAGCCCCGCGTCGGGCTCTGTGCTGACCCTGCAGAGCCTGGTTGGGATTCTCTCTCTCCCTCTCTCTGCTCCTCCCCTGCTCACGCGTGTGCACACGTGCCCTCTTTCTCTTTCTGAAAATTGAAAAACGAAAGAAAAAAAGAAATGCATTGTGTCACAGTTCTGGAGACTGAAACTGTGAGACCAGTGTTGGAAGGGTTGGTTTCTTGTGATGGCTGTGATGGGAGAGTCTGCTCCATGCCTTTGCTCTAGCTTCTGGAGCCTCTCCTGGCAATCTTTGGTGTTCCTTGTTCCTTGACTTCTAGAAGCTTCACCCCGATCTCTGCTGTCACCTTCACATGGCGTTCCCCGTGTGTGCTTGTCTGTGTCCTAATTTCCCCTTTTTTATAAGGACATCAGTCATATTAAATTAGGGCCCACCCTAATGACCTCATCTTCTCTAATTACATCTGCAACAAACCTGTTTCCAAATAAAGGTCACGTTCTGATGCACCAGGGGTTAGGATTCACGATATGAAATTTAGAGGGGGCACAATTCAGCACATAACAGCATGTGTCTCCACGAGGTGGCCAACACTGGGTTTGGGCTAAACAATTTTTATTTTCTCAACATTTTTTATTTATTTTTGGGACAGAGAGAGACAGAGCATGAACGGGGGAGGGGCAGAGAGAGAGGGAGACACAGAATCGGAAACAGGCTCCAGGGTCTGAGCCATCAGCCCAGAGCCCGATGCGGGGCTCGAACTCACGGACCGCGAGATCGTGACCTGGCTGAAGTTGGACGCTTAACCGACTGCGCCACCCAGGCGCCCCAAGGCTAAACAATTTTTAATTGCATTTAGTAATTTTACTCGTTGTAACTAAATTTCTAGCAAGGCTGTTTTTCAATTTTTTTTTTAGTGTTTATTTATTTCTGAGTCAGAGAGAGACAGAGCACGAGTGGGGGAGGGGCAGAGAGAGAGGGGGACACAGAATCTGAAACAGGCCCCAGGCTCTGAGCTGTCAGCACAGAGCCTGACGCAGGGCTCGAACTCACGGACCGCGAGATCATGACCCGAGCCGAAGCCGGACGCTCAACCGACTGAGCCACCCAGGCGCTCCGCAAGACTGTTTTCCTACGTGATGATTTGCTGTTTTTCGTTTCCACTGAGCTGCCTGTTCATATGCCCACTTGCCAAACATTTAAAGAAGCAAGACCTCATCTCCTGCTAGGGGGTGTGGACTGATTCGTGCCCCCCTCCGGGAGCTCCTGTACCAGGGAAGAAAAGAGTTCTTCCACAAAGAAAGCGGTTAGTGCCACTGAGGAAAGGTGCAGATGCTTTATTTTTTTCTTTAAAGGGACAAAGTGTTATGAGCTTTCAGAGGGGAGAAGAGTCTCTCCCACCTGGGATGGATCAGGGATCCTCACAGGAAGACGAGGCGTTTGGACCATGCTCTGAAGGACAGGCTAAGTTTGGAAAGTAAGCTATGCTCCTTTGAATTCTCAGGATTACAGGATCTTTGATCTGAAAGGATGCTCCAAAGGCATCTAACTCTTTACGTGGTACTCAAGCCACCTGTCTATAATTCATGGGACCTGAGACTTCTTGTTGGCTGCATTTTTACACAGACTTTGCTCCCACAGGTCGGGGTAACATGGGGTCTCTGGATTCGGAGGGCAATCTGTTTATAGGCAGCTGCCTGCATTGAGGGACGTCCACACCAGCCTGTCTTTATTCACAGCCGAGAGATTGTTTCCTGGAGAGCACAGGGTCTCGGCACAGGTTGAAAGTGGAACCCTTTGACTTGTTCAGTCAGCAGCTTCTGAGGGACAAAGAGGAGAGGGGTCCCAAAGACCATTGTCACTTACCCCCACCCCCTACTCCATGCTTAGAATGGGCCAATGGTTCCCCCAGCCCTTACACGATGGAACCACCGTGTTCTTTCTGGAAACCAGGACAACTCATTCCAGAACCTCCCCAACGGCCATCCAAACTACCACCCTCTGCCTGGAGGGCCCCTGTCTGAAAACCCTAAAGAAACAAGTATTCGTGACACTTGTTAAAAATGGTAAAGTCAGGGGTGCCAGGCTGGCTCAGTCAGTTAAGCGTCGGACTCCTGATTTCGGCTCAGGTCATGATCTCACGGTTCAGAAGTTCAAGCCCTGCATCAGGCTCTGTGCTGACAGTGCAGAGGCTGCTTAGGATTTTCTCTCTCTCCTTCTCTCTCTGCCTGCCTCTCCCACCCCACTCATGCTCGCCTGGATGGCTCGGTCAGTCGAGCGTCTGACTTTCCACTCAGGTCATGATCTCGCGGTTCGTGGGTTCGAGCCCCGCGCCGGGCTCTGTGCTGATAGTTCAGAGCCTGGAGCCTGTTTTGGATTCTGTGTCTCCCTCTCTCTTTGCCCCTCCCTGTTCACACTCATATTTCTCTCTCTCTCAAAAATAAATAAACATTTTAAAAAGTTAAAAAAAAATAGAGTTCAGGAGAATATGAGTAAACTCTGGCCAAAGAGAGGTTCTATCACCCCATGTGTTTGGAGACCGATGTCCCTCTTCCAAGCCCAGCTGCACCTGTCCTCTGCTCTCCATTCTCTTTTCAACTCTTCCCTTCCTCTTCTTTCTGTCCTCCTGCCTCTCAGGGCAGCTGCCCCAGTGCTCCAGTGCATGGAGAACGTTCCACTGGAAGGCCATTTAGCTCATGGGCTTGCAGACCAGATCTCTCAAAACCTCACATTTCCATAGGGATGTCTTAACGTTTTAGTGTATGTGCTGCCGAAGAGAGCACTTAAGGTTTTAAAAATATGTACATTTCAATTATTTAAAAATATAATAAAAACACATTGATCATACATGGTGTGTATCTGCTTTTAATGAACTGGAGACCCCCCCCCCATTCATTGTGTTGCTCTAGGTTAACTCATTCTAGTGTAGACTGCCGAAATCGAATCTTTGCATTTGAACTTCTTATAAATGAGTCATCAATTCAGAAGGCCATGGCTCAGAGACTGCCTTTCTAAAAATTAGGCTTGGGCTGCCACCCCCATAAAATAATCTTTTTTTAGGGGTGTCTGGGTGACTCATTCAGTTGGTTAAGCATCCGACTTCGGCTCAGGTCATGATCTCGCGGTCCGTGAGTTCGAGCCCTGTGTCAGGCTCTGTGCCGACAGCTCAGAGCCTGGAGCCTGTTTCAGATTCTGTGTCTCCCTCTCTCTCTCTGACCCTCCCCCATTCATGCTGTCTCTCCCTGTCTCAAAAACAAACAAACGCTAAAAAAAATTTTTTTTAAAAATAATAATCTTTTTTTAAAAAAAAGTAATCTCTGGGCGCCTGGGTGGCTCAGTCGGTTAAGCGTCCGACTTCGGCTCAGGTCATGATCTCGCAGTCCGTGGGTTCGAGCCCCGTGTCGGGCTCTGTGCTGACAGCTCAGAGCCTGGAGCCTGTTTCAGATTCTGTGTCTCCCTCTTTCTCTGACCCTCCCCTGTTCATGCTCTCTGTCTCAAAAATAAATAAAATGTTAAAAAAAAAAAAAGTAATCTCTACATTCAACGTGGGGCTTGAACTCGTGACCCTGAGACCAAGAGTCCCACGCTCCACCGATTGAACCAGCCAGGCATCCCCCCGGGCCCCCATAAAATTGTACGAGCAAATATAAAACAATCCTCCTTAGCTCTGAGCATGGGGATGTGCTTGACACTGTGCCACCACGAGAGATGACAGAAATTAACAGGATATAAAGCAGATAAATTGCAACTGTCACTCACCTCATTTCGACATTCTGTGCTCCTTTAAAGCAGCCTGGACCTTTAAAATAAGAGTACAGGGGCACCTGGGTGGCTCAGTCAGTTAAGCGTCCGACTTTGGCTCAGGTCATGTGTGGCCCGTGAGTTCGAGCCCCGGGTCGGGCTCTGTGCTGACAGCTCAGAGCCTGGAGCCTGTTTCGGATTCTGTGTCTCCCTCTCTCTCTGACCCTCCCCCGTTCATGCTCTGTCTCTGTCTCAAAAATAAATAAACGTTAAAAAAAATTTTTTTTAATAAAATAAAATAAGAGTACAGAAACGACCGTATACCATACACAGTGGAACACTACATAGCAGTAAAATGAATGCTACTGTAAGAAACAATTGTCCGTTAAGCAAAAAAAGCCAAGTGCAGAACATTTTCTATGGAATCTCTCCGTACACACACATGTGCCTGGGATTTTCCTAGCAGGATATACTTCTTAAGAGTGGCTTCCTCGGAGAGGAGGGATTAAAAGTTTGGGGGTAGGAGACTTACTTTTTGTGATAAGCCTTTTGTATTGCTTGAATTTATACTACATATATATAGCATTAGCTTTTCAATGAAAAGGTTTTTAAACTTATATTTTAAGAAACACTTTTCCCAGTCTCCTAGATTCGTGTTTGGCCCTAAAATCCTATGTAAAGATATAAAGATTATATTTGTCCAAAGAGACTGGACAAATAACGAGTTAGTCTAGGTGCCTCTGCTACGGGGAACGAGAGTGAAAAAGGTTTTTTTCTGTCATGGAGAAAAGGCACCCAACTCTTGAGTTTTTTATTCGGAGAAAAAGAAAAAAAGCCAATGTTTACCATAAGGGAGATAAAAGCTAATGGCGGAGTCCAAGGCGTCTGAGGGTGGGGCCAGGTCTGGGGACTGCCCATTTGCAGGACCCCGCAAACCCTAAAAATGCCACCCAGTCATCTTCACGTGAGGCCACCTTGAGACTGTCATCCCCAGTCTCCTACTGTCTTGGGAACATAGATCTACCTCCCTCATTTGGGATGGGCCACTCTAGTCAAGAATATTCCAGTCAATTATCCCTCACAACAGCTGCAATTTTTAGAAATTAAATAAATAAAAAGATTATTCCTATCACAGGAAATTTCTGGTACAGGGAAGATGTTTAATAAATATCTACTGCATAGGGCACCTGGGTGGCTCAGTCAGTTGAGTGTCCAACTCTTTTTTTATGTTTATTTATTTTTGAGAGAGACAGTAAGAGCACAAACAGGGCGGGGGGCAGAGAGACAGGGAGACGCAGAATCCGAAGCAGGCTCCAGGCTCTGAGCTGTCAGCACAGAGCCCCACGCAGGGCTCAAACCCACGAACCGTGAGATCGTGACCTGAGCCGAAGTCAGACGCTTAACTGACTGAGCCACCAGGTGCCCTGGAGTGTCCAACTCTTGATTTCAGCTCAGGTCATGATCTCGAGGCGATTTGGGCTCTTTGCTGACAGTGCGGAACCTGCTTGGGATTCTTTCTCTCCCTCTCTCTCTCTGCCCCTCCACCCTGCTCGTTCTCTCTCTCTCTCTAAATAAATAAACATTTAAAAATAACGAAATAAATACCTACTGCATAAATACAATCATCATGGAAATGAGAACTAGTTCAGGAGGGCTAATTTTTAGATGATGCTTATTTTGAAAAGTTAGAAAAAGCAAACAGAAGAGCAGGGAAGAAAATCAGCTGTGGTAAGAAGGACAAAAAGACCATTTCTATGTAATGTAAGACATTTATTTTGGTTACAGTTAGTGTTTTAACACTGATTTGTGATACAACAGACGTTAAGCTTACTTTCCTTTAAAACCAATTTAATACCTTCCCCTTTTCTGCCCAGAAAATTCACGCTTTCACAATCAAATCACCCTAACAGCTGGCAGGAGGTAAGTTAAGCTTCCGACGGATCTGCTCTCTCAACCGGAGAGGGTTCCTATTTCCAATCAGGATAAAACCTTGACTTGGAAAGACCAACACTGTTTGTTGGCTCTTCGGTGATTCCTGACACCGGTTTTACGACAGAAAATTTCCTGCGAGGAAAGGTCGTATCTTCATATTATAAGATCAGTGCTTATTTTAATTAAAACATTAGCATCTTAACATTAACTTGTGACACAAAAGGCACCAACTTTCCTTTTCAAACCATCCATCACCATGGGTGGAACACAGTGCCACCTGCTGGTCATCATGTTATTACAGACCCTATAATTTCCAGGTGGTGGTAAATTCCAGGTGGGGGTTCTCAGAGAACCCTACAGTGTCAGAGCCAAAGGGACCTGAGAGGTCTTCTAGATGGGCCCCCTTGTTTGACAGATGGGTGGTTTCTGCTCTCCAGATAACTCAGAGTGGCAGGGAAACAGACCAGCCTGTGGAAAGTGTACTGCTTTAGATTTGAGAAGAAAGCCATTTGGTGCTCTAATTCGACCTATGTGAGGGTCTGCTAGTCAAAGAAGGGATCAGGTCAGGGGAGGGGGTAAGGGCACCCTGAGTTCCTATTCCACCATTTCCCAGGGGTAGAGAGCTGTCCAGAAACAGCTTCCACTCACAGCTGGGCATATGCTGGCTCTTACACAAATAAGAGTTTTATTTTACTCAAAAATTAGGAGCTAAATCTCATGAAGTAAATACGGGGTTTCTGGGACTAAAGACTACCAAGAAATCCCAAATTATCAGCATAAAAGTAGCCCCAGAGTAAAGGCAGTAATTTTCTCAATGGCCTTTTCTCCCTCATGCCCCCACAAAAAGGCCTTCGAGAGGTCTGGTTAAGTAGCCTAAGTAGCTGTGGCCGTCCTGTGGGATGACCACTGCCTAAGTGTGGGAGGGGGAACCCTGGCCCCCCAGCCCCAGAGCCTCTTCTGGAAGCAGAGCAGAAAGCTCCAACTTAGGGATGCTACATGTTTCCTGGAGGAAGAGCCACACATTCTAACCGAATCGGGGACCCACGTTTTACTTCTGTTTCCTGGAGCAGGGATGGGTTTGTACCAACTCCCTCCCACCCGCGTGCAGACCCCCTGGGCAGTACAGCTTGAACCACCGTACTCCATCCAGAGCACCGACCGGCTCTTGTGCACACAGGCTGGGTCAAGGGCATGTTCAGGGCACCTGGGCACTCCCAGGGAGCTCCTGTCTTGGGGGAGGAGGGTAGCATGAGACAAAGAATTCAGCTTCAGGGAGCAGCAAACTTCAAAGTCTTGCCTTGGCTCTGCCTTAAGAGGCCAGGACAGCCTGGGGGCCATGCCCTCCCTCAGTCTGAAGTCCAGCTCCTTTTTCTTAAAAAAGGTAACCATACATGAAGAAGCTCTACCAACTAGATCGGGTTACTGAAAGGATCAAGTTAGATTACGTGGGACAGTGCTCTGGAAACCGTGAGGTGAGGTACACAGGTTAGAGAGGATGGCCGTTTCACTTAGGTGGGTCTACGTGGGCAGTCCGGTATCTGGAAAAGACGACAGACCCTAGTTTGTCCAGGGTGACTGTGGTCACAGAGAAAAGGGACCATGCAGCAACAGAGGTCACGACACCCATGAGGCCCTGCGGCACCCTGCTTCTCCTTGTCTGGCCGGACGTTCCGGACGTTCCCGGTCAACTCTTGAAAAAGGCACATTCCCCGCCTCGACAGGTCAATGCTGCCGGAATTCAAATTTAAAACGGAATTTTTAACTACTCAACAAAAGTCCTGGATTTTTCCCTTCAGGCCTTCTGGGAGCTTGATACGCCCACCAGAACAACACCCTGCACACGTCTGGTGCTCAAAAAAAAAAAAAAAAAAAAAAAAAGTTTAATTCCACCAACTTTTATAGACCTCTACGTGCTAGGACCTGGGGGTGTGGCTGAGGGCCACCTCTCTGCTGGCAGGGAACCTGGAGAGACAGGAACGCCTCACTTTCCACGGTGACGGTCATGGAAAGTCCTAACAGGACCGTGTTCGAAACAAAACTCCTATATTCTGACAAGCGTGTGCACGCGTGTGCTAGTGCGTTCCGACACCATCCTTACAAAGTCCTAAAAAAGGCTGTTCCTGTTTGTGGTTTGTTCTACCAGCAGTGAAGGCTCCATTTGGACGCGCCGCCGTGTTTCATTTCTGCCTGGCTGAGTCATTTTTGCTCCCGGGGCCCCAGGCTCGCTCCTGGCATCACAGAGCCGTTAAGAACTACCTACAAGCGGGCACGGTGAGGAGCCACTGGTCCATCCTCTGCCTGTGTTTCTGAGACACACACCCCCCGACACACCCACACACCCACAATGTAATCGGCCAACTTCCTCCCGTCCTTGGAATAGCAACCGAGACAAGAAAGCAGTTAGCACGAGAGGCTGGCGCTGGCCAACACGGTCATTCAGGGCAAACCCTTTGTAATTCTTCAAATGGTGGGGTTTTTAAATAGGCTGGAACTTCAACACTCTGTTTTCTAAAAAAATAAAAATAAAAATAAAAATAAAAATAAAAATAAAAATAAAAAAAATAAAAATAAAAATAAAATAAAATAAAATAAAATAAAATAAAATAAAATAAAACCATGCCCAAGGCATCGCGCTTCTAACAGACCAAGCGACCTGAGAGCAGTCCAAGGGGAACATTCCAAAGCAGGGGATTCTGAACGCAAGTCCTCCAACGATTCGCATCTTAAAAACTATTGACTTAGGGGAGTCCTCCAGGGGGAATCTGTTTGCCCCTCCGAGGGCCTCTTCGTTTAGGTATCTTTAATCCTAAGGAAATAATTACAATGCAGTCTCTTCATGGGAATGTCCACCCGCTAACAACTGATGGCTTCTCCAGGCCAGTTCAGACCTCACGATGGGCCTCTGCCTCTGAGCAAGGTGCAGACAGCTGGGAGGAGCAGGGGGAGACAGGCATGGTGGAGGGAGAGGAGCCTGCGTTTGCATAGTTCCCTTACAGGGCTCGAGGTGCGGGGGTCCCCGCTCAGGAGACGCCCCAGGGGTGGATGGTAGGGAGCAGGGGGGAGGGAGGCAGGGGGCAACGGAGGTCAGGAGGGACCCCTGTGGGCATCTCGAGCCTTACACTTGCACGGACCTCCTGCCTTCGGTCATCCAGGAGGACACATGCCACACGCCTTCCCCCTCTGCGCCCCCACCTCAGGGAGGGGACATCATAAACTGCAGGCACAGGACACACACCAGGGAGCAAGAACGCCCTCCTTAGCAAGCTTCTTTATATGCCCCCCAGGGGGAAAGTGGCCCAGGGCTGTGTTGGGACAGACTTGTGGGCGAGTGCCTGGTGATGCTAGGAGCAGGGTGCACTGTGTTTCCTAAACATGGTGGCTTGGGACACCTCAACCGGGGGCTCCCCTGTCTGCCTCTAGAGAAGAGGCGGCGGGAGTGCCCTAGAGTTTCAATTTCCCCTCCTTGACTAGTCTGTCATTGAGCTGGCAGAGTTGAGCCAGGAAACCATCGTTGGGGCCGATCTCACGGTTCTGCCTCACGATGCTCAGCGCAGACTTGACATCCATCTTCTGGCGCATCATGAGGTATGCGATGACTAGGGTTGGGGAGCGGCTGTAACCTTCCCGGCAGTGGACAAGCACCCGGCCTGTAAGAAACAGGGACACGTGAGCTGGAGCTGGGGCCATCCAATCACAGAAGACCCTAGTCAAAACTCTCCTGGGGGCACCTGGGTGGCTCAGTGGGTTAAAGGGTCTGACTCTGGATTTCGGCTCAGGTTATGTCTCAAGATTCTTTTTTTTTTAATGTCTATTTAATTTTGAGAGAGAGACAGAGACAGAGTGTGAGTGGAGGAGGGGCAGAGAGGGAGACAGAATCCGAATCGGGACGTGGGGCCCGAACTCATGAAGCATGAGAGTATGACCTGAGCCAAAGTCAGACGCTTAACCGACTGAGCCACCCAGGCACCCCTGATCTCACGATTCTCGAGATTGAGCCCCGCGTCAGGCCCTGTGCGGACAGCACGGAGCCTGCTTGGGATTCTCGCCCTCCCCCTCTCTCTGCCCCCTCCCCTGCTTGTGCTCTCTCTGAAAATAAATAAATAAACATTTTAAAAAATGAAAAACAAAACCAAAAAAAAAAACCCTTCCGGGGAAATGCAAATGAAAAGTAGAGTAAGAAGCCATTGTGTCCCCACCAGAATGACTCAGTGAAAAAGACGGAAAACACAAGGCGTCAGTCAGGCTGTAGAGCAGCAGGACTTCCATCTGTGGCTGCGGAGGGGGCTGTGCGTTAGCACAGCACGCCAGCAAACTGTGGGGCAGTATGTGCTCAGCCTGGACACACGCGGCCCCTACGGCCGGGCGGGAACGTGTGCACACGTCCACCAAAAGACACCAGAACATTCACAAGGCAGCACCCGTCACCATAAGCCCCGCTGGCAACTCCCAAAGGCCCACCAACGGTAGAAGAGATAAAGTACCAAGAACGAACACCAGAAACAACACAGATATAACACACACAGGGCATCTGGGACCCCATGGAGCAGGAGAGCGGGCAAACTGCTCTGTGCTATCAGAAGTCTGGATGGTAGTGATGGGGGGACTGGGAGGGAACACGTGGCGGGCTTTCTAGGGTGCTGGTGGTGTCCTGTTTTCGGATCTGGGGGCTGATACGTGGGTGTGCGCGGCGCACTGATCCACACGCCTGTGATACGGGCGCTTCTCCACATGAAACTGCTATTTCAATCAAGAGCAGAACATGGAAACCACCCAAATGCCCGTCAACAGGTGAACGGACAAACCGGTACATCCACATGTTGGAAGACTACTCGGCATTAACAAGGAGCGAATTGTTGATACTTGCAGCAACAGGGATGGAATACCCAACAATTACGCTGAGTGAAAAAGACCAGGCCAAAAGAGCGTACATATAATTCCATTTATACAGAAGTCTACGAAACGTATACTCAAGTCTGGTGACGAAAAGCAGACCAGTGGTTGGAAGGTGGAGAGGGGCAGAGCGGAGAGGTCACGAAGGCATATGAGGAAACTCCAGGCAGCGGGGGAGGGGATGGATGTGCTCACGATCTTGTTTGTGGTGATGGTTTCACAAGTGCATCCGTATGTCAAAACTTCAAATTGTAGGTTTTAAATAGGTGTGATTTACCGAATGTCAATTATACCTCAACAGAATGGTTTAAAAGATAAAAGAAACATGCATGTCAACTACAAACACAAAGACAAAAATATCAAAACACACCCAGGGCACTTGGGTGGCTCAGGGGGTTGAGCACCTAACTCTTGATTTTTGGCTCTGGTCATGATTTCACGGTTTGGTTTGTGAGTTCGAGCCCCACGTCCATCCGGCTCTGCACTGACAGTACAGAGCCTGCTTGGGATTCTCTCTCTCTCCCTCCCTCTCTCTGCCCCTCCCCAGCTCGGGCATTAGTGTGCACGCGCTCTCCCTCTCTCAACATAAATAAACCTAAAAATAATAATAAACCACACCAACAAAAAACACCCTCATGGCCCTTCAAATGGCCCACGAGGCCCTACTAAAGCTGGCCCCCCACGTCCAACGCCATCTCCCCCATCCCGTTATTAACGTGATTAACACTATGACCTATCTAACCCCACGACGCCTCAATTTCCTCATCTGGGTTAAGAGCACCCATCGCATGATGTTGTTAGGGGACTGAAGGAAATGACATATGAAGCCCTTAGGCTAGAGGGGCGCCCGGGTGGCTCGGCCGGTTAGGTGTCCGACTTTGGCTCAGGTCATGATCTCGCGACTCGTGGGTTCGAGTCCCACACCAGGCTCTGTGCTGACAGCTCAGAGCCTGGAGCCTGCTTCAGATCCTGGCTCTCCCTCTCTCCCGCTCACACTCTGTCTCTGTTTCTCAAAAATGAATAAACATTAAAAAAAAAAAATTATTTTAAGCCCTTAGGCTAGAGCCTGGCACATGTAAACACTCAATAAATAACTATCATCTGGCATCAGGAGTCCTCTAGTGGCATCTAGTATCTTCCACTATGGCAGCCCAGCTCTATGTTCCTGTTGGCCTTGCACAGATCTACCCCTCCTCTGCCAGACTGTGAGTTCCTTGAGGGCAAGGCCTGTGGGGTATTGGTTTCTGGATGCCCTACCATCCCTCGTATACATTGGTGTTCGATGAGTATTTGCTGACTAGCCAAGTAAATGATTAGCCACCAATACATGTAGACTGCCATTACTTTGAAGGAAAGCGGCTGGTCCAGGGTCAAACACAGTCTCTTCTGTTCCCATCACCCCACCTCCAAAACATGACTCTATTTCCCCAGTGCCTCCCAAGCAGGAAGGGGAAGGCCTCCACTTTCCTGCCCATTCACTCTCCGGCCAGTGTACCCAAAGTCCGCAGAGCAGGGAACTCCCATCCATGCCCTGACCCTGGCAAGGGGACCATCTGCACAGAGGCTTCCTCACCACCTGGAACAGACTCAGAAGCCCAAGACGCACAGAACCAATGGGGAAGGGGAGGGCTCAACTCCCATCCTTCCAGGCCCCACCCAGACGCCATCCTCCTCCATAAAGCGTCCTTTGATCTTCCTGGCTGGAAACGACAGCTTCCTCCTCTGAGCACTCCTGGCTGTTCCCACTTCTCCAAAGTGATGGACAGCTGGTTCCCCTGAGCCCTGCACACTGTTGGAGGCCAGTGCATTTCTGTTGACTCACTCGGCCAATCAACCCCAGAAGCATTTACACTTGGCATTAGAGTCCTTGGAATTCGTTTTTGTCACTCACTCGGTAATTATTTGCAGCGTTGTCTGCTATGTGCCCGATACGACATCAGGGGCTGGGGAGACAGACAGGGGGACCCAGTGGACCCAGCCTGAGGGCAGGCTCCATGGAAGAGAGAACACTGTGCCCAGCGATAAAACGCAAGGTGGAGTTTGCCAGAGGACAGGGTAGGGAGAGGCAGAGAGAAATTTCCAGACTCAGCCCACGTGGGCTCCTGCTAAGACAGGAGGTCACAAGAAGTCAAGCTATGTTCCTAGTTGTATGGAAAGAGGAAACAAAGTCAGAAAGTTCTAAGCTCCCCGAGCGGATGACCAATCCATACACAAGATGAGCAAAACGCACCCCCTTACCTGTGCCCCTTGTTGCCATCTACACAAGAATTCAGTACAGCCGAAGCCGGGGTTGGGGGACACAGGAGACCACGAAGGGCCTGACAGTGAAGTCTGCAGATTCCCTGCATGATAACACTTCCCTCCTGAGCCCCAGATACGCCATAATCAGCATCTGGTACAAACTGGTCATTGGAAATCATTCCGGGGCGGAGGCCAGGCACAAGAAGCATTATGTAGCAGAGACAGCCTAGAATCAGGGGGACGAGGCTGACCGTGCCTTAATGGGGCGGGGGGGGGGGCACTTCCCCTGAGAAGGTTGTGGGGAGGGGAGGAAGAGGCTGGGGGAAGCAGCTTGAAGGTAAAGGCAGCTGCTGAGAGAAGTAAGCTAAAAGCAGAAAGGGCAAGAGGCCCAGCCTGCTCAGCTGACGTCTGCCTTCTGCCTTCTAGGATTTCCCCCAGGGACACCTTCCCTGACTGCCAGTTCCTCACCAGTTCTGTTTCAGTCTAAGGTTTGGGAGCATTTAGAAAGTAGCTGGAAGACGTGGCCCCTGGGCCACAGCTTGCTGAGCACCAGCCTAAGCCAGTCACGGCTGCCCCCATTCCTCTGGCCAGGCATTCATGTAAGCCAGGTCCAGCCAGCGAGATGTGAGGGGAACCCTACTGAGGAGTTTCTGAGGACCATTCTACTCTTAAAAGGAAGGAAGGAAGGAAGGAAGGAAGGAAGGAAGGAAGGAAGGAAGGAAGGAAGGAAGGAAGGAAGGAAGGAAGGAAGGGGACACATGAGAAACAGACGGCGGCCTCGTCTTTCGCTGCACTTTGTCCTGCTGGGATGTGGTGACTGGGTCTGCCACTGCCATGGTGGGACCACTAGGGGACTGTCCAGCACGGAGGGTGGCAAGAAAGAGAGAGGAGAAACACCTTGTCCTGATGCCATCACTGAGCTGCTGAATCAACCGGCCCCAGAGCTCCTTCACCTCAGGACTTCTTACCACGGAAGATAAACTGTTATTACTGAAGCTATTTGAATTGGGGGCATGTGGGGAGTGGCTGCAAATGAACTCTCAGCCAAAGTCAACTCAAACACAAGGACCCCAGGGCTGCCACCCGGTGAAAGGTTTGTACGTCTTGTGTAATGTAGCGCCACTTGATAGGTTCCAAGAGGAAGCCCACTGCGGGCCTCTTTTCCAGAAAAAAATCCAAAGTTGCCTTGCACTGTTTCCTAGGAGGCAGGTGCCTTACCGTTCTTTTGAGCCAAGGCCTGGTCAATGAAGTCTGCAGCCCTTTCAAAGTAGGCGCTGAGGTTGAACTCCTGCGTGTCATTGGCTTTGATGCCCAGGTAGGTGATGCCGGAGTCCTTGTAGAAGTTGGCGTTGGTGTTGACGTGCATGAAGGACCTGCCCTCAGCAGCATTCAGAACATGGGTGATGCCTAGTTTCTGCAGCTTGGGGATGTCTTGAGCCACAGACCTGGACAGAAGAGAGCAGCAGGGAATGATTAACTGACCCAGTGGCAGCCCCGGGGGGAGGAAGACAGAGAAGATTCTAAGTCTCTTGGCAAAGCAAGGAACCCTCCACGCTCGGCCCCTGCCAGCTTCTCCCCATCTTATGACCCACCTCCCTCACGCCAGCCATATCTAATTACCGGCAGCTTCCCCAAATAGACTGGGTGGTTTCATACCCGTGTTGTTCCCGCTCTGGAATGCCGTCCTCTAGCTTCTCCATGGACACACACCCTCTCATTTTTCACCACCCTCTGCAGTATGTCCCGGTCACCCCTCCATTCCATCTGGCATCGTGTTCCCTATGCTGAGGCGGTGGTAGAGCCCAGTGGCTAAAAATGGGCTCCAGAGCCGGACTGCCTGGGCTGAGTCCAACTCTGACACTCGCCAGCCAGGTTAACCTTGAGCAAGTCCCTTGACCTTTTTGTGACTCCAGCTTCCCCGTCTGTAAAATGGGGATGGTAACGGCAGCTACCCCCGGGGGTTGTCATTGAGTGTTAAATGTGCTATTGTGTAGACAGAGCCTGACACTGAGGACAGTGCTTTTCTAAAGCCTGATGGTGCTTATTTGTTTTCACGGGCAGGCTGTGAGCTCCTGGAGGGAATGACCACGTCTGCTTCAGGTCTGCATGCCTAGCACCTGCTACAGCACCTGGCACATAGTAGGTGCCGAATAACTATGCAGTGATTCAGAGAAAAAGAGGGAAATCGGCGCCACCTAGGCAGCCCCCCTCCTTGGATTATAAAGCACGGCAGCCCCGCCAGTCCCCCAGAGGGACCCTTTCGGCCACAGACCACCGACCACGGTTCTGAAGCTCTCTCGGGTGAGGAAGCACTTGGGGACCAAGTGGCGCCAACAGAACTCTGGGGGTTACAAAACATTTGATCTGAATAGTCAAAGGGCTCCTTTATTTCATCTCACAACAACATCCCAATTCAGACAGCAGTGTATACTTCACAGAAATGCCTTCTCCTACAGGATCCTGTTTGCCTATCACAGCAGCCTGTAAGGAAGCAAGGACTCGGCTTAGACTCGGGCCCAACAGGACAGCGGAAGGATGTGCTTGTGCTCACATGGGCTGCTTGGAGGCAGAGCCAGGAGGAGACCTGACGCCAGCTCTGTTCTGTCTTCCCCTCACTCTGCCTGTCATGTCCACATCAACTGCAAATCCTGAGTTCTAGAAAACAAGGCTCATACAGGATCCTCTCTGCTCTGTGAACCCTGATTTGGTTAAGGGGCTCCCAACGTGCGGGAGCACCCCGCCCCCCCTCCCCCACACACACACCCGTGGCCAAGTCGAAGCCAGATTCACTAACTGGGCAGGGGACGTGTTTTCTACAGTGGCCGTCCGCACTTGCCAGTCTGGCTACCACCAGACATCCACAACCTAGCTTTTCACTTGGTAAGTGGTGGCAGCCGAATGTGCCAAACTGCCCAAGACAGTGGGTCCCAAGGGTGCCAAGGCCACTTGCTGCCTGCGTTGACTGGACAGGGGGCTGGCTTTCCTCAGAACTCTGCAATTACTGAGCCCTCTGGCTGAGGCTCTGGGACTGTTTTAGCTTGTCCCTGCTCACCATACTGCACACGGTTGTATTGTAAGGCAGTGGTTGATGAAAACAAACAACTCTGAAGGTGAACTCCCATTCACCTCCCTTCTCTATTACTTGACATTCAACAAATTTACCATTATCATTAATATCCCTATGAATGTGCATTATACAGTGCCTGACACACAGTAAGTGCTCAATATGGTGAATGAATAGATGCAATGGAGGAGACGGTCCCCCATGAAGGTGGGACCTGCCTTATGGACCCCTTTTAGCCCCGCGATGATCCCCGTTTTTGTGGCACTCCTTAGGGTAAGCAGCAGTCCTGTAGTACAGGACAGGGGGTACAGACATGAACAAGACTTTGACCCTGTCCTCACAATCCCTCAACCACTCTGGGCCACCATTTCCCCCTGGGTAAAAGGAGAGAAGAGAGTTACTTCTGGGTTTCCAACACGCAGACCCTGGCCCACAGAGCTCAGGGCGTTGGTTAATCAAACCCTATGTGCAAGTTAGGAAAAGGAGCGAGGAAACCCCGGCCCCGCTCTCCGGATCCCACATTTGGAGTATTCCCCCTTGATCAGGCCTGCCCAGCCGGGAAACTTCCACGCCCGATTTGTGACGTCAGCCCGTTGCCATGGCAGCGAAGGCAGACATTCCGCGGTGACCTCACTGCAGAGCCAGGCAGCTGTCACATGACGCGCGGGCTGGAGACCGGCCGGGTGACTGAGGGCCACCTGTTAAGCGATCACGGTAGCCCGACCCCGCCCAAAGCCGAGCCCCTAGCGGGTAACGGCTGCGGGCCGCACGCCGGGCTGGCCGAGCGCCCCGGGCTCCGTGCCCCCCGCGAGGGGGAGGACCTCGTGGGGCCGGGGCGGGGTCTAGCCCCTCCGCCCCCACGCACGGGGGCGGGCGGCGACTCCAGCCCCCTCTGTGTTCCCGGACGGCGACCACGCCCCGCACCCCCCCTCCCCACGCCCGCGACGCCCCCACCCCGGCTTTCGGGTGGGCGGGGCGCCCCAGCGGCGACTCACGCGTTGCCCACGTAGATCCTGGGGGTGACCTCGTTGCAGGGCTGGCTCGGCAGGCTGTAGCAGCCGCTGCCGTCCGAGAGCAGGTCGTTGAGATCCTGCACCGAGAGCTCGAACGGGCCCGACATGGCGGCGGCCGGGCCCAGCACGCCGGGGCAGCAGCCTGCGAGGGGAGAGCCGCCGGGTCAGCTGGGCGGGGGCTCGCTTGCCGGGACCCGCCCCGTCCCGCCCCGGAGGCGGGCCCGCCGGACGCGGGAAAAGGCGGAGCGCGGGCGGCCGACGCGCCCCGCTCCCCGCGAGAAGGCGCGCCGCTGGGGTCGCGCGGACGCTCGGAGGCCCCTAGGCACGTGCCCCGGCGGAAATGGCGCCGCCCGTGTTGGGGGGGGGGGGCGGGGTCTTCGGCCCACCCGCGGCGTTTTCTGTACCATTATCCCCTGGGAAGTGCAGTGGCTTCATTGGACTAAACTCGGGACGCAATAAATGTTTCTATTGACCAGGCTCCTGTTGACACCACAGGTGTCGCTCAGTTTTTGCAGGATTACCGGGACACCAGGGTTGGGCTTGTGACCTCTGACTGCCTGCTGCGGAACCCGCAGCCCAGACCTCGCCCGGGGAGCTGGTCCAAAAGGCAGAATCTGCGCCCCAGCCCAGACTTGCGGAATAAGAATGTGCCTTTTACAGCACACACTCCCTTCCCCCACCGCGATTCCTACAAAGGTTAGAGTTTGAGAAGCACAACTCTGAGGCACGTTTCTTCCAACAGTTATGGAGACCCAGCATCGTGCCCAAAAGCTTGGGTTCTGCGCAGCCACACTTGGCATTCTGACGCTGGTCTCTCCGAACCTGTTTGCTATTTAAAAAAAAAAAAAAAAAAAGGATACTATTGATGTGGGAAAAAAGACAAAAGAAAAAGTTAAATTTCCTTGCTACTCACAGCCCATTGATCAGTCCTTGAAACAGGCAGAGTGACCTTCCTCTGGGAGCTCAGCTGTCTCCACGTTGATACTTTGCTAAGGGCAAAAGAGAATCTTAGCTTAACGTTACCCACCCCCCCCCCCTCCTGCCAGGATCTTGTGAGTCTACTTTAAACATATAGAAATTCCTTTGGAAACTTCCTTTACCTCTACCCCCCAAGATGTATGTTAGCAATCATCCTCCAAGCATATGGCCCCAGGATATACATCTGAAAGGGCTCCTGACTTTTTTCCAACAGTAATAAATGACTTTTTCGTAACAATAGCTAGCCTCCTCAGGGTCCTGGAAATCTTGTTTCCAAAATTCCTTACAGACTTTCTCTGTCCCTGACCCCTCCCGACTTGAAAGTACATATTCAACTTTCCACAACCCCAGTGCTCTTTCTCCCCACTGGTCCTGCCCTCATGCTTTAAGAAAACCACCGATGGGGGCGCCTGGGTGGCTCAGGTTGAGCATCCAACTTCGGCTCAGGTCATGATCTCGAGGTTTGTGGGTTCAAGCCTTGTGTCGGGCTCTGTGCTGACAGCTCAGAGCCTGGATCCTGTTTTGGATTCTGTGTCTCCTCCTCTCTCTGTCCCTCCCTCATGTGTGCTCTGTCTCTGTCTCTCAAAAATAAATCAATGTAAAAAAAGAAAACCACTGTTTTGCCCCAAAGATGTCTCAAGAATTCTTTCTTGATCGTTTGCCCCAACATTTCCACATCATTTGTGCCTCGTTCCTAGGGTTGTTTGAAAGATTAAACGTGACGCTCAAGGAAAGCGCCCAACACTGTGCAATGAGCACTCAGTAGGTGTTCTCCTTCTACTTTAGCCAATGTAATGAGCGCCCACTAGGTGCTACTACACCTGTGCTACCGTGGAGGTGAATCAGGCTCCTTTGCAGCCGGTCCAAGAGCAGCTGCCAGCCCAGGGTTGGCCTCTCCTCATTTGCTGAGATCCCACTAAGAGCGGATGACGGTCTCTGTTCTCCCCCACTGCCGACGGCAGATTACCCACACCCACTCTTACCCCTCCCAAAACCAGATGTCCTGGGAGTTCAGGAAACCTCATCCTGAGTCCAGCCCTGCCACTAACTCGGTTCTTGAGCAGCAAAGCAGGCTGTGACTCTGGACTTCAGTTTCCTCATCTGCAAAAGGAAGAAATTGGATGAGATTATCCTTCAGGCCATCTTTCACCTTCCCCCCAAAGCTGGTGGTCTCACGGCTCCAGGGGATCCATCACGGTGGAGACTAGTTAGCTTAGAGTCCAAGGTGTATAACCAAGGCTGGACTCCTCCACCCCAGCCCCCACCCGGAGCCTTCCCACCCCTCCCAGCGCACCACGCCTTTCCCCGTAGTGCTGGCGGCAGCTGCCTGCGAGGCAGGTGGGAGAGCGAGCTTCTGAGTCTCACCCCTCATCTTGACTTGGACCTAGATTAGCTTTCAAGCAGAAGCCCAGGGGTGGCCAGGTATGCTCCGCCACTCCTCTTCCTTCCCCAAGACCCGTCCCTGATGTCATAACTGGGTAACTATGACAACATGTCACGGGGACCGCTGAGGACCTCACAGAGGAGCCTGGGTGCCTCATTTCTGAAGTGAGACTAGGAAGAGAAGATGAACAATTGCCTGGATTATCTCGCCTACCCTGTAATCGTCTCTAATCACAGGCAGAGCACGACCTTCAGGAAGAAACTGGACTTTGGCCACTACATATTTCACAAGAATAGGATACAAATAGGTATGTGGGTCATTGGGGCAGGACACTGTGATTAGGGGTTCTGGAAGGGTCCACCTTAGAGAGATTGACGGTAAACCAGACCAGGACAGGGCTTTGCAGTGATGTGGCCTTATCTGCTGGGTTGGGTCAAGAGAACAGCGTCAGTGACAAAATTTATCGTCCACCCGGAGTCCAGTGGACGGAAATGCTCATTTAAACTCATTAAAGCCAAAGAAAACTAGAGAGGCTCCCAACAGGCTAGTCCTATTGTGGAGGATGAGGATGAGAGAGGCTCTTTTTTATTTTTTTAATGTTTATTTATTTTTGAGAGAGAGAGAGAGAGAGCATGGGCAGGGGGAGGAGCAGAGAGAAAGGGAGACACAGAATCCAAAGCGGGCTCCAGACTCTGAGCTGTCAGCACAGAGCCTGATGTGGGGCTTTAACTCCCGAACCGTGAGATCAGGACCTGAGCTGAAGTCAGACACTCAACCAATTGAGCCACCCAGGCACCCCGGGAGAGGCTCTTTCACTGGGTGCAAAGAACATTGATCTCTACATTTTACTTGTTCCCGCCCTCACGTTCTTTCACGTCTGCTAAAAAACTCATCAAAGATGTCAGCTTGGGACAGTTAAACTTCCCCAACTAGAGTAAGGTCGGAATTCAAAATCGTAATGTTTATTAGTCGGACGGTCATTTAGAATGAGTGGGTTTTCCGAGGTGGCTGAGGGGACTCCTGTGTCGTAACGTGGCTCTCTTTTATCCTTCTCTAGTGAAGCCTACTGTCGATACCAAACCTCCGGTGGCACACACGCATCACATTTTAAAACTGAGCAAACTACAGGTATTTGTTTTTGCCATTTGCAGATGTACTTGACTGATCTTTATCTATGTCCTGAAGGGGTCCAGCTTCCCAGAGCCTCATAAATACCCACCTAACCCAGAGATTTGTTACTCCTCCCCTCCCCTTGCACACCAGCCATTTCCTGTGCCCTGCTCCCCGTCTCCATGGTGGCCCCCAATTTGCCCCTCCCCCGCCATCCCAGAGGACAGTGATCCTGAGCCGTTGGGTGTTGGACGATGTCACCATGCTGGGGTGTGGTTTCTTACCAGGGTGAACAAAAGCGAATCGACAAAATCGAATATGAAAATAAGCAACTGTGTCAGAAAATCGCAAACGCCCATCGCGGCCCTGCCAGGGTGGATTGCTGGAACGAGTATTTTTCCAAGAGGTAGTGTTCTTTCACCCCTTTTCATTTTTGGAAAGTCAGAATTGACTTGCCCCTCGTTGAATTTTAGTGCGAGTTTCCCCTGAGCAGGAGGAGGACTCGAAGGAAGGTATCTTAATGGGTAAGCCAGAGAGACCAGATTAAGGAGAATAAAAACTACTCAAAAGGGGGACCTTCCTCTAGCGTTAAAGACTCCTAACTTTTATTGCATCTAAGAGACTTTTTGGAGTCCTATTCAGAGTTTGTCACAGGAAAATACCACATAGTTTTGTCAAATGGTGACCAGAGGTGGGACTCTGACACAGTGTTCTTAAGGATCGGTTCCTCAAATATTTCCTGAGCAATTACTATGTGCTAAGTGCTATGAATAGAGATGAAATATATATATATATATATAAATGATGAAATATATATAGATGAAATATATATATATATTTCCTTGTATATCTGAAATAGTTGAAAGCTGAAAAGAAGTGAAGCAGAACTTGTCCCTGGCCCTTTGTGATGTATCCATAGGCAAGCCCCTTCCCCCATGACATAAACCAGACATTCTCAGTCCTGGTTTCACATAACCATTCCTGGGGTGCTGCTACCAAATGCCAATGTCCAACCTGCACCCTAGACCAATAAAATAGAATCTTCTAGCGGACATCAGGGTTGAAAAACCACTGATACAAACCTACCAATGCTGTGCACGTTCGCCAGAGTGTAGTCGATTTCAACAGGTATATGGGGCCTCAGGGATCAGCAGGACAGTGTGTTCCCTGCGCTTAGGCAGCCTGGGTTTATGACATCACGACTTCATCCGAGAGGGGTATTTTATTCTTCAACCATCTCAGGATTTTGTGTTTTTCAGCTTGAACAGAGAAACAAGAAACCGGGAGCTAGTGAGAATCACCGTGGAAAACCAGGGCATTCTGAAGAGGCTTGGCGATCGAAAACCGCACTATGACCGCAGATCATCCGAGATAGATTGGCAGGCACGTGGATACTCCGCCCTATTCCCTGGCACACACAGAGTTCGCCTGTGTTCAGAGTAGAGTCGGTCTCAGAAGAGACCCCTGAGTGGCTGAGGGAGCGATCATGAGAAATGCAACAATCGGTAAAAGGGAAGCTGCCCAGAGCAAACAAAGCTAACGACAGGAGCAAGCCACCCTCCTTGGTAGCAAAGCTGCTATGCGTCAGTTTCAGAAAATAATACCTCCTAGCGTCTTCCTTCAGGCTTTAATTCATTGAGGAAAGCCAAATGTACAAGCAGAGAGGAGGAAGGGTATACCATTCAGTGTGCGGGTGATTTCCTTCATTTAGGAATGACCCTTCAAGAAGGAAAAAAAGAAAAAAGGCATCTGCGGTGTTTTTAAAACCCCCCCACTCCCTGGCTTTGGTCTGTAAGCCTTTTCTAAGCTAGCCTTAGGAGTTAGACGTTCAACTTAAAAAAAATTTTTTTTAACGTTTATATATTATTGAGAGACAGACAGAGAGAGAGCAGGAGCATGGGAGGGGCAGAGAGAGGAGGAGACACAGAATGGGAAGCAGGCCCCAGACTCCAAGCTGTCAGCACAGAGCCCGACGCGGGGCTCGAAATGACAAATCCTGAGATCATGACCTGAGCCGAAGTCAGACGCTTAACGCACTGAGCCACCCAGGCGCCCCTAGACCTTCTACTTTAGCACCAGCCCCCTGGCACTGACATAATTCTCTCTGATTTTTTTCTTTCAAGAATTCAAGGCGCTATATCAGAAATACAACAAAATATCTTCTCTCCCGAGATGAATAGGTATGTCTTCCCGTGGCCGCTTCTTACTGTGAAATAACAGTGATCACAGTTGATATCAAAGCCCTAAGAACTGTGTAGATGAAGAACAAGGGGCCCAGTTAAAGGGATGGATTTTGCTCTTCTGTTAGTATAAGGGAACTTAGGGCTGTGTCTTCTCTCCCTATGAGTAGGAAATGACTGGCTTTTGTCATCAGCTTTTGAGTCTTCATGTGAGTTTTAAGGGGAAGTGATTTGTTCCAATAAAACATAAACAGGAGGTCTCGTGGCTTTACTGTTGTGCCAAAAGTTGAATTATATGTCTCTGTCACTGTTCAAAAGTACCGTTGTGTTGGCATTTTGTATTATTTAACTTTATTAGTAATGGCCAAGTTTGGGATTTTTTTTTTTTTTTTTATCCCTGGGGAGAAGGATAAATGGACACGCAGGCTTTCCAAAGAATAGGTCTGTGTAATTAATGTGTCTCTATTTCTCTCCCTCTCTTTTCCCCTGAATATAAGGTTACTCACAGTGGAAAAGATACAAGAGAAAGCCCTAGGATTTCTTAGCTGCTTAGACTCTCAAAACACTCCTAAGTGGCTGAATGCTCAATCCTAGGATGCTACAATAAAGCTTGGAACATAAAATGAGTAAGTTACATTTAAGGTACCTGAAGGCTTTCAGTCCCATCCCAAAATGGAGACAGAGTGGGGCAGGCAGAAGGAAGGATACAACCATTTTTATTTGGGGCTATGAAAAGAAGTGTCTGTGAGAGAGAAGGCAAGAGAAGCATACACCATCACCACCATCGTAGAGGGGAGGAAGGCGGGGTAAGATGACCCAGCCACAAACACAGCTCTGTCAAAATGGAAAACAGAAGCACGTGATAAGATTAAGGTCCTGACAACACAGAGAACAAATGCCATTTCTCTGTGAATACACAGAATTGGAAAAGAATGCTTCATTGAAGTTTCCGTGTACTCTGTTCATTTATAAGGGGGCGGCCACAGTGAAAATGCCACACGTATCTCAAAACATATGGCAAGACAACATTCCCTGACTGCTGTGACTGGTGATGCTGGGGTTGAGCCCAACTTTATTTAAACTTTTTATTTTGAAAGAGAGTAGATCTTAAGTGTTGTCATCACAAATAAATAAACTGTTTGTTTTAAAATAGATTCACAGGAAGTTGCAAATAAAGCATGGGGTGGGAGTGGGGCACTCCCGCACCCTTCACCCAGCCTTCTCCGCAAGTTAGCATCCTTTTTTTTTTTTTTAAGCATCTTGCATAACTGACAAGATGTAGTTTCTAGCTTTTTGGACTATTACGAATAAAGCAGCTATGAATATTTGTTCCAAGGGTCTGCATGAAAATCAGTTTAACTTCCTTGGGATAAGCACCCAAGAATACAATTGCTGGGTTGTATGGTAAGTCTATTTTATTTTATTTATTTATTTTTTTTTTTTTAATTTTTTTTTTCAACGTTTTTTATTTTATTTTTGGGACAGAGAGAGACAGAGCATGAACGGGGGAGGGGCAGAGAGAGAGGGAGACACAGAATCGGAAACAGGCTCCAGGCTCCGAGCCATCAGCCCAGAGCCTGACGCGGGGCTCAAACTCACGGACCGCGAGATCGTGACCTGGCTGAAGTCGGACGCTTAACCGACTGCGCCACCCAGGCGCCCCGGTAAGTCTATTTTAAAAGGAACTTGGGGTGCCTGGGTGGCTCAGTTGGTTAAGCGTCCGACTTCGGCTCAGGTCACGATCTCGCGGTCCGTGAGTTCGAGCCCCGCGTCGGGCTCTGTGCTGACGGCTTGGAGCCTGGAGCCTGCTTCGGATTCTGTGTCTCCCTCTCTCTCCCCTCCCCTGCTCGCCCTCTCTCTGTCTCCCAAAAAACATTTTTTAAAGAAACTACAAAACCATTTCCAGAGTGGCTATACCATTTACCTTTCCACCAGCAATGGATGAGTGCTGCAGTTTCTCTATGTCCTCATCAGCGTTGGATATTATTCTTCATTTTAGCCATTCTGATATGTGTGCAGTCACATCTCATGTGGTCTTCTCATCTGCTTTTCTGTAGTGATTAGTGACGTTGAACGTCTTTCACATGTTTGTCATCTGTATATCCTCTTGCATAAAATGCCTGTGAATATCTTTTGCCCATTTTCTAACTGGGCCATTCATTTTTTTAATATTGCATTTTGAGTTCTTTATATATTCTAGACCAAATCCTTCGTTGGATCTGTGATCTGCAAAATATTTTCTCCCAGTCTGTCATTTGTCTTTTTGTCCTCTTAACAGGGTCTCTCATAGAGCAAAGTATTTTATTTTAATTTTTTTATTGTTTATTATTTATTTTTGAGAGAGAGACAGAGAGAGAGAGAGAGAGAGAGAGAGAGAGAGAGAATGAGCAGGGGAGGGGCAGAGAGACAAGGAGACACAGAATCTGAAGCAGGCTCCAGGCTCTGAGCTGTCAGCACAGAGCCCGATGCGGGGCTTGAACCCACGAACCCCGAGATCATGACCCGAGCTGAAGACGGACGCTTAACTGACTGAGCCACCCAGGCGCCCCAAGAGCAAAGTATTTTAATGTTGATGGCATCCAATTTATCAATGATGCAAGTGTTCTGTGTTTTGACTATATCGATGTCAATATCCTGGTTGTGATATTGTGCCATAGTAATGTGCTACCCCTGGGGAAAATGGGTAAAGGGCAGACAGCATCTCTCTGTTACTTCTCACACCCACGTAAAATCTACCATTATCTCAAAATAAAAAGTTTAAAGAATAAATCCATATACCCAAATATAAATTAACTGGGTCCAGTTTATCTCAGTTTGAGGAATTACCTCAATCTAGATTCTTCTAAACATCCAGGTTAGAAACCCGGGGTCATCCTTTACTTTGTACCTCTTTCTCCCTCCCCCGACTACATATTTTATTATTTTTTTAGTGTTTATTTTTGAGACAGAGAGAGAACGTGAGCATGAGTGGGTGAGGGGCAGAGAGAGAGAGAGACACAGAATCCGAAGCAGGCTCCAGGCTCTGAGCCGTCAGCACGGAGCCTGATGCGAGGCTCGAACCCACGAACTGTGAGATCGTGACCTGAGCCAAAGTCAGAGGTTCAACGGACTGAGCCACCAGGCGCCCCTAACTAGGTATTTTAAATCCAGCACTCCTATCGCTCTGTCTCTGGGTGTGCTGTTAGTTTCCCTTCATCTGAGAATGTCACTTCCCTTTCATTCCTTAAGGATAATTTCATCACATATAGAATTCAAGATTGACAGTTCTTTGCTTTCAGCACTTTATAAATGTTGTGTGACTTCTGCCTCCATAGTTTCCTTTATAGGCAATACTAAAATAGAACTTGAATTGGTATTCCTTCCTGGTTGTTTCCCCCCTGTTTTTCATACTTTAGCTAAGTGTTCAGCTTTCAGAAGATTAATTATGATCTGTCTAGTGGATTTCTTTGGTCTCAACCTACTTGGAGTATATCAGCTTCTTGAACCCACAGGTTTCTAACTTTCACCAACTTTGGGGCATTTTCAGCCATTTCTTTGAATACCTTTCAGCCCCACATTTCTCCTCTCCTAGGATTCTGATGACACAAATGTTAGCTCTTTTGTTATTGTCCCATGGGTCCCTTATCCTTTTTCTTTGCTGTTGGGATTCAGTAAGTTTCATTGATCTATCCTTAAATACCCTGATCTGATCTTTTGTCATTTCCATGCTACTACTGACTAAGTTCATCCAAGTTTTAACTTTCATAGTAATTTCTCATTTCTATCATTTCCATGTGGTTCTTTCTCATAGCTTCTATTTCTTTGCTAAGATTTTCCAATTCAAGAGAATTTGCAGTTGATTGTTGCAGCATTTTTATTACAACTGCTTTAAAATCCTTGTCAGATAAATTCTAACATCTGAATCATATCAGTATTGGTATCAGTTGACTGCCTTTTATTTACATTGTTGTTTTCCTGGTTTGGGGTATGATGAGTGATTTTCTATTGTATCCTGGTCATTACGTTAGGGATCTTTTAATTCTATTTACACCTTCTATTTTAGCAGGTGGGAGTCCTATTTAGGTGTGGTATACTGGTTCTTTTATGGGTTTTACTTCCAACGACCGTTGTTTCCTTCTTTTCTTTTTCTTTCTTTTCTTTCTTTTTCTTTTCTTTTTCTTTTTTCTTCTTTCCTTCCTTTCCTTTCCTTCCTTTCTTTCCTTTTTTCTTTTCCTTCCTTCCTTCCTTCCTTCCTTCCTTCCTTCCTTCCTTCCTTCCTTCCTGTTTCTCTGACTTTTCTTTCCAGTTTTATGTTTTATTAACACGAATATGACATGTACATAAGCTGTCTATTTTCTTCTCTGAGCAGCCTCGCATTGGGGTTGGTGACTCCGATGGCCAGCTGGGCTCCTCTTTCCACAAGGACTTTGTGGTTCTTGGAGGAGATGCTGTAAACGATCTCTGCACAGTAAGGTTTGCTGCTCTTCAGCAGTACTTCCAGCTCCTTGGCATTGTAGACTAGGAACTTCCAGAAGCCACTGGGCAGCATGTACTTTGTTTTCTTGTCACTCCCATAACCAATGTTGGGCGTCAAGATCTGGCCCTTGAATCTTCTGTGCACCCTATTGTCAGCGCCTCTGGGTTTCCACCATTTGTACTTAACTGTGACATATCAGTCTGACTGGTGCCAGATGAACTTCTGGGTCCTCTTTTTCATGATCTTGGGCTTCCCCAGGGGTCTGAGGGCAGCCAGGGTGCCGAGTAAGAGCTGGCTGCCACCTCCACAGGCAGCGCCGAGGAAGAGATGGCAGTTTGGTTTGTTTTTTGAGCCCTTGCAATACTATTCTGGTCTGCGTTGTTCTTTTGGTGCAGCTGGGGTTCCTGCTCAATCCCTGCCGGTGTCTTCTGTGGTGTCAGAAGGTGCTTCCCTGGGTCACATGGTGTTGCTGGGCCTTCTGCAGAGGGACAGGCAGGGAGACACAGGGCTTTGCAGCTGCTGTGAACAGTTTGGGCCACCTGCTGGCACGCTGGTCTGAAACTAGGGCTGGGGGTCCCCGTAAGTCTCTACTGGGCTCCCCCTTTCTTGTCCTTTGGCTGAGAAAGCAAGCTTTCCACTTTTTTTTTTTCTTCCTCCTCTTTCTATCGGTGGCTCTGGGTTGCAGGCCCCTTCAGAGCTTAGTCCAGGGTATATGGGAAAGGAAAAGAAAACCCAGGGAGATTCACCACTTTGTTGTTCCTCGACTCTCAAGGGCCCAAGCCAGCCCACCGTCTTCTTTCTAGCTTTCAAGGTTTCTAGCTATCATGGTTTTTAAGCTTTCAAGGTTTTTAGTCATACTTAGAGAAGGAAAAACTAATCCTGCACCATCTGGTTCTAAAACCACAAGCCTGCCTTTTAAAGGAAGCAGTGGTTGGAGACTGTATTCAAAGGGCAGGAACAAATAAAATAAATAAAGAAATTGACCCACATCAACTCCCCCAGTTGGTTCCTTGGTTCTGAACTGTATGACTCAAAATTGGGCCTTGTGCTTGGTCTGGTCTGTTGTCATTAAATAAGTCATCAAGGGCTATCATTTTGGTATGCATGATTCCGGGGACTGGTGGCACAAATGGTGTGACGCTGGGTAAGTGGATGTAAAACTGTGATGGGCTACGTGTCTTTATGTGCGTATTCAAGCACACAATGGTTTTAAAAGCACAATTGGCTAAGGTTTATCATAGCTGAGCACTGCCTGAAGGACGGATGGTTGTAACTTTCCTAAACCCCTCTCCTGCAGGGGGGGGGGGGGGGGGGTGGCAGGCATGGTTACAAATTACTGGATCAGGGATGGCAAACAGGATTAACTCATTTGCTAATTCTGCTGAATTGATGCCGGATACTTTGTCCTGAAAGACCCAAAAGCAGGGCTTAGATTCAGGGTCATGTTCCATGAGTTCTGTGTGCCATGGATACAGGAATGGGCGGTGGCAGCACATATGCCTCACCCGTTTAACATCCCCGATCTAGAAAAGTCCTCCAGAGCTCACATTCTTCCCAAAGACACAGGCAGGGCTTACCTGAGTTTGAAGGCCCAAGGGTGGAAAAAAAAAAAAAAAGCGATCTATCTTGAAGAGTATGTAATAGAGAGATTTCTTGGCGTGGGGGCCCAGAGCGATGGGCTTTTGCAAAGATTCTGCCCAGTGGTTCAGCACATAAATCGTTCTAGTTGGAATGAGACTTGGCCTGATATTTACACAAGTCCTACCAACATCTATTTGTAAACAAGTGCGTGTTTTGTCTTGTTTTGTTTTTTAGCAAGACTTTTCTGCTTTTTACAAAGAGTAGAAACACTTTCCAAATGACCTCTGACTCTGGGGCCCTACCTGTTCTACTCACAGACTCAGTAGCAGACAAACAGCCGTAGACACAGCTCATCTCAGGGGCCAGGAGGTGATTCGGACGGGAAATAAAGCAGGAATCACATTTCCACGCCTTGCTTCATCATATACAGGAAGAGAATTATTACCATTTTATCTGACAGTTGTGTAAAAATACTAACAAGCCAAAAACGCCTGTTGTGTAAATGAAATACAAAAAAAAGAAAAAAGAAAAGAAAAGAAAGGAAAAAAGAAAAAGAAAAGAAGGCTTTAGGTGCTCAACCACTGTTCATATACTGGAGGAAAAACCACCAGAGGGGACTTGGCTAAGAGTTGGTTATTGTCTCTCAAGGGTCCTTTTGACCTCTGCGTTTTCTGCCTCGGTGCTGACTTTAGATCCTGGCTCTCCTGTGTAACAACACAACTTTGTACGTGTCATTCACACGTCAAGGGCCAGCTGCCTTCCTGCCCTGCTGCCTTGTGGAAGAGGTCAAGACTCATTTCACTTGTGAGGAATCTAGCGCCTGGTCAGTGCAAAAAAGTCTGCGTCCTTTTGCTTTTTTAGAATGTGATCCTGGCAGGTGGACCTACTAGGTTAGTGAGCTACAAAGTTGCAAAGGTGTCTTTGTAGGAGAAGGCAAAAATGGAACTTTCGACATGGGCAGCAAATCTCACGAGGGATAGAACTTGCAATGGGTAAGCAGCCTCTTCACAATCTTAACAGTTACACAACCCCCCCACACCCCTGCATTTTGTTGTAAATTCTAGCTGGAAACACAGCCCTCACATATAAGTCAATTCTTTAACGGGTAGCCTCAATTATGGGACCACAAAAGGACGAGGCAGAAGATACGGATTAATGACCATCTCTGGTAGGGAGACTTGAGTTCAAATCCTATGGCTCTGCCATTTCTTTAGAACTATGTGAGCTTGGACATGTTGCTGAAACTTTCTAGGCCTGTTTTCCTCATTCGGATAATGGGGTGATAGGCCCACGTCATAGGCTTGGTGTATGTGTCAAAGTAATGTATATAGCGGCCTTAGCGTAGCTCCTGGCACAAAATCAAGACTTATACACACTGGCTATTAACAAGAAATCAAATTCTCTGAGCAGCTAAGATATATCACAAATCCTGTGACGCTGAGCACTTTTGCTCAAGGACAACCCATTAGGCCCGCACTGCATCTTCATACTTTGATTTTGACAGTCAGGACCGATTTGTCTTTGACAGGGGATATCATTTGGTTTCCCACGACCTAGCATGGCAAAAGCCTCTATAATCTGAAGGTGGGGGCAGGGGAGAAGCAGGGCAATTGTCAGGGACAAGAAGGACAAGTGATGGAACAGAACAGAGCAAAGCCAGGGCTCCATTCTAGGAATCTTGAGGGTATTTAGAAAAGGTACAAGCAGCCTTGTATTCCTCCCGAGTCCCTGAAAACACCACTGTGTCATCCAACAGCCCAGTGATTCATGACGACGGTGAAGTGTGCCTTAGGCTTCAGATAAAGTTTGTGCTCGATATTTAAGAAGGCAGAGAGCCAAGTTTTCCACTGCCAAGCAAACACTATCAGGGAGGGCAAAATCAACACGTTAGTGCTTGATGACAGGGGAGTCTCAGTTGCATGGAACATCTCGGTGGGCAAAACAACTCAATTCCCAACAAAGCTGAATAAATGAAGCGTCGCTCTGTTTATAAAGCTTCAACATCTCTGGGGCACCTGGGTGGCTCAGCTGGTTAAGCAGCCGATGTCGGCTCAGGTCATGATCTCACGGTTGGTGGGTTCGAGCCCCGCGTCAGGCTCTGTGCTGATGGCTCGGAGCCTGGAGCCTGCTTTGGATTCTGTGTCTCCCTCTCTCTCTGCTCCTCCCCCACTCATGCTCTGTCTCTGTCTCTCAAAAACAAATAAACGTTAAGAAAAAAAATTGTTTAAAGCTTAAACATCTCTGCAAATCGGCACTGCATAAATTCACCCCCGCCTCCCCCAAAAGACAGTGGCCACCTCACTTTGGTGCAAAGAATCAGGGTCAACTTGCCTGTGACACTTTTAATGAATGAAACGTGTTCTTTTGTGATATGCCCCCTCTCAACTCGTGTTTTCCGCTCCGAAGGGGCGCAGCGAAAAACAGCAGACAAAATCCAGTAACAAACAAGACCTCACGCACGTGCTCTTCTCGACAATGGAGTTTATGGAAAATTCTGCTCCTCTCCACACTTGAGGTTGCTTGATGGTTGGCCCGGGGGAGGCCGGACTGGGTGGTGTTCCAGGTCCCCTCCGACCCGGCCGTTCTAGGATACAGTTACCTGACCCAACTAACAGGTACCCAGTGAGTGTCCTTGGTCAGCTTCTCTAGGAGCGCTCTGAGCTGGCTGTGTGCGCTCTGGAGGTCCTCCTTCACCAACACAGAGTCCACCAGGTGCCCGTAGTGCTGGTCTATGAAGGCGGCGGAAGCGGCCATCTCCCGCTGCTGTTCATCCTGTAAGGAAAAGAGGCCGTTACGGAGCAACTGGGTGGTTCTCGCTCAAAATAAGACACCTCCAGTCTTCTTCTCGGGCAGTGTTCCAGCCTCTCATTTTCCAGCGATGAGCGGGAGACTGTGGCCCGTGAGTAACCGACGGCGCGCACAAGAACAGGGTGTAGGGGTGACAACCCATCACGGCCCCAGAAATGTCGCCAGGCGGTAGACCTCATCATCGTTCGTTCTCTCGAAATACCTACTACGCATCTGTTCACCTCCAGCCATGGCATGTGCTCTGGGGGGGCGGCCGATTCTCTACCCGTGTGTACATCTATGTCAGTATCACACTTCCTGTTGGAAGAGATTTCCAAAGAAGTGGTACTGTCGTGCTGCACGTCAACTTGGTTGCATAGTTACAGCAAAGCACTACAAACACTACTAACTACAAGCAAAGCAAGCATTTCTGGAATCGACGAAGGGGAGAAAGGAGAATGAGTAACTCTAATGCCTTCTGAAAACTCCTAACTTCAGCACCTAGAACTGAATTCTTCTGGTCATTTCCTCAGACGCAGAGCCAAACACTAGCGCAGCAGCTAGAGTTTTTTACGCAAGGGCTGGGATAATCCCGACCAAATGCCCCATTTCCTTTCATCAGACTGCTTTCCTGACACATAACGGTAAGGGACAGGTAGCCAGTGACCCCTCCTTTGCTCAGCCTGCTCAGGGTTTGCTTCTTCATTCAAAAACACTTGGAATAAGCAGAAGCTCAAGCGGGTAGCTGACTGACAATGAGCTTGATTTGGGCGGGGAAAGGCCAGTGGCAGATCCTACTTTAAGTAACACTGCAAAATGAAAACAGGCCTCTGGCACTCACCCACCTCCCTTTCTATCTCTTTCCAGTCTTTTTTTTTTTTTTTTTTTGAGTTTTATTTATTTTGAGAGAGAGAGAGAGAGACAGCATGAGCAGGGGAGGAGCAGAGAGAAGGGAAGAGAGAATCCGAAGCCTGACGCGGGGCTCAAACTCACAACCTGTGAGATCATGACCTGAGCCTAAATCAGGAGTCAGACACTTAAACCTGACCGAGCCCCCCAGGCGCCCCCACCGCTCTCCAGTCTTGGGCTTACAGAGACTCAGTGCTTTTACAGAGCAGGGCGAGCTGTCCTCCCCCAAAGAGACCCACATTCCAAAATTCTCTCTCCTCCTCTTCTCTCTGTTGCCAATCAGCCCCAGACTCCTATTTTGGTTTAGAAAATATGTTCTAAAGGTCTAGGAAACAGGTTGGCATGCTACCACAAAAACGATAGAGACACGAGAAGGCCGAGGCTCCTTCTTCTCCTTACTTCTTTCTCCCAAGAGGGGAAAAAGTAGATGACACTGGGAGAATCTTTCCTTTTTTTGTAATTAAAAAAAAATTTTTTTTAAGTTTGTTTATTTTTGAGAGAGAGACAGAGCACGAGCAGGGGAGGGGCAGAGAGAGGGGGAGACACAGAATCCAAAGCAGCTCCAGGCTCTGAGCTGTCAGCACAGAGCCTGATGCGGAGCCTGAACTCACGAACTGCGAGATCATGAACTGAGCCAAAGTTGGACGCTTAACTGAGTCACCCAGGCACCCTCTTTTTTAAAAAATTTTTTAAAGTTTATTTATTTATTTTGAGAGAAAGAGTGAGCAGGGGAGGGGCAGAGAGAATTCCAAGCAGGCTCCACACAGTTAGTACCTAAATCAGGAGTTGGACGCTTAACTAGACTGAGCCACCCAGGCGTCCCCAGGAAAAGCTTTCTAAATCAATACTCTCTCCCACAGGGCTCCTCCCCTACTCAAAAGCACTCTTCAGTAAGCCAGCGCTGTCCCTGGATGTTCAACCCCACCTCCCCATCCACCCCACAGACACACCTCCTGTGCACCTGTCCCCCGCTTCTGGAGTTTCCCTACCTCCAGGCACCCTCGTTGTTCATCTTGGAAGCATTTAGCTCTTTAAGAAATCATAGAAGGAACATTTTTGCCACTAAGTACCTCAATCCTCCTAATATTTGCATCTCGAAGGAACTCAAGTAAATCTCTCATGGAGTAAAACAGATGGCATTTGTTTTACAGCCATAAATCCCCTGAACCCTTTTCCTGGCCTGTAAAGGCGGAACTCAACCACCTGTGGCTTTAGCAAGAAAGTCACAGGGGCACCTGGTGACTCAGTTGGTGAAGCGTTTGACTTCATCTCAGGTCATGATCTCAGAGTTTGTAGGTGTGAGCCCTGTGTCGGGCTCTGTGCTGACAGCTCAGAGCCTGGAGCCTGCTTCAGATTCTGTGTCTCCCTCTCTCTCTGTCCCTTCCCCACTCACACTCTGTCTCTGTTTCTCAAAAATGAATAAACGTGAAAAAAAAATTTTTTTTTAAAGACCGTCACAGTCCTGAACAGCAGACAGGACGGATTCCTGCCGTGCTGTCGTTTGCCCCATGTTGGATGCACTTGCTGGATCCAAGTTGGTATTTTAATTAAAAACTACTTGGGTTTGGCTTGGGAATTGAACAGATTCGTGTGATCAAGTTCTTGACAGATGTCCTTGATTTTCTGGGAGGGTGCTTATGTGAAAGACTGAAGCGTGGGGAGCCCAGGCAAAGTCATTGCTGTCTGAACTGGGAGGAACTTTCAGATGCCCCGTTTTGTGCCTTCTGGTGACGTGACCATCTAAGTCTGGCCAACAGGCAAATGGAAAGACGGTCCTGTCCAGAAGGTACAAGCACCCTTATGCAGCTGGAACAGGCCTTTTTAGGCCTTCAGAAATGATCAACTTTAAACTTACAAGTGGGGCTGCTGTGTCCTCACAAGCTGGGGATGTAGGTGGCGTCCTCCTTTTTTCCTGTATTGCAGGCTTTACAAATATAACATAGGGCTTGAACTCTGAGGTCCTCAGTTGTTGCAGTGCCTGTGAAAGAAAGTTCAAGAATAGTATGCGTTTCGGAAATATGTTATTGTGAAAACGCTTTTCGAATGCTCAGGAATGGTGTGCTTCATCACATAACCTCGGTGGCAAACGTCCTGAGCACACGGTCCTATGACACTGGACTTCAGCCGAGCAGACCAGCTGCTCCTTTTCCCGTCCTCCACTTTGACACTGGACTTGGCTGGGCCCCAAAGGCCCACTTGCTGAGAACGAACGTTCCAAAGCTCCAAGAGTTGCCATTTCTTTAAGCCCTGACCCCACAAGCTCTGATTAACCTTCTTATGCCCTTCTCCACCTGCCCAGTCGTGACAGAAGAGGCAGCAAGATTCAACGTGCTTCTATTTAGTCAAATGTCGTCAATTTGGACTAATCCAAAATATGTGTTATCACACAGGCCTCCTTATGATATTCAAAGAAGAAAAGGTTTGCTAAGCAAATGAGGAGATGAAGAAATCATTTGAAACAAACCCTAAAGACTTTAGAAGATGTTCAATATGCAAATCATCCTGTTCATTAGCACATATGACCTCTAACATTAGGGCATCAATTTGGAAATACTGCTAAATGTACAATCTGTACCCCGGCCCCCAAAATCAAATAAATCACTTTTCAAAGAAAATGCTGAAATCTAGACTTTTAATTTCGATTACCAACCCCCAGTAAGTCCAAATGAGAGAGGGTTTTCCTCCCTAGACGTAATGTGCTTTCTGGAATCTGTTTCAAGCCAACTTCTGTAAAATAAAGCCTTACAGCTTATAGCATAAGCTGTGTCTATAGAGGAAGAAAAACCCCCAGATTGGGTTCATAGCTTAGAAGTTTTTCTCAAAGACAAGGTTAAAAAAGATGGTTAGGTCCCGGTCAAACACACAGCATGCAGCGTGTGCAGAACTGGAAATGTTTTTGAAGCACTTCACGGGGTCAGGTCTCCCTCTCTTTTCCCTTTCAAACTGCTCTCCTGGTCGCCTCCTTCGGTGATTCCCTAAGTCACTGTTTCACTTGTCTGGGGAGGCGGGGCGGGGGTGGGGGAAGGAGGCACTAGGGATGCGGGAGGGGGGCGGTGTCCTGACACCGAGAGCTGAGCCCCAGCCTCCACCTGCACATGGACATCTAATTCCCGGTCACGTCACGGGTGACCACTCGGTGCCGCCATCTACTCCGTGATTTACTCCACGCAGAGGCTACTATCCGAGGTCTGCAGGCCCGCAGAGGGTCCACGAGCGCCCTGCAATTAATGCGGCTTCGTGTATAGACGGGCACAGTCGGGGGTACAACAAGGCTTCCGTTAGATTCTCAAAGGGAGACTGAAGGACATGCAGTACTCTGGACTAGAAAACCCTAAAACTGAGGTTCAAATGTTCTGTAAAACGCACAGTCCTCTCGTTTACGTATTCCGTCAACAGAAAATGCCCAGCTGGCCCAGAAACTCACGTCCGGCTCCACGTCCACCAAACACACTTTGTTTCTGGCCATCACGGCCTGAATGGCGTCCAGGCTGGTTCCATAGAGATTTTCCTTATATTCACCATGCTCCAGGAACCTAAAACACCACCAACGGGGATCAGGCCTGTAGTTCCCAAGCTTGTCGGAGTGAGTGTGGAAAGACGGGCGGACTTTGCACCGCAAATTCTCTCCCGCTTCCCCCGTCTCTTCCGAGAGCCCTCCCACGAGGTCAAGTGGACCACTGGACACGCGCAAAGAGCCCCAGCCGCGCCGGCAAGTCCACGTACTTGTTATGATGTAAGTCGGCCTCGAATGCTTGCTTAGAGACGAAGTGATATTCCACGCCCTCCTTCTCGTGGCTCTTTCGGGGCCTGGTGGTATCTTTTAAAGAAAGGAAAAGGGAAACTGGGCAAAGAAATGTCACCTCACGGTGAGAACAGCAGCAAGCCCGTGGCCGCCTTCCTCTCCGGAACCCATCGCTGCTTTGCGGATAAACCATGTGTCTGTGTCCCTGTGGGGCAGGCACAACCTGTGATGTAGGAAAAGGAGGCCTCCCACTTTGCAGGTGAGGACACTGAGGTGCAGGCTGTGGCTTTTATTTATTTATTTACTTATTTGTTTATTTAATGTTTATTGATTTTTGAGAGAGAGAGAGAGAGAGCGCGCGCATAAGCGGGGGAGAGGCAGAGAGAGGAGGAGACACAGAATCCAAAGCAGGCTCCAGGCTCTGAGCTGTCAGCCCAGAGCCCGACGCGGGGCTCGAACCCACGAACCGCGAGATCATGACCTGAGCTGAAGTCTGACACTCAACCAACTCCGCCACCCAGGCACCCCAAGGCTGTGGCTTTTAATGAATCACAGAAGGGATCCCTTATCCTAACCTCTGATGTCCAAATTGTTTTTCTTTTTGAGAGCAATGGGGGCCCCAAATAGAGATGACGCTGCTGTATGCTTTTAATTCCTTATTCGGCTAGTTCTCATTTTGCAAGAAAAGGCATGAAGACAGTCCCGTTATGGACTAGATGTGTCTCAGCAAAGCTGGCTCTCACGCTAATAATTTAAAAACACACAGCGTTTCCCCACTGATTTCTCTAGCGGACTTGAGATGCACACTCTGGGGAAAATCCAGTCCTTCACAGGACAAGAGCACACATGAAGTAACACACCGTTTTCCGGAGCATTCCAAAAGAAAAGATGGGATCTTGAGGGACGTTTTCATGCCCTTGAGAACTACCCGGGGATGCTCTGTGCTCCAAATGTGGCATCTCTGTCCAACCTCTGGCAGAGCTGCGGGGTCACTTTTCTGACCATGCCATTCACTTGCTTAAAACGCTTTTTATTCACCGCCGATTACACTCTAAAGACCTTAGATGAGCCTCTCCTCCCACATCACCCACACTAACTTCCCCAGTCCCTAACGCTGCTACCCTGGGTCACACCTCCATCCCCGTGGATGCACAAAGGGAACTATTCCTTTCTTCTCTGCCTGGAAAATTCCTATTTATGCTTCAAAACCCAGGCTAAGAGTCACTGCCTCTCTAAAGTGGGAAGAATCGGGAAGCCCTCCTCGACTCTCTTAGTTCCTAAAAGCACGGGGGAAAGTCACCTACCTGTGGTGTGCCTGGAAGCAGGTAGGCCAGACCATCCATATACCCCTGCCCCGGGGGCTGGATCTGGGGGTCTCCAAAGGACCAGAAGCAGTAGGCCGCAGGCGAGAGGCCTTTTGTGTGGCCTCATTAAGGACACGACTGGGCAGGCTGCCCGGTTTGAAACTTGGCTCCACTACTCACCAACTGTGTGACACTGGGCAAGTTACTTAACCTTTCTGAGCCCCATGTCTTCCTCTGCAGGACAGGGTGGTGGTAATCCTTCTCCTCAAGGGTACTGGGAGGGCTGTCCAAGCTACCACACATAAAAGCTCTTGCTACAGGTCCTAGACTCTTCATTCTCCTCTTCCTTATCACATCTGGAACCAGGACCTCCTGCCTACTGGCTCTCAGCATCCACAGCTGCTTCTAGACTCAGGAACTGGCAGGGGCGTTAGCACCTAGGAGGATGCCCAGCCCCTCCGAGGGGCTGGAATCCAGCTACAAGGGCTCTCTGGCTTCTCTGAACTGCTCTCTTACCCAAGCAGAGGGCAGTGGCCATCGGGGTCGGAGTCATTGTGAAGAGGAAGCTGGAATGCCCCCTGAGGTTTCCACTTTGCCTGCAATGTGCTCTAGACTCACCTCCCACCCCAGGAAGGAACTGGGCGAGTGGACTGGACTGAGAGTGGGCAGAAGTGGCCTTCTGCCTCAAAGGGTCCTAGTGGACCACTGAGAGTGGGTTTCTTATCATGTCTAGGTCTCATGAGCTGCATATAGCAGGCAGTGTGTCCATCGGTCCCTCAGACCCAAAGTAAGGATTAGGATGGATACGGGGAGTCAAGCCCCCATGAAATATCCATGCACGTGCGTGTGCGCACACACACGCACCGCCCCCCCGCCCCCCCCCCCCCCACCGCCATGTGGGCCCTCTTCTCTTACGTGGAACAGCAACACCAAAGTGCTGTGGGTTCTCTGCCACCACCTTCTGCTTCAGCTCGTGCAGTCGGGCTCCCAGAGATCCTGGGAAACAAAGGGAAGGTGACCAGGGTCCCTGCTGAGCAACCTCCCCACCCTTCCAGGAGGAAACCAGGGAGGAAATCCTGCATTTGTCCCCGGAAATGCAGGACATCACCTACCAATCAGAACCACCAGGCGGGGCCGCTCACCAGGCTGGTGCTGGTACCTGGTTACCTCCTCATAGGTCAGCAGCTCTGGAGACTCGGCTACTGCGGACACCTTTCCCTCCTGGGGGCTTCCCAGTCTCTCCCTTCGGCCCAGCCGGAAGCTTCTCCGAAGACCAGCTTTGGGGGAAGGGCAAGGGGAACCGCGGCATTAGTCCCAGGATCTCCCGGTAAAGACTTTCTCCCCCTGGCCGGACATTGGAAGGGGGGCTGAGTCCCACCGGCCTGCATCCCTTCCCTCCCAGGGCTCTGCTCCCAGTGTCTGCACCCCAAAGCCCGGGCAGGTCAGCGCCTCTTCTGGCTGACAAGAAACTGAAGGGGAATGTGAGCCCCCCAGGCTCAGCTGTTCCTCAAGGATTCCTGGGGATGAGATCACCCTGCCTGGTTTGGGAGCCCACGGCCGGCTGTGCACGGGCAGGGCAGCGCCCCCACTACTTACCCACATAGTGCCCTTTGAGGTACCCCTCACAGTCAGACGTCTCTGGGAACCAAACAGAGAAAGGGCGGCCAGTGAGCCATGCTGGACACATACTCTGACCCAAAGGTTCCCGGCCCCCTGGGGGGCCAGGCGGAACCCACTGGGATGGTGTCTCAGGGGGGTCAGGAAGAGACGCCATATCCTGGCCCCCCAGGAAAACAAGTTCTTCTGTTTCACTCAATGCTCCATGCTGAGGCCCCAAACAGCCTTTCCAGGCCCTGGCAGGGGTCCAGGCCCAGCAAGCCCCTCTGGGCTAGGATCAGTATGCATCAGAAGGGGACGTTCACTCGCCCTGTCCACCCCCTGCAGTCTCCTGCCTCCCACCAGCACCGGCAGCCCAGCCCAGCCGGCGGGGGGCCCGTGTGCTAGGCGGGCAGGGAGGAGCTCTGTCCCCAGCAGCTCTTCACACCTCAGGGCACAGGGAGAAGGCAACAAGCCCTTCCAGACATTCTACAAAAAAGGAGTCTCATCCGGGTGCACAGGGGATAGATACCAGCCTACCTTTGTCACAAGGCTGATCATCTGCGGTTTGCACAAAAGACAGATGGAAGAGCGTTAGCGGAGGGGAACCAGGAGGCCCTGAGGCTGACAGGCAGCCGTGGCCTCGTGTGCGGAAGGAGCCCTCCATCTGTCCCCTCTTTCTTTCCTCCGACAAACCTGTGATCCGAGCTGCGGTGCACTATTAAACTGAGACTAGCTCTAATTAGTCTTCCTGTGTGTGTCTCATTAGCGGCCCCAAGCAAGCCAGCTCATCACCGGCGTTAGCAGCCTCAAGGCCAATTTACTCAGCAGTCCTTCTGACTTGAGAGCAAGTCTGGACGAGTGGCCGTGGGCGGTGGCCCGGAGCCAGCAGAGCGGCTCACTCCAGGATGCCTGCCGGCAGCGGGCTGGAACCTGCTCTCTCTTTTCCGGGGCTTGAGACCTGCCTGGGCAAAGGCAGGTGCCAGAGGATGAAGTGGCACCGAGCAGGGCTGCGGGCCAGCTGTCCCCCAGTCACCTGACACCCGTTTGGCCCCCTTGCTTGGTTCCCAGCCCCCCTGAATCCGAAAGTCCATACCACGGGGAAGCTTCCTCTCTGTACGTGGCTCTAACCTGGACACTCTGGCCACGGGCCCTCTGAAAACCTGACACCAGCCCCCATTCCATTGTCCCATGTTGGAAAAGAGGATGTCCTGACTCCCCTACCTCACACTGTGATGATTAAAAGGCAAGGTGAGTGTGTTTTCGAGAAGGTAGGTGCTACACAGAGTAAGCTGCCAGATAAAAATACAGGACACTCAGTTAAACCTGAACTTCAGATAAACAACAATTTCTTAGCATAAGTATATCCCAAATATCACATGGGTTACACTTATATTAAAAACTCATTCATTGTTTATCTGAAATTCAAATTTAGTCATCCTTTATTTTTACTTGCCAAATTTGGGTCACTCACAGCCTTCTCCACTCCTCCACCATCAGTGGCTCTTGAATTGTCAGGGTCAGAAAGCCCCTTGGGAATCTAATGAAGGCTGTGGACACTCTCCCAGACAACACAAACACACAAACACAGACACACACAATTTGCACACAATTTTGGGAGAGATGTTTAACATGTCCCCCAGTATCATCTATGGGTCCCAAATATAGTAGCTTCTCTCCAGGGACTAGCCCCCCTGACCTACCCCATCGCCCCTCCGCATCCTTCTCCCCATCCCCTCCTTCCTCTGGAGGCCTGTGAGCTCAGACAAGACCCATCGTGCCCTCTCCAGTCCAGTGCTTGCTTCTTCGGGGCACAAACCCCCTGAGTCCCAACCCCGGCCCCTCCCTGAAGTGCTTCCCTGCCCATCTACTCACAGGGGGGCTTCCTGAGGCTCTGTGGGCTCGGCAGGGTGCCTGTGGCTCTCCGGTAGCTTAGTCGCCTATGAGAACACAAGGAGATGGGCAGGCCCATGAGCTGGGCCACAAAACCAGTCAGAGGGACTGTAAAACTTCTGTACAACTCAGGGAAACTAAGGCCTGGATTGCACAGGTAGGAACAGCCTGGCACTCCAAGGGCCTCCCAGCTTCACAGTCAGTTTCCATAAAGAGAGACACTTTCACAGGAGCTCAGTGGTTCACGAGGAGGAAGAAACCAAGTCTTTTGCTCTGGAAGAAGCAAGACAGTCCGGCCCAGGACGGTCAAGCAATCAGTCGGTACTTTCCTATGACTGATTCTCAAGGAAAGGAGGTCTTTTCCTCACTCTCCCCTGGCCTCCCCATCTCCAAGAAAGCTAGGAAGCAGCATAACAACTCCCAGGAGAGGTCAAGGGCAAAAGTGACTCTAATTTAACAGCCTCTTCCCCCCAAATCAGAGAGCTCAGCCAGGCACGTTGCCCAGTTTGGCCATCAGTGGAGAGACTGTCACCAAGGCCTCATCTCTGATCTGAGAAAACACTCAGGGCTCTTAGAGGTGTCTAGAGTTCCATATTGAAATGCAGCTGAAGACCTCTCCCCCAAAACCTGTGAAACCAAAGACGCATATGGGTCTGAGGTTCCCCTGAGGGAATAGGGCAAAGGTTCGCAAACTTCACCACCTCAGAATCACCTGGAATTGGGAATTGGGACACAGAGCTCAAGTCTGCCCCTAGAGCTCCTGATGCAGCAGGTCTGGCGCAGGGCCCAGGGGTCTGCATTTCTAACACACTCCCAGGGGATGGTTCCCAGGGGATGCTGATGCGCCTGGCCGGAGACCACACACAGGGGCACCGAAACAGCTGAAGCCTGAAGTCTGTCCCTAGAGCATTCCACACCCCAAAAGATGGAGGAGGGCTACAGGCCTCAGAAGAGGTGACGCGCTCATTACTGCCACACCCTCTGAGGCATGATTTACGCTTTTGGAAATCCATCCTAAGGAAATAATTTGAAGCATGAGGAAGAGTCTAACGTGCAGGGTGATTCCTGCAGTCTCGTAGCACTGAAACAGTGCAGACACCTGAAAAGTACAGCCCCAGGGAAGCAGTGAAGTCACCCAGGTATGATCCTTCCCCAGAGACACCTCCCTGCACGCCCCGATGAGGGGCGACCCTCCTACGATGTGACCTTGCAGAGCACGGGTCCTCCTCCCCAGCACCCGCCACATTTATATAAAGTGTTCGTCTGAACCCTGCGTGACTTTCCTGCTAAACTGTCAGCTCCTCGGGGGCAGAAACCATACTTGCTGCCCATGAGTGAACGGTCTATTTTCTGATGCGATATTATACAGCCATTAAAATCACACAGTAAAGAAGAGGCAATAATGTGGGGAATGCTGACGTCAAAATATTGAGTTATATATACACAAAAAGCAGGACTTCTGGGGCGCCTGGGTGGATCAGTCTGTTAAGCGTCCGACTCTTTGATTTCGGCTCAGATCATCATCTCGAGGTTCATGAGATCGAGCCCCGTGTCGGACTCTGCACTGGCAGTGTGGAGCCTGCCTAGGATTCTCTTTCTCTCCCTCTCTCTCTGCCCCTCTCCCACACACTCTCTCGTTCTCTCTCAAAATAAATAAACATTAAAAGAAAAGTAAGACTTCCAATGCTACGTGCATCACTTACATAAAAAGCACAGGAAGGAAATAAATGATGCTGTCTCAATAGGGGCAAGACTTTGGGCAATTTTCTTTTCCTCGCCCTTCCCTTCTGTATTTTTATGTCTTATTTTTCAACTTTCTTTAGGTGTGTGTTATAAAATATACATTAATTTAGGAACATAGATTTCCATATGTTTGTTTAAATCTCCAACAGCCATCACCACTGGTTAGGGCACAGAAGACAAAACACACAAACAACCGGCACTTACCTCAGGAGCAACACCCAGTGCGCCCCTCCAGCCATGGTGGCAGAGATTTGGGGCTCTGCCAGCTACCTGTGCCTCTAGCCACTCCAGAGTGCCCCCCCCTTACAACATACCGCAGACCCACCTTTCCTGGAACTGCTTGGAGGGGATGAGACCGGCCCGGAGGTTGGTGTCCCCTACTCGCTTGGCCTGCCACCACGTGGGATCATCCTGGCTCACCACCTCCAGGACCTGCCTGCGCTGGAAAGGCAGGCCTGCCTCCTGGCAGGGAATGGCCCGGTCCTCCCGAGGGTTGTAGTGGAAAAGAGCCCGCATGAACACCTGAAGAGGGCGTGATCACAGACAGGTCTAGGCTGCATCGAGGGCCAAATGACAACTATCGCCCACGGTCAGGACAAGCAAGGAGCCTCGAGAGCAGAAAGCTACTCAGAAACACGCTGCACGTATTTTCCTATCGTTCTTCAGCCATTTTGAATATTATAGTCAGGAAACCCATCAAGGTTCAGAAAATTAATAGATGGGCTCTATATCTGAATTTCTCGTTCCAAAACTAAGTATTTCCTTATTTACCGGATCTGCTGTCCTTATAACAACCTCTTAGCATAGACAAAGCGGCGATTAGTCCTGGGAACAAAAAGTAAAGGCAAGCACGATTTTAACTAAAATGTTATTTTTGATATGCTAACTGCCCCTGATGAAGTCAGCAGCCATCTGCTAAATAAGTAATCTAGATGTTTTGGTAAGAACCCAAATACTAACAAAACTACTGTTACTGACTCCTCACCATCCCCTTTCAGTGGGTAATTGACATCCACATTTTTTACAGCTCAGTCCTGCCTCCTCTGTCACATACTGGGCCAACCCCCAACTCTCCCCTTTACCCTGAAGTCACCCTCTAGAGAAGATGATGGGAAAACAATAGCATTTTGTCACACTTCCCTGTTCTATAACTTAGCGGATAGATTTATTTTATTTCTATTTCCAGACCGTTAAGGCCCAATTACATTAACAGCAAACAGGAAAAAAAAAAAAAAAAAAGCCAGGGGGCTTCCTTAAACAGATCCAAGTCATATTCCTTTATGCACCAGTCAGAAAAGATCTAGTTAGACAACAGTAAGAACTTTCTGGCCAGATACTGCAAGGACAGACACCCTCAACCAGCCACAGATGTCATCAAGGTCCCAGGTACCCGTAAGAGAGTATAATCTTAAATGCCCAGCCCAGATCAAGCTTCTGGATCAAGAATATTTAGGAAGGATGGACTAAGGCACAGGCTACCCATTTTATCCTCCAGGAAAACCAAGTTTTCTCCCTGTATCGAGTTAGAACCTGCAAAAGCTGCTTACGGAGATCACATCAGCATGTCCAAGAAAGAACCACCTTCCATCAGATAAGAGTCTACATTAGGTAAGCCCTGGGATTTAATCAAAGTGTGCAAATAAGAAACAGTCGCGGAAAGACTATGTGTTCATTTGCTGTGAAACACGGACATCAAAGACGTTGTCCATTACTGATCCCCATTCACCAAAATGTTTATTGACAGCTACTCTGTGCCAAGTGTTGTAATGTCCCTTCTTTCATGCACTTAGTGCTGGGAGGCAGGAGCTGGGAATCACCTTTCTTGAAAAATTGGCATGCTTCCTTCCACCTACTAATGAAAAGTATGTTGTGCATTTCATCTCCTTTCTGCCTTGGCTGCCAGGAAGACCAGATCCAAATTTATTTGAAATCAGAGCAACGCCCTCTTTTCCGCTCTACCCACCACCTCAGCTCGGGTCATAATAATCTCTCACCGAGTCTTTTACAACAGCCTCCCCACCAGGTCTCCTTGCCCCCAGTCTCTACCCACTCTAGCCTCCCCCACGGAGCTGCCTGGGAGCTCCCACATCCTCCGGGGCCTTACCATTCCAGTGCGCGCCAGGCAGACTTCCAGCAGCCAGCCCCGGCATCTCTTTGTCCAAGGGCTTTCTCTGGCCACTGCGCTACTCTAATCCAGCCAGCAGGGATTGCTGGGAATTAATTCCCGGGTGCAGCCTGGTGTGAGTTGGTGCCCTGATCTCCCAGCTGCCCTAGTGCCCAGATCTCCCAGCTGCCCTGGCTCTTGGGTGGGAAGACGGAGGGCGTGTGTCTATAGGGCAGCCCTGAGTTTGTCCCAGCAGGATTACACCCACAGTGGGAACTTCCTCCTCTCCACACCCTTGAGCCTCCGTATAACGCAGACCCCTCTGCCTGAACCTCCCTCCTCCTCATCTTCACCGGGGAAGTCCTACCAGTCCTCACCTTCCTCCAGCCCCACTTCTAACACCCTTGCTACATGACACCTTCCAGGGCACCTGTAACTCTGCTCGGGATCCTTCTGAAGCACCAATCGTCTAGCAGTGAAACACTTGGTCCCCTGCTCCCCCCCACCCCCGCCCCTTCTGAACTAGGAATCCTCAGAGCTACTAACTGTCCCTGTCTCCAGCACCTGGCAGAGCGCCCGGCACAAAGGAGGTGCCCAAAAAAGGGTGCCTCACAGAAGAATTAAACAAATGGCAGTTACTTAATTGGTCCCAAATCCAGCACATTTGGTACCTTCTCCTCTTCGTGGCCCTGATTTTCTATTTCAATTAAAATAACCTTGTCTTTTATTAGTAAGCTACGTCAAATCCTGTTTAGATAGAGACAGGTACAAATACATGAATCACACTGTGACTGAATCACAGTTCTCCACTGAGCGTGCGGTCCAAGGACCAGACACGTGATCTCTTCCGGAATGACTGCTTCAAAGCCCTCCCCCACTTCCAACCCCGCCATACCTTGCTGTCCTTTAACCGGCCCTCCTCCTGGGTGGCTGGGATGATTTTCAGGGTAATGGATCCCTGGGACTGTGCCTGAAAGGGGAGAGGGCGAAGCTTACCACCTCCCACGTCCAAACCTCCGTGAGTTCGAGTCTTACTGTCCAGATCTGGAAACTCGAGTTCAGAAGGAAGTCAGACTCCCCACCACCCCTGTGGCCCACTGTCCCGTGGTGGCACCCAGTTGGATTAACTACAGGAAAACTCAAAACCAAGTACCATTTGCATTTTCATGGGACAAAGGGACAAAGGAGCACCAAGGACAGCGCATGCAATGAATTCCACTTTCCCATCTCTCCTGACCTCCCGTGCCCCAAAGGGCTGACCTCTCATGCCTCAAAGGGCCGCCCTTCTTTCTATTCTCTCAGGTTATTTTAATAACCAAGCGCAGTTTCCTTTCTCTCCCTTGCTTCCATTTTCCCCACACGGGTTCTCCAATCTCAAGCCACTCCTCCTACCTTTCCAGGGGTTCCCCTTCCCTCTACCCGACACAGACTCTGCACCCCCACGTGGGGGCCCACGAGGCAGAATGCTGGCAGCCCACGAGAGCACGTCTCGCCCAACGGTCTCCCGGGCCCAGCACCACCCTAGAACACAAGGAGGCCCGTGCCCAGAACCAGGGAAAGGGCAGTGGCGGCAGGAACACCAAAGGAGCCTGCCCGCTCCCTACAGCGGGGCCTCCTCTCTTCGGATCTTCCCATTTCTGCCCCTTCCCGAACCATCAGAAGTTAGAAAAGAGGGTCATGTTCGGGGAGGATGCCTTAGGGTAAAGAAGACAAAACTGTGATTGGGGCTTTTTACAACTGCAGCTTGACTTGAACTTCCAGTATGGGCTCTGGAGGTGGTTTGCGTCCCAGCACGTAACACCCTCTAGAATCCCCTTACAGATGGGAAGTGCTGTAGCCTTTCCCAGATGTTTGCATCCTAATCATAACTGCACACTGGATGAGAAACCACCCCTGCTCCGACTTTACAGGAAAGTGAAACGCAAAGTGAACTAATGACCTGCCCGAGGCGGCACAGCTAGAAAGTTAGTGCAGGCAGGATTCAAACCCAGGACCGGCTGACCCCAAAGCCCTTGCTCTTGGTCCTCCCTGTGCTGCAGCTTCTTGTTCCATATTCCTCAGCCCTTCGGAAGAGGGGGCCCTTTTGAGGGGATCTCCCAGAATGGTCCTCGGGAAAGGGACAGGGGGAGGGGGAGGGCTGTGCTGAAGAGACCGTCTGAGAGGCAGGAGGCCCAGAAGCGCCATTCTTCCTGTTCCCCCTCCACCCCCGCCCCTGGGCACGCTGCAAGGCCACTTTGCCTGCAGCCTCCAAAGATCCCCCCCCAACTCCCTGCCCCCCCCCCCCCCCCCCCCGCCCCCAGCATGCGTGCAGCACAGACCAGAATCTGGCTGATCTCGTCCGGGCGCTTATGCAGGACTGTGATCCCGTTCACTTCTCGGAGCTCATCTCCAACGTGGACCAGACCTAAGAGACACAGAGGCTGCCTCTCAGCACAGGAAGGGGCCTCAGCCCCAGGGCCCCACTGGCGCCCACCCGAGGAACCCGCCGCACGCACGGCAGACCCAAGGTGTAAAGGCAGCGGGTGGGCCTGGGACTGGCTGAGCCCTACTGCGCGCGGGGTCCCTCACTCGGCACCGCGGCCTCAAAACCACCCAGGGAAATCCCCAGTTTACAAGGGCGCAGCTGAGACCCAGAAAAATAACGCAGCTTGCCCAAGGCCGCTCTGCCAAGAAATAAAGGAGCCTGTGTTCGAACACATTTATTTTGACACAGAAGGCCTGTGTTCTCTCACTTATAACCTTTGCTTCTTTAAAAACATTAACTCTTCACCTTCCCGGATTAACAGGCACACTCTAAGAATGTCTTTCTCCAGTCTTAACAAGAAAAACCGAAGGGCCCCGGGAAAGATGGCGTTACGTCAAGGGTGTTACACACACCTGTCCACTGGCCTCTGCTTGAATGACAAGAGTCTCTACACACTGGGCCCTCTTTGCTAATCAAAATGAGGCCGGCAGCAATGGCAGCCAGAAGGCAGGCAGGAGTGCGGAATCTTGGGCCCGCCCTCGACCTGCTGAATCAGAATTGCATTTTAACAAGATGCTCGGGAGGGTGGGGGGGGGGCTTCTGTGCTTGTTAATGTTTGAGAAATCACTGGACTTCACAACAGCGATCCCCAGACTTCTGGGGTAACACCTCTCTACACCAGAAGGCTTGCCTCCCAACGGAGTAGCTCTTTCACACAAGTGATTCTCAACCTGTTTCCCACCCAAACAAATCTGGGGTGTGAACACCCTTCCCTCTGTAATAGTGACAACCGGGGTGGTGGGGAAGGGTGTCCCAGCTCCTCAGTTAGAAATTACCCGTCAAGCCCGTGCTGTGGGCTGAGCTACCATAGCCCTCGGCTAGGCCACGGGGCAAGAGCCCGAAGTTCTCCAGGCCCAAGGTATTTTCAGACGATCAAAATTTCTACCAGGCTTGGGAAGAAGAGAAATCCAGCCACACTTCCCGAAAGCAAAGCACATCCCAAACAGGGGCCAGAGTGGAGGAAAGGAGACTTGTGGGCCAAAGGGAGAAGGCTGGGGCACGCTGGCCATCACCTCGGCCAGGCCAGCACTGACGCCACTCACCGCTCCGGTCTGCTGCGCCCCCTCGCATGATCCGGGCCACCACAACAGCCCCTGAGTGCTCATCCCGCCGGATGGTGGCACCCTGCATCAGAGACAGAGCAGGCAGGATCCTAAGAGGCAGCCCCAAACCTCACACCCCAACTCTCTGGACCCAACAGAGTGTCCCCATCTCTCCTTTTGTCACCCCAGAGGGCAGATCAATGGGGCTCTTTCCAGTGCTGAGGACATCATAAAACCGGCATCTCACATCAACACAGCACAGCAATTCACACCTTAGAAAGCACAATAACACTGGGGCGCCTGGGTGGCTCAGTCGGTTAAGCGTCGGACTTCGGCTCAGGTCATGATCTCACAGTTCGTGGGTTCGAGCCCCGCCTCGGGCTCTGCGCTGCCAATCACAGGGTACTGGGTCTTCTGTGGTTGCCAAGGGGAACCAGTTATGCACCAGCCAGAGCTTCAGGACCAGGACTTGGCCCGTGGACCACAGCAGAGATGATGTCTAGGGTGAGAGGCGCTAACAAGCCCTCAGTTTCGTGCACCGTGCAGGCGGGACTGTGGCAGGCAGGGCAGTGTCAGGTGAAGGGCTGGAGTTGGATGACCCTGGATTTGAATCCTCTCTGCCATTCACTGAAAGCATGCAGCCTTAGCAAGGAAGCTCCTTATCTTCTCTGAGTCGGTTTCCTCTAGGGTGTGGGATAGCACTTAACTCCGGGGGTTAGTACAAGGGTTCTATCAGGTAATGCAGGCAAGCCACGTAGCATACAGTAAGCACTCAATAAACGTTAACCTTTTATTGGCTGTTCCTGCAAATGCACTGGCACACCCATTCACACACTTCATTCACGCCGCCTATTTGAAGTCCATGGGACAGATACTGCCAGAAACCATCAGCCAAGAACCCCACGGCTTCTTGCTCCCTAGACCTTCAAACTTTCTAGCATCTCTGTCCATCCTTTCCTTCTTTCCCCCCTCTCAGAGGAGGGGCGCCTTCCATCTGGGCTGGTCCTTCTGTTCCCTCCCTTTCTCTGCCGCAGTCTCAATGCCCCATCTCTGCTGGCTCCTTCTCCTGGCTCCAAAAATATCACATCCCCTTCATCAATAAAAAGCCTGCCCCCATCCCCCCATCCAGCAGCCACCGGTCTCTTCCTTTGGAGCAAATATCTTTTTTTTTTTTAATTTTTAAATGTTTATTTATTTATTGAGAGAGAGAGAGAGAGAGAGAGAGAGAGAGAGAGAATCCCAAGCAGGCTCTGTGCTGTAAGTGCAGAGCCCAACACAGGGCTCGAACTCACAAACTGTGAGATCACGATCTAAGCCCAAACCAAGAGTTGGATGCTTCACAGACGGAGCCCCCCAGGCACTCCTGGAGCAAGCTTCTTAAAGAAGCAGTCGCATCTGCTCTCTCCACTTCCTGCCCCCCCGCAAGTCCCACCGGCTGCCAGCTCCCACATTCCATCTTCTCTCCTCTCTCTCCCATCTGACTTTGGTGCCCGCTCTCCCTTCGGGATCTTCTCTTAGCCTGGGCCCTGGTGATACCCCTCTCTCCTGGGTCTTCCCGGTGACAACTTGTCCTCCTCAATATGTCTTTCAAATGGTGATTAAAAGGCCAGGATCTAGCCCTGGCCCCCTTCTTGCTTCACTGTCTACTCTCTACCCAAGCGGTCTCGACCTCTCAGGTGTGATTTTCACCTGTCCAGGATGCTGGCGGCTGCCCACTCTGTATCTCTGAACAAATAATCCTTCCACTTCCTGGATGCCTCCACTTTTGAATTCAATGGGACCTAAGCTCCCTATTCCTTCCCTTGAATGATGGCCCCAGTGCCCACCCGGCCATCCCAACTGGATACCTGGGCACTATCCCAGGGATCCCCCCCAGACTCCTGCCCAAAGCGGTGCAGCCACAAAGTGACATTAATTTTTTTCTGAAATACTTCTTGGCTTTCTCTTCCCCGTTCCCACAGGCCTAAGTCAAGCCCTCTTTCTGAACCTCCACCTATCTGGTCCCCACCTTCAGATCAGTCCTCTGCTTCTGGCCTCCTCCTCCAGGCCACTTTCTATCTGGCGACCAAGATGATCTTTCTTTTTTTTTTTTTTAATTTAAAAAAATAATTTTTTTTAATGTTTATTTATTTTTGAGAGAGAGACAGAGTGTGAGTGGGGGAGGGGCAGAGAGAGAGGGAGACACAGAATCCGAAGCAGGCTCATGCTCTGAGCTGCCGGCGCAGAGCCCGATGCGAGGCTCGAACTCACAAACCGTGAGATCATGACCTGAGCCGAAGTCAGACGCTCAATCGACTGTGCCACCCAGGCGCCCCTGGGATGATCTTTCTAAGCTGCAAATCTGACCATGTTATTTCTTACCTAAAACCTTACAATAGCTCCCCACTGCTTTTAGGATCAAGCTATGACACGCTGCAGGGACAAACAGCATCTCCCTCCGATCCGGCCCCACCTCTGTCTCTCCTAACCACAACTTAGCATTCTACGTCCACACTGGGAAGCCCAGAGCTCCCTGAATATGACAGAGCAGGCAATTAGCTAGATATAAGCAGGGAACAAGTGCTTTCTGACTGATAAAATAGCGGAGACCAAGTTCCAAACAGCCAGGACAGACCCTAGGGGATACGCCCGAGTTCCTCCCTCTGATCACTTCCCTACAGTAACCGATGGCTTCATTGTAATGCATTTACATTGTGGTTTTTAACCCCTTGCCCCCGCCCTCCCCCATTGTTGCCCTGACAGGTCAGACAAGGACCATATGGGGCTAAAAACTCCCCCTCCCAACTGACAGGAGGAGTCCCTTGGAAGCCTGGCTGCAGGCTTGGTCAGGAACCGCCCTATCTCTGACCCATAACCTATCCAAACAGAAAAATGAAAAGACAACCCTGACCCACAGTGCAGCTGTCACTTCTGGGCCTGCCAGCTCTCCAACGGTGGAGAGTGTACTTTCACTTAAACTGCTATGAAACCCTTGCTTGCGGGGCGCGTGGGTGGCTCAGTCAGTTAAGCATCCGACTTCGGTTCAGGTCATGATCTCACGGTTCATGGGATCGAGCTCCGCGTTGGGCTCGGTGCTGACAGCTCAGAGCCTAGAGCCTGCTTTGGATTCCGTGTGTGTGTCTCTCTCTTTCGGCCCCTCCCCTGCTCTTTCTCCTGCCTCCCCCTCTCTCTCAAAAAAATATATTAATAAACATTTTAAATAAATAAAAATAGACTAAAATAAACCCTTGCTTGCTTTAGAGTTTGGTTCTAAATTCTTTCTTGGCCAAACTCAGGAACCAAGGCCGGAGAACAGGACTGCCCGTTGACAAATACACCATGCTGTTTCCCTCACCGTGATTTTGCTCAGGTAACTCTAATGTGCAAAGGGCCCTTCCTCTCCCTTTTCCTTCTGGGAAACTTGTTCCCTCTCTTGGAATTCAGCCCTGGCATCACCTCCTCCGGGACCACCCCCCCACCCCGCCCCGTCACTCTCCTGTGACCTCCCAGAGGGCAAGGACTAAGTCTTGGTCGTCTCTGAACCTCCGGTGCCCAACACGGTGCCTGGCACACGATATGCTCACTGCATCAGTGGATGCCTGCCCCATTTTGCAGGTGGGGAAACAGAGGAGCACTCCTCTTCCGTTTGCAGAAGTGGTTTAGCTGGGGGTCCTTGGTGAGAGTGGAATGGGGGTCTCTGGAATGCCAGCTGCAGTAATTATCCGGGGCAAACACTCAATTCTCTGGACTTCCTCCACTTCCCTCCATCTAATAAACACCCCTGTCCCTTTGCTCGGTAAATCGGTGCTGAACTAGGACCAGAATGATGACAATGTGTCAGCTGGGGAGAAGAATGGCTGCTGCCCCGTGCTTCCTCAGTATTCAGAGCAGGATTTGGCCAACTTTTTCTGTAAAGGGCCAAATGCAAATATCTTGGGCTTTGCAGGCCACACCATCTCCGTGGTAACCACTCAGCACCGCTGTCACGGGGAGAGGCGGCCACAGACAATGCGGAAGTGAAAGGGCATGGCCGTGTGCCAGTAAAACTTTATTTACAAAAACTGGCAGTGGGCTGGGTGCGGCCTTCGGACTATAGTTTGCCAACCTCTGATTCGGAGCAGGATGATCAGGGTGGCCCTGGACAGCTGCGAAGGTTATTTACTGCACAAAGGAGCTCGGCCACAGTTGAATGAGGCTGTATACACCCACAGAAAGAGGTACCCTGTACACAGTGGTGCCACGGGGACTTGTAGCAGCCGTGATGAAGCTGCCGTCACTCACTCCAAAGACTTCTGGGCTTGGTGGGGGGGGTCTCTTCCCAGTTTTCTGGGTGGGTGAGGGACGGGTACAGCGACAGGGTGGGGGGGCGGGGGGGGAGAGGTGAATGTCACATACCAGGGGCTCCTTGTTCTTCACCAGGCGGACAATCTTCACTGATTCTTCATCAAAATCCTCGTCAATATTCTCGGGCAGAGGGGGAAGAACAGGGTCGAAGTTCTTTTGGGCAACCGTATCGTGCACCATGAGCATGGCCTGTCAGGAAAGTGAGAGAAATGAAGGGCTCCAGCCCCGAAGCTCACAGGGGCCCGGGGGGGGGGGCCCTGACTGGGCAATGATTTGGAGGTCCCCGATCTCAGGCCAGAGAGACCACCGCCCCCCAGACACCGGCACTGGGGACCCCTCCGCTCAGAATTCTCCTTCCTGCCTCAGCCTCCTGGCCGAGCGCTCCCTCCTGCCCCCATCCCAGGAGATGCACGCTGCGGGGGCAGGCAGGGACTGTGGCGTGACTACCTTGAGGTGGGGGGTGGACAGCAGCTGGAGCAGCTCCCTCTCGTCGCTGTGCACGGAGGCGGCCTGCAACTCTTCTATCACCTGTAGAGAAGGACCAACACAGAACGCGCCTGCCGGAAGTCGCCCAGGGAAAGACGCCGCTCCCTGAGCTTCAGACCCAAGGGCCCTCGCGGGAACCGTGACAGCACCCAGGAGTTCACTGGCCCCTCAGCCACCCCAGGACGGTCGCTCCCAGGGAAATCACAGCAGGGATCAGAAGTGCCTCGGTAGCTCCGTAAGGTATTCCTAACGGGAGCTAACTTCTTAAGCCCTTCCTACGAGCTCTTCTGCTTTATGTGGAGCTCCTCGCCCAACTGGCACAGTGAACTGAACACAGAAGGTGCTGTTGTTTCGCGGTTTGACAGGCGAGGATCAAGTAAGAGAGATGAAATATCTTGCACGAGGTCAAAAAGCCAGGAGTTGAACCTGGGCTTAGCTGGCCCTATTATCTGTGTCCTCACCACTATGCTATTTTATAGATGAAGCAGCTGGGGCTCCGAGAGGTTGACTGACTTGTTGAAGGCCACAGAGCTAGTAGGAGAGGCAGTGCTGACAACCTAACGTGCTCTCAGTCACATCACAGGAGCGAGGGAAGGTCCGCACCCACAGGCTGCAGCCGGGCCTCGCCAGGCCGTCTCCTGAGGTTAGGTGAGTTTATTCAGGAGCTGGTCTTGGCAACCAACTGGGACGGCTTTTCCCAAGCCATGCAACACAGAGGACAGGTATAGAAGAAATTAGGAAGCATTCCTTTTTTTTTTTTTTTTTAATTTTTGTTAATGTTTATTTATTCTTAAGAGAGCGACAGAGCGTGAGCTGGGGAAGGGCAGAGAGAGACAGAGGGCAACAGAGAATCTGGAGCAGGCTCCAGGCTCTGAGCTGTCAGCACAGAGCCTGATGTGGGGCTCGAACTCATGAACCGAGAGATCATGACCTGAGCCGAAGTCAGATGCTTAACTGACTGAGCCACCTAGGCACCCCTAGAAGCATTCCTGTAAAAAACAAGAACGCTGGGGCGCCTGGAGGGCTCAGTCGGCTAAGTGTCTGGCTCTTGGTTTTGGCTCAGGTCATGATCTCGCAGTTTGTGGGTTTGAGCCCCGCTGGTAACACAGAAACTGCTTGGGACCCTCTTGTCTCCCTCCCTCTCTCCCCCTCCCCTGCTCGCCTTCTCTCTGCCTCTCTAAACAAACAAACAAACAAACAAACAAACAACAAATAAATAACAAGAACCCCGAACCAGTAAGCAGGGACGCACTGCAAGTCTTTGGATCCTAGGGCTTTACATGGGGCCTCCCGAAAGCACAGAACAAGGTGATTGTTTGACCTTCATATCGCCAGTCCTCAACAATGTGAGAACTGCTGATCTGATCCCAATGCTCTCATTTCACAGCTGGGGGAAGAGACTTTCTCGGGAACACACGGTAAGTGGGCGTCATCGTGTCCCCGTGTCCCCTGGCCTCGTGCAAGGCTCACAGGTTCTTTCCTGCCTGTTAGGAGGCCCAAGGAGGAGCAAGAAGAGAAGGGAAGGAGATGCCTCTTCACCTCTGGGCTCCGAGCCCCTCGGTCCCCTAGACTACGCGATGGTGACAGGCAACGTGAAAGAGCCCTATGGGGTAGGGAGCAGGGCTAACACCGTAAGGAAAAACCTGGCTTACATCCTCAGCAAGGGCCACAGCGCTGTGCAGAACCGGGGTTGGACTTTGCCTCTCGTAATAGCGCAGCTTCTCGTGAATCTGCAAAGACAGCCGATTTCAGGCTGGGGCCTCCCCAAGTCAGCTGCCCCGGTGTGCCCCGGATACCACACAGCCTGCCCATGACTGTGGGGCTGCACGGGGCTGCACCCGTGGGGTCACCGGTGGGGCAGCAGGAGAGAAAGCCATTCACAGTGGGCTAATGAAGACCTCCCTGGGGGAGGGAAAAGGTTGAGATGAAGTGCATGGGCCCCGGCTAGGAAAACCTCTAGAAACCCTCACGAAATGGGATGAAATGAGGCTTTACCTTCATTAAGTAACTGAGGCTTTTTTCACTGAATACATCCCTCAAGAAGCCCATCTCTTCCTTGTGGTTGGAGTCAGGTCTGAGCTGAGAAGTCAACAGTGCCAGGGTTTCGTGCAAACCTGAGGAGAGTGGAAGAAACACAAAGTAAAGCCAATGCAATGGGTACTTCCTGGGGACCCCAGGGGACCCGAAGCGGACCCTGCCATATGGACATGTTCTCTCCCCAGGCTCTGGTTCCCAGGGTTCGCAGGTAAGGCCGCTCCCGTGAGCCAGGGCTGGGTCCACCTGCTTTCTGTCCAGCCTCGGGCTGCTGAGCAGGCTCTTGTCCTTCAGGGCTATGGCAGCCCAGCCAGGGGTCACACTCACCGGAATCCTCAGACAACACTGGCATGTCTGTGCTGGTCAGCTCCTGAGCTCCGCCTGGGGATCCTGGGAGAAGGAAGATAAGCGCTGTAGCTCCGTCAAGCATGTTCATTCAACAAACAGTGATTACACGTCTGCTGTGTCTGTCCGTGATCAATCTGGGGACAGAGGGGTTGGGAACAAGTAACTGCTCCCTTTTGTCAGAGAGCAAAGGAAGACTAAGATTTGTTAGTACCCCCTATGTGCCAAGCATTATGCTGGGTGGTTTCACATGACATTTTTCTTACTCTGCACAAAGCTCTGAGAAATGGATACTAATATCTCCGTTTTAAGCTGATGACACCTATCAAGAAACAGGCTTGGAGGAGTTCAGCAGCTTGCGGGTCAGAATCCATGCTCTGGTGGCCCTTCCAGGCTGCTCTCAAAGGTACAAAGTGGCCTCTGCCCGACAGTGGGTGCTCTCCTCTGCAGCATCCCCTGTGCCCTGTTACCTTCTAAGAGGTCGTGGTCCGGTCCCTTGGCCTTCACAAGTCCCTCGTTCACCTCCAAGTCCCTTGTCACACCTTCAACAAGTACCTGGCTGGGCCTACGAGCTCCCTCCTTCCCCACCACCCCCCAAGTCCCAAACTGAAGGGAGCCTCCCCCAGAATGGAGTGTTAGAGAGGAGCTGGAGAAACAGGAGTCGGGTTTCTACTCCGCAGGACTGGGGAGCCCTAGTTCAGGAGCCACCCCCCCCCCCCCGCCCCCAACGTGCTCTGCAGCACGTGGACCTCAAAAAGTCCTCCTTCAGAAGGGGACAAGGAGAGTAATGATTCATTCATTCCGCAAACATGGAGCACCGGTGACACCAAGATGCCAAAGAATGATCCTGGGCTCTCCAGCCACCGCGCCCCCCCACCTCCATCCAGACTCACCCTCCGGTTCCTTCTAGCCGTGGCCCCCCCCCCTCCCCAACTCCCCGAGGCGGCCAGCCACGCACTCCAGCTCGCTTTCGGAAGGAACCTGTGGGACGAACAAGGAGCGCGGCTGGCCGAAGGGGAGGCGAGCCCCAGGGGCCGCTCGGGGGCGGTCGGGAGAATGCCGAGCGGCGGGAAAGGAGCGCGGCGCACCGCCGGGCGGGGGCGGGGGGGTGGCGAGCGCGGGGAGTGGGCCGGGGGCCGAGGGGCGGGGACGCGGCGCCCCCTCCCCCAGGCGGGGAGCTCGGGGGGCCGCGAGGCAGCAGCGCGCACGAGGGGCGGGGCTCGGCCCAGCCTCCCCGCCCCCCGCCGCGCCCCTCCCGCCGCCGCCCCGCTCCCGGGTCCGTTCCCCGCCGGGGTTTCTACCTGGGCGCGCCCGGATCTCCGCTCCACCGCCGGGAGCCGCGCGGGTGCCCGGAGCCTCGGCCGCGGCTGGCTCCGCCTCCCCGGCCCCTCCCTGCCGCGGCCGCGCGGGGCGGGGGTGGCGGAGCCGGAGCGGGCGGGGCGCGGGAGGAGGCGGGGGAAGGGGGCGCGGGAGGGGGCGGGGGGAGGAGCGCAGGGAGCCTGGGCGCCGGGCCCCGCCGGTCCTCTGCGGACCCCGGCTCCGCTCTCGGGCCTCGTATACCCCCACCGGGTGCCCACCCACCGAGCCCCGAGGAGCCCGCGCCTGTGTCCTTCTACCCGGCACGCGGCCAGCTCTCCCTTCTGCCCCCACCGCCCGCACATCCCCCACCGCCGCGAGTTGAGGGCTGGACGCTTGCTTCACGTATTATTCAATATCGCAAACATTTATGGAGTGCTCTCCAAGTACCAGGCACTGTGCGGGGAGGCTGGGGGTTCAAAGACGACCAAGACAGACAGCCTGGATTTAAGGAACTCCTAGGCCGGACCGGGGACAGTCAGACGCGAGGGCAAGTGGCTGTAACAATGCAGCGTGCTGGGAAAGATTTATCGGTGCACCGTGCCCAGGGGGCGCGGAGAAGGGAGGGAGGAGAAGTCGAGCTGGGAAGACAGCCAGGCTCAATTCTGCCCCTGTGTAGGGGGTGGGGCTGCGGGGCGGTGGGGGCGGGGGGCGCGGAGGCAGCTTGTATGCTGGGACTTCTGGGCGACAGGCACTGTGAAATGGCCGTGAAGATCACTGACTTTTATTGTGCTGTCTCTATGCCCAGGTGCTCCTTAGATCGCTTTGCATCATATCAGCCCCTGAGATAGACACCATTATTATCTGGGCTCTGTAACCGAAGAAACTGAGGTTTAAGGGTGGAAGGATGTGTATGGAGGAGAGGGCAGAAGCTGCTGGGTGAGTGAGCAGGTGGCTGTGGGTATTAAGAGGGTGAGGAGTAGGCGAGTGAGTTCCCTCCCCTGTCTCCCAGCAGCAAAGAACGCGCCGCAGCACTTGTCGGGAGTGGTGGACCCTGAGATTGCTTCTGAGAGTAAGCCTAGCGTGTAAGAAGAGGAAATGAGTTCCCAGGACCCCGCAGCCTGCAGTAGGATATAGGGAGGCTGTCCGCGGTGGAGTGTCATGATGACATTTCCCCCACCTTCATCAAAAATGATCTACACCAGTGGTTCTTTCTCAAAATGTAATGTGCCTGTGAATCATCTGGAGGTTGTATAGGACTGGAATGGGGCTGGAGTCTGCATTTCTAACAAGCTCCTAGGTGGTGTGATGCTCCTTGTGCTGGGTATTCACTTTGAGTACAGAAAGACTGCGCAGACACATTTTTACCAGAGAGCTGTGTTGGAGAGATACCAAGGGCCATCCGATATAGAGTCAAATGATTTTTTATGAGCACAACAACAAATGATGCTGGTACAACTGGGTATTCGTGTGTGTGTGTGTGTGTGTGTGTGTGTGTGTGTGTGTCGGGGGGGGGGGGGGACTGCAATCCTTACTTCACACCGCAAAGTTCAATTTCAGACGGACCATAGTCCTAAGCATAAACTGAATTGATAAATCTTCAAGAAGAAAACATAGGAGACTATCTTCTCCATCTTTTGGTAGATCAAGATTTCTTAGAAAGGACATAAGCAAGAGAGACACTAAAAAAAAAAAAATTGATAAATGGACCTCATGTGAATTTAAAACTTCTGTTTATCAAAAAGCACTATCAAGCCACGGACTGAGAGGAACTATTCAGAGCAGATATATCTGACAAAGGACCTGTACCTGGAATAAAGAACCCCTGCAACTCAGTAATAAAAAGGCAAACCACACAACCAACACACACACACACACACACACACACACACACAAGCAAAAATGTGAACGCACACTTCACAAAAGAAAATATATAAATAGCCAATAAGCGTAAAAGAAAGTGCTCATCCCATATCATTTGTCAGAGGGAAATGCACCAGCCGCCAGCAGGTAGCACTATCCATGCACTGGAGGATGAAAGGGAAAAGTACAGGTAAGGCGGTGAGAACGCGGGGCACCTGGAACTCTCCAACTGCCATGTGAGTACAACATGGTACGACCACTTAGGAAAACTGGCAGCTTCGTTGAAAAATTGAACATGCATCTACCGTGTGATCCAGCAATTCTAGCCCTACGTGTTCATCCGAGAGATATAAAACCATGTGGCTACAACAGCTGTACAAGAATCCGATGCATCTTTATTCATAATAATAAAAAATGGAGAACAATCCAGATGTCCTTCAATAAGTGAACGGATAAATTGTGGTGTATCCACATGGGAGTATCATCCTTAAAAAGAAACTCCTCTTCGAAGATTATCCTCACCATGCAACAACACAGGTGAATGTCAAAAATACATTATGTCGAATGGAAGAAGGCAGACACAAAAATACATAACAGTATGATTCCTGAAGTGTTAGGATCTTTTTTAAAGATCTCAAAAGTGGGAGAGAGAGAGAGAGAGCAGGTGCACACCAAGGGGAGGGGCAGAGAGGGAGAGAGAATCCCAAGAAGCACGGAGCCCAAGTTCATGTTCCCATGAACAGTGAGACCATGACCTGGGCTGAAACCAAGAGTTGGACGCTCAACCGACTGAGCCACCCAGGTGCCCCATGGGGTATTAAGAGCTTGATGCTGTCACTGCACCCAGAGGACTTGATTGGTCCAGAAACCCAGTTTATTATTATCATTATGCAAATTACCTAAATTATCCCAGAGGAGAGAGAGCTATTAACAGACCCATTTCAATAGAGTGGAGTTGTTGGGGCACGTGGCTGACGCAGTCGGTAGAGCTTGCGACTCTCGCTCTCAATCTCAGGGTCATGAGTTCAAACCCCGCATTTGGGCGTGGAGCCTAGTTAAAGTTAAAAAAAAAATAGAGTGGAGTTGTCAAAAAATTGCTCCTTCAAAAAGCACCAGACAGTGCTGCAGAATTTAACCACCTAAACAGATACCTTAACCTCTTCTAAAACATAGAAACAGAAGGAAGTCTTCAGAATTCTTTTTATGAAGCAAACACAGCACTGAGATAAAAACCTGATGAAGAAAGCAAAAAACAAAGAAACCCAACCCCAGAAACCTATCTCACTTATTCCTGAAAACTGCATGAACTGACAATTTCACCAGAACACCAAAAGAATAATACATCATTATCAAGTACAGTATACTCTAAACGTGGCTTAATATTTGGAAATTAAGTGGCCTACCGTTAGTAAATCTATTACTGTAACTCCATGTAAAGTAATATATTAACATAATAAAAAGTGAAAATTAATATTAAGTCCATAGATGCATCCGTACATGATTTTCTTAATATGTTTGAAAAATGAAGGTGAACAAAAGGTTAAACCTAAAGTTATCATATGAGCCAGCAACTCCACTCCTAGACATGTGCCTAAGAGAGATGAAAATGAAAACACAGAATTTGTACAAGAACGTTCAAGCAGCATTATTTGCAATAGCCCCAAAGTGGAAAAAACCCAATGTCTATCAGTTGGTAAATGGGTGAATGTAAAGGGGCATCACCATGCAATGGAATTTTTTTTGACTTTTTTCAATATTTATTTTCGAGAGTGGGGCAGAGGGGCAGAGAGAGAGGGAGACACAGAATTCGAAGCAGACTCCAAGCTCTGAGCTGTCAGCACAGAGCCCAACGCAGGGCTCGAACTCGCGAACCTCGGGATCATGAACTGAGCCAAAGTCGGACACTTAACCAACTGAGCCACCCAGGTGCCCCACGGAATACTATCAAGTAATAAAAAGAAATGAAGTACTGATATATGCCACAACCTGGAAGAACCTGAGAACGTGATGCTAAGTGAAAGAAGTCAGTCATAAAAGACCAATTATTGTATGATTCCATTAATAGGAAAAATCCAGAATAAGCAAATTTACAGAGACAGAAAAAGGTGTGGTTGCCTAGGTTGGGGGAATGGAGGTGAGGAGTGAAAGCTAATGGGTACCAGCTTTCTTTTGAAGGTGATGACAATGATCTAAAATTAGATTATGGTGATGGTTTTACACCCTCTGTTGAATATACTAATCTCTGTGAATCTACTAAAAATGCTACTATTCAGTCTCTGAATAGACTACAAGCCATTGAGTTGTACAGTTTACATGAAGAGGTTTTATGGTGTGTAAATTATATCTCAGTAAAGTTGTTTTTATAAAAAGTAAATAGACTAAATCCGCCAATTGTAAGGGATTGTCAGACTGATTTAAAAAGCAAGACTTGGGGGCTCCTGGGTGGCTCAGTCGTTTGAGCATCTGGCTCTTGACCATGGTCTCGCGGTTTTGAGACACAGCCCCACACTGGGCTCTGAGCTGGCAGTGAGGCTCTCTCTCTCCCTCTCTCTCTGTGCCCCCCCCCCTCCCCGCTTGTGCTTTGTCTCTGTCTCAAGATAAATAAATAAACTTAAAAAAAATAAAAAAAGCAAGACTTAACTGTAGGCCAGCTAGAAGAAACTCACTTTGTACATAAAACACTTGGGTTCAGGTCATGATCTCTCGGTCTGCGAGTTCGAGCCCCGTGTCAGGCTCCGGGCTGACAGCTCAGAGCCTGGAGCCTGCTTCAGATTCTGTGTCTCCCTCTCTCTCCCCCTCCCCTGCTCATTCTCTGTCTCTCTCTGTCTCTCAGAACTAACTGTTGAGGGGCGCCTGGGTGGCTCAGTCGGTTAAGCGTCTGACTTCAGCTCAGGTCACGATCTCACGGTCCGTGAGTTCGAGCCCCGCGTCGGGCTCTGGGCTGATGGCTCAGAGCCTGGAGCCTGCTTCCGATTCTGTGTCTCCCTCTCTCTCTGCCCCTCCCCCGTTCATGCTCTGTCTCTCTCTGTCTCAAAAATAAATAAAACGTTAAAAAAAATTAAAAAAAAAAAAACAAAACTAAATGTTGAAAAAAAAATTTTTAATAAAAAAAAATTTTTAAGTTTGGTACCAAAGAAACCACCAACAGCTAGACAAATAGAACAGACTAGAAAGTGCAGAAATAATCCTCATGTATATGGTAATTTAACTTTTTAGAAAGATGACATTATAAATAAGTGTGGAGAGAGGAATTACTAAAAAAAAAAAATAGTGTGGGGACAACTAGCTTGTCTTTATGTAAAAAGAAAAAAAAAAGAAAGCTGGATCCCCACCTCACTTCTCACACCAAAATACTTCTCCAGTGGATTTATTTTTATAATCTTGGAGTGAGGGAAGGCCATTCTAAGCCAAAATCCAAACCCAAATCTATAAAGGAAAAGATAGACACGTGTAACTAAGTGAAACGTAAACACATTTCTGGACAAAACATTATTTGTAACATGATAGGATATGGTACGCAACATGACCCATAGTTAAATTCCTTAATTTATAAGCATTCACACAAATCAATAAGACGGATAAAAGGGACACCTGGGTGACTCAGTCGGTTAAGCAGCTGACTGGTTTTGGCTCGGGTCATGATCTCACAGTTCGTGAGTTCAAGCCCCACATCGGGCTCCGTGCTGACAGTACGGAGCCTGCTTGGGATTCTCTCTCTCTCTCCCTCTCTCTCTGCCCCTCTCACTCTCTCTCTCTCTCTCTCAAAAATAAATAAATTTTTTTTAAAAATTTAAAAAATAAGATGGAAAAAGGAAAACTGGCTAAAAAAAGTCGTTTGCTACAAAAGAAATAGATACAGTCAATAAACATGCAAAAAGATGCACAACTCATAATCACAGAATTCTAAACCAAAATAAAAGGCGATGTCCCTTTTCACCTACTAAGGCAAAAATGCTTAAGTTTGTTGACATCCGATGCGGTCAAGGACATACAAGGAAATAAACAGCTTTATACTGGAAGGGGCGTTGGTGCACGCCTTCTGGCAGATGATTTAGCATATTAGTTACTAAAATGTTTATATGTCCCTGTCCTTTAGCCCAGGGGATATTTGGGCCAGCAAGTTGGAAGGAAAAATACGCAGAGAGAGAAAGAGAGGGATGCTTGGGTGGATGAGTGCCTGGATTGGAGAGCTAGGGAGAGGCCTGCACCCCAGGACAGAGATGACTCAGGGCAGAGTGGGCCAGGATGGCTGGGGGCCCAGGCAGGGCTGGCGTCAAGGGCCAGGTCGGGGATGCTCTGGGCGGGTCAGCTGCACGCGGAACGGGAAGAGGAGCTTGGTGGCAGAAAAATGAGTGGCTTGGGCTCCGTCCTTACAGGGAGAGGAGGGTAAAGGAAGCAATTCTGAAAAAGACAGACTGTCAGCGATCCTCAGAGAGGTGACGCAAAGAATCCTTGATGCTACAGGTCTGCCTCGTTCGGTTTGGCGCTCGGCCCAGACACCGAAGGGAACAGGGAATAATTCCAAGAGGAGAAATGGGCTCCCTCCCAGACACACATCAGGAGGGTGAGTCAGAAGGGTCTGAAGAAAGGGCGGGTTCAGCCCATTTACATCTCACGGACAACAAAGGAAAAGTACTTGTAACTACTTTTTTTTTTTTTTTCTGGTAACGTTTCCCATTTGTTGCTATTGTTATCCCATCTCAAAAAAAAAAAAAAAAAAAAAAAAACATAAAAACCCACGGTTTAGGGGCTCCTGGGTGGCTCAGTCGGTTAAGCTTCCGACTTCAGCCCAGGTCTTGATCTCACAGTCCGTGGGTTCGAGCCTCCGCGTCAGGCTCTGTGCTGACAGTTTGGAGCCTGCTTTGGATTCTGTGTCTCCTTCTCTCTGCCCCTCCCCTGCTCATGCTCTCTCTCTGTCTCAAAAATAAATAAACACATTAAACAAAAACTAAAAAAAAAAAAAAAAAAAAACGGTTTAGATTCGTGAGATAGAATGCGCACACAGGAAAGTGCACAAAACAAGACAATTTCACAAATCAGTGAAAAGTGAACACCTGTGGAGCCACCGCCTGGGCTGGGGGGAATCAACTGGGAGCCCCAGAAGCCCAGGGGTGCCCCCCCCTGCAGATTACAAATGCAACCACTACCCTGACACAGAATCCAAAGCAGGCTCCAGGCTCCGAGCTGTCAGCACAGAGCATGATGTGGAGTTCGAACCCACGAGAACCACGAGATCATGACCTGAGCCGAAGTCAGATGCTTAGATGACTGAGCCACCCAAGCACCTCTGCCCTGACTTCTATAGTCATTATTCCTGCTTTCTGGTTTTACCATCTAAGTGTATGCACGATGTGTCTGGTCCGTTTTTAAACTTTTCTAAATGGAATCCTACAGTATGTCTTTCGTATGCCTGGCTTCCTTCACTCAGCGTAATCTTCTTTTATGATTTATCCAATTTATCCGCGTTGACTGAGATGTATGGCCAATGTTTCTCCCCCATGTGGGGACCTAAGTGTCCAAACACTACTTAATGAAAAGACCACCCTTCCCTCACTACTCTGTTGTGCCACCTGTCACCACTGGGTGTCTATACTGTGCCTCCCTGAGACCCAGGCAAGAGGGTCTCCTGCCCCGGGCAGCAGGTGCTAGCACCCCAGTTCGCTATTATCATCTCAACTGTGTCTGATCCGAACCCCATCCGTTGGATTCTTCATCATAATGATCACACTTTTTTCAGTTCTAGAATTTTGTGTCATCCTTTTTCAAGTCTGCTATGTAATTTTTTATAGTTTCCACTTCTCTGCCCAGCATTTCAAGCTTGACCTGGACCTCCTCGAACATGGCAAGAATCGTTGTGTTCAGGCTGCCGCTGCTGTTTTCAACATCTGGAGTCTCCACGGGTCTGTTTCTATGCTCAGCTGTCTCTGCACGTTCTCGCTTATGGAGTCTTGTCTCCTCATACAGCTGGTTATCTTTGATGGTTTATTAGATGGTATTTTCTTTTTTTTTTTTAATTTTTTTTAACGTTTATTTATTTTTGAGACAGAGAGACAGAGCATGAACAGGGGAGGAGCAGAGAGAGAGGGAGACACAGAATCTGAAACAGGCTCCAGGCTCTGAGCTGTCAGCACAGAGCCTGACGCGGGGCTCGAACTCACGGACCGTGAGATCATGACCTGAGCCGAAGTCGGACGCTTAACCGACCAAGCCACCCAGGCGCCCCCTAGATAGTATTTTCAAAAACAATTTTTAGAATAACTTGAGACTCAGGCTGATGCTATTTTCCTCCAGAAAGGATTTTTTCATTGGTATCTTTAAGGTATCTTTACCTGGGGGTAAGGGTAGGGTCTGATACCAGACCGGACAATTTTAAATACAGGTTTAAAGCCTGAAATTTCCTTTTTTTTTTAATTAAAATTTTTTAATGTTTATTTTTGAGAGAGAGAGAGAGAGCAGGGGAGGGGCAGACACACACACACACACACACACACACACACACACACACACACACTATCCAAAGCAGGCTCAAGGCTCTGAGCTGTCAGCACAGAGCCCTACTCAGGGCTCAAACCCACCACCTGAGAGATCATGACCTGAGGCCAAAGTCAGATGCCCAACCGGCTGAGCCATCCAGGTGCCCCAAAGCTTGAAGATTCCTGAGACAGAAGCTGAGTGAAAGTCCATGGTGGCCTCATTTATTTGCAGGTTCACCCTTCTCCCAAAATGCAGCCCTTAGGAGTTCTAGCCTAATGTGATATTATGTATAGCTATGTATGATACCTAAGGGTGGGCAATCTGGTGGATACGTATTGAGAGAGAGGGCCACAGACTCCTAGCTCATCTTCTTAGCTGCTTCTTCTGAATCAGTACATACTCTCAAGGACAAAAGCACCTTGAACACTCAGCTCATCTTTCTGGGTTTCGACTTGTAGACCTCGGCATAGTAACCCCTCCCACTCTTATTAGCTCTTCCCTGCTTGCTCTAAAACAAAAAACAAACAAACAAACAAAACTTGTATTGTGAAACAATCTTAGATTTACAGAAAAGTTGCAAAGGTAGCCCAGAAAGTGCCTGGATATCCCTCACTCCGCTTCCCCTCATGTTAACATCTTACATAACCTGGTACATTTGTCACAACAAAGCAATTAACATGGGTACGTTACTATTTAGCGGAACTCTAGACTCTATTAGCATTTCACTAATTTTCTTCCACTAATAGCCTTTCTCTGTTCTGGGATCCAATCCAAGCGACCACACTACTGCATTTAACTTCCAAAGTTTTTTGAGATTTTAAAATCTATGTCTGTTTCATCCAGCTTCTGAGGGAGGATGGTCCTCATCAGCTCATGTGCTTTGCTGCCCTCCCCCCAGGATTTCACAGCTACTCCTGGAAGTCAGATGTGTTTCAGTGGAAGGGATTGAAAACTTCAGTTTGCGACTGGCTGGGGATGGGGGAGCCACAGGCGGGCTAGAGAATGGGATGTGTGTGAGGAAGCAGACTTTGTGGTGGTTTAGGCTATGTAGGCTCTCTTTGTTGTAGCAAAAAACAAATTGAAGAGCTCAGCGGCTAAACACATCAAAGCCTGCCTCTTGTTCACACCTAGTCCGCTGCAGGCTTGGAAACTGGGGGGGGGGGGGGGGGGGGGGGGGCAGCTTTCTTCCAAGCGGTGATTCAGGGATGCAGACTTTTTCCAGCCTGTGGCTCATCCATCTTAGAGTTGGGGGACACTTCTTCCCTCTTCCTGATGTTTCTTTCCTTCCAAGAGGAGAGACCCCCAGTGGTGTTAACACCCTTGGTCTCTCTCCACGCCTTTATTTATTTGATTTGAATTTGGAAGGAGAAACAAGGCGTGTATCAGGCAGCCTGCTTTTCTTCTCTTTCTCCTGGGAGCTGGCTCACCCTGCGGAGGGTGTGTTAGGCGCTGCCACTCCCCGGCTAGGGTGTGACAGGGACGGCCCGGCCCTCGGTGGGGGGAGGGCTGCAGTTTTCTAGCACGGTCTATGACGGTAGAAAGTCGGTCTGATTCTGGGGTTCAGATGAGGAAGCCCACTCTGCTCTACCCAAAGCCTTGTGTGTGCACCTGTGTAAACACAACTTACAAAATTTACACTTTTTTTGAAGAATTTCCTCTTTTTTTTAAATTTTTAACGTTTTTATTTATTATTTTTGAGAGAGAGAGAGAGAGGGAGAGAAGGGCAAAGAGAGAGGGAGACAGAATCTAAAGCAGGCTCCAGGCTCTGAGCTGTCAGCCTAGAGCCCGACGTGGGGCTCCAACTCATGAACCATGAGATTGTGACCCAAGCCGAAGTCGGACGATTGACCCACTGAGCCACCCAGGCACCCCACGCTTTTTTTTTTTTTCCATCGATTCAGTCATCATCCAAGGCAGTAGCTCTCCACCTAGAGTAGTTTTGCCTCCCAGGGGGGCATTTGACAATGTCTAGAGACATTTTTGATTGTCACGACTTGGGGGGCAGGGAGGACACTACTGGCATCTAGTGGGTAGAGGCCAGATATGCTGCTAAACATCCTATAATGCACAGGACAGCCCCTCATAACATACAATTCTCCAGTCCAAAATGTCAATAGTTGTGATGTCCAGAAACCCTGATCTAAGAGGAACAAATCTCCGTCTTAGATCAGTGGAAGCGGCTTATTCCAGGCACGTCCAATCCAGAGGGGAACCAGACCCGGTGACTGTCAAGCTGGGCTCTTTTCTGGCCAGATGTTGTCTGCCCTGCTCACAAGGCTTTCTAAACCCTGCCCCACAGCTGGAACTTCAGTTTCAATGAAGGTTTTCTCAGATGGCTCAGAGTAAACTTGAGAGTATCTGCCCCATTCTCCTTTCTCCCTAAGGTGGTTCTGAGTCCTGGAGGTCATTAATTACCATTAGGAACTAGAAAAGTAGGGGGCAGCCTTGACCATTATCTACCTGTGCCAGCACCCGCTGGGCTCTCCACTTCCTGGGGGGCTGTTCCTTCCTCCCCGGGTCTGCCGCCCACCCCATCACCCCAGCCGTGGCACCTCCAGGCTCACAGATGTCATAAGGATGTGATGAGGCTGCCACAGAGCCACTAATCCAGGAGCCCCTTTCCCCCACTGCTCTCCCATCCTGTGATGGCTGGGCACCTCCCAGCACTCTGGTAGGAAGCAGGACACAAGGGTTGCTCTCAGATCTCCAAACCCATCGGGGGCATCTATCTGATGCTCCTCACATCCCCCATGGGATAGGACTAGCCACAGCGCCCACACCAATCTTCACTCTAGGCCCTTCTCCCCAACTCACGCACTACTTTTGGGCCTGAGGATCTATTTCTAATGGAATCCTCAAGCCTAGCTCCTGGCTAGGGGTGGGGCTGGGAGGGCAGAGGGAAGGACTTCACAATACGCATGCTTGGAGCAGGGACGGTGCATATTGGACCCAAGACCATTTTCATAAAAACAAAATTTTTGTTAACGCCTCCTTTACTCTCCATAAATGACAACCATAAATAGTATGCCTTCTCATACACTTAATTTTTAAAAATCATAATACTGTATCTGTACCATAACGGGGGGGGGGGGGGGGGAGGAACAACTTGTAACCATATAACACATATTTCAAAATGTCAGTGCTCACGCCCCATGACACTGGAAAACATAATAAAGTGTCAGATGCTTGCCTCTGCTTATAATAAGTTTGGATTTAAGAAAAGTAAGAAGATCAGAATTTACTCTGTATAAGGACAGATCAAAGATCAAAGGCTAGAATAAATATTATTTTAACCTGTGTTTTTATTTTATTTATTTATTTTGAGAGCGACAGAGAGAGCAGGGGAGGGGCAGAGAGAGAGAGAGAGAGAGAGAGAGAGGATCCCAAGCAGGCTCCAATGGGGGGGGCTTAAACCTAAGAACCGTGAGATCATGACCTGAGCTGAAATCAGGAGTCCAACGTTTAACCGACTGAGCCACCCAGGCGCCCCAGCCTGTGTTTTTAAAACTGCAAAAATTGATTACCTTTTGTAGTCTGTACATGTGATGGGAGTCAGGTTCCCAGGTCCCTGCCCATTCAGTGCCAGCCGTGCCTCCTAGTCATTGTGAAATTAAGACATGTCTCCCCACATTGCCGGAATCACACGCACATACAGTCACGGTTCCTTGAACCACTGAGTTAATGCTTCAAATAAATATTAACCCACCAAGTGAGAAAAATTCCAACTGTACGTGTGGCAGCATATATCCCAAATGTTAACCGTCGTTTTCCAGAGGGAAGGGGAACTACAGGAAACATGCCCATTCTTTTTTACTTTATTTAACATTTCCCAATAAAATGTTGCTTGCAACCAGTATGAAGTTTTGCGACCAAGAAACCCCCGACAGAGCTATCTTGAAGAACGATGTGCCAGGGCTCCCTCTAGTGGGCGTGTTTGTTTTTGCTCCTTTAAAGGCGGATTCAATTCTGTGATGAGACATTGTCAATTCACTTTTTTTTTTTAATGTTTTCATTTTCTTTTTGAGACAGAGAGAGACAGAGCATGGGCGGGGGAGGGGCAGAGAGAGAGGGAGACACAGAATCCGAAGCAGGCTCCAGGCTCCGAGCTGTTAGCACAGAGCCCGACACGGAGCTCGGGCTCACGGACCGTCAGATCATGACCTGAGCTGAAGTCGGACGTTTAACCGACTGAGCCACCCAAGCGCCCCATTAACTCACTTTTTTTTTAATGCCAAGATAACGCAGACGGGGAGCCCCGCCTCACAGCGCGGTCTGCAGGTGGCTCCAGGTATCCCGCTCCTCCCAGTCCTTCTGCTTCCCTCAGCCCCTTCCGCATCGCCGCCCGGTGGCCAAAAGCGGTACTGCGTCCTCGGGAGGCGACGCAGAGGGAGGGGCAGTGGGCGCTGCCACCAGGACCCCTAACCTCGGTACCGTTGACCACTTAGTCTGGTAAAGCTTATGGACCTCCTCTCCGAAGAACCGTCTTTTAAACATGTAAGATCACATACATATGCCTAAAGGAAAGCCAATAATATTGAAGTGATTATCAAAGTACTTATAATTGTGTAATATAGTAATAAATGTGTTCCATCAGCGCTTTCAAAAATCAGCTCTGGTGGCAGGCCTAGTAACTCTTTTCCAAGTCCTGAGGGACACATACGGTATTTGGAGCTGTCGGCGACAACTTGATGTGCTCTATCTAGTGTCTGCCTTTTTTTTTTTTTTTTTTGGTGACAGAGTCACAGGCACTGCTAACACTCACCCTAGAAGGAAAAGATAAATCCCTTAAAGGTTAGTAAAAGTCAATGTGCAAGTTTTTCCCATCCAAATTCTTGGACTCCCCGAACGCTACACTCAGACCTTCTGGGGTGCACGGCGGCGGGCATGGTTAAGACCCCTCCCCCTCCCCCCCCCCCCCCCCCAGGGGCACGGGTTTGGATGAAGCGCCCCGGGGGGCGGGGCTGGGGAGGGAGGGGGACGGTAACCCGCGGGGCTGGCGCTGCACCGAGGGTCAGTAAAGGGAATGGCAGAGGCGCCTCCCCCTGGGCTCGGAGGGGGTGACCGACACGGCCCCTCCCCCCCTTCCGTGTCCTGATCTCGTGCCTCTGGAGGAAGTTAAAGCCCCGCGTGGCCCGGAGAGGAGCTCCCAGTTCCCGCGTGTGCTCCTGCACGTCTAGGGCCCACCATGTGGCCCCTCGTCCTGGTCCTGCTGTGGGGCTGCCTCTTGTTCCCAGGTGAGGGGAGGGGGGCGGGGAGGGAGTATGGTGGAGGGATGCGGGGCTCAGGCCCCAGCTGGCAGGGAGAGGACCTCTTGATCCCACCGTCCCTTTTTGGGACCCAGCCTAGCCGCCCGATCCTTCCAGGTTCAGTCCACCGCACTAGCCCTCAGCCCGCAGAGGTTTGGGGGGGACCGGGGGGGGGGGTGCTGTTTCTTAGAGCCGGGTTTTCTCCCTGCCCTATCCGTTCCAAACCCTCCCTGGTCAGGTGGCCATAAGGGAGGTTTTACCTCTCTCATCTTTCTTTTCCTACTCCACACTCAGCCTGGAGGGAGACCGGATGCCCCCTATGTGGTTGCCATGGTAAACTCTGCAAACATGTCTAGAGCCTCCGCTGGTGAGACATAAAGAAGTATCCGGTCTCATCACTTCACGGCCGTCTTATTATTTTTTTTTTTTTTAACTTTTTAACATCAAGTATCAGGACGCATCTTGTCCCCGGTGACAATTGTTCGAGTGACGATGCTTTTTCTTAGTGGTATATAAAATTATGGTGTCTCTTCCATGCGACAGCGTCTTAATTTCAATGAAATAGGACGGTATCATCATCATCACCTATAGATGAGAAAACCCAGATGGCCAGGGAGGTCAAGCAACTTCCCCCAAGGTCGCACAGCTACTAAATGGCAGTGCCGGGATTCAGACTCTGGGCTGTGTGAATCTAGAACTTCCCCCATCACCATCCTTCAGTACCCCCAGTTTAGGGGACCAGCAACAGCCCTGTCCTAATATCCCTTGGCGGGGAAGGGACTACCAGCTCTTAGAGGGCAGCCGCAGGAGGGAGTGAGAGAGGAGGCGTCTTGTGGTCTTGACCCTGGTACTTGCATCCAAGGGATTCCGACCTCCATCCCTGCTCTGGTTGCAGGTTGTGGAGCCCTGGTGGGCCCCAAGGAGATCAGCGGATTTGAAGGTGACACCGTGTCCCTGCAGTGCACCTACAGGGAGGAGCTGAGGAAGCACAAGAAATACTGGTGCAAGGAGAGTGGGTTCTTTATCTCCCGCTGCTCCAGCACCGTCTACGCGGGGGACGAAGGCCAGGAGAGGACGGAGGGCAGGGTGTCCCTCCAAGACAACCCCCAGGAGCTCACACTCAAAGTGACCCTGAGGAAACTCACCCTGCAGGATGCCGGGAAGTACTTCTGTGGGGTCTCAAAACTGGGCCGAGATGAATCTTTCCTGGTCTCTCTGCTTGTCTTTCCAGGTAACAAATGTCTCTCCTTCCCCGGATGGGGCATGGGTGATATGGAGGGGAAGAGGGACAGGCGGGCAGCTGATCGGTGCTGGACCCGGTTCCCCATCACCAAAGGGTGGAGTGCTCGCATAACCTCATCAGGGTGGGGCGCGGGCTGGGGTGGGGGTGGGGAAGGGCGGGTCTCAGGGACTCGGTGAGGTGACACCAGGGTGGCGTGAGCCTCAGTGGCTGTTTCACAAGGTCACATCTCGCAGATCCGTCAAACTCTGTGCTCGGTGCCTTTCCTTTTTGCCCAGATGTGGGAGAGAGATTGCGATGGGCTGGGGAACAAGGTGAACATCCCACAGAATAAAAAAGCCTCCCTCCTCGGAGTCAGAGATATTCCTGAGGATTCCGCAGGCAGGACCCACCATTGTGCATCCCAGACCCACTCCACCGCACTGCCAAGCCATGGCCACACGGGCCTCGCCTGGCTTGTGGCCCCAGCTCTTCCTTCTTGCTTCTCTTCCCCAGATCCTGAAGTCCCAAAGTCAAGTGTGAGGAGGGCCTGGGAACCAGCCTCGGAGGAGCTCGTTGAGCTCAGGGACACTAGGGGACTGAGGCTGGAGTCATGGGGCTCTGGCTGGGGACTGAGCATTTCTCTGGATGCCCAGAATCCTACCTGGCTCTGCAGAGCTGAGAAGAAAGAAGTCAGAGAGGACCCAGGGAGGTGGGCAGCCCCCGTCCACTAGCCAGTGAGGGTGAGGCAGGTCTTTGCATCTTGTTTGACAGATCGGGAGGCTGAGACTGCAGAGATGGAATGATTTGCCCAAGGTCTCATGGCAGGGAGTGGTGGAACCAGGATTCCAATCCAGATTTTTGCTGGCTTTGGTGTCTCCTCTTGCCCTGTCCTGGCCCCATAGCTGAGCCCCATCCCATCCCCGGCCCCATCCCCACTGCCAGATCCCCGACATCCATGGGTCTTTATTTTCATTCAAGGAAATAGAAATGCGCTCACGAAATAATAACAGCAGCACCAAAACCACACTGAACCTGTTCTCCATGATTTACAAGATTCTCTGATTTCTTCTGATTTTCATCGGTATTCAGACCTCATTCTTACCTAGTGGTGGTCAATTTTATCTGTATTTGGGCTCTCTATTTTCAATTTTTACCTCACTTGTAAATATTCATTTGTGTATGATGTATGCATTATTATGTTACCCTGTGTCAGACGTTGTTAACCTTTCTCTGATAACATTTGGGATATGGAACATAAAGAAGATTGACGGCCGTGGCATGCTGGTGAATGACAACCGGCTGCAGAAGCTCTGATTTGCAATGTTTGCCAGTTTCTGTGGTTTAAATGCCCCTGCCCTTGCCGATTTCCAGCCACCAATAGTTTAACAACCAGCTCACAAAATTCCTGAAAAGGTGGACAGTCCGCTCTCCCGGGTCAGTGTGAGCTGTCTCCAGCGCGCCACCGAGTACGGTAAAAGATTAGAATTTCTAGAAAGGTCAGAACAAGACAAGAACCCGCTCTCATTTCTTTTGTTCACCATTGCCTGGAGGCTCGAGGCAATGAAATGCGACAAGATAAAGAAGTATAAATATTGAAGGGAAGAGATAAATACTCTCTATTTGCAGAAGATCCGGAGAAAGCTTGACCTTGTGTTAGAATAGAGAATGGTGGGGAAAGGGAGTGAGTGAGTCCGGGATGGCTTTCCAGCACAGAGGTGACGGAGGGGCACTGGGGAGTCAGGGAGCTCGGCAGCTGCCGGGGGATCGGCCACACCACGTTTCTGCCCACTGTGCTGGGAGAAGCTAGGCATTTTGTTCTTGAGGGGTCCTAGCCTCGCAGGGAGTCCCAGGAAACTACGTGTTGCAACATAATTGGGCGCAGGGTACTGTGGCTACACAGGAAGAAGGGACTTGCTCCTTCTGGGGAAGGCCTGGTGGAGGAGGGGAGGACAGAAAGAAGGTGGTTTAGGCCAAGATGGAGAGGAGAGGCAGGGGACACGCAAGGCATAGAGGCGGGCGGGACACCCTTAATTAGGCACAGAGGGCAAATAGTGGTGTGGCTGGTATACCAGATGGCAAAGACATAAAGCCAACATAGCAAGCGGAGATCTGAGTTTTAATGCTTATTTATTTTTTTGAGCGAGAGCGCAGGCAGGGGAGGGGCAGAGAGAGAGGGGGACAGAGGATCCGAAGGGGGCTCTGTGCTGACCACAGAGAGCCCCCAGTGGAGCTTGAACTCCTAAACCGTGAGGTCATGACCTGAGCCGAAGTCAGCCGATCAGCTGATCAACAGACTGAGCCACCCAGGCGCCCCAGGGTCTGAGTTTCAAAGACTTTGAAAGGCATGTGGCAAAGCTTGAGCTTCCGCTTATCGGCAATGAGGGGGCCATTAACTGCTCTAAAGCAAGAAGTGATGGGATCCGGTATATTTCTAGAGACAAAACCTGTATTGGTGCAAAGCGTGCCTTGGAAAGGGCAGGCTGGTGGGCAGCTGGGGACAAGGGAAGCCGAGGGTCTGAGCTGAGTGAGAGGCCAGAATCAGCTAGAATCTACCACCCATGGGGCTGAGGGGAGACTGCGAAGGCTGTGAACCGAGGCGGGGGCGGGAAAGCCACTGGCTGCAACCGAGGCAGGAAATCTGGCCCGGAGCAGTGATCCTGGCCTCCCCTGAGACCAGCCTCTCCCTTTCCCTAGGTCCCTGCTGCCCTCCCTCCCCCACTCCCTCCTTCCAGCCTCTTGCTACCAGGAGCCTCCAGCCCCAGGCAAAAGCTTGGCAAACTCCGCTCCCAGAATTGAGTGAGTGAATGGTTTTTCTGTCTCTCCTCCATTCCTCTCTAAAGAAACACCCCGGGAGTGGCTGACCTGGTGCCAGGCACTGCCCTTTTTGGGCCCCCAGAGCCTGGGAGCTGTACTGTCCGTGGAGGAATCAGGGACTCAGCGCGGTTAGTTTAGGCGAGAAGCAGTACAGCCTGACCCCTGGACCTGTCCCTGTCGCCCTGCCCCGTGGACCCCGTGGCTGCTGAGGGAGGTCAAGGCCTGCAGAGGCATAGGTGGTGAGGGTGGGCCTGTGATGGTGACATGAGGTGAGGGCAGAGGTGATAACTGGCTAGGACCGTAGGGGGAGGGCGGGAGGGCGCCTGTGTACTGAGTGGTCATTGGATAGGTCACAGAGGTAGGGGCGGGGTGTGATCACACAGGCACCAAAAGGGGCTGAAAACCACACACGGGTGTGGGGTGTGCCTGAGATGAGGCCTGCTTGCTCAGATGGCTTCGTCAAGGACACCCAGGGTGTCCTTTAGCTGGGATTGTTCTGAGAAGTTGGTCCTGCGTCCAGGGATCGAGGGTCAGAGGTCTGGGAAACGCTGGGATTCGAGGATCAGAGGAGGTGCTGAGGCATTGCTTTTGGACTTGTAGCTTCTCCTGGTCTCCACCAAACAGTCACCACAGCCATGCGGGGGAAGACAGGGGCCGAGGCCTCTCCATTCCCAGGGACCACTCCGTCCGGGCCCACAGGAACCACCCCGTCCAGGCCCACAGGAACCACCCCGTACGCAGGAACCTCTCCATATGCAGGCACCTCTCCTCACGAAGCAACCTCTCCTCATGCAGGGACCCTCCGCCCATCCACACAGCCGGAGCCCACCTCGACGGAGGACACTCGTCCGGCCCCCAGCAGGACCTCCCTGTCCAGGTGAGCCCCAGGCGACCAAGGTCACCTTTCAGGCCATCCTCAAAGCATAAGGTGTCTTTGAGCAAGTGAGGTCCTTGCACTTCCCCCAGGCCAACACAGCCTCCTGTCACAGTGCGGAGGGCAGACGCAGCCCCCAGCCCCCTCAGCAGGGCCCTTGAGCAGTGAACGACCTACACTGCCGAGCCAGCAGCCCTGGTGCTGTGGACACACAGACCCCCCCCCCCCCCCAGGTGAAGGGTCCACCGTGGCCCCAGTCCCCACCTCTCTCCCTGCCTCAGCCTAAGAGGCAGCCACCCCAGTTTTGCCTGCATACTTTGCACTGGGCCCTGGGCCAAGCATGAAAATATGGAACCCTACCCCCCAAAATTGGTTTTTTTTTCTTACCCAAATGGAGTCCCAGCCTGAAGGATTGGTTCTTGGGGGTTATATATCATTGTGTTCAGTTACTGACTGAGGCTTCCTGCCTGACTGTTGCCAAGTCCAGACCTAGCTGAAAGTGTTTCCTGGGGTTGGTAGTGGGGGCTGGGGTACTTTCCACTGGGACCAGACGCTGCGGTCCCTGGTGCCCTCTGATCTCCTCGGGAAAGTCAAAGGACATGGCTGGGAAGCAGACTAAGAATGCCACGGTGCACGGCATGCCACTGACGTCTGGTGACAGCTGCTGGGCTCCTCCCCGCCTCACCCACAGGGTCTCCATCCCAATGGTCCGCATCTTGGCCCCGGTCCTGGTGCTGCTGTCCCTTCTTCTGGCTGCGGGCCTGGCTGCCCTCGGCAGCTATCTTCTCCGCTGGAGGAAGGAAGGTGAGCAAAAGTAGGGAGGAGAGGATGGGAGGCCAAGGACCTCACTGAGACCTGCAGTCCCCCCACCATTGCAGGGACACCTTATGGGTCAGTGTTTCCCTCTGAGATATGGGCATCAGGAGCCCCGCCCTTCCCTTCAGAGGGAGCCCCAGGTCAGTCAACATTAGGAAAAAGCAATTCAGATGTGGGAATGGGAGAATGGGAGCTCTTGGCTTGCTCCCATCTGTCCGAACTCATCAGTCACTTCTGTCCCTACCGATCCCAGCAAACCCACGTCCAGCCTCCGCAGATCTAGCTCCCTGTGTGACTGCTGTGGGGGCGGGGCGCGGCGAAGGAGGGCTAGGAGACTAAGCACTTGACCAGGATGGACCCTGCCTCGGGGTCTTGAGACGTGCTCAGCTCCCGTCAAGGCGTGGCTTCAAATCCCAGCTCTGCTACTTTTTATCTGTGTGACCTTGGGGAAGTCACCTAACTTCCCTGAGCCACAGCTTTTCAGATCACAGACAGAGAATACAGCAGAAATAGAATACAAGCCACACATGAAGTCTCAACTTCTCGAATCGTTAACATGAAAAAAAGTAAAAAGAAAGCGGAGCTGTTCATTTTAATCATATACTTCATAAACGTGATATTTCCAAAACGTTACCCTTTCAACGTGGAATCAGTATAAAAAGCTTAGTGATACATATTCCACATTCTACATTTTTTTCATATGGAGTCTTCAAAACCCGGAATAATTCAGAGTAGTCATGCCTGCATGATTGCGGCCGTCGCGGCTCGTGGCTCCTTTGATGAACAGCACAGTGTAAGAGGGTTGGCTGAAATGACGGTCACAGGAGCTGCTATGTGCCTTATGTCGCTTCTGTCGCTTCTGTTGCTTTTATCCCCTTTAATGCTCTCAATACTGTGGCATTAGAAACTTACTACAAGTGCCCCCGTTTTACAGGGGAAGAAACTAAGGCAGGGTGGTTACTCAGCTTGCCCCGAGTTTGCACAGCCAGGAAACGGTGGAGCCAGGAAGAAGGGTGCCAGAGCCCTTTGCAAATGAGCAATGTTGTCCTAGTGCAGGTGGCCATGGGGGGGATCCTGGCCATGGGAGGCGGGGAGGGGGGGATCCTGGGCCTGCCTCCGACTTCTTCCTGTGTGGCCCCCAGGAAGAAATGTTGGCTTTGCCCATGTCCCCAGGTCACCGCAGAGGAGTCAGGGAGAGCACACAGAGTGGGAGCATTCCTGATCAAGAGCTCAGAACTTCTTAGCACCTTGCCTCTCAAATTGTGGTCCCCAGCTAGCAGCAGTGACATCCCCTGGTAGCCTGTTAAAAGATTCTCAGGCCCCGAGGTGCCTGAGTGGCTCAGTCGGTTGAGCGTCCCACTTCGGCTCAGGTCATGATCTCACAGTCTGTGAGTTTGAGCCCCGAGTCAGGCTCTGTGCTGACTGCTCAGAGCTTGGAGCCTGCCTCAGATTCTGTGTCTCCCTCTCTCTCTGCCCCTCCCCTGCTCGTGCTCTGTCTCTCTCTGTGTCAAAATAAATAAAAACATTAAAAAAAAATTTTTTTTTTTTAAATAAAAAAAAGACTCTCAGGCCCCACCTCCAACCTGCTGAATGGGAGTGGGCATTTTTATAAAATGTCCCGGGATCCTGTATGCACACTGAGGTTTAAAAGCAATGACCTTAGCCCATGGAATTACTTCCCCAGCCAGTTTCCGGCCCACACAAGGGGATGTCCATGGACTGATCCCAAAAGGCTGGATCCATGCTGAGGCACCGAGCTGGAAGGAGCTTCTCTGCACAGCCTGTCTGCCTGCTTCCTGTAGGGAAGGCCCTGCTCTAAAGTACAGGGGGGTCAGTCCACCTCTGTGGGAGCCGGTGCAGGCTTCAGGGTATTCCTGCTGGTCTCTTTCAGCTCAACTGGCCACAGAGACACAGAGGAACGAGAAGGTCCACCTCTCACACTTGGTAAGGAAGGCAGCTGGCCCAAACTCGGATCCCTGTGGGGTAGGACATCAGGATTCCCGGCCCTGCCTCTGCGTCTCCCTACCCGGTTGCCCATGACCGTCCTCCAGGCAAGGCTTGCATTCCATCTCTGGGGAGTCTGAGTGAGCCCCAAAACCAGGTGCAAGCCACAGAGTGCCCCTCCTCACCCTGACTTCCCAGCGGGTACCAGGCAGGGGTCTTTCCCGGGGACCCAGCGCCCTCTTCCCCTCCCCCTCTTAGAACCAGACATTGTCAGAGCAGGATCCAGAGGAGTCTTTGGGAGGGCTGCAGAACCACGGGCTCAGGACACAGAAGCCACACCTGCCTCACCCAGCCCCCCACCCCTCCCTGGGCTGTTTACTGAGATGCCTCCACTCCATTCTCTTAAACATGGGGGCCGGAAAGGGGGGCCGCCATTGCCTTCTTTCCTGGCGCCAGCAAGGACAAAAGACTCAGGCCTGACCCCCCCGGGAGGGGCTGGGGCAGGAATGGGGTACTGGGCTTTGGCTTAGGAAGCAGCTGCTGTTGTCTCAGGAAGCTCGACAAGGCCAGAGATGGCAGACAGAAATGAGAGAAAGGTCATGGACAAGGATGGGAGGGGGGCTGCCAGAGCCCCGCCTCCTGGCTATGCCTCCTGGGGTGCACCTTGCCTTCTAGAAGAGGGGCGGGGCAGGAGGGAGAACTGCTGGGGAGGCCAGAGTGCCTGCACCAGCCCCCTGTGCCCACACTGGGGAAGGGCTGCATGGGACTCTTCCTGCTCAAGTGGGAGGAGACAGGAAAGGGCACAGGGCCGAGAGGCTGGTGGGTGGCTGGGGGACCCTTGTCGAGGGAAGGATGAGACAAGGTCTCCCGAGAGGGTCCGAGGCAAGAACCTGTGATCATGACCAATTGAGAGCTTTTGGTTTTCTTTGGTTTATTTCCCTTTTGGCTTCTTTGCAGTTTTTTCTGGCAGAGTCTGCAGGTGGAATTTAAAGGGCTTGGGGTTTTCTTCACCCACATTCAGGTCAAAGAGGGAAGGGGACGCTCTGCCGGCTCTGCCAGAGAGCCCCAGGGGTGTGTAAAACTCAGAGGGAAGTATGAGGGGTCAGACCAGCATTTCCTCTGCCCAGAGAGCTATTGCAAGAGGTTCTCATCCCAAGAGGGCAGTGCTGGGCTGCGATCAGGACTCGACTCCCACTTCCCAAGGCTTCCCTGATTCCCTGCTATTTTTCTAGCGCCTGGACCAGGAGGCTCTCCTATGTAGCTTGTATGTTCAACCACACAGAAAACGTCTCCACACTTGCTGGAGTGGGCCTGTGGCCCATGGCGTGGGCAGAGGGACCAACGAGGGACCCGCCCTGGACGTCAGGTGGTGGTTCTGGCTACTGCCTGCATGCATGTGTGGTTTGGTCTCTGCTCCATGAGGCTCTTTCCTCAAATTCAGTCACCCTTGAATAGGTGACACTGGCGTGGCTGCTGGTGGTCAGCGGTCAGCAGTGGCTGGGTTTGGGCCAAATCACAAAGCTATAAATATGGGGTTAATGGAGAATGGATATGACAACGGGAGTCCTCTGATCGAGCCCCAGCTATGCCGGGTCCTCACCGTAGGCAAGGCCGGAAGAGACCAGGGCCATGAGTGACAGGATTTGTGACTTCTCCTTCCCCTTCCCCTGTTCCCTTGTCCCCTCGTGTCCCCAGTCCTAGCCTGCCTGAGAAATTGTGCTCTGATTTTCACCTTGTCCTGTGAGCCTGGATGTGTCACCAGAGACGGCTCAAACGTCTGCCTCTGTCTCCATCCCCTGCCGCTAGGGCGGTGATAGCAACAGGGGGAAGGGGGCTGTTAGGAGACAAGGGACATGGAAACAAGAAGTGTGAGTCACGCCCTGCCAGGTCAGCAGGCAGGCAGCGTGGTATAGGAAAAGAACTGGGGTCTGAGGTCACATGGTCGTGAGTACAATTCCCAGCTCAGCTACTCAGCAGCTGTGTGACATCTGGCAAGTTACATCACCTCTCTGAGCCTCAGTGTCATTGGGTTGTGGTGAGGCACAAGTGAAGTGAGACACTCAGAAACCGGGGGTTTCTTTCTTTGTCTTTAGTGCCCACTGGGCCATGGGACTTACTGGCTGGGACACCTAAGGGCAGCTATGCCCTTGGGAGACTTGGCTGGGGGAAATGGGGGAGGGGCTGGCATTCCTGACCTGGGGACCTGTGGGGACCGCCAGGCCTGGTCACAGGATGACTCCTACTCACTCGGCCTTGGTTTCCTTATCTGATCAAGGAGGGGGTGCTCAGACTTAACGATTTGTAAAGAAGTTTTCCTTTGCGGTTTCTTAATCGGTGAACCTTTGAGGTATTGACATTTGCTCCCCCGCCCCCCCCCCCCACCAGGGCCTGCGGAGGACCTTGAGCCTGTACATTCTTTCTGCCTCGAGGATAAAAATAACAATAATAAAAACAAAATCGTTCCAGGAGTTCCCAGGTGTTGAGCTGTAAAACACTACCATGAATAGTCATTACAACCCCGAGGGAAGAAAAATTCTTATCCCCATTTTACAGCTGAGGAAACTGAGCCTCAGAGAGGTTAGGAGGCTTGCCCAAGGTCACTCTGAGATGTAGGAAACAGGACGGAAGGACTCTGACTCTACGCCTGTGTTCTCCACCCCCCCCCCCTTGTTTCCCTCCTCTCGCTGTGGTGGGGGAACATCACCCCTGCCAAGAAATGACTGTTCTGAGTCTCTGTTTCAGTCGCTGGACTACGCCGTGATCAACCTTGCAGGGCCCCTTGGGCCTCGAGCCAGCCCAGAGCCCTCCGTCAACCCCTGCACAGAAATCCGGGGCCTCAGCCAGGTGTGAACAGAGGGCACTGGGGGTCTGGAGCCACCCAGTCGGGCTCCTCTCTGACAATGCGGGGAAATTGGTGGGTGGAGGGGGGACGCTTTCTTCGGCATCCGCTCCCTGAACACTGCCCCCTGCATCCACCCACCTACCCCATCATAACTCAGGACTTTTCATTCAGAACTCAGGACTCTTGACCTTACATCCTCTTTTCCCCCCTATCCAGAAAGTTCTTGAATAGCTTGTTGGTAGTCACAGTTGCAAGAGCTCTGGGCTGCCAGAGGCTATGAAGATGCTCTCCCAAGGGGTGGATGTTTGGGAGGAGGTGAGGGGCATGAATCAAAGCCTGAGAGGTCTGGGGAGAACTTGTCAGTCTCTGCCCCTTAGATAGAGGCCCAGAACTGTGGAAAAGGCTAGGGTCGACCCCGCAGGCACCTGGGCCACCCCCCTGCCCCAGCTGGACTCTGCTTTTCATTGCCTGACCGTTGTCTTTACAGACTTCAGAGGAAGAAGAAGTCTATTTCCAGGACCAAGAGGGGGACATGATCCCAGGGCCTCCCCTCCACATGTCTGGGGAGGAGCTCGGCTTCTCGAAGTTCATCTCAGTGTAGCGGCAAAAATGCTTAGGGGGGATCTGAATGGCTGGCTATGCGCTAACCCGGATAAGTTTCCTGCTACAGTTTTCAGAGTTCACCTGCCAGGCTCTGGGGCTGTCCCCTGACCCTTTCCAGGCTCTCCTCCTTTGTGCCCCAGCCCGACTGGAAGTTTTTGTCAGCCCTGGAGCCTGCAGTGGGGGTCTCACAGTCCCAGCGGGAGCCTGGGACCTGCCCAGTATGTTCACATGCTGGCCTAGTCGTGCAGCCGAGGAACTTACAGCCCGTGGAGCTTGCCAGAGCCGGGCCCAGCTCCGGAGATCTGGTCTGACTTTGTATCTGTTGCAAGAAATCCCCTGGGCCTGGGCGCCCAACAACAGCCACCCCCTCCAGACCTCACCATCTTCTCTCTTCCTTCCTGACTCAGCACCACTGTCTCCTGCATAAGTGAGTGAGAAAGAAATCTTGCTGGGGACAGACGGGGTTCTGATTTTCGAAATGTGCCTATAAACCACCTGCACCGCAGTCCTTCAGGAGGCTGGTTAAACATGTGATTCCCTGGGGGTGCCTGGGTGGCTCAGGCGGTTAAGCATCTGACTCTTGATTTCAGCTCAGGTCATGATCCCAGGGTGGTGGGGGTGTTGAGTGTGGAGCCTGCTTGGGATTGTCTCTCTCTCTCTCTCTCTCTCTCTCTCTCTCTCTCCCTCTGCCCCCCCAATAAAATTTTTAATTTAATTTAATTTAATTTAAAAATATGATTCCGGGGACCTACTATGGGCTGGGCTCACAATCCTGCCTTTCTAACAAGTGTCTGGTGATTCTAATACTTGAGTTTGAGAACCAGTGGGCCTGTTAAATTTTCGGGTTCATCCAGCTTAGAGTCTATATTTGGTGTCTGGGGACTCCCACCTGCACCCCCCCCACACACACACACACAGAGGCTGCTATGTCCACGAGAGGTGAGTTCAGGGCTGGCAGGGACGGTTGCCTTTCCCAGATCCCCACCCAGACATGCATCCCAGCTTTGGAAGTAGGATGGAGAAAAGTTTGGCTCCTTCCTTGTCTGGAAAGGGTTAATTGCCTATGGATTGGGGCTGGGGGCGGGGGCGGGGGCGTGGAGGTAGGAAACCACAGGGTGCAGGTGGGCTTCTGAAAGGCAGGAAGGAGAGGACTGGACAGGAACCTTAGAGGAACCTGAACGTGACCCTGAGTCTGGATCCCTGGGGAGGGGACGGGGGTGGGGTGGGGGGGGTAGAATACCAGAACTGCTATATTTTCTTTTTCCACTTTCTTTAAAAAATGAAATGAGGGATTGCTCAGTATAGATAAGTTAGAAAGACAGAAGGGGAGGAGAAAAAAACAGGTCGCCCAGATTCATTACTGCCGGAGACCATCATTGCTGCATTTTGTTGGATTTCCTTCCAGTTTTTTTTTTTTTTTCTCCACATCATTTGCTGTTGTTCTCTTACAGACTCTTTTGAATATACAACTTTATAGCCTGCTTGTCATGTCCCACTTAATTCTTTTTTTAAAAAGATTTTTTGTCGGGCTCTGTGCTGACAGCTCAGAGCCTGGAGCCTGTTTCAGATTCTGTGTCTCCCTCTCTCTGACCCTCCCCCATTCATGCTCTGTCTCTCTCTATCTCAATAATAAATAAATGTTAAAAAAAAAAAATTTAAAAAAAAAAAAAGATTTTTATTTTTACATAATCTCGACACCCAACCTGGAGCTCGAACTCACAACCCCAAGATCAAGAGTCGCAGGCTCCAGTGACTGAGCCGGCCAAGGCACCCCAGGAGAGATTTTTCTAAGTTCCTCCAGGAGGCGGTGGCTCATAGGCTAAGAGAAAACAGAAGCAGAGAAGGTAGAAGGGGTCGTGATGAGCTTTCAGGCACCTCCAGAGCAGGAGACACGTGCTCTCCACCTGCAGCACTTTGCAGAAGTGACAGGCACCCAGCGCTACAGCAGGGGGAGGCATCATGGGGCTCGATCTGAGCGTGAGGGTTCCGAGCCTAGCGCCAGAGCGGGAGGTCTACTCCTCTTGAATGGATCACATGGGTTTATCCCTTTTTTATTAGGTTTATTTATTTATTTATTTTGAGAGGGAGAGAGAGAAACCTAAGCAGGCTCTGCAATGTCAGCGCAGAGCCTGACGCGGGGCTCGAACCCACGAACCGCGAGATCATGACCTGAGCCGAAGTCGGACGCTTAACCGACTGAGCCACCCAGGCGCCCCCCGAAACAAATTTTTTTCATAAAAATAAAAAGAGATGTTGAAAGCAGACATTCTTGCCTTGTCCCTGATCTTAAGGGGAAGGTACTCGGTCTCACCAAAAGTGTGATATTGTCTATAGGGTTTTCATCTTTTATCAGGTTGGGAAGGTTCCCTTCTGTTTCTAGTTTACTGAGAATTTTGTTTGGTTTTTTTTTAATGAGAAATGAATATTTTGTCAATGATTTTTCTGCAGCTATTGAGATGATCATATGTTCTTTTAGTCAAAAAACAGAGTCAAAGACTCTGTTCTTTGACTTTCTAATGTTAAACCAGCATTGTGTCCTTGCTGGTACTTTAGCCATGAAGAATATTGGCTGGTAGTTTTATTTTGTTGTTAAGCACTCTGTCTGGGTTTGGTATCAGTGTAAGCTGGGAAATATTACCTCCTTTTCAAGTCTCTGGCAGAATTTGTGTAAATTACTAATAGTTCTTCTTTATACACTTGGTAGAATTCAGCAGGAAGGCATGTGAGCCTAGAGTTTTCTTTGTGAAATGGCACAAACTAAACATTGTTGTTGTTGTTTTAAATGTTTATTTTTGAGAGAGAGAGAGAGAGAGAAGGGGTGGGGCAGAGAGAGGGAGACAGAGGATCTGAAGTGGGCTCTCTGCTGTCAGCACAGAGCCCAATTTGGGGCTCAAACCCATGAACTGCAAGATCATGACCTAAGCCAAAGTCGGACACTTAACTGAGCCACTCAGGCGCCCCTAAACATGTTGTTAATTGCTATTTTACATGGACGACACTGGCTTAGATTCTTGCGTTTCAATTTTTCTTTTTTTTTTTTTTTAATGTTTATTTATTTTTGAGAGAGAGAGACACAGAGCACCAGCGGGAGAGGGGCAGAGAGAGAGGGAGACACAGAATCTGAAGCAGGTTCCAGGCTCTGAGCTGTCAGCACAGAGCCCAACGCAGGGCTCGAACCCACCAACCGCCGATCATGACCTGAGCCGAAGTCAGACGCTCAACCAACTAAGCCACCCAGGCGCCCCTTGAAAATATATTTAAAAAAAAAAAAAAAAAGCACATTGGTCCTTTGTTCACCACTCTGCCTGAACTAGATTCCAATTCCCATTTTCCAGGCACTGTGTAAGTCCTTTCGATCTTTGTAGGACTCCGGGGAAGGGAGGAAGCCCTCCAAAACAGGAGTGAGATTTCATTTCTTTCTACTCTGATGAGCAGAGACTCAGGGAAAAATAAGATTCAAGTTAGAAAGAAAAGGAAGTATTTCTTACGTTGGCACATAAGATAAAATTCACAATCACTGCGTCGGAATAAAATAGAATTCTTAAACTTAAATCTGTTCGGCTTAATCGTAAACTTTCCGCTTTGTTCTTAATTTCCTCGTATCGTCACAGATGAGATGGTCCGCAGACCAGTGCCTGGGCGCCTCTGCCGCACGTTATGAGGGCAGGTTTCTGGGGAGCTGCAGAAAGGGGAAGATGTGTTTCTGGAAGGAAGACGAAGCCCCGAAAAAGATGGGTGGGGTGGGGGCTTTAAACGCTTAGGTAATTTGTGAAATTGTCCGGCACCGTGCCAACGTGCGCGGAGATGAAAAAAGAGGGAAAGAAATCGAAGCGACCTCCAGATGCTGCCGACACGGCCCTTCCCCCTTCCTGGGCAGGGATGATGGTCAGAGGGGCACATTCACGCCTCACGCCTGCCACATCTGGTCCCCACGGTGCACCGTGGCTCCAGCGTGGTCTTTCCCAAAGACGTTTGGCTGCTCCCGTGAACTGGACTCCCGCCACGAAAGAGATGTCCTTGGGTAAGCGGGTTCAGAGGACTGCTGTAATCATCGGTTTTGTCTTCTGGCAACCCTCCAGAAGGTTGACCCCTCGGGGTCAGCCTCGTTTTCCGAGAGCTTTTCTCCCTGGGCCTTAGCATACAATAATTTTCTGATTTACCTGCTGAGAGTCCTGAAAATGGCTATCCACCTGTGATTTCATGACTATTACAGTCATTATTGAAATTACTAAGTACTTTGAAATGTCCCTGTAGCGGTCGGGGCCCATCCCACGGGTGCAGCTGTAGCTAAGGGTGTCTGTGTTTCAAGTTTCATACTATTTGCCTAATTGGGGCCAAATTTACCTTTATCCTTTTGTATTGTCCCAGAAAGGTCATGCTTCAAGATGCTTCTAGGTCCTTTGTCACGAATGCATGCTGCAGGCTGACTAATGGTGACAAAGAGAATTAAGCTCCTGTTCAGAACTTATACAGGGCGCACCCACCTCCTCCATGTAAAATCGGGAGTCACGCTGTATCTTATAAGGCCCTTTCCTATGCAGAAGTTCAGAGACCACTGCCCAACTCATACATTTTTTAAGTTTATTTATGTATTTTGAGAGAGAGAGAAAGTGCGCGCTCGTGAGCGAGTGCATGTGAGTGGGGGAAGGGCGGAGAGGGAGAGACAGAGAGAGAGAGAGAGAGAGAGAGAAAGAGAATCCCAATCAGGCTTCACATTCAGCATGGAGCCTGATGAGGGGCTCCATCTTCCAAACCAGGAGATCATGACCTGAGCCGAAATCATCAGTGCTTAACCAACTGAGCCACCCAGGTGCCCCTACAACGCATACGTTTTTAACGGAAGAAAACCTCAGCAAATGTACCTCGGATGGTTGTATTCACTTGTTCAAAGATGATTTGGGATTCATTATAATTGTACTAAGATTTGTGCCAAAGTATAGGAAAGCCCTTTTTATAAAAAGGAGACCCTTTTGGCCCCTAAGAGTAGGGTAGAGGAGAGAGAATCTTAGGGTCAAGGGCAGTCCTTTCAAAGGAACGAATTTTGTTTTACAAGACAGTCACGGGGTCTCCTTGGTATCAGTCTGCTGCCGACTGGAGAGCACGCCAGTCGGACCAGTGCTGCTTGGAGGGCAGGTGGGGGGTGGGGGGCCTGGGCTGGAAGGCAGACCTGAGTGAAAGGGAGACAGACCAGGGTCTTGCAGGAAAAGACTGCAGAGTGAAAACCCTTCTCAATGAGTGGCCCAGTTGCATGCAATTCCAATTAGTATCCCCACGGGAAAAGGGCGTACTCCGACAAAATGATCCTAGAGTTCACTTTCTAGAAAAAATAATTACTGAGAAAAATAACACTGATCAAGAGAGTAGTTGAAAACTTTCTTTACTAGATAAGTAAAACATAGAAGTTTCTAAATAATTAAAACCTTGATCATAACGACTAGATTAGATACACAGATGAATGGAATAAGCTAGAAGTTCTCCCTGCTCCCTTGCACATCCTGCTCAGTCCCTCCCAGGGCTGTGGGGTCACCACTAAACCCAGTTCTGAGGGAGGAGGGGCCGGGGCTGGGCGAGCTTTAGACCGTGGGCACCCTCAACCACCTGGCATGCCTGGATCTCTTGAAGAGTTGAATCTGGGGATGGCAAGGTAGCCCACACTTATGCTCATGGTTCCCTTTCTTATCCCATGTTCCTCCTCCACCAAGAGCACCCCACCCTGACTCTGCCAATCTGCCTCGATCTTTGGGAAGCAGCACTGGAAGGAAAGCCCCAGCCTGAGAACCAGGAATCCAGGGGTCTGTTTCAGCTCCGCCAATGACTTTCTGTGTGACATTGGACAAAGCTCATCACCTCTCTAGGTCAGTTTCCCAACTATAATATGATAAGAATCCATTCTGCCCTACTAACCATATGCTACTGTGTCAGGAGGGAAAAAGAATTTTTTAAATGGTGGCAGAATTCCTTTTAGAAATTCAACTATCTTGGGGCGCCCAAGGGGGTCAGTTGGTTGAGCGTCCGACTTCAGCTCAGGTCACGATCTCACGGTTCGAGAATTCGAGCCCCTCATCGGGCTCTGTGCTGGCAGCTCAGAGCCTGGAGCCTGCTTCGGATTCTGTGTCTCCCTCTCTCTCTGCCCCTCCCCTCTCTCTCTCTCTCTCTCTCTCTCTCTCTCAAAAATAAACATTTAAAAAAGAAATTCAACTATCTTTATTGGGAAAATAGCTTGAGGCCAATTCGGGGCTAAAAGGAGATTTCCTCCACCTCCAAAGTTATGGCGAAAATAGGTGAGCGGTGGTTGGCAATCTTGGCTACAGATTAGAATCACTTGGGGAGCTTTTAAAACACAGGCCTTCCCAGACTCCACTCCCAGCCTGGCAGAGACTCGCTAGATCCCAGTTCCTCTTCCTGAGTACCAAGGAAAACTACATTTCCCAGGCTCCTTTGCAATAATCCAGGGCAACATGATGAGATTCTGGCCAATGGATGTGGACAGGCTGACCTAGCCAATAAAATCCCTGAGTAATACGCTACACTTTATTCCTCTTCCGTGACCTCGGTGGAGCCTGTTAAAGACGGTGGAGTCAAAAATGGAAAGAGGCTGGATCCCTGAGTCACTGCTAGGAGTGACACCCAATTCCTACCAGATGTGATGTGAGCAAGACATTAATGTGAGCGAGAAAAAACAAGGGTTGCTAGGTATGGCAACAAAATATCCATTTTCCAAGGACACCCTGGAGATGGGAAGAAGGTTGTTCAGCAATGAGAGGAAGAGGGTCCAGCAACACGGAGGGAGGCAGTGGAGCCCAAAGAGAAAGGTTGACCAGAAAAATATTCTATGTGCTGGGAATGATCAGGGAACATTCAGAGTTGGGGTATTTAACATTCAATTCTAAATTCCCATCAGAGCTGTTAGGTGGAAGACGTAAGCCCCTATGGTTGCCTCCAAATCACCGGTAAAGTCAGCCTCCACGCTTGTCCTCGTGCAAGTGGATGCTTTGGGGGAAATGGAAGGAAGAAAGCCAGTTCCACATTTGGTTGTTACAGGGAGAAGGGAACAGCTAGAGCCCCCTGCCGAGAATCCCCAGTGAACATTCCAGGCTCCCCCGAAGAATGCAAGGTGGGAAGGAAGGCTGATGCCTTCACCCTGAAGGATCTGACACACACCCACCCACCCATGGTGACATGTGGGTGACATTTCAACCAGCTCTCTATGGCATGTATGGTTGAGCTCCTAGAACCAATCCTAGCATTAGCGCTGGGAGAGTCCATGATACTTTTACAGAGAACGAACCTAAGAGGTACAGGGGCCTGCTCCACACAGCAAGTTCTGGGTGAAGTGATTAGCCATGGAGTCCCTGGGTCCCCTGGCCCCCATGAATATTCGCAGACCCCCAGCTCTGAGCATTTAGAACAAGCATTTTCTGGGGACGGGGCATGTGGAATGGTGGAATGCGAAATCTTAGAAGACATCACAGGACACAAGACGATTCACTCCAACTCCCATTCCAGAATCACTTGTGCTGGGTGCCCCCCTCTCACCCTGTCCAGAAGCCATCCACCGGGCCCCAAGCAAAGACAAACAGAGCCCAGAAGCCTTTGTTTTCACATTTAATCAAAGGAAAAGAAAGAAAACTAGTCAGAGCAAAAGCTCGAGAATTGACTGAGGGAGGAAAGAAGAGGGGACAGGGCCACCAGGCTGGCACTGAGTGTGGACAGTGGGGGGCAGAGTCCTCATTATCCTGAGGTGCCTCAAATACAAGCGTCTGGGGCGAGGTGGTGGGGGGGTGGGGGAGATGTAACATGATGGGCACACACCTGTTCCAACCCAGCCCTGGGCCAGGGGGGGGGGGGGGGTGGAGGGGGGTTGGGCAGGGGAGGTAGGATGAAGTTCAGGGAGGGATGAAGACAGGAGAGGAGGGACCCAGCCCAGCCGCCCAGGCATCACTAGAGGTGACAGAACAGCATCAACACAGGAGATCTGCCCTAAAAGGCCAGGTGCCAATGCTCCAGCAAGGTGCCCAGCCTCCTATGCCAACCTCCCTCCACCCCCGTCGGAGGATGGTCTCTCCATCAGGGCACTTTGGAGGTTAACCAAGGGCAGGGGGTTTGCACCAGCAGATCCTCGGGTGCCTCTACTCCCAAGTCCTCCAGGGGAGGCGGGAACTGGCAAAGGATACCGCTGATTGCCTCGGGTGTTTTCCTCCCACTCCTGGTCCCCTTGGGCTGTGGGTAAGGGTGATGCAAGGAAGAGCTGACTTGAGGATGAAAAGAACACTGGCCAAAGGGAAAAGGGGAGTGTAAAGGCGACTGCATAGTGGAGGCAGAGCTACGCAAACGAGACGGGAGCAGGCTTGACCTTTACATCTCATTTGCATATCCTCTGCGAATGCAAATGAGATCCCTACTATAATAAATATATTTCTAACTTTGTAATAAATATTCTGTCTCTTCTCCCTCCCCTTCCCTACGAAATGGGCACACAGTGTGGTTCAGGGGCCAGCTTGGGCTGAACCTGCAGCGAAGACGGATTAGACACTCAGCAGAACTGGGAAGTCACGGGAGGGGGGGCGGGGGGGGGGCCGGTGGGGGCGATGGGGTGGTCCCGGCAAGGACAGGCTGACCCCAGGCAGGATCACAAAGAAGGACGAGGGACAGATGCCTGGGGAAGTCTAGGACGGCATTATTTTCTTAAAAGGGATTCTCCTATTTTACACAATTGCCTTCCCCAAGGACTCGGGGGGGGGGGGGGTGTCTTTTAGGATAAGGGAACAGCAGGAGAGGTGGAGGAAGACATCTGGGGAGGGCCAAGGCTCTGCAATGTGGGATAAGAGCCTCATAAGAAATGGGGGCTGATGGGGAACCCCAAAAAAAGTGACCTCCAAAGCAAAACCACCCTTTGCTTCTTTTCTCCAAAAAACTAACACTGATACACACACACCAATGGCACACACACAGACCGGGTGCCGCAGCATGAGGAACAGAAGCTGCGCTGAAACCGTGTGGATAGCGCCCCCTGGAGTTGCTCGACAAGAAGCTGGCTAGAGCACAAATGTCCTCCGCCCGAGCCCAGGCCCCATGGCCTGCTCACAAGGTCCCCTCTGTGCCCCATCCTCAGCGCCCCCCCCCCCAGGCAGATCGGATGCAAGTGGGCGACCTGGACCCCCCCCCAGAGAGACCACAATGGACAATGGTCACCAACAGGGAGCCCAGATATGCCCCACCGTGGGCCACGATCAGTAGGAGCAGGCTCCCTGTCACTTGGCTCGGTCTTCAGCCCACCCCTACCCCTGTTGAGCCCACTCACCCCTGCTGGCCTTGCCCCGCGGGGGAGCAGAGCTGACCTGTCAGGGGCACGTTGGAGAAGTCTGTGGAGAGACTTCGGCAGTGAAAAGCTGTGGATGAGGGAAGGACAGGGCGGGGTCCGCTTGTGGGACTCCGCCCGATTCCACGGGAGCTGGGACGGCCCTGCTCCCCCCGCCGTGGGAGCTGGTTCAAGCTCGGGTTCCTCCAGCCTTCAGGACGGCACCAGGCTGCCACCACCGCCCAGGACTGCCTGGCTGCTGGGACCTGCACTCCCCGGTCTGGAAACAGCCCAAGGCCCACTCCTAGGCCACAGGTGTGAGAGGTGGGAGGAGCCCAGGAATTGGGTGGGCGTGGCTAGCCCAAGGAGAAAAGGTAACTGTAGAGAGGTGCCCTGGGGGCAGTGTACCTACTGACCACAGGGTCCCAAAGCAGCTTTTCTCTTCTCTGGACTGAGCACTATGGAGGTGACTCTGACACTCCTGGGCACAGCCTGGCCCTCAGAGGGACATCTGGTGGCCAGTGGGCATGGGGAGTGGGCAGCACCTGGGCACAGAGGTACCCCATGAACACCCCATCTCCTTGGCAGTGCATGCCTCTGTGCTGAAGCCAGATTAGGGCCCCCTAGGAGCCATCACCCAGGGAGAGCCAGACCACCAGGGATGAGAGCTAAGGATCATGGCTGGGGGTCATGGCTGGGGAAGGGGATGGGTCGCAACCCAGAGGGGTGAGGTCCACATGAACAGGCTCAGTACACCCAGCTGACAGGCACCCACTGGGGCTCTGTCCGCAGCTTCTCCATGGCAGCCTGGAGCTCACGAAAGGTCCTCTCCAGGTTGGTGTTGACCAGGCTGAGGTCGAAGTAGTGCCCATAGCCTCTCTGGATGCGGCTGCTCTCTTCCACTGTCCTCCTCAGGTCTGCCTCCTGCTGGCACAAGGGGACCTCGCGGCCATCAGTGTCCCCCAGTCACCCCCATCATCACGGGGGATCTACAGCCTCCCCCATCTATCTCCCTGCCCAGAGCCCAGCCATATCAGGTACAGACTCCCTGGCTAGGGAGGCAGGAGCCATCGCACATCTCCGGGCGGCTCTCCTGCAACCAGGGACAGACAGATGGGTGAAAAGAAGGAAGGAAGGAAGGAAATAACCTTTAGTCAGTGCCGAGCATGGCACTAACTGTTTTGCAACCCACGTGATCTTCACGATAGCTCTGCTAGGCAGGACTAATGATTCCCCATTTCCAGTGGAGAAAATTGAGGTTCAAAGAGGTCACCCAGCCAGCCAGTGGCTGCAGAGGGTCTGTCTGACCCCAAGGTCAGTGCTCCCTCCAGTGTGACCAGGCACCTGAGATGCACCTCCCAAGCACGCCCCCACTAAGGCAATCCACGGGTGCCCCAGGCCACCGCTACCCCACAGCTAATCAAAGCTGGCCAGCTGGCTGAGCAGGGGTAGGAAGGACACTTTGAATGCTGACTTAAATGAGCAGAGGTGGAAGCTCTAGGGCTGGCCCAGCTTTGTCCCAGTGGCCCCAGTTGGCTATGTTTGTGGCCAGGGGACTTCAGAGGGGAGCCCAGCCCAGACAGCCTCTGACCAGGGGCCTGAGAACTGCAGTACCAGGCATGGCCAGCAGATGGACCCCTGAGCTCAGAGTTCTGCAAACCCTACATCCGGAGAAGGCGGCTCCAAGGGGTACCTGGGGGGGAGGTAGGCGCCCTGGTGTCCTGTAACCAGTGACTTGAAGCTTCTCCTCCCAGCCTCCTCCCTGATGCTAACTCATCCCTCCAGCCATCCTTCCAGCCTCCAGCCTCCTCCTTCCCTTCAGCTTTTCCCTCCAGCTGTAAATGCCTGGCCCACTTCTGCCCAGAGATCACCCACCGGCCCTCCGGGCTCCCTTAAACACTCTGTCCCCCCACAGTGGACAGAGTGGCAGGCCTTTCAAAAGCTCCTGCACCCCAGGCTAGCTGTATCCCTGACTCTATGAGACTCTGGGCACTTTACTTCCTTGCTCAGATCTCTGTTTCCAAACGGATAAAGTGGGAGTCAGGAGTCCAACGTCACTGATACCTTGGGTGGTGCCCTCTCTCCTTTCCCCAATGCCACCTTCTTCTCCTCATCAGCTCCAGCCTACCTTCTCCCGGGGCAGCCATCAGGCCCCTCCCACCGCACCTCAGAGTCCTCACCGTAAGCTGCTTGGTGGACAGCCCACTCTCCAATGCAGCCCGGTTCATGGCCCGGAGGGTCTCGTAGTCAGGGGCCTCGATGAACACCACATAAGGGACAAACTCAGCTGTTCTCAGCACTTTCACTGCCTGCGGGAGAAGAAGGGGGTGGGGGAGTATATCCCCACGGACATCCTGGAAGGGGGAGGAGGGATAGCTGGGGGCTACCTGGGAGGGTGGGGAAACGGAACCTGGGGATGAATGGGAGAGGAACAGCTGGCAGGTGGCCGGGGACTGGGAAACCGGAAGAGGCTAGAGGGGGCCTGGGAGGGCAAGAAAGAGATTCCAGGTGGGTTGGGTCCCTAGCAGTAGTTGGGGGATATATGAGGGTGCTTGGGAGACCAGTGCCTGGAAGCATATGGGGAGTGCTGGGGGTGGGGCAGCAGAGTACCCAGCGGGGATCTCAGACCGGCTGGGACTTTACCTGGGGGTTGACATCCAGCACGCACACTTTGCCGGCGGCGACCACGCCCCGGATGGAGTCGATGCGCGTGCCATACAGGTTGCCCTCGTACTCGCCATGTTCCAGGTAGCGCCCAGCACGGATGTCCGCCTCCATCTCCCCACGGGACACAAAGCTGTAGCCCTGACCTTCCCGTTCGGAGTCCTTGGGCCGCCGGGACGTGTCTGGGGGGAAGGAGGGGCTGAGTGAGCACAAGCAGGCTGTACCATGTCAGACGCGCACGGTCCTGCAGCCTGGGAGGGGCGGCCTCCCTCCGCCTTCAAAACACTGCCGCCTCCCCACACCCGCACCCTCACCCTCACCCTCACCCCTGCCACACACGCATTCGAGACTCCCACATTGACAGGACCTTCAGAGTTCACTGCGCCAACCTAGTGCTCACAGATGGGGGGCTGAGGCCCAGAGGGGGCGATGTGCACCCCAAAGCCACACACCAAGGTCAAGGAGACCTGGGGTCAGCACTCAGGTTCCCGCCTCCAGGAACCAGAGGCTCTCACCACCCCACCTGGTTCTGTCACCAAGAAGCCCTGTCTTCCACAAGGCCACACGCAGCCCTGTTTCACAGGGGTTCCCAGCGGGGCTTCTCCTAAGTGAAACTTGAGAGGAGGAAAGGCGAGGCCTGCCCGCAGCCCACCCAGGCCACCCAGGTTCAAAGGACAGCTTCCCCACCCCTCTCCAGCCTGCAGTTCCCCCCTACCACCTACAGAGGGCGCATTCCCCCCACGCCTCACTCAAAAGTACCCCTTGACTTGGGAGTCCATGCAGATGCCTGCTCAGTGGACCCAGCCCCAGCCCCTGCTCCCAGTCCCCTGCCCACCAAGGCCCGGCTCCCACTCACAGGGCACGGTGGTGCCATAGCGATCTGGATCCCACATGATGAGTTTGTTCTTCAGGCTGCGCCGGCCCACACCCTGGGCTCCGATGAGCACCAGGGTTTTCCGGCGGAAGGGGGGCATGCGGGCCACCTCCTCATAAATGAGCAGCTCATGCCGGTCAAACTCTGAACACAGGGAGATGGCGCTCATCAGGCTAAGCGGGAGGCGTGGGTGGGGCCGGGCCTCAGGGAGGCCAAGGATAAGAGGGCTGGGGCAGTGGTGTGGCGGCGTGGAGGGGGGGGGGGGTGCAGCAGAGAGAGACTGGGCAGGTCCTGGGGATGGGACTGGCAGCATCAGCACCAACAAGTCACTGGCGGGGGGCGGGAGGGCGCATGCCATATTAGAGGAGGACAGGGAAGGGGGCCCCCAACACCCACCTGCATTCTTCGTAGTCAAATACATCATTCGCTTCTTTTTCTTTCCTGAAAGGCTGCCACATAGGGTCCCTGGCCACAGGGAGATGGGCGAGTGAGGCCAGTCAGGCTTGTGTCACATCCCAGATTAGGGGGTCATGAGGCAGTGGGGCGGGGGGGGGGGAACCCTCATACCTGAGGTGGGTGTCAGCTCCAGATCCCGTTTGACAAAGGCTTTCCGCTTCTCCTCCAGCAGCTGGCTGGGGATGAGCCCAGCGCTGCCCCCTTCGACGTGGCATGCCTGAAAACGAACAAGGTAGAAAGATCTGCCTGAGTGAGAAGACACCTCCCTGGGCGCTCACCTCCCCCACACACCACGCCTGGAGAGACAGACACCGAGGGCTCACCTGCCACCAGTTAGCATCGTCCTGGTTTACAATCTGCAGTAAGTCCCCAGCACTGAAGCGCAGGCCGGCTTCCTTGCAGGGGATAAGGCTGTCTCTCGCAGGGTCGTAGTCGAAGTGGCATTTCACAAATACCTGGATGGGGGATCAGAGAAGGGTCAAGGGAAAAAGGTAAGGCTGGAGGTCAGAACCCTTCTCAGACCAGCCCCCTACCCCACTTCCCCCTCTGAGGGTGGGGGGACCGTCACCTGGTCCACTGTCTTCCCCAGGCCCTCACAAAGGTGAAAGAGGCTAAGGCGTGGCCCCCCTAGTAGGGGCATGGTGCCCCCAGGCCCCCCTGGTAGCGGCCTCCCTTTGCATCTAGAACAAAAGGACTCAGACTGATGGGGCCTGTAGTCAGGCCTGGGGCCTGAGGCGGCCACCCGCTGAGGAGGAGGCAGATCACTGGGTAAGGGACACAATCCTGGCACCCATTGCAGGATCCCTCAGTCCACCCACAGCCGCCTGTTGGAACAGGGGGCTCTGGCAGATGGCTACAGAGCCAGTAGGAGAAAGTGGACAGAACGGCCAGACCCCCACCTTCCACCAACCAGGAGGCAGCTGTACAGGGCACCTGGCAACTCAGCATCGTGCATGCGCGCACCCGGTACACATAGGCCCGGGGCTGCATCGATACAGGTTGCCTACGCGGGTACAAACGCGCGCACGTCCCTTGCACATGCGTATGAGTGCCCAAGACTCAGGCCAATGCGCGAGTATGTGGGCCTGTGACCCTGGCGGCTGGGAGTCCCGGCTGCCCCTTGGGCCTTGGGCTGGGTGGGGAGGTAGGTGGAGGGACCCACCTGGCGGGGCAGATGGGGCTCCTGGTAGCTGGGCAGGATCTTGAGGATGACGCTGCCGCTGGCACTGCGCAAGAGCTCCTGCAGCGCGCGGGGGTCGCTGCCCACTGGCTGCCCGTTCACCTCCTTGATGATGTCGCCCACGTGCAGCAGGCCTTGCTGAGCCACCATGCCGCCGTGCAGAATGCGCGCGATCACCAACTCGCCGCCCTCCACACGGAACGTCACTCCCTGGGGGGTGGAGGGCGGATGTGACAAGGCCCCAGCTGCTCAAGGCAGAATCTTCAAGTGGGTTTCCTAACTGCCCCTCCATTCCCACCCTCACCCCTTCCACCCCGGTCTCACAGAGTCCCCCTCTTCCATTTCTCTGCCCCAATCCTTCACTTACAGGGCCACTCATGGAGGGAAGGGGGGCAGAGTGGGGAGGGTCCTGGCACGCGGACGTGTGCAGCTCAGGTGCACGGTGTCTGCGGTCTCCTGGGAATGCACGGGCCTGGCCCGGGGCAAAGCTGGAACCATCTTCCCCTTCAGCCCTCTCCGGGCCAGATCCGGCCTCCACTGCTTACTCTCCACCCCGCCCCCCTCCGGATCCCACCCCCAGCCCTGCCCCGTGGCCTCACCAGATGCTCTCCAGCCGTCTTGCGGATGCCCACCATGCGGACCGCGTCGGGAGGCACCGGCTGGTTGCTGAAGGTGGGGTCCAGGCCAGGGCTGGGCGGGGGAGTCTCATAGGTCTTCGAGGCCACAGAGTCGTGTGTCTCCAGGAGGGACTGGGGAGGTGGTGGAAACGGGAGGGACCGTGGGACAGTGCCCCGTGGCTCTAACTCCCCGCCAGCCCCTCTCCCAGGGGCCGCCCCAGCCACCACCCCAACTCCCCGCCCCCCTCCCCTCCGGGGCCGGAACCTGGAAGTGAGGCTCTTGGAGGATGCGGGCCAGCTCCGCGGCGGTGCTGCTCTGCTCTGCCAGCTGCGCCAGATCCCGAAGGATCTCCTGCACCAGCTCCAGGTTGTTGTCCCGCACGGCCTCCAGCTTGGTCTCCTCCAGCCGCTCGTGGGCCTGGTGGGTGAGGGCGGGGCAGGTAACACCTGAGGCTCCCCGAGAACCCTGAGCTACCAAACACTGCCCCGCCCACCCCAGCGCAAATCCTGACTTCAGACCCCGCCCTTGGCTCCGCTTCTGACATCAGCTTCAGACCCTCACTCACCCAGCAGCGAGCACCCTCCCACCTGTGCAGGCACACCTTGCCTTCTCCTTTCACCCCCAAAATGGTGATTAGGACCCAATTTAGGGAAGGGAGAGTACAAAGGATAAACCTTCATCCTGTTGCCACAGAGGGCCGTGAAACTTATCACGCTGTCTCCAGCCCCCCCCCCCCCCCCCGGGACCCTATAAGCATGTGAGTTCAAGGACAACTTATTCCACCCAACATCATGGTCTTGGACATCCTGTAGCCCAGGATGAAGAAGCCGGGGAGGTGGAGTAACTTGCTCAAGGTCACAGGGACCCAAACTTGGGTCTCCAGGCCTTCAGCCTAGTGCTCCCAGTGAGGGAGGGGACGAGAAACCGGTGCAGTTGACCTTGAACCACACGAGGGTTTGCCACACCAACCCCAGCACAGTCAAAAATCCACATATAACTTTTTACTCCACAAAGACTTAATTACTAATAGGCTACTGGTGACTGGAAGCCTTATGGGTAGCAAAGAGTTGGTTGGGGTGCCTGAGTGGCTCAGTCAGTTGAGTGCCCAGCTCTTGATTTCAGCTCAGATCGTGACCTCAAGGTCGTGGGATTGAGCCCCTATATCAGGCTTCGCACTGGATGTGGGGCCTTCTTGGGATTCTCTCTCTCCCTCTCCCTCTGCCCCTTCCGTTCTCACATGAGTGTTCCCCCCGTCTCTCTCTCTCTCTCTCAAAAAAACCAAAACCAAAAACAAAGAGTTGGTTAACACATATTATCTATGTTATATTATTATATACTGTACTCTACAATAAAGTAAGCTAGGGAAAAGAAAATGTTAAGAAAGTCATAAGGAAGAGAAAACATTTACAGTACTGTGCTTTATTTATTGAGAAAAGTCCACAGACGAGTGAACTCGCACAGCTCAAACCCATGTTGCTCAAGGGTCAAATGCACATGGTGCCAGGAGAGGACCTTGCACCTGCTTGTTGATTTATGGACTCTGGGCTCCATGTGCTCTGAAAAGGGGGAAGGAAGGTTTTACCAGTGACCAGTCCAGCAAGGAGAGTTATGTTAGTTGGGTCAGGAAGTAAGGAGTCTTATTTCAGGGATATAAATGAAGACTTTTTTCTCTCTGAACCATTTGAAAAATAGACCTAAGTCACTTCACCCCAGACTATTTCAGCGTACATCACCTAAGAACAAGTAGGAGGCCAGCTACATAAACTATAATACCACCACCACTTGGAAGAAGTTCAACGTTGACACATTGATGTAATATCTAATAGACAGTCTCTATTTAAATACTGGTTAGTGTCCCCAAAGTATCCCTTATAGTTTTGGGGGTTTGTTTTTGTTTTTTTCTGATCAACAATCTCATCAAGGACCATGTGTTACATTTGGTTACAAAAAGGCCACATCTTTTTATTCCCCTTTAGACCAGATCCCAGTAACTTCTGGTCTTTCGGGACATTTTTAAGTTCAGGCAAGTAGTTTGCAAAATGCCCCACAACTGGATTTCTCTGATTGTTTTGCCATGATTAGACTCAGGTTAATCATTTTTGGCCAGGATTCTACATAAGCAATCTTGTGTCTTTCCCACACCTTGAGACTGTGACTATTCTGTTCCCCAACAATCTTTCATTGATGTATTTAGCGTTCATTTATGACCCCCGTCTAAATCAATTCTTAAGTTGGGGGTTGCAAAATAGTGATTTTCTAACTCCGTTATCCCTTCTACATTTATTAGCTGGCATTCTCCTGTAAGAAAGAACTAGTCCTTTTTCCCTCCCACCCCACCTCCCTCTCACCTAAACTCCCCTCTCTGTATCACTATGGATTCTTTTTTATTCTGCATTATACTCCACCACCGTCGCTATCTTCGTGGTCTCAATTTATCCCAAATTGTGTTCATTGGGAGCTCCAAACACACCTGTGTCCTTTGGACACGGTTCCCATCAGTCCTCGAGCACCTTCTTCCCTCTGCCACAGGCTCACCTTGTACTCTCCCTACCCCACGTCTGGGCTCAGCAATTTCTCCAAGGAACTTGGATTCCTTTTGGCAGAGAATGGTACTTAGAAACCAAGATCTGGGGTACTCAGTGCTCATTGCTTCTGGCATGTCACTTCTTTAGTAACCCTTCGTTGACCCTGATAGTTCCAATTAAAATCTAACGCTGCAAAATTTTCCTCCTCTGCTCCCGTTCCGTATTTGTACCTCCCTTCTCCCTCAGTGAGAACTTATTTCCCAAAAATATGAATATATCTGCTTATCTGTTCCACCCTTCAAAATTCAGAAGGATTTCAAAATTGCTAAACTACTGTGACTACCTATCACAAACTTAAGTAAAAGTCAAGATTTATCTGCAGTCCCTTTTGTCCTCAGAATAGTCTAAAAGCACTTACAGCATTAGGGAGATGTTCTGTATCTGTGCTGTCCAACATGGCAGCCATATGTGGCCATCAAGCAACGGGACTAGTATGACTGAAAAACTGAATTTTTAATTCTACATCAGCAGTGCAGTGTATTTAAGTGTTTTCATTTTAATTTAAGCATTTAAATAAATACTCACATGTGGCTAGTGGCTACTGTATCAAATAGTACAGCCTTAGACTATATCTCACTTAGGGTATACAGTCAGAATACTGTGAGCAAAAGTACCAGAATTAATTCCCTTTTCTGTATAGTTACGCTAACGATTTAATATGTGGACAGATTCGCTTATCTGCACTTAATCTCAGAGTTTGCTTTTTTCATTCTTTTCAATTCATTTGTATTGTTTGAATATTTACAACACTTACATGGTTCACATTTTAAATCTAGGGGCACCTGGGTGGCTCATCCGTTGAGCATCCAACTCTTGATTTCGGTTCAGGTCATGATCTCATGGTCCTGGGATGGAACCCCACATCAGGCTCCATGCTGAGTGTGGAGCCTGCTCGGGATTCTCTCTCTCTCTCTCTCTCTCTCTCTTTCTCTCTCTCTTTCTCTCTCCCTCTGCCCCTCCCTCCCTCTCTCTCTCCCAAAAAGATAATTTAAATCTATATAAAAAGTAAACCTAGGGACACCTGGGTGACTCGGTTGGTTGAGTGTCCAACTTCAGCTTAGGTCATGGTCAGGGTTCGTGAGTTCGAGCCCTGCATCAGCCTCCCTGCTCTCAGCACAGGGCCTGCTTTGGATCCTCTGTCCTCCTCTCTCTCTGCCCCTCCCTTATTTGCACTCTCTCTCTCTCAAAAATAGATTTTAGGGGCGTCTTGGTGGCTCAGTTGGTTAAGCGTACGACTTCAGCTCAGGTCATGATCTCCTGGTTCACAGGTTCGAGCCCCTTCTTTCTTTTCACAACAGTAAGTAAATATTTCTCTTTCTTTTTTACATACAACGTAGAACACTATACACACACTCTTTGCTTCCTTTTTGTTTGTTTGTTTGTTTGTTTGTTTTTTAATTGGCTTGGTTTGCTGTTTGGCTTTTACCTAACAGTATGCCCTGGAAATCACTCTATGCTGCTATGTGGAGATCTTCCTTTATTATTATTATATATTTTTTTAATTACTGCGTTTGAGTCACCGCACGACCGGAGTACCATAATTCATTCAACCATTCTCAGGGGTATTTAGGTTGTTTCTAATCTCTTACTATTGCAAACAAAGCTAGAGTGAAAAACCTGGCATAGCTGTCGTCTATCTGTAGAGAAGCCTTCCATGTCAATTCCTGGATCAAGCAGTAGATACACTGTGGTTTTGCTAGATATTGACAACCCCCCTCTCCATGGGGCTCGGGCCGCTTTGTCCTCTCACCAGCTTTGGATGAGAGACTTCCCTGAAGCCTTGCCACCGGAGCGTGTGATCAGACCTTTGCGTGTCTGCCAATCACGTGGACGAGAAACAATTTCTCAGTGGGTCTTGATTTGCATTTTGCTTCCGGAGTGAAGCTGAGCATCTCCTCATATGTTTAAAGGCCATCTCTTCATCTTTCTCTGCAAATTGCCTGTTCACGTCTTCTGCCAATTTTTCTATCAGGTCTTGGTTTTTTTTCTTTGTCCCATTTTTCAAATGTGCTCTGTGTTGGAAAGATAAGCCCTTTATCTGTGCTATCTCTTGCAAATATTTTCCCCCAGTTTGTCATTGTCTTTTGATGCTTACGGTTTGCTGTCAATGCAAAGTTTATTAATACATGCATCTGATTTTTAAGGCATAGTTTAAAAGGGGGGCTTTCCCAACACACAGATCCATGTTTTCATCTAGGATATGTATGGTTTATTTTTCACATTTACATCTCCGATCTGCTTTGAGTTTATTCTGGTGTATGGTGTAAGTACGGATCTGCTTTGATATCTTTCCAAAGGACAATCCAGGTATCCCAATACCATTTATTAAAAATCTATAGGAAATTTTTTGTTTAATTTTCTATGTGTGACAATGGTAGTGTGAATATATTTTTAAGAATCTTTATCTTTTAGGGGCGCCTGGGTGGCTCAGTCAGTTAAGTGTCCGACTTCAGCTCAGGTCGCGATCTCACAGTCTGTGAGTTCGAGCCCCGCGTCGGGCTCTGGGCTGATGGCTCGGAGCCTGGAGCCTGCTTCCGGTTCTGTGTCTCCCTCTCTCTCTGCCCCTCCCCCGTTCATGCTCTGTCTCTCTCTGTTTCAAAAATAAATAAACATTAAAAAAAATTTAAAAAAGAATCTTTATCTTTTAGTTATATATGTTGAACTACAGATAAAATTATGTCTGAGATTTGCTTCAAAATAATTCAGGAGAGAGGGATGTAGGTGGAGGTATGGATAAAGCAAGATTATTCATGGGTTGTTACGTGTCAATGTGCAGCAATGAATGATGCAGGTTCAGGAGACATGTTTTTCAAGCCCAAGGGAAGAGATTCTAATAACACCTCATAGGGATACCCTGAGGATTCGGGGAGATGCACACAGGGCCTGGCACACAGTAGGTGCTCAGTAAAGGCTAGCTCTTTCTATCTTCTCTTCCCCAAACAGGCCAGGGGAACAGCATCTGCAGGGGGAGGCACGTTAGCCCCACAGTCACTTAAACCAGCCTCTGGCAGGTGAGAAGCATTTCAGACAGACGCCCACAGCCTGGCGGGGCAGAATGTTCCTGCGTGGGAGAAGCAGACAATTGAAGGGGCAAAGGAGTAGCACTCAGAAACCACTTATGCTTTGGAGCACCCAGGTGTCCTAGTTGGTTAAGCTATGGACTCTGGATTTCAGCCTCAAGTCATAATCTCATGGTCATGAGTTCAAGCCCCCACGTGGGGCTCCTCACTGAGCATGCAGGCTGCTTGGGATTCTCTCCCTCCCTCCCTCTGCCTTCCCTACCTCTCTGTGCATTCTGTCTCCCTCCCCCCCACCCCCAAAATAAATAAACATTAAAAAAAAAAAAAAAAGAAAGAAGACAGTTATGCCTTGATGTTCCTTGATGTTCCCCAGGTGCTAACTGAGGCATGTCTCTGAAGGTTCCACCAAAACGTATGTGCTCTTGTCATTTAGCTCGGCACAGCACGCCAAGCTTTCCGGGCCCTGTTACCAGCGACTAGAACAATGCCTGGAGTCCAGGGCCCAGGAACTGTATTTCAAGAATGAACCGTGGCACTGGGGCATGCAACCATCTCACAATGGCCACTTTAGCCGGTCTGTCTCTTCGGCTTAACAGGGGAGAACAGATTTCCCCAGGAGCCCTCACTAACTGAGCCGGAAGCCAGGGCCCCTCCCAAGCTGCCTACCTCCCATCCCTCCCTTAATGACACCTCCCTGCAGGCTGGTCTATTCATCCTCCTGTGGCTGCCCCGGGCGTCTCACCCACTGATATAAAAGCACAGCTCTCCAAGCTGGACCTTCACAGCCCAGAGGAAACTTTACACATTTAACATTCAAATACAAAAGAAACACTACAGCAGCGTGATCTAAACAGCGGAGTGACGAGCGCTGAGAACACCTAACAGGTACCATAATTTACAACACACTTTTCTGGGACTTTGAAAACCCAGAATTGGATTCATCCTATCCTTGCTCTGTGATATGTTCTCGTCATTGGTTTGGTTTGTGCGTGGCTCCCTTTCAGTTTAGTCGGCATTGAGTTAGACATTTTTATAGTAATATAACAAGGATCGAAGAACCCACCACTCAAACCATACATGAGGATCTTGACAATATCCTACATCTAACCACATGGCCCAGCCACCCATCCACTCCCAGAAACCGCCATCTTGATTCCCTGTCATCATCCTGCCCCGGCTTCCATTTCACGGTTTCATTATCTCTATGCATTATACATATTTCTAGAATTAGTATCATTTTTAATTATTCTTACCTTTTTTAAAAAAGGGCAAATTATGCTATATATAATTCCTGGGGGCCTGATTCTTTTCACTTAACATTATTAAGTGAAAAATTATTTTACCTACTATTTTTTTTACCCACTATTATCTTGCTAAAATTTACTCTCACTTTCCATATTAAGAGATAACATTTTACTTTGTTTCACTTATTATTTTTCACTTAACATTATTCTTTTATGATTCATTCTTTTCTCCCCCCCATATCACAGTTGTTCATTTTAACCATATTATATTCCATTGTGTGAATATGCCACATTTGATTCATGCCCCCTCCTTGGGAAGCACCTGGGTCATTTCAGGATTTGGGCATCGTGAACAGCACTGCTATGAACATTCCAGTCTGTATCTCCTGGTGCACATGTAAGAGTTTCTCCCAGAAACAAAATTGCTGGGCCATGGGGTATACGTACGTTCAATGGTAAAGCAGCACATTTACAAAATATCTCATTTAAATGTCATACCAGATGGGTGCACCTGGGTGGCTCAGTTGGTTAAGCGACTGACTTCGGCCCAGGTCATGATCTCACAGTTCGTGGGTTCGAACCCTGCGTCAGGGCTCTGTGCTGACAGCTCGGAGACTGGAGCCTGCTTCAGATTCTGTGTCTCCCTCTCTCTCTCTGTCCCTGGCCCACTCATGCTCTGTCTCTCTCTCTCTCTCTCTCAAAAATAAATAAAATTTTTAAAAAAATGTCATAATGACCCTGTGAGATTAGTAGTCCCAAGGCCATTATCTGAGACTTGAGTGGGTGAAACGAATTCCTTCGGAGCCCAGAACTCATCTGTGTACATCAGGGACTCCAGTCAGTTTCCTGGGCTCCTCCACGGCTGTGGTGCCACCATCTGGGCACCTGTTTGGAGAATGCATGCAGTTGAGGCCCTAGGCCCCACTACCAGGAAAGTTTTGAGTTTGTGTGGTAACCATTTGTTGAATTCTGCTCTGACAATCATCTTCGGCACAGCAGGGGCTCAAGCTTATTACAGACCAGAAGCCTGGGCCAAGTATACAGTTAGCTAACGGTGCAGCTGGTACTTGAACCCTGATCTGTCAGCTGCTGGTCCGGAAGCAGGCTGCAAAAGCAGAAATGTCACACAGCCATTTCTCTGTGAGTTTTTCCCCCTCTGCCCTCACACTCCGGCATCTCTGATTGTGGCGAAAGACAGGGAATTCTCATTTGACGCCTATGCTCATAATTAAATAGCTCAAGAACTGAAAGAAGTCCCAGAGGGTGGTGTGCCAGAAGGTAAAGTCACTCTTCAATCGTGATTTGATGATGTGATTTGCTTTGGTCGGGGGACATTAGCAAATATGATGCAAAAAGAGGCTTCGGGGCTTGTCTTCACTTGCTGCTGAGACCGCCATGTGAAGAAACCTGGGCTCTCTCCTAGAGGGTGAGGGACCCTCTAACCACATCTAGACCATCCTAGACACTGCAGCCTTCTCAGCTGAGACACCAGATGTGTGAATGAAAACATCCTAGACCACCCTGCTGAGCAGCCCAGACCAGAAAAACCACCCAAACCATCCAAAAAATCATGAGAAATGAATCATGGTTGTTTAAAGCCACTAAATTGTGGGATGGTTTGTTACACAGCAGAAACTGACTGATACACTGAGCTCCCCACCACCGTAGCTTCCACTTGTCATGTCCCTTGGTCAGAGTCTCTATTTCAGTGACAGCCCCCACCCCGACTCCTTCATTCTTCTAGGACTCTCTCACCCCGGCCTTATTACAGGAGTGGAGTCTCCCAGTGAACTCCAGTCAATGGACAAGACTGCATTGTAACACCTCTTTATGGTTTGAAATGCACTTCTACATCCTTGACTTTCCCCATCCCTACTACAACTCTGAAAGAGAGACATCATCATCCCCACTTTTCCAAAGAAATAACTAAAGCTCAGAGAGGTTGTCAGACATACTAAAATCACACAGCCAACCAAGGACTCTTCTGACTCCAAACCCCATGTTCTGTCTACCTCATCTCATGTGGATTAGATCACAGGCCCCCCAGCTGGCAGATGTCTCCACTGGTAACAGTTTGCCAGAATTTCTGAATGTCAGCTGACTTGGATTCCTCACCTTCAACTTGCCTGTTGTTGGAACACCTGCTGAGGGATCCAAGTCGGCCCTCCCCTATGTCACCCGCCTGCTAAGGCTGCCACCTGTTGTCTGCAGCCAACCCCCTGGATTTATGATCTGTCGGCCAGATTTGATTTCCCTCCAGAGCCTTTACTCTCTGGGTTTGTCCCCTCAGGCCCCGCCCCTCCATCCAAGATCTACTCAGCCCAGCCCCTCCCAGGCTGTCTGCCACATCCCCAGAGGGGACAGGCAAGTCCCACCCCATAGGGGAAGGGGCCGGGGCTTAATAGCTACTACAGGAAGTTCCAGCTTGTATATGGGCCACTTTGCCAAGAGAACCAAGTTTTTACAACTGGATCTTTGATCCGAGCCCTTTTGTCTGGTAAGTTGGAAATGTATCTCTGTATCCAAGGCCATTAAAATTGTGAGAAGGAGTAAGAAGTAGGTCCTGTTGTCCAAAGCAGGTCATGGGGTCAAGCCCAGACTGAAGAATGGAGAAACTCTGCCACTCGATGAGACAAGTGACAAAGTTCCATTGCAAAGTGTCACACGTACAGGGATGGGAAGGATTCTTACTGAGCTCAGACAGGCCTTTATGGAGATGCACTTCTTGTCTGTCTCACAGCTCAGTGGAGAGAAGTCACAGGGTCCTCTTGGCCTGTCAGCCTCGTACTGGGGGGTCTCAGAGTTGAAGAAAGGTCCACCCTATTCTCTGTTGTGCTTTATGCATCTGGAACCATCCTGGGAATCTCTTGGGAGGAAATTCTGACCAGCTTATCCCCCAAGGACAAGTCTGGAGAAGGGAGTTTATGTTTCCAGTCTGATACGGTTCGTCGGTAACTTCTCAGGTAGGCTGTACCGTGACACCCCAGGGCGACAGACTTGGACTCCATTCGGAGAACAAACTATCTGACCGCTCACTCCCACAGCCCTAGCCCTGTGCCTGGTACTCAGTGAGCACGCAACAGATATTTGCTTTATCAGTGATGGCTGACCGGGTGAGTGACGGGAAATCGTACAGCCAGCAATCCCCTCACTGGAGGGCCGTCTCGTGGATCAGACAAAGACACTGAAGAAGGACGCTAGCAAGGGCCATCATGCTTCAGAGGGACCTTCTAACCCCGAGATTCTGCTATCCTAAAAGCTCTCTATTTCATTGGCTGTCTCACTGTAGAAGCAACAGCTAACGTGACCCAGAGGGGACAACGGTCTAAAAAATCCAACTCTGAAATTGGCTTTGGCCGGTTACGGGTGTCGAGGGTCAAAATGTGCATATTCAGCAATGCCACTGCCAAGTGTCCACCCTAGAGAGACTCACACACGTGCAGAAGCAGCTGAATGTGAGGACACTCGCCGCAGCGCTGTCCTTAGTAGAAGAAAGTCAGCAACATCACACCTTTTCTCAGCAGAACCGATAAATAAATACACCAGGCTCTATCTCGTAAACTGGAATACCACACAACAGAGAGGGAGACACAGAATCTGAAGCAGGATCCAGGCTCTCAGCTGTCTGCACAGAGCCCACATGGCGGCCCTTGAACTCACGAGCTGTGAGATCGTGACCTGAGCCGAGATCAAGAGTCGGACACTTAACCGACTGAGCCACCCAGGGGCCCCTACGACAACATACTTCCTATTTCTTGCAAAGAAACAACAAGCACTAAAGAAAACAGGGCCAGCACTCACGACCTGGAGATAGGTACTTACACAGCTGTTGGGTTTAACTCCTACACTCGTTGTATTCATTCATTCAGCAAATATTTAGTGACCACCTACTGTATGCCAAGGGCTGTTCTGGGCTCTGGGGATGCAAACAGAAGGACACCCCTGCCCTCCGGGACCTCACATTCTCTTTGTCGGAAACATGCGTGATGCCTTGTTTTTATTTTTATTTTTTTCAATGCTCATTTATTTATTTATTTATTTAATTGGGTGGGGGGCGGGGGAAGGGCAGAGAGAGACGGAGAGAATCCCAAGCAGGCTCTGCGCTGTCAGCACGGAGCCGGACAAGGGGCTCAATCTCACGAACCATGAGATCATGACCTGAGTCGCCATCAAGAGTTGGACGCTTCACCGACTGAGCCACCCAGAAGCCCCTTCCTGTTTTTACTTTTAATACACGAATACAGTCCTTGACCATTGAACGAAAAGCAATCGGCCTTTTCTCCAATTCCCCCCAGTCTGCTCACTTTTCTCCTCCCCAGAACATCCCACTACTGACCATTTCAGCCCTTGCCCCCTCCGTGGTTAGCAACCTCCCCAGGTCTTCATACGGAACGTTCCACACGACGAGGCTCTGTCCCCGGGGCACAGTGTCCCCTGAGTAGCTCTCTCCCTCCAGTGGGGCCTGGTCCCTCCCACACCCCATGCTGGAGCCAGCCACGGCTGTCCTGTGCCAGAGTCCCCATCCCTACCCTGAGGAAAAGCCACCACCTGGCTGTACCGCCCTCTACCGCTGTCTCAACAGCATCATTGTCACACTCCTGGTCACTCCATCGCCACTCCTTGAAACCCTGGGCCTGCCTCGGTCTTCTCCCACCCCAATGCCTTGTCGTACCCTAGATTCCCACCCCACCCCCACACAAACCTTTCCTTTCTGAGCCTCTTTAACATCAATGACCTCCCCATCCACTGCAGCCACATCCTAAATTGTCGTGTTACCCCCTAGAGCTGTGCTCCTTGGAAATCTTTCACCTCCCGCCTCCCTCTCTCTAATCTCTGCCTTCTCTTCCAGTTATGCACTCTCTCCCCAAACACTCTATGACCTCAGAGAGCCCCCAGGCCTCCATCTTTTCCCCCCCTCCCCGCTCTCCCAGTCTGGGCCCCAGAAGTGATGCTCTGAGTCCCCCCCTCTCACTGGTCCCCTTCACACTGCCCCCCTGCATCCCAGCCTCCACAGCCCACAAGACATAGACCAAAGCCACCCCCTTTCCTCCTGGCATCCCGGGACTGAGCCCACCCCCACCTCGAAAGTCCGGCATCTGCCACGGGCAGTCTGGGGCCCTGTCAATCCTGCTCCCTGGCTTTAGTGGGGACCCCTTGCCCTCCCTTCAGCGATTAGTCAAATCTTCATCTCCAAATCCCCCTGCTCCATCCGGATCCCCAATTTCCAGCAGACCACTGCCCCCCGCTTCTCTGAAAACCCTGAGCAATCACACATGATTCTCTGCAACTCCGCTGCCTCCTCCCCAGGAGACGGGGCGCCCTTCTACCCGCCCCCCCACCCCCCGCACCTCAGCTGAGGGCACCACCAGCCTCTTACTTCCCCTATGCAGAATCCTGGGTGCCTTGCGACCTCCACCCCTCACCTTCCACACCCACACACCAAACGCTGTCAATTTATTTCCTCAATAATTCTTTCCTCTTTCCCTCCCTCAAGCCCTGTTACTAGAGGTCTAGTTCACGGCCATCTCCAACTCAGGTCTTTCCAGCTCCAGCCTTGACCCTCCAACCATCCTCCACATGGCTGCCAGAGGGATGCTCCTAAAATGACCATGTGCCATCAACACGCCCTTGCTTAAAACCCACAAAAGGCCCCATGTCACTCACAGGACATCACAGGACGAGGCCCAAGTCCCCAGCACAGCCCCCGGGGCCCGCCACAACCTGTCAGCATCTCGGCAGCTTATACTCTCTGTCTTGCACCCGAAGCTCAAGCCTCACACCGACACTCAGTCCCCCGCATACTTCTGGCTTTTTCTCACTTCTGTTTCTGCTCAAGCTCTTCCCTTGTCCCCAAATGCCCTCTCCCTCCTCTTTGTTCTTCCAGACTCAGCTCAAGTGGCCCTTCTTCCAGGAAGCCTTCACTGGCTACATCGGGCCAGGTTAGGCATCTGTCCTGATATTCCCCAAACACCTAGTGCATCTGCCTCTATCACGGCCATCGCCAACTCGTTTCATGACTTTCTCTCTTAGTGAGTTTCTCCCCCACCTGATGTGTGGCAGGTGGCTTTAAAAAAGACACCTGCACAAAATGCTCGAAGGCAGGGAGAGACAGGCAGGATGAACTCTGGAGATTCCAATGCACAGACGTGCCCGCCCCTCGGCAGACGCACCCTCCACAAGCTGGCAGTCACATCTGCCCACATGGGCCTGTCCACGCTCTCACCAGCCAGGCACGACACAGCCCCCTCACCTGCAGTCATGCAGATCCATCACCTGGGCACCATCATCATGCAGAGACCCTCCCAGGGTCTTCTAAGTGCCACATGCCCCATTCCCAGGCACCCTGTGGCCAACACCCCACAACCTCCCCAGACACCGTGCTCTTATGCCCACCTCCCTGAAGCACTGTACCTTGGCCAGGGATCTTACTATGGGACTTTCCATAATGCCTCGAAGGAAGATCAGGTCCAGCTCCGCAGCCCCCGTGGCATTGGGGAGGGATCCCAGGTTGTCCAGGACTTGCTGCATGGCTGGGAAGAAGAGACGGGCAGTGAGACACAGGTACCAGCTGGGCACAGGAGGCCAAAACACAGCACAGCAATCCCACCCTCCTGCCCTGTGCGCCACAGAAGACAGCCCCTCTCCAGCAGCAATTCCCTCAATGCCCAGCACCGACACTCCAGGCCCCTGAATGCCTGGGGAAGGGAGGTGGGGGGACGGGGCAGTTTGCTTGGCCTGTTCTCTAGGCCCTAGGTAATGCCAGCCGGGGCAGGTGGGGGGCTCCTGGAAGCAGAAAATGGACTCGAGGTGCGTGGGGGGAGAAACGGAAGCAGTTGTCAGGTTCCAGGTTCTGTCCTAAACCAGAGAATCACAGACTCCTCACTCAAGCTCTGGATGGGCTGGTCCTGGGACTCAGCCACCTGCACCTAGAGGGTTCAAGGATAAGACAGACAGTACTTGGGGGTGTCCCTGAGTGCAGGCCCAGAGTCAAGCAGGCAGCCATGCAGGCGGCCAGAGCCTCTACAGTACCCAGTACAAACAGTACCACTAATTCAGTGTGATTTTTCAAAAGTCACGGTCCCTCACCGGCCTCGGTCTTTCCCTCCTGTAAAACGGGTGGGTGCAACTGTGTCTACAGGCCCTTCAGTTCTGGCAGAGAGTGATCTATTACCATTGAGAAGTTAACATAGAACACAGAGAGCCAAAGCCATAGAACACAGAGAGGCCCAGAACATTGGCAGGAGCTGGGGAAACGGGCACCCAAGGGCAGAGGTTAGACCAAATCAGCCCAGGGATCAGCAAACCCGCAGCCTGGCATGGGACATAACAAGGACGTGAGAACACCTGACACTGGGCCACCACAGTGGCTGCTGAGATCTGAGGTAGGGGCTGTCTTCACGCACCCACAGAGGTGGGAGCTCCTGGCTGTGGCAGGTTCTAGGAGGAGGACGGGAGAAGCAGAATGTGCCCAGCTGGGGGCAGAGATGGGCAGGGGGTATCATTACTCTGCCACCCAGCCACCCACGCCTGCATCTACATAACAGCACTCAAGCTATGGAGGAGGGGTGGATACAGTCCCTGCCTCCTCTCACCACTCTTATCAGCGCCCCCTCCTCCAGGCAGGAATGGGGACGAGGAGGAGGGGGCTCTGAACTGGAGAAGCAGTCATGGCTCAAGGACCCCCTCTTTCCCTCCCCCCGCCCCCCTTCTCCAGAAACAGCATCCAAGCCAGCCCTCTAGACCCCTCCTACTCAGGCCCAGGCTTGGCATTGATCAGAGACCTTCAAGGCCTTTAGTGGCCTCGGAAAGAAGCCAGGGTAGGGACTCTTCCCGCTCTGCGAGGGCATCCTGGGATCCACCCTCCCGGGCCATCCTCACGTACAGGCTCACAAGCCTGTCAGCCTTGGAGGAGGACAGAGGCAGGGGAGTTAATGCCCTCTGTCCAGGCCAGCTCTCCTGGCAGGCTGTGCCCCCAGACCCTTAGGCTCCTGAGAGCCCGCTCCCAGGACACGCTCTCCAGATGCCCAAACCCCCAGGGAGGAGAGTAGATTAAGGGTCCAGCTTTCCCCCCAGCCTCCCGCCCTGCCTTTCCCTACCTTCCCTCTGGAGATCGGCTTCCTCAGAAGAGCCCAGGGATATACCCTCCAAGGAGGCCCCGCTGCCCGGACTGCCCGCCATGGCTACCCCCCACCCCCGGCTCCGGGGCTCCTGGAGTAGCCTCCACGCAGCCGTCGCTGCCTTCCCTGCCCAAGGAGGGCAGCGCTGGAGGAGGCGGGACTCGGGGAGCGCCCTCTGCAGGATCAGCCAATAGCTAGGCTCAGACTCCCTGCCCGCCCTGCTGATTGGCCAAAGCCCGACTGGAGCAGCCGGGTGGGGAGGGGGCGGTGATAGAGTGCGAGTGGGGCCGAGGGAAAGGGAGTCCTGGTCTTCCTGGTGCTCGATCACCCCCCCCACCCGTGTTCGCACCAGCGGGGGTGGGGAGGAGGCGGCAGAGAGGAGGTTTGTGGAGCAGGGGGTTCAGCCTGCTGCCCCTTCACAACTGAGGCGGTGCTCAGAGACCCCTCCTCTCACAGTCCAGCTGCAGGAAACCTAAGGCGGGGCGGGGATTTGGCCCCAGCTTGTTCCCGCCCCCCTTTTCTGGAAGTCTCTTCTCCAGTACACCCAGGCCACTTCCTCCTCTGGCCCTCAGACCTCTACTGTATGTTCCTTCTCCAGACCCAGTTTCCTTTACGATGACCCCCTCAGGATCAAAGGAAGCCCCCAAGAATGACTCTCAGTACCAGGGGCACTCTCACTGCCAGGGGCAGTGGCAGTGGCATGGGGCAGATACCGCAAACCCCAAATGCCTCCCCCTACCTGCTAGCCTTGGGGGAGGGGAGGGGGGCGCAGAAGAGGTGTGGGGGGAAACAGGGAGGAAAAGGAGGGGAAGGGAGCGCTATTACTGCGGGCAGGGGAGGGTGCCTCAAGCCCTTCTGACCCCACACCTCAGCCGCAGCCTCTCCCCTCCCCCATCACGCATTAGCTTCTCCCCTTAGATTAGGGATGATGCCTGGTGGGCAAGTCAGGCATCTGGGAAGGGAAAAGGTAAAGGTGCATTCTCGCAGCAGGGACACAGGTGGGCAGGAGCAAAGGACTTGCCAGTCACCCCAGCCCAGTGCCTCCATTCCTCTGATACCCTGTACCTATGAGGCCACCTCCAGACACTGCTGCTGCCACCAGCCAGCCAGCCAGCCAGCCATTCCCTGAGGAGTGGCACCAGGTCCTAACGCACCCCTGGTTGCCATGGCAGCAGGAGGGATTACACACCAGGACATTAACCCAGGGATGCAAGAGAGATTTAAAGAGACAGCTCCACCTCAAAACAGCCCACATCCCAGCCTCGATTCAAAGACAAGGGGGAGTCAAGTAAAGAGGGAAGAGAGGGTAGGGCTGCAGGTCTGGAGACTCCAGGGGTAAGTTCTCTAAATACCCAGCCTATGCCATAACCCACATATCTCCCAACCCATCCCCAAGGGGGCCCTCCACTCTACTAGAAGTAGAGTTGGGTCTCTCTGCGAGAATACGCTCACAGCATCTCCCCTCCACAATGACAATGGCATGTTGACCCGTGGGGAAGGGTAGGAGGACATTGTTAGCTTCACTGTGCAGATCCCCAGGCTGGGATCTCTCAGGGAAGGGAGTGAGGAGAGGGAGGGTGACCCGGAACTCAGAGGCAGGGGCACTGCTATCTGTCTATCAGGCCTGTAGAAAGTGTAACGGCCACAAATGAGCAGAGGCAGATCCATCATTAGATTTTTGAGGCCAGGGGCCAATCCAGCCTGGGGCAGGCAGAGAGGGCTGCCTGCAGGAAGGACCGAGAGGCTCATGGTCTCAGGGTCTCACATCACCTCTTTACAGAAAAGGAAACTCAGGCTCCAAGAGGTTAAGCAGCCTGCTCCTGTCCTCCTTCCTTTGGATGTGGGAAGGCAGAAGTAGCCTATGGCAGAACACCAGGGATCAGGGTCCCCAGGAGTCCTCAGAGGAAGCAGACTGTACCCATGCCCCTAGACTCCCCTCCCTGCCTGGCCCCCCACTGCACCTCCACCATGCCCCTATCAACTGGCCTGCAACAAAGAAGTCAAATTCCCCTCCCTCTACACCCCTTCCAGGCACTATTAATGGGTTTACTGGGCAGCCCCAGATTGAGAGGCCTTTAATCACGGGCTCAGGGATGGGCTTAATTAACTCCCAAGCAGCTTACAGTGGGGCCCAGGCAGACTGGAGCAGAGTGGGAGCAGGCTGGACAGGAGGTAGGGACACTGAGCCCTCCAAGGCTGTCAAAGCTGGGGGACATTATACAGTGCCTCTACTACATGGAGAAAAGGCCTTTCTTGTGGGGACAAGGGTGTCACAGTTTAGGGTCTGGCCTACTCACAGCATCCTTCACTTTCCTGGCTCACTTTCTCAGAGGAGAGGGACAGGGGAGTCATTCTAACCAAACTGGGAGGCCTGGAATGTCTTGCAGAGGCAAGGGAAGGGGCTGCATGGACAGGAGGTCAGATAGATCAGAGCAAAACAGAGCAGATTACAGTGTGAGGGCCCCTAGCCTCAAGCATAGGGAACTTCACCTGGTGGGCCCCTGAATGCACAAGGGGGTCCATGAACCCCTGGGGCAGAATGCAGATTTTGTACATAGAAGCATTGGTCTATGATGAGGGCCCACAGCTGTCATCAGATTCTCACAAAGGGATTCAGGACCAAGAAAAGTTAAGAACACTTCTCTCGTCCAATCGCCTCATGTTACAGATGGGAAAACCTAGGTCCTAAACAGGACTTAAGGTCACAGCCTAATTGAGGTAATAACCCAGCAGCACAGCATAACAACTGTGAATAGTCCTATGATGGAAATATCATCACAGCCTTTGAATTTCACATCAACCTCTTGATGGAAGAGGAGACGCAGGCCCCAAGAGGTTAAGTAATTTGCTCCTGAGGCTTCCGAGCTCATCTGGGCGGCTCACTCCCTTGCCCTAAAACCTCCTACAGAACCAGGTCCAGGCTTCCTGAACTGGCACTCCCCACACACAGGTCCTTATGTCCCAGCACACATAGACGCACATGTCGCTGGCACATGCTGGTTTACTCCACCTGTCTGGTGGGCACTGCACTGTGGACTTCTCAGCCCCAGGCTGTTCTGCTATAGTCCCTCTACTCCCAAGCCATCCTCCAAGGGCCAGCTCCTAAGGGCCACCTCCCCAACCAGCCTGGCCCCGTGCCATTGCCCTCCAGCAATACTGTGGATCGTCTCCAGAGCGCACAAGTCCCTGCCCTCCACGGAGGTGAGCTGTGCCACGTCTCTAGCCCCACCCTGGGGCAGACGCAGCAGGGCCATAGAAGCAGCTGGAAGGAAAAGCTGAGTGGCAGGATGGAGCAGCAGTGAGGGCCAGTTTATCTTTAGAGGTAGCCAGGTAGCCGTGGACATGACATGCCCGACTGCTGCTCTCCAACCCCAAGCCCCTGCCTGGCACTCTCTGAACCACTGATACAAACTGACATCCTCAGCCCCTTCTTACCAGACTCAGAGTTGGTGGCAGCAACTGGCATGGTGAGGTCTGCAAGGGCTCTGCAGTGTCTCTCCTGGAGGAGGGGAGGAAAACGAATGAGAAGGAACAATGGCACAGCAATGGGGAAGGAATGGCGGCGGTGGTGGTGGTGGTGGGGGGTTCCCCTCAGGATCAAGGCATTACCCAGAGACTATATGATCCCACAGGAAGGCAGGAAGAGCACATATTACATGCCCATTCCTCCAAGGAGGAGGAAATGAAGGATCAGAGAGGTTCATTGCTTTGCCTAAGGTCACAGAGCTAATATAGAGAGCTACAATGAAAACCCGGGATTTTAACTGTTTCTGTCTGCCATCTGTCCTTTATTCATTTATTTTTTTTGAGGGGGGAGGGTAAGAGTCCAGAATTTGAGGAAAAAGCAGGAAAGATGGGCATTCCCAGGCTGTAAGCTGTGTGAAGTCAAGAACTACACCTGTTTTATTTTGCTTCTGGAACCTAGACGTAGCCAGTGGAGATGCTCTTACAATCTTTCGTCTGTCTGGCCAACAGAAATGAAGTCATACCTTCCCAAGCCCTCTCTAACTTCCTCTTTCTCCCTTTGCCTCTTTTTAGCCCAGAGCTGGGGCAAGGAGAGCAGTGGGCTCCCCAGTCTCCAGTGGGGGGCGGGGTGTGTGCAAGGGAGCCACCCACTACCTTTTCCTCCCTTTGCCTTCCTGGGCACTTGCTGGTGGTGAAAACCCTAATTCCCAGTTGCCGTGACAACTAGAGGCAGTGACTCCCAGCAGGGGTGGGGGAGAGGAGGGAAGCAGCTGGCAGTGCCCACTTTAGGACTGAATGCCTGCTGGGCCCTGGGCGTAGGGAGCCACACCTTCACCTCCCCCTAAAAAAAGGACTCTCCCTAGAGGGACCAATACCAGATTTTAATACAACCCTCCCTGGTCCCATGCCTGCCACCCCCAGGCCAGAGCTGGTCACCTGAACTCAGGTAGCAGTAATTACAAAGGCTGGGGGAAGACTTCGCTTCCTCCTGGATCTGCCCCTTAAAGACATGGAAGAAAGGAGTTTTAGGGGAGAAGAAGGGAACCACCCCCCCCCCGTGAGGTTAGCACCCAGGCTGGGAGAAATGCCCAGCATCTACTGTGCCAGCCAGTGCCCCCACGCCAACCCCTGCTGTCCGGATTCCTTCCCTCCTCCCCCATCCAAAGTCCTGACCACCTGGAACCTGGGGCATTCTCCTGGCTGGTGCCGTTCTCCCCGACAGTTATTGGCAGAGGGGACTCCAGACATCTTCCTTCCTTAGAGAGCGGAAGGTGAGAAGAGGCAGGGAGGATCCTGTCCCCTGGAGTCTTGCCCAGCCTGCCTGGGTTTTTCTCTGGGTAATCCGTTCCCACAGCATCGGCTAGCTCTTCCCCACCCCCACCCAGGCCTCTGAGAGGGCGGGGCCTGGCTTGTGCCCACATGAGAACAGCAGTGCCAGGCAAGCCAGGCTGGCTCTGGGCCAAGGTCCGGGGCCCAGGCTTCTGGGAACGCGCTCCTCGGCTTCCAAAAGCCTGCGCCTCGGTGTCCTTTCACCCCTACCTCCAGACCATCCACACCACCCAGGGTCAGTAGGTGATGCGGACCCCTCCATCAATACACATACAAAGAGATGTTGAGGAGAAAGGTCTGACAAAGGAGCTTTGAAGACCGATAGATCGTGGGGAGGGGTAGACAGCCTAAAGGATGGGGGTCTAGGGACGTGCGGACCTGCACGCACCGACAGTCAGAGAGCCCCAGCCCCACCGGCTCGGCCCTAACCCGCTGGGCGCTAGGACCTGGGGGAAGGGGGGCGTGTTGCGAGCCATCAAAGAAGGCTCTTTGCAAGCGCGCCCGCGGGAGTCTAGGGGATGAGGTCACTGACTGGATGCCCCCCGCCTCACTCCCCCCGCCCCTTAGTTGACCTAACTTTCTGACCCCCGCTCCTCGCTCCTGGCACCGATCCCCTCCCAGGTCTCCAGGCCGTAGCCCTGGCCTTCGACCCCGACCCGCCCCCGCTACAGCCTGGGAGGCGAAAGAAGCAGCGCGCCCCCCTTCCCAGGACCCCTTCCCAGGGTAGGTTGAAGTGTTGACCTCCCAAGGGGGTCTGAGGGGCCACGGGGACCCACGCAACCTCTGTCTCGCGCCCCCACCCCCCGGAAGCGCTAACAGCGCGGTTCTTACGTAATGCCCGGCTCCAAAGTCCCCCGAATCCGCACGGCCCCCGAAGAGGCCTCGCGGATACCGGAGCCTCGCACAGCTCACCAGCTCTGAGCCCGATGTCACTTTACAGCCCTAACCGCGGGGGCAGCATCACGGGACACCGGGCTTTGATTTCTCCCTAGGAGCCCCCGAGAGAGGAAGGGAGGAGGGAGGTGGAGAGGGAGGGGACGGACCCGAGGGAAGGGACCCGGGGAAAACCGGACCCAGAGAATAGGGCCCCAAGTGCTGTACCTGCACGAAGAGGAAGCAAGGACCTTGGGGTGAGCGCTGGCCCAGGGGTGGGGGGGGAGGCGCCTACCTGCGCCCCGGGGAGTCCGTAGCTCGGTGCGGCTCCAGCGCAACCCGGCTCTTCGCGTTTATTGCTTGTCAATCGTTACCCTGGCTCTTAAAGCGGCGAGGCCTCCTCTGCGCGAGGGGGCGGAGACGGAGAGGGGAGAGGAAGGGAGGGGGATACGGACGTCGCGGGAAAGGCCGGAGAAAGTAGCCTTCCCGAGCGGCTGGAGGGTAGGCGGGGAGGTGGTGGTTTGGGAGACACCAAGCAGCCCAAGACCCCCTGCTCTCTTTCCACTCGGGGAAGCACAGGCTGGGACCTGTACCCACCCGTGTCCCTCGGCGCCCAGCGATCCCTTAAAAGGGCGATGGTGAAAGATTGCTCCCTTCTCTCCGCTTAGACCCGCGTTCCAGTTTCAGGCGGGCCTCGCCTCTCCCCGCTATCCCTCTCCCCGCTTCGGAAAAGGGAACAGGAGTTCCCTTTAGGAAGATTCCCCAAGGGGCAAGAGACCCATCCCCAGAGGGTCTCGGGCTCAGGGGCAGCTTCCAAGGACTCGAATGGTGGATAGTTGGATCCCAGCCACTCTGGAAGAATTTGCAAAAATGGGGGAAATGCCTTCCAGGAGTAGTTTGAGATCTTATTTTAAGTCTGGATCGGAGAGCTAGTCCATACCCTTCCTACGGAATAGGGAAAGAAGTAACTTGCTATCCAGTCTTCAGAGTTCCATCTCAAGAAGTAAATAAAGTGTTAAACCCAGTTAGTTGCCTGCCTTAGCCCAGCCTCTGGCTCCACCCCAGACCTGCTTGTAAAAGATAGTGTATGGCCTTGAATACTTGGAAGTTCAGCCTGGAGACCATCCTTGGTTCAAAGGGCTGAGCATTTGGGGCCAGCCACAGTACCTTTCTGACTTCAGTGTTCTCCCACCCCCTCCAATTGCCTTCCGGAATATGCAGAGATTATCCCTCTTTCTTGCTAGCTGGGATCCTAATGTCAGAAATGGAACGAAGCTCCTGGCTGTCTCAGTGGTGGTGCTTGCGGCTCTTGATCTCTGAGTTGTAAGTTTAAGTCCCACTTTGAGTGTCAAAATTACTTTTTAAAAAATCTTAAAGAAGAAAGAAAGGGGCGCCTGGGTGCTCAGTCCGTTAAGTCTCTGCTTCTTGATTTCAGCTCAAGTCATGATCTCATGTGAGATCAAGCCCCAAGTCAGCTCTGCGCTGACAGTTAGCTTGGGATTCTTCTTTTTTTTTTTCTCTCTCCCCTTCTCTCTCTGCTGGTCCCTGACTTGCGCGTGCACGCTCTCACTCTCAAGATAAACATTTTAAATGAGAGAGAGAGAGAGAGAGAGAAATGGACTACATCCTGGAATCTTGCCTGGAAATCTCAGAAATGGGCTTGACTTGTGATTCCATCCAGGAAGCAGGAGACTGGCCCCAGGGCCCCAAGAGACTCAGTTCACCCCTGATGAGCTCTGGAGGGCTCTTGGTTATATAGGTATAGGGAAAAGGCATAACACCAGGCCAAACTCTGCTGAAAGCCATGAGCATCCATGCTCTCCGCCCTTACTGAGGGAGGAGAAGAAAGGTAGTTAGCGACCCCAGATGGTGAATCCTGGAATTGCAGGCTTCAGTTGCCAACCAGAAGCTTGCTGGGGCACGGTTGTCAACCCCCTCCTCAGCCCTCAAACCAGAAGATCCTCCTAATTCAACTCAGAAAAAAAGTCCCCTTCCCGTTATGAAGGCTACCCTCCACTGTCACCTGTCCACGTCTAAGCAGAGAATCACTCAGCTCATTGCATTTGGTTGGGAAGTGGAAGGATCTTGAATCCCTCTGAAATATTAATTACTTCTTTTCAATCAGGCAACTATAATGCCATAGCAACCCATAACAAACCTTCAATTCCATTCAGGATCCCCAAGACAAGGTGGAATCCCAGACTCTGGCCCACGAGGGAGGTGGAGCCCAATTTGTTATTTTTACCAGCTGCTTTCCCCCACATACACACCCCAGTAGTCAGTCAACAAGTATCTTTCTAAAAGGGCCTTACAGAATGCCAGCCCCTCACATCTTTTTAGGACCTTACAATTGATAAGCTGATTCTCACAACAGCCTGGTGAGGTTCTGGTGTGGGGAGAAGAATTTCTTGATGCAGAGTAGGATGCTCCTATTCTGTTTCAGACAAGGGGCCAGCTTCCATCATACCGAGTCAGATGCCAGCTTGGATGCCAGGTTCAGTGACTCCTGATCTCCTGGAGCTCACAGACTGGGGTGGAGATCGGGGAGGCGGGTGGTGCCTGGTGGTATAGTTGAATGTCATAACAGAGGTGCAGTAAGCGGTCCCCAAGGAATGAGAGGTACTACTGGTGGGAGATAGAGTAGCTGAGAAGGGAAGCCGGTTGGAGAGGTTCACAACGCATCCCATGCCAGTCAGTGGCTGCCCACCGTGCTGGGAAAAGGGGGAAAGGGCGAGGGGGATAGAGTCTTCTCTGTGGTCTGTAATTAGTTCAGTCTTCCAGCCTCCGCAGGTCACAAGGGTGCAGGCAGTGTCTCTGCTTCCCCTAAAATCAAGGCTTTCCTCTGGTGGATGTTCATCCCAGGGCTTTGGGAATCAGGACACAGAGAGTGGCTGTTGTGAGTTTCAGGCAGCTCTCGCGCGGTGTAGAGTGATGTTACACTCCCGATAATGGCCAGCAGGGGCCGCCAACAGCTATCCCAAGTCTGTCTAGACCCACCCGCTTCAACTTCTCACCCCCCCACCGCTGCAACTTGCCAGTCTTGTTCTGGAAATCTTTCCTATTGGCTATATCTTTCAATAAAATAAATAAATAGATAAATAGATAAACAAACAAACAAACAAGTTTGAAACTCTCACTGCATATATATACGTGGGTGATGTGTGTGTCCCAGGCCAGTTACCTCTCTGGGTCTCAGTTTTTTTCATGTGTACAATGGGCATAACAGCCTCCGCCTTGGGAGAGGACAGATGTAAAGTGGCTGCCACAATGCAAGGCACACAGGAAGTGCTCCGAAAATGTTCCCCTTTGGGTCTGGGTCGAAGAGGCTCTAGCAAGGTGCCCTCTGGGCAGTGGATGTTTAATCTCTGCCTCTGGATATCTGGTGTGCCCATAACTGACCTCAGGTCCTCCAGGGCATGGGACGTCCCAGGGCTTCTGGATCCCCAGGTATTTGGTATGGATTGTGTGTCCTCTTCCCGCTGCCCACACAACCATTGGTGGCATCTTGCCCAGCCCTGTCTGTGCCACCCACTTCTCTTTTCCTCTTCTTCCTCCATTTCCCCCACGAGGGTGCCGAGGGCTTTGCTATGGATGCCACATCAGAGGGCCAGGAATAAGTAGCCCATCACCAGAGTGGGGACGAGCTTGCAAAAGGCAATGCAGACCTTAAGAGTGGGAGGGAGTCTTGCTAGCCACCCCAGTAGCCCCAAAACCCAATATCCATTGCTGGAGACCCTCGTAAACCGATTATGCCTTGGACTGCTCCTGTAGACCCGGACAGGCAGGGATGAGGGGCCAAAGGGGGAGAGAGTGGAGGGAGGCTATAGACAGTGGGAATATACGTATGCCCTGTGGGCTGTGTGAGGCACTTGAGTTGTTGTTTAGAGACAGAAAGAAAGGAGAGAGGGGTGTCCCTGCTTGAATCGGTGACCTGGAAGAGGGCTGCGTGTGCGGGCGTGCATGCACGCACCCACACCCTGGGCCGAGGGAGCACTCGCAGAGTGGGGTTGGGGCAGAGACAGAAGGGACGGGGGGCCATGGAGATCATTAGGGCGGCTTGCTGGGAGACTTCAGGCAAGACCAGTTTGGCCTGGGCTGGGTAATATCCATCTCACAGGCCCTGTATAGACTGGAGCGGGTGACCCACATAAAAGCGCTTTGTGAACCACGGCAATGTTGTTCAGGGCATGCCCTGGCCATGGCCCCTTCCCCGGAATGCAGGGAGGCCCCAGGCCCCGATCCGTTTTCTGCCCCTCCCCTGACACACACAGCAAAGGCTCTTCGCCCCCAGCCCTGCTTGGCTCCAACTGCTCAGCTCCAAGCCTCCCCACCACCACCTTCTGCTGCCCTCCGCGTCGGGGTTTAGCCACACTGGGCCCACGATGTGCACTCTCCTGTCTGAGGTCACCACCTTCAGGGTCACAGCTCACACGCAAAGCCTGCTTTGCCCCGAGCTGTCTCTAGTGCCTGCCGTGAGAATTGAACTCTGACAGCACCGAAGTGCCCCAGCCTCCTACTTCCTGGGCCAGATGGCCAGATGGGCCCTATTCCACGCTTCCTGGGGGAGGAGGAGAGATAGTATGGAATTAGGAGAAGTGGGGTAGCTCTTTCCTCTCCACTGTGTCTGGGGCATTTGCCTAGTCACTTCACCCCCACTGCTGAGATTTGCCTCCTTTTAATTTTCAGAAAGCTTACTCATAATTCAAAGCTTTATCCTGCACTCGTGGGCTGCCGCTCCGTGCTCCAACCACGATCCGCACCACAGCGGCCGTTTGTGAACCCTCAGCCCGCAACAGTTCCAGTCCCTTTGCCCGTATACATGCCTTTGGTCCTCATAACAACTCGTCGAGAGGCGGACTACTATGACCCCATTTTACAGACGAAGGCACTGGGGGCCACAGAGACTAAGACATTTGCCCAGAGGCATTCCACTGCTAGGTGATGGAGCGGCGATTTGGCCCCAGGTCGTGCGGCCTCGGCCTTACTTCATAGGTACTATTTCTGGCTTTCATTTCTTCATAGATGAAGAAATGAAAGGTTAGACGAGTTCAGTGACTTGTCTGCCCAGGATCGCACAGCAAGCAAGTGGCAGAGCTAAGCTTTAGCAGGTTTTGTTAGTAAAGAAACTTGCTTAGTTTTCTATAAATTGTTCTCCAGTCTACAAAAATATGATAACTCACAGAAACTGCTGCACTTACATAACATTTAAATGCGACTGAATTTAAGACAGTGCATAAAATTATCAGCATTACAAGAAATTAACTTCTAGACACAATTTGTAGTCTTTCTAGCTAATCCTTCGCTGTTATCCATCACAGCTTAAAGTAATCTTGAATTTGTCTAGGCTTGATTAAAATACTTTTGCGAATGGGTCCTAAATCTTTTATTAACTTGGCATCCGACCCTGGGCTTGAGAACAGCTGAGCAGTTCTCAAGAGTGGCTAGCAGTGAAGCCCTAAGGCAAGAACCTTCTGGCTTTTAGAGACCCCCTTCCTCCTCCAGTGCAGAAAACCTGGCTACTTGGCCTTGGCTTTTCTCATCTATAAAATGGGAGGTTTGGGAATTGGAATTCATTTCCTGAATTCCCTTCCCACTCCATCAAAATATGTATCCAAGCTGACAATTTCCCACTCTGCTCATAAAGGGGCTAATAACCTTCTTTCTTTTTTTTTTTTTAATTTTTAAAAAATGTTTTAATTTATTTTTTAAGGAGAGAGACGGAGCATGAGCGGGGGAGGGGCAGAGACAGAGGGAGACACAGAATCCGAAGCAGGCTCCAGGCTCTGAGCCGTCAGCACAGAGCCCGATGCGGGGCTCGAACTCACGAACCGTGAGATCATGACCTGAGCGGAAGTCAGATGCTTAACCGACTGAGCCACCCAGGCGCCCCCCAAAACCCTCAGGCTTCCGGCCCCAAGTCCCCAACAGGGATTGGTAGATTGTTCTTGAACTATTAACTAGTCCATTCGAGAAGTACCTACTCCCACTACTGTGAGGTTCTTTGAAGATAATGACTATATCTTATTGACTACTGTAACTCCAGCACCTAAAGCCGTGCCTGCCATCAGGTGGGTGATCGATTACACGGTTCGGACCCTGGGGGCAGGACCGTATAGTGGTAGTTGGAAAGTCCTCTGGTTCATTGCAACGTACAGCCAAGGATGGGAATAGGTAAGGGATCATCATCAGACGATGGGCCTGGCGTGCGGACGGGTGAGGACTGCCAGGCTAGTTAGTGGATATCTGCCTCTCGATATCCGGATATCCTCTCTGCAGAGGAGCCAAGGACCCCGGGGTAGGGCAGGGAGGGGACGGGGGAGGCTTCGCAGAAAAGGAACGGCCAGAACGGAGTCCCACCTGGGACTGTGCCAGGCAGAAGAGTGGAAGACGCTCATTCCAGATAGAAGGGACAAGCAAGGGCTGGGGTATGAAAGTGCAGAGCTGTTCAGGAGGCCACTGGAGTCTTAACAGGCGGAGGGTCAGACAGGTACTTTGAGGGAAGAACCTGCCCATGAGCAGGTGATATGGCTAAAGAGAGTGGGTGGAAAAGCAAACTTCCAGGACAGGGGAATGATAAACCGATGGTCGGTACATCCTCATCCAGGACAGTTCTACTCAGCAATAAAAAAGAACAAATGGCCGATGTGCCTGGCAATACAAAAGAATGTCAAAAACATTATGCTGAGTGGAAGAAGCCAGACAAAAAGAACAGACTGTTTGATGCCATTTATACGAAGTCGGAAACAGGCAAAACTAATCTATAGAGATCAAATCACTAGTCATTTGGGGCCAGATGAACTGGAAAGGGGCAGGAGCGAACCAGCTCAGGCGATGGAAATGTTCTGTGTCTTGACTGTGGGGGTGGTTACACATTTGTCAAAACTCATCTGCCTGTACACTTCAAATAGGCGAATTTTATTGTGTTTAAATTATACTCCTATAAAATTGTGTTTGAAGGCTTTGTGTGTTTTTTTAAGTGGGCTGTGGTCACATTGTGAGCGACCTCAAACGTCATGCTAAGAAGTTTGGGTTTAATCCAGGAAATAATGGAAGGCTTGTTAGCCAAAGTTTTTTTTTTTTTTTCAGTTTGCTTTGGTTTGGCTCAGTAACAAGTAAAAATCCAATTTAAGACCAGATGAAGCAAAAGAGGGGGGTTCTCTGAAGGGTCCTGGGACAACTCACAAAATTCAAGGAAGACTCGGGGCCAGAAGCCTGAGAATCCTTCTCTCAGCTTCGTCTCCCAATAGCCCCATGACCTAGCCCTGGTGTTTCCCCCGTAGCTGAGGACATCATGATCAGAGAAGCAAAGCGACTTGTCTAGGGACACACAGCCAACGAGCGATTATGCCAGGCTTGGAACCCAGGTCATTCTGATACCAGTGCCTGTGTCTTGACCACCAGACCTGGAGGAACAGGGAAGAGTTTACTCAAAAAGGCCTCTAGGAGAAACAGAGCCAAGCAGATGGAGGGAGAATGGAAAGGGGGGAGGGGGCACAGAGCATGGCGAGAAACCCCACCCAGAGTCAGGAGTAGCTGACAGGCCAAGGGACCGAGAAGTGATCGAGGGGAACTCCGAACTGCAGATGGCCTGAATCCCGAGGGACAGAGACAGGGTGGCTTCCCAAGAAGCTGGGACCGCTTCTCCAGATCTGAGACAGTCCTGAGCTTGCGTCTCAGCCCCACTAGCCTTGGGTAGTCTCATAATTTCTCTGAGTCTGTTTCCTCAAACGCAAAAGCAGTTGATGATGCCTGAGCAACTGCAGTGATTATCAGTTATTAGTAAATAAATAGATAAGATACTCGGCAGGGCTATGAGGACTGTGATAATATTTTGTGATTGTGATAATAATATTCAGTGCTTTCTGCCTCCTTCCCCAGCCTGCTCACCCCATCAAGCATTTTCTCTTCTTCTGCCAGGAAGGAGGGTAGAGGAACACCATCCCTCAGCACGTGACAGTTCCTGGAATGAGTGAGTGAGTGGAGAAGAGTGAGGGACTGAGAGTGAAAGCCCTGGGGTTTGTAAGGGCAGTTTGGGTCCTCAAAGCCAAGGCTGTACGAGGGGCACATCATTTGAGCTCTTTCAGGCACGGGGTCATCAACAGTGGGCTTGTGCCTAGATGAAATAAAAGATAGCCTGTTTGTGGGCACCCAGGTGGCCAGCCAGTTAAGCATCCAACTCTTGATTTTGGCTCAGGTCATGATCTCACAGTTTGTGAGTTCGAGCCACTACTTGGGAGTCTCTCTCTGCTCTGCCCTCGCTTGAGCAAGGGCATGCTATCTCTCTCTCTCTCTCTCTCTCAAAATAAACTAACTTTAATATATATATGGTCCATTTGTTGGGATTTGATATCTACATCTGATATCTACATTTGATATCTACACTGATATCTACATCTCTCCTCCCAATCTGCACTATGGAATTTTATCATAGGAACCTCATTTCTTTTTCTTGAGAGTCTTGGCTCTGTGGGAACGCAGTCGCGTCTCACTTGGCTGCTGAACCATCGCAGAAACTTCGGTGACATTGACATTGAGTTTCTCATCCCTTCCCCCAAGGGAGAAGTGAGGATGGGGGCAGAGGGTGCATCCCTGAGTGGAGGGGCTCACATCATTGTGTGCCAGAAGCTGCCCAAGGCTTCAGCTACATCATCCTACTCAACTGCTCACAACAACTCCAAGGCTATAGGTGTGGTCAGCTCCATTTCACAGGTGAGGATGCGGAGGCTCAGGGGAGATAATGCCCCTTAATCAGGGTCACACAGCCAGGAAGTAGTAAAGTGAGGATTCCTACCCAGAAGCCCCTGCTCTTCCTACTGTGTCCCTTCTGGGGGGTGGGGGGGCAGGGAGACAGGGACTGGCATGAAAAAGCTTCAGTCCGCTTTTTACAACCCCGCCACAGAAAAGCAGCACCATTGGGCAGGTAGAGGGGCCCTGACAGGCCGCACGGCCAAAGCTCTGTGACCTGAGGCAGCTCAAGGCCTGAGTTCATCACTGAGGCAGCCAAGGCCCACCACACTTTAGAAAGTTCTGCAGGTCTCCCATCAGGGTCTCCAAGGTGGCTACACAGGCCGTGAAAATCTCCAGGATGAGCAGTAGGGCTTGCAATCCTAAAGGCAGAAACCTTAACTTCACCCATGCCCCTGCCAGCAGCCCTGAAGCCAGGAGTAGGGCTGCTGAGGCCCCGGCTGAGGGGGGGTGGGGGGGGAAGCGCACCTGGTCTCTCAGCACAGCCCCCTCCCAACCCCAAGAACAGTCCCTGGGCAAAGCTCAGCCCCTTCTCAACCCCAGAGACTGTCCCTCCCTAGAATCTTTAGACTCGAAGCAAAACGTGACCCTCCTCCCCGGTGCCTCCAGCCTCCGCCGCCCACACCTCTGGGCCCCTGGCAGGAACTGTGCCCCGGGGTCGGGACAGCTGGCAGTCCATGTGCTTCCACCCCCGCTTTCTCCCTGTTCCCAACTCCCAGGTTAAGACACAGGGGCGGGAGGAGGCCGAGCTGGGGTGGGGGGACCTTAGCGGGAAGGGGGCATGGATATAAAGAGCCCCGGGGGATCCTGGACAGATGCCCTTCTGTTGTGCCGCTCTGTGCCTGCCCAGAACCATGGTAATGTCTGATGGCCAAGTCGGGACCCCTGTCAGCTGTGCTCTCCAGGAGCTTGGGGACGGAGGCTGGCACCAAGGGCCCTTCCCCAGGCACTAAGGGCATGAAGGAGTGAGGCCAGGGCAGCCCCTTCTGCCAATCTGATGGCCAGAACAGCTGCCAGGGTCTCCTGCCCCTGCTTTGGGCAGGGAGGATGAGGGACGTGCCTGGTCAAGAGAGGGCTGAGGGTCCCAGAGGCCCTGGAGGGTGTGTATTAAGTGAATGGGCATCACAGTCTGTGAGTCACCAGACGTGCGCGTGGGTCGCCAGCACAAAGTTCTCCGTGCACAGCTGGGGGCATACGTGGGGATCCCCGGGCGGGCTTTCCAGGATGTGGCCACATTAGGCATTCACGTAACATGTTTTATTGAGCACCTGCGAAGCGTCAGGCACTGTTCTAGGTGCTTGTGCTACATCCGTGAGCAAAACAGGCAAAAGGCCAGGCAAAAGGCCCAGGGGTGATGGTGCTTCCACTGGCCGGGGGCGGGGCGTGCCTCTTGGGAGAGATGAAGACAATTTTTAAAAGCACAGAATATAAAGGTTAAAGGTGAAATGGAGGGGGAAAGTAGAACCAGATGAAGGGATGGGCTGCAATTGTAAACAGGGGTAGGACCCATTTAGGAGGTTGATTTTGAGCTGATGCCCGAGGCGGGGAGGAAGTTGGCCCTGCGGACCCCTGGAGGAAGTCTTCCAGGGCAGAGAACGGCCTGTCTGGCATTTTTGAGGAACAGCAAGGAGGCGAGAGAGAGAGAGAGAGAGAGAGAGAGAGAGAGAGAGAGAGAGAGAGAGAGAGAGAGAGAGAGAGAGATTGGAGGGGGGGGAGCTGACCGCTGGCTCCACGCAATCCTCCCGGTCCATCCGAGGGCGCGCGTCCCGGTTCATCCCCGCCAGCCGCGTTTCCCCGGTGCTTTGCGCGCGCAGGCGCATCACTGCGGGTCCAGCTGCGCCCCTCTCGGTCGGGACACCCAGGCACCGGGATGTCCCTGACGGCCTCGCGCGCCTGTGTGCGTCCCACAGGCAGACGCGCCACTGAGCGTGAGCGCCGGCGCGGGGCTCGCGCACCCGGCCACGCCCCCCCCCCCCCGGCGTGGGCGTCACGTGAGACGCCCCTCCCCCGCGGCTCTGTCTGGCCCCCCCCCCCCCCCTCCAGACGCCGTCTCTGCGCTGCGCGTGCGCACTGGTCCTGGTGTGCCTGGTGCCGCTGCTGCTGCTGCGGCCCCGGGGCGCCCTGGGCTAGGAAATGCGGCTGCCGCAGCCCCCCGGGCCCAGGGCGGCAGATTGGCTCTCCAACTTCGCCCACTTCAACAAGTACCTGGAGAAGCTCTTCAACAGCAGGTGGGCGGGGGGGGAGAGAGCGGGAGGGAGGACGGAGGGGGTGGGGGTGGGGGAGGAAACGGACGCCACCCGCACCCCCACCCACCGCTCCTGGCCGCCCCGTGATCTGTGCAAAGACGTGTGTTCCCCAGCGTGAAGTCTAAGGACCCCAAGAAATCTAAAAACGTTAAAAACCCCAAGAATGCCGCGAACACCACAAAAAGTCCACCAGCAAACACCGTGAAACCGCTACCAGAGAATGCTAGGAAACCTCCCCAACAGAACACCGGGAAACCATAACCACTGACCTCCTCCCAGGGCCCCAGGTAGGAGAGCCTGGGCAGGCTGGCACCGATCGATCGATCGATCGATAGGGAGCTGCAGAACTGGGGGCAGGTTGGGCTGGAAGGAGAGGAAGCCCCTGGGGTGGGGGTGGGGATACCGGGGCCGCAGGGACTTCCTTCTCCAGGCCGGGCCTTGACCTCTAGATGCCTGGCTCAAGTCTCCTCTCCCGCCGACCCGCTTTATATTCCGCGAGGAGCCTTAACTCCTACCTGCCCACCTCCCCCACCCCCAGTGAGAACAATAAAGAGAAATCTTTCTACGGCTTTGGTGACTTCTGGGGGGTGACTTCTGGGGGCCATAGGCTGAAGGGGACCTGTCCTTCAAGGGGGAGAGGGGACCCTGGAGCGCCTACTGCGAGTGAAAAAGACTCCCCTGCGGTTCTTCCCCGCCTTCTCCCTGCAGCCCAGCCACCTGCCCTCACCTTACACACATGCACCATTAGGGGGGGGCTCTAACTAGAGGGCGAGCAGAGGTGAGAGGAGCCGGTCCCAGCAACCTCAAAGGAGGGGCTTCAGCCATGACCCCCCCTCCCACACACACACACACACAGAAGCTTTGATGCTAGCCCAGATGTCCGTGTTGGCACAGGAACAAGCCGCAGTGCCTTTGCCTGCCCCTCAGGGTAAAGAATGTGTCCTGCCTTTCCTTGCAGGTCTGCCTCAGCCCCTCTGGCGATGAGCAGAGCAGGGGAAGAGGCAGGAGCCCAGCCTGGGCCTGTCCCTGAGAAGCTGGGTGCCAGGGTGCCACTCTCCTCTGGGGGCTGGTGGCCATCAGAAGGCCTGGGCAGGGGCAGGGGCTGTCAGCAGCAGACGCATCTCTCCTGAGCCAATTCTCACACACAAGTGTGTCCTGAGCAGGATCCTAATTCCCGTCCCAGGGAAGTGTCTACCTCTCTCCCTGTTCAGAGCCTATCCCCTTAGCTGCCAGAGAAAATTCTGGGGCTTCGGCCTCCGTCATCCAAACTCAGACTTTGTTCTGCTGAAACCAGCCCCCTCCCATCCACCCACTTGGGTTTGAGAATCACCTTCAGCCATGCCTTTGCCTCATAGCTGCCACACACACACACACACACACACACACACACACACACACACTATCCCATCCCACCTACTCAAGGTGTCCAAGAAGGGCAAGGGCTGGAGAAGGCCACTGGGGCCCACCGAGACTCGAGACTTATCCTCAGTGCAGGCCTCCCTGGGGCAGAATCTGGGTCCTCAGCCTCATGGAACCAGAGTGTGGAAGCCGAAGACCGGACTCCTGGGGGTGGCTGGAACTCTCGGCTAACCCAGCCTCCTCCCAGAAGGCCGACTCCCCCTGCGGCCTCCCCTCCTGCAGCTGCGTGAGCAGCTCCTACACCAGGATTTCACTACTTCTCAGGACAAGTTCTCTTTAAGTTTCTGGTCCGTCCAAGACGCTTCCTTCTCATCACGGAAAGCCTGCCCTCCAGAGCCCCATCCAGGAGCCACGCGGAGTTCACCGTCACCCTCTTCCAGAAAGTGTAGCTTCGTGTGTTTCCTCTCTGCTCATCTTTCTAGCATGCTTCGTGGATGCAGCTGGTTGGCCAGGAGCTGCAAACCAGTCTGCCCCTCAAAGGCTCCCATTTACTAAGCATTTACCTGGTCGAGGACCATGCTAAGTGTTTTATATGTGTTCACATCATGCTCACGACAACCCTGTCATCCTTCCCACTCTACAGATGAGGAATCTGAGGCTCAGAGAGGTTATAGCCCTGCCCCAAAGCACACAGAAAGTGGCAGATCCTGGAATCAGACTCAAGTTCATCTGATTCTATAGCCAATGCCGTAGCCCTGTATTACTAGCTTGTTGTCTGCGCAGGACCTTGGATAAGCGGCTGCACCTCTCTGAGCCTCGGTTTCGTCCTCCGTAGAGTGAGGCTAACAGTATCTCCCTCACAGCGTTGTTGAATGCGCCTGGCACACGGTAAGCTCCTTTTCCCAACAGTCTGCACATGACCCCATCTCCAGATCCTTCCCTGTCACAGTCCCCCTCCACCGGCCATGCTTCTGCTGGGCCCCGCGCCCCCTGATGAGCCGTGTTCCTACTGAACATGCACAGTGACACGTCTCTGACCTGTCCAGGGAAGGGTGGCTCTTAATGCCGCTGATACAGCACCAGTCATGACTTAGCACCAGTCATTCCTCAGGGCTGGGCCGTTGCCCCTGCCCACCCCGCCCCCCCCCCCCCCCCCCCGCCCCGTGTCAAGGACACTTTAGTATAAATGAGTACTTCACCTATTGCCTGGGTGTAGGAAAGAATTGGTGGAGGAGAGGATACGTTTAGGGGCAGGGCTGTCATCAGACTGTTGACCAGGAAAGTCTAAAGTGCTGAAATGGGAAAATTCAAGCCTCACTGACTTGCTGAATGGCCTTGAAGGAGTCCCTGCCTCCCCTGGGCCTGCCCCTCTGTGAAGTGGGGAGGAGGAGCTGAAGGGCTCTGAAGACCCCACAGACCTTCTGGATCATTGGCAATACCTTCCTTTCCCTTCTTCGCCTCCCTCCCCTCCCCCTTTCTCTCCTGAGCATTTGGCCGGCCTGCTCCTCCCCCCCCCCCCCCCCCCCGGCCCTCCTAGGGGTCCACAGAGACACACAGAGAGGCTGTGACTTTGATTTGCTTTATTTAGTCTGCGGAGGAGCAGCGGGGAGCAAGCTTTGGCCATTGCCAAGGGCGCAGAGGGGAGAGCTGGGCCGGCACTGCCCTTGGAGCCAGAGGAAGCAGGCGGTGGCATTACACGTCCATCGGGCTGAGCTCCCTGTGAGGAGAGGGCAGGACATGGCAGTGGGGGTGGACAGTCCTTGCGCCCTCGAGAGACGTCAGGCCAACTCTGGGCCTGTGTTCTCCCCTCCCCCCACCCCCATTACAGCCCCCGGGGACCTGGGCACACACAGCAGGGAAGCAAACCTACCTGGGGGCAGCTGCGTGGGGAGAGCCCCACTCCAAGATGTCCAGCGTTTCTCCTCTGTCTCTTTTCCCATACCTGGTGAGGGGGCAGGTGGAGAGGCAGGGGGCGGGAAGACCTGTGCCCAGGGGCCAGCCTACCCGCCTCATGCCCACCCTTGGGCACCATCCCACCCAGGGCCCAGGGCTCCAGGCCTGGTCAGTAGACATGCTCTGCTTTCCCAAGAGCATGGCTGGGCTCGTGGGCCAGGGCCGCGGGGACAGGGATTTCTCTCCCTCTCTCGCACACACACCTGGGCCTGGTCAGCATGTTGATGTATCTGCGGAGCTCGGCCGCATACTGGGCCATCTGCTCCGGCGTGGCATTGTCTCCCGGGTACACCGGCTCCAGCGGCGCTCCCCGGGCACCCAGCGGTGGCTGCAGCAACAGAGCCACACAGGCGGACAGGAGCAGCAGGGAGAGGCAGCGGCGGGCGACAGGCATCTGAGGAACGAGGAGCAGGAGGATAGAGGCAGAGCTGAGTCCACCTGCCCGACCCCTTGACCCATCACTCATTTGTCCAAGCCTGGGGACAAAGGGGCAGAGTGAAGGGCTATTCGACCCCCACCACCCCACCTGCTAGACCCTGCCCTGGGGGAGCACGGACAGCCAGGTCACGACCTGCCCAGCAGCCGGAGCTCAGCCAGGCCCTCGGCACCGTCGAAAGTGTGGCAGAGAAGGTGGGGGACATGGGGCAGGGGAGCCAGGGCTCACGACATCCAGAACCTTGTGGCTCTGAGGAGGCAGACGCGGGGTGGGATGTAGGGGTGCTCCAGCTCACCGACCGAGTGGGAGCACACAGAATGAACTTGGGAACCCAAGGACAGAAATCCCCAGCCCGTGGGTCTGCCGCCCCCCTCCGCCGTCAGGGTTGACATCCAGGTACAGGTCCTGGAGAGGACGCTGTCACCCGTGTCACCCTCAGCTGATAGGCACGGTTGCACGGTCAGACCCCCCCCCCCCGAGGTCATGGTCACGCACATTTGTGTGCGTGGCCACCACCCACTCCCCGCACACGTTTTCTGTCTTCTGGTCAGCAGACTGCTCTTCCAGGGTGGCAGATTCGTCCAGGTGTAGAGTCCACTCCAAGCAGGACCTCAGAACCCCCGACACCCACCCCTGCTCTGCAAGTCATCAAGTCCTTCCCCCATCCCAGGCCCGAGGCCCAAGGAGTCTGCAGAGGCTGGCCCCCACCCCGGCTGAGACCGCTTACCCTGAGTCCTGAGTGCGCGCGCACGCCTGCCTCAAGCCAAAGGGTGCCCGGGCCCCTCAGCCGTACCCTTTTATAGTCCTCAGCCCCCCAGAGTCCCCGCCTCCTGTCAGCCTCTCTCACTCCCCTGCCCTCACCCCTCCTCCCACCATCTCCCTGGTACCCACAACGCCAGCCCTGGGGCCAGGGCCGGGAGGGGGCCAGGGCAGTGTTGGGTGCCAGGCCAGCCGCATAACAGGTAAAAGTGAACCACAGTAAGTCTCCCGTGGGCTCCCGCCCAGGCACCATCACAGGCTTGGTTCCAGGAGGACGTGGGTTCTAGGACCTCAGGATGACTGAAAGGCTCTGGTCGTAGGCCTTGGGACAGCCCCTCAGGCCTCCTGGGGATTAACTGGGATTCTTAGATGAAATCCCTCGGGGCCTAAGATTGAGGCTCTGGGTAGGAGACTCCAGGACCGAGTCTGGACTTCCTTTCCAGGTCGTGAGGAGAACAAAGGGGGAACAGGGCAGTTGCCTGAGGTAAGTAGACAGTGTGGGAAGGAGTGGGGACCCAGGCAGGGCGGAACCTTCTCCCCGCTGGTGTGTAGGGTGAACCTGAGAACCGATATGACTGGGGTCAGGGGAACTGGCGTGGGGGGATCGGGTGTCAGACCCATTTCCCAGAGCTCCTTTCCAAGGCACTGATGAAACCAGCATCACCAGCAAAGCCTTGAATTTTCCAGCGTGCTCCAAGCCCCATCAACTCACCGAGTCCTTGCGACAACTCCTCGCACGGACTCAGAAACCAACTCAGAGATACTAAGTAACTAGCCTCAGGCCACGTAACTCGTCCTTGGCAAATCCAGAGTTTAACACGACGCCTGACTCCAAAATCTGGACTCCTTTTTCCTAAGCGGGGCTGTCAAAGTATCGTTATAATTGCCCACCTTTTGGCCAAGAAGTGTGAGGCTCACAGAGGTGAAGACACCTGCCCGAGACCACACAGCTGCGTAAGACTCAAGTTCTGGCTTAGAATCCCCACCCCACGATCCCAGCAGTGCCGCCTCACCTGCACCCCCCAGGAGCCGCTGGGTCTGCCCTACTAAGCGCCCCTTCCTCAACCCCAGCCCCCTCCCCAGCTCAGGCCCAGGAGCAGTAACTGGCTGGGCTACAGGGACGACCACATCCTGGCTCTGCTGTTGGCTTGGTGTGAGCCTGGGCAAGAGTCCTTTTTCCGCCTCTCTGAGTTTTGCTTTTCCGCAAGACAGGATAAAAAAGCAAGTCTCAGTAAATGTCAGTGTTCTGCCTTGTTTCTCTCAATTCTTTTGTTTATTTTTAAGTTTTTATTTATTCCGAGAGGGAGAGAGAGCGCGCTCGCGAGCTAGTGGGGGAGGGGCAGAGAGAGAGAATCCCAAGTAGGCTCCACACTGGCAGCGCGGAGCCCCAAGCGGGGCTGGAATTCACCAACCACCCTGGGATCATGACCCGAGCTGAAACCAAGAGTCTGACGCTTAAGTGACCGAGCCACCCAGGCGCCCCTTGTTTTTCTCAATTCTGATTTCTGGTAACAAGAAGAACAATAATGCTTCACCGGACACCGTTTACATCCCAAAAGCAAATTGGGAGGTGCGTCTGTTTGGGCAAGCCCTGGCCCTGGGCCCACTTTGCAAAACGAGGGTGGCGAGGCGGCAGAGGCTGCATTGTGCCACCAGGGGGCGCCAGGCTCCAACCCTAGTTCGGAGGGCCTGGCCTCCTGCCAGATCACAGCCTGGTGGGACCTGTTTGCCATTACCCCCCCCCCCCCCCCCCCCCCCCCCCCGTCAGGACGGAGCCCCTTCGGACAGAGGGTAGATCTGGGGATTGACCTGAGTGCCAGAGCCATGTAGAGCTGTGTCTTGTGCCTAAGAAATGACGTGTATTCCACCACGTCAACCGAACCTATAGCTTTCATTTTTCTCCTTTGCGAACAACAGATTCCCCTTCTGGGTCCTCTCCGGGGTGTTGGGACAAAGAGAAAGAGGCTGTGGATGTGCTTTCTGAGCTGTATGGCCACTTCCAGAACTGAGCTACGCTTCTCACTCGTCTTCATAGGCCCAAAGGCTGCTGTGGAGCCCTGCTTAGAGGAGGCCCCGAGTACTTCCCCGCAGGCAGACTGAAGGAAGGTGAAAACCCCCCTCTCCGCCTGCCCACCCCCATGCCCTCTAGGACGGGGAGGATGGCCACTGGGCAGCGTTGGGGGTGGGGTGAGGGCTCAGCTGAAACTAGGCGAGGAACACCCCAGGAACACATGGGGTCCCAGGGTGAGGCCGAGGGCGCGGTCGCAAGCGGGATGGGGAGTCCCCACATAGGTGACAGGAACGCAAGGGCAGGAATTTGACAAGCCTCGCGTCCTCCATGACCACCTGTCCCAAGGCTGCCTCCAAAGCGGCCTGGCCCAGCTCTTAGGCCAATGCCTCTTTCCCGCACTGGGTGGTCGCAGCAAAGGTGCGGAAAGGCGGCTGCCCCCAGATGCCAGGAACCCAGGGGGTCCCCTCTTCCCTGGAGAAACCCTTAGGCTGAAGATAGCTGTCACACACACACACACACACACACACACGCACACGCCTTGAGCCCCCTTCCCACGCCCTCGAAATCAACTCAGGCCCGACTAGGGGCTCAGGTCACCCATTTGGAGCTTGGACTCTGCCCCCCACTTTTCTCCCCCCGGGAGACTCCATCTGCACCCAGGGCCCTGCAGCACAGAATTCAGTATTTTCCCCTCCCTGCCCACAGCACCTGCAAATATAAATCCTATCCTCGTCAGCCTAGATTTTTCCGAAAGCGGGGGCTGGATGGGGAAGAAGGGGGACTTTCCCTTGGGGTAGTTGGAAAGGAGAGTTGTCACGGCAGTTTGGAGAAGGGTTGGAAGTGGAGGAGAAGAGTGAAGGATAACAGAGGGTGTTAATAAGCCTGTGCCAGGCTGTGCCCAGCTGACCTGGGCTGTCCTCACGAGCTCCACCACCCACCAGCTGTGTGACCTTTGGCAGAGTACATAACCTCTCTGAGTCCCCTTAAAGTAGTGAACTGTCACTATTATCGTGCAAGGTGTAAGTCTCCCCGAATGACCGGCAAAGAAATGTGTGCAGGGAAATGAGATGACGAGGCCGAGGTCACACGGCTGCTAATGGCAGACGGGACGCGAATCCAGATCTTTCGTCTCTGAGGCCCCTGCACCAGCCGTGGGCTCCCTGCCGGTGAAGGACTCGTGGGGGAGAGCCCCGTGTGACAGCTCAGATTCAGACTCTCAGGATTCCCACCTGCTTGATGAAGAGATGGACCCAGATGATTTCCAGACGGTGTTCAAAGGAGATCGTGTTTGTAACAGATAACACGAGTTGCCCCAATACTCACTCTCTCCTCTTTCCATCACAGAAGAGCTTGGGGTCATTGGTGGTATAGCGATCAGGACAGCTGCCTTCCATAAAAGAGCCTGAGGGGCGCCTGGGTGGCTCAGTGGGTTGAGCACCTGACTTCCGCTCAGGTCATGATCTCACGAGTTGGTGAGTTCAAGCCCCACATCGGGCCTTGCCCTGACGGGGTAGAGCCCGCTACGGATTCTCTGCACCCTGCCCCTAAAATAAACGCTAAACAATTTTTTTTTTAATAAAGATAATAATAAAAGAGCTTGAGCTGGGCACAGGGCCACCCAGCTAAAGACCTCTCCCGGTGAAGTGGGGCCACGTGACTAAGTGTTAACCAAGGAGACGCGCGTTTACGTGTCTCGTGCTGCTCTGTTTCTAGGAGTGGGAGTGGGGTCCCAAGGCAGATTGTAGCAAAGATGACCACAGAAATACCTCCTATCCCGTGTGTAGTTCTACAATGGGGTCCGTGTCCCCTCTTCTCGAATGCGGGCGGGCCTGTGACCGCTTTGACCAATAGAGTTGGAAAGGTGATAGGTGGCTTGTGAGGCCAGGTCATAAAAGACGGTCGTTTATGGGTTGAATGGTGTCCCCACCCCCAAATTCGTGTGTCAAAATCCTAACTCCCGGTACCCTCGGGATGCAACCTTATTTGGAAATAGAGTCATTGCAGATGTAACTAATTAAGGTGAGGTCAGACCGGAGCAGGGTGGACCCCTATTCTGTTATGACTGCTGTGTTGTTGTTTTTTTCTAAATTTTTTTTAACATTTATTTATTTTTGAGAGACAGAGAAACAGAGTGTGAGCGAGGGAGGGGCCGGAAGAGAGGGAGACAGAGAATCCGAAGCAGGCTCCAGGCTCTGAGCTGTCAGCACAGAGCCCGACGCGGGGCTCGAACCCACGAACCGTGAGATCGTGACCTGAGCCAAAGTCAGACGCCCCACCGACTAAGCCACCGAGGCGCCCCAGCTGCTGTGTTTAAATAAAAGGGCGATTTGGACACAGAAACAGACGTGCAGAGAGGGAAGACGAGGTGAAGAAATAGAGAAACTGTCTACAAGCCACGGAGAGAGGCCTGGAACAGACCCTTCCCTCACAGCCCTGCCAAAGCCTTGGTTCCAGACTTCCCAGCTCCAGAACTGCTGGGAAACCACCCGGTTTGGGGTCTTTTGTCACAGCAGCCCCAGGAATCCCCAGTCACTGGATCCTCCTGGATCCTCCTGGAGCACTCACCCTGGGGGAGCCAGCTACCGGGTAGGTCCCACTACCCCGTCAATATCGTGCAGGTGCAGGGTCAGCAGACCCAGCCGAGCCCCCAGCCAGCAGCCAGCAGTGGCCACGCGAGGAAGCCTTCTTGGGCATCAGCCACAGGGGTGCCCTCAACCGACCGCAGCCCCAGCCAGCCTCTGTCACTGCGTGAAACATTCCAAGTGGCAGGTGCCGAGCTGAGCCCTTTCCAAGCCCGGCCCACAAAAGCATGAGTGAAAGGAAAGGGTGTTTGAGACTGCTAAGTCTGAGGGTCACTGTGACACAGCATAGTGACAGCACGCCTGCACTTTCCCTTTCCCTCCCTTCCCACTGACTGGAACACAGAGGGGGTGAGGGGCCATCTTCAGTCATGTAGAGGAGGGCATTGGGATGCCACAAAATAGGACCCTGGGCTTTGGGACGTCCTCGGGGAAGGGAGCTGCTGACTCCCCAGATGCCACTTAAATTTTATATAAAAGAGAAAGAAACTTCTGGGGTGCCCGGGGGGGGGGGGACTCAGTTAGTTAAGCGGCCAACTTCAGCTCAGGTCATGATCTCACGGATCGTGAGTTCGAGCCCCGCGTTGGGCTCTGGGCTAACAGCTCAGAGCCTGGAGCCTGCTTCGGATTCTGTGTCTCCCTCTCTCTCTGCCCACCCCCCGCCCCTGCTTATATTTTCTCTCTCTCTCTCTCTCTCTCTCTTTCAAAAATTAATAAAACAGTAAAAATTTTTTTAAAAAAAGAGGAAAGAAATCTCTGTCTTATTCAAGCCACTGCTGATTCTCCCTCTATTTAAAAAGCCATATCAATATTCTAGCAATACGGTGTGCGTAAGACAAATAGCTCTGTGCTAGAGCCGTAAGTGCTTCTTTCAGAAGGTAGCTATTATTGTCACCATTCATATCACATCTAAGGCCCCTCCGGCTGCCACATGGGTGGGGTCTGGTTAATCCACCGGCTCAATACTCCAAGGGAACAGGTGCACCCCCGTCACTGGCGGTCAACCAGACATGTCAAACTGAAACGGTCTGTGGTCGCCCATAATTCACAGCAGGGGTCTCTTCCCTCAGCCTCAAACTGACCGAAGCTCTCCCAGGCAGGCCGCCAGCCAGGCGACCATGGACACCGACGCAGGCACGCGCCGTCCCACTCCTCTGACAACACAGAATGAACCAAAGCTCATGGCAGCCATTCTGTGTTCCCACCCCTCCTCTCCTGGTGCGGAGGGAGTGGGATGGGAGAGAGAAGAGGGGGACAAAATGACACGGGAAGCGGCTAGCGCCTAGTGACAGGGCAGTAGGGAGACGGAACCAGAGACGCTAACTCTACCCCCGAGAAATCAGGAGAGGCTTCTGGGAGGAGGTGAATACTACCCTGAAGCTGATTTCCAGACCTTTCCCTGCAGGCAGGAGAGTGGCCTGGACAAAGGCTTGGAGCGTCTGAGTCCGCATCGCTTGCGATGTGCGCCAGGCCCCGGGCCTGCCTTCGCTTCACCCTTCCGGCTCCACTCGAGGCAGCAGCACAGAAGAGGAGACAGTCAGAGCCCCGGCCCCCTAGGATCTTCTCTCCTCCCATAGCCACCTAAGTGCAAATAGTCCTTGGAGACCCCTACCTCCGAAGTGACGCACGCAGCCTTCCCGACCTTCTGACCCTCTCTGGGTCTGGGGTTTGGGCTTCAATCCAATTCTCCGCCACACCCCCACCCCCAGCTCCCTGCCTTGGGCTTGTCCGTGTCCCGCTGCCCCAGAGGCCCAGGTGAGAACCCACAGATGGAAGAGGCTGTGTTTGAGCGGGCAGACATAGGCCTGTCCTTCAGGGGTTCCGAGGACTTAGCAGGGAGACCGAGCACAGCAACATGGACAGAACAGAGCAGCGGCCATGAGAGCTGGGCTGCCTCAGAGGGAAGTGTGCAGGTCAGGGACAATCAGGAAGGCTTCCTGGACGAAAGGGGCTGGGAAGGAAGGGTATCAGGGAAGATCAGCCTGCAGGCAAGCTCTGGGATTCTTCTGTCATCCGTACAGAGCGGTCAGGGACTTGGGTCAGACTCCAGTTCAGAGGTCCCAAGCGCCTTCAGCCTTCAGTGTCCAGTCTAGAGAAGGGCGGGGTGGGGGGCAGCACTGGAGGGTGTCCCCATAGCCTTGTCACTAGGAAAGCACAGTTAGTGACTTAGCCATGGAGTGGGAATTCAGCAACGTGGGGGAGGGCACTGCTAAGGGAAGGGCACCCTCCACACTCCCACTGCCCCTCGTGCCCAGGGAATGGGAGATGTGAGAAATGACCCCTCCCCCTAGCACACATACACCCACCTCAACCCCGCCCCCTGCCCCATGACTTCCTCCACAGTCCCATCTTGGATCCCATCTCTGCTCCCAGCCACTCTCCTAGGCTGCCTCGCCGGCTCCCTTCCACCCCAGCCCCCCATCCTGTCCCAGCTCTCCTTCCGGCTCCTCCCTGCCCCTTGTCAGGAACTTTCATCCTGCCCCACTTCCAACCCAACAGGAGAGTGCCACCGAGGCCCCTTGCTTGGGCCACAGTGTCTTCTCTTAGCTCAGAGCCCAGGGGAGCTCCCAGCCCTGTCCTGGGAAGTCTTTTGTCTGGGGCGCCCAGTCTTCTCCGATCCTTCCACCCTCCCCTCCCCCCCACCCCGGATGCCACCTCCACGAAGGAGAAGGGAAAGGAAATACGCACACATTCCGTTTCAGTGAAATTTGCTCTTTATTTGGGGACCGGGGAAAGACCACACACAGCTCTCCAGCCCAGGGGCCGGGGGCACGGAGAAATGGGATGAAGACCCCATCCAGCACCCCCACCCCCTCCCAGGCACAGTAGGCAGCGAGAGGAACCCAGGTTCCGGGGTCAGGAGCACACATGCAAACGAGGTCGGTGCAGTCGGCGTGTCTCCCAGGAGGCCTTGGGGTCGTCACCACATGTACGCGCCTTCTGGCCTGTAGGACGGAAGGGAAAGGAATCGCCCAGAGCCGGCCTCGGATCCAGGCGTGAGAACGCCAGGTGGTGGGGCCAGGGTGGGGGCTCCGTGGGGCCGCCCATCCCAGACCGAGCACTAGGGGACAAGACGGGTGGCCGGGGCGGGGGGGGGGGGGGGAGGAGGAGGGCTTTTACCGTGACTTGACCTGGCGGTCCTCGCCGTCGGGGAAGAGCAGTTTCGAGAGGACCGCTTCCGGGCTGTCTCGTTTCCCGTACCTGGGGGCGGGGGTCGGAGGGGGCGGGGTCAGGCGCGGGCACGCCCCCGGGCGGAGGGGGAGGCGGAGGCGGGGGCGGGAGCCCCAGGGACCCGGCTCCGAGGCCGGCGCACGCGCTCACCGCTGCCGAGTGACCAGGTTGAGGTAGTGGCGCAGCGACGCGTAGTAGCGGCTCAGCTCCTCCGGCGACGCGTCTTCGCCGGGAGCCTCGGGTTTGGCGGGGTAGGCGTGGACCAGCGCCCCCAGGCAGGCGAGCAGGGCCAGCAGCACTGTGGCCACGGCGGGCCACGGCCGGCGCACGGTCACCATCTGGAGAGGGGGCAGTGGGTCGTGGGCCATCCCCCGCCTCGACACCCGACGGCGGGAGGCGGCCTGCCGTCGGGGCCCACGTTTCCCGGCCTGCGCAGGACCGCCAACGGACCGAGGCTCAGCTGCTGGCTCGCCGTGTGTTCTGAGGCACTGCCCCATCTGTGCCTCAGTTTCCCTGTCAGAGAGGCATAAGCCCTGCCGGCCTCCCCAACCCCCGCCCGTGCTAGAGATAAAGGGCTATGCTGGCCACTCAGCCCCAGTTTCCACCATCCCAGCCTCAGTTTCCCCACAAAATAGCCCGGGTTCCCCGGCAACAGACCATTCCTGGTCCCGGGCCACTCACGGCGACAGTTCTGGAAGCGGAGATGAGCAGGTGGAAGGCGAGAGGAGTCCCAAGGGCTGGACTGCTGCAGGTCGGGCTGTGGCCTCCTCCTCTGCTCAGCGCTTTCCCTGCGGGGCTTATATCCCCGGCCTGGGAAGGGAGGGGGAGTCCGAGGAGGGGGGGGGAGCTCGAGGCGTGGGGAGGGCCCTTCCTCCTCCTTGCCTCCACCCCTGCCAGACCGCTGAGCTTCCACCCAGACAGTGCGTGATGTCTCCACCTTGTAGGAGATGAGGGGGCAGCCACCAGGCTCAAACTCAGACTCTGGACAGAGCCTGAGCCCCATCTTCACCCCACAGCCCCCCAACAGCAGGTGAGCCTCCTGAGGAGGTGAAGCGTTTGTATCTAGACTCCTGGGGCAGCCCCTAAGGGCAGGGATGAGATTATATCTTCCCTAGCCTGCCCGTGGGTGGGAATAAGGGACACAGACCGGACCCTTGACCTCCAGCCAGTGGGACCTGTGACCATTCCGTGGAAAAGGCAACCTCGCTCAGCAATACCTTGGAGAGGGGCTGAGGAGTGGCAGGATCTGTGGGGAAAGCCTCTTTCTACTGGAGGTGGGGTAGGAGCCATGACCATGACTCTTGACCTTTTGATCCTGGAGGAGAGGCCTCTCTGGACACCCCACTATGTCCCTTCTCTGTGAAACAGTTGGGAAGAGCTGAGAGGAAGCAGAGGCCAGTCCCCCTCCAGAAGCAGCTGAGTCTGCCACCTGCACATCCAGCCTGACACACACAGACCCCCCGCCCCCAGCCCGAGCAGGCCTGGCACAGAGATCCCTCCAAAGCAGTTCACCCCTTCCCCATCCAGCTGTCATCCAGGCTCTGCTGTCTTCTCAGGTTGAGTGATGCCCATGCACGTGCCACTCTCCCCAGCCCGTTGCCGTCTCCACCCGGGTCTGAGGCCAAGATCCTCACCCAGGGCCTTTGAAAGAAAGAGGAAGGGCCCATTGTTTATCAGGCACCTACTGTGCACTGGGCAGAACAGGATTTCAGCGCGACGACACAATGAGCTGAGTTTATCCCCCTTTTACAGATGAGGAAACTGAAGCTCTGAGAGAGGAGGGAACCCGGGATGCAAACAAGAGGAAAGGGCTGGGGCAGGGCCCTCTCGGCCGAGGGGCGGAAAGGCTCACTACCTGGAATAATCAACCACAGGGCTCAGAAGGTGGGCATGGGGGAAGGGGAGGGGAGGCTAATTTGGGGGCCTGCTCCCCTTTCGGAGAGGCCAGCCGCATCGGACCTACCTGCCGCCATTGGAAAAAGGGGGTTGTTGGGGAGTCTCTCCATAAAGCCCTTTCCAGGTCTCCCCTCCCCCATCTGGCCAGAGCCCCCAGTGCTTCCCTCTGTCCCATCGGCCCCTGAGGGCAGGAGGGGCCATCTTGGTTGTGGGCCAGCCCCTCCGCCCTCTAGGACAGATGGCCGTGGGTGTTATTTTTAGAGCTCTCTCAAGGTGGAGAGTCTAAGGCTCCCTCAATCATCTTTTTACAGGTTCAGTCACCTGCACTCTCCGGAAATGGCTCCTTATCAACTAGTCAGGCCCCATGGGCCCCCGCACACCCTAAGAAAGGCCAGGGCAGCACGCTGAGTGTGGAGGCGGAAGGGGGCATAGACCCTATACTCAGAGGGAGGAGAAAAATCATTCACCCCAAGGGCAGGTCTTGGCCCTGTTCTCCAGGAACCCCAGTCTCAGAGGAGAGTCATAGCCATACCCTTGGGGATCCCCAGTCCGAGCGGAGGGGAGCAGCAGTATCACTGGGGAGCCCCAAACCAAGGGAGGAGGCACTCCACGATCCACGTAGAGCCCCAGTCTGGAGAGTTCCCAGGACACAGGGACAGGGAGGAAAACAGAGGGATAAGCCTGGGTCCAGTTGGGGGAGCGGACAGCAAAAATAAAAGAACACTCTTCCAGATGGCCATGGAAAGAAAGAGGCAGGTGCTCACCCTTGGGATGGAAAGGACAGCCAGGGGGGCTGGTTACGGCAGCTGTAACCCAGGGGGCAGAGCCTGGACAAGACCCTACGGGCTAAAGGGGACAAGGATATCTGAGAGTATGGGGGTTGGGGACACAGCGGCACCAGCTGGGGTGGTGACAGGGGGTTTCTAGTGTACTGATCCCAGGCAGAGAGAGATGATAGGGATTGTGAAATGCCCAAAGGGAACGGGTGGCCTTCCTGGAACCTTCTCATGCCTTCAGGAATATGGAGTCTGAGAATAGGTGGGAGCAGAGGAGAAACAGAGGAGCCAGAAGGCACCGGGGAAGGCCCGGATTCAGGGTACCACCCCTAAAGAAGTCACTTCCCTCTTTACGTTTAGAGTGAAAGAGAGAGGGACCTGAGAAGGTCCCTCAGGGCGGACCGGGAGCCAGCCTCCCACACCACACAAACCTCCCTCCGTCTCGCCCCGCCCTCTGATTCCACTTCCCAATTACAGGGCAAGCCGATTGGTTCATTAATCACCACGTCCTCATTGAAGAGTTTATTAACTTGTTCATTAGTGGGGAGGATGTCTCAGCCCTCGATCAATAGGCTCAGTTACCCCCCCACCCACACACCCGCCACCATCATTGACCCATGACTCAGTTGCTATTAGACATGTCTGGGAGGTGGGGGGACTGATATTCATAAAAGGAGAAACTACAAAATAATGGTTATTGTAGACTTGCGGCCAGCATCTGCCTCCAACCTGTCCTCAAAGGGTGGCGGGGGCAGAATCACTGGGGTTGCCTTGATCCCCGTTCCCAGAATACCTAGCAAGGCCACTCCAGGGATCAGGGAGGCCAGGAACTTGGACCCCAGCTGAGCAGTCCCCTTACCCAGTGGGCTCAACGGTCACTCATCAAGATAAGATGACCCGTGCCATGCATCCCCAGAGGCTTAGCATTCTGTACCCCACCGCACCACGCACCCACTGTCCCCCACTTTCCCCCACACAAAGGTTCTCTGTGATATACCACGTACTGGGCAGTGCTAGGCCACTGCCTTCCACCCTCAGCAAGACCTCAGGCCCAAGGTCCTAGGGACAGCAAGTTGCCATGGAGTAAGAGAGAGTCAATCCTCATTCAACAAGCCCTTATTAAGCCCCTCCTCAGTGGCAGGCACCGTGACGAGCAGAGAGGACAGAGCAGTGAACCAAAAGGCAAAATCCTTGCCCTAATGGAACTTACATTCTAGAGGCGGGAAATACAAAATCAGTAAATAAACAAGAAAGCGTGGAGCATGTCTGTTTATGAGAGGTGTTATAGGAAAAAGTCAGGGTAAGGGGGATAAAGAGTCCTGGGGTGTACAGGGCTTACTTTATGTTGGGGGGTTAGGGAAGGCCTCACCTATAAGATGGCATTTGAAGGAATGCCTACCTTCTTTCTACCTTGGGAAGAATGTTCCAGGTGGGGGAAAGAGCAAGTGCAAAGGCCCTGAGGTAGGAGTGTTCTTGGCAGTTTGAGGAGGGCAAGGAGGCCCATGTGGCTGGAGGGCAGTGAGCAGTGGGGCTGTTAGAAGGAGAGATCAGGGACGCAGGAGGGGACTGGATTATGTAGGGCCTTGTTGCCTGCTATGAGGACTCTGGCTTTTGCTCAGAATGACATGAGAGCTTCAGTCCAAGGAGTGACATGGTGCGACTTAGGTGCTTTTTTTTTTTTTTTAAGATTTTATCTTACCTTTTAAGTAATCTCTGCACCCAATGGGGGGCTCCGACCCACAACCCTGAGACCAAGAGTCGCACACTCCACCCACTGAGCCAGCCAGGCACCCCCTGACTTGGGTTTTGAAGGAAGCATCCTGGCTGCTGTGTTGAGAATAGACTGAAGGAGGGCAAGGTCAGAAGCAGGAAGGCCCTGGGGCTCCTGGGTGGCTCAGTTGGTTAAGCGTCTGAGTCTTGGTTTGGGCTCAGGTCATGATCTCGAGGTTCGTGAATTTGAGCCCCACATTGGGCTCTGCGCTGACAGTGCAGAACCTGCTTGGAATTCTCTCTTCCCCTCTCTCTCTCTGTCCCTCCTCTGCTTGCTCTCTCTCTCAAAATAAATAACTTCAGCTTAGGTCATGATCTCACGGATTGGGAGTTCAAGCCCACGTCAGGCTCTGTGCTGACAGCTCAGAGCCTGGAGCCTGCTTCGGATTCTGTGTCTCCCTCTCTCTCTGTCCCTCCCCCACTCGCACTCTCTCAAAAAAAAAAAACAAACAAACAAACAAACATTAAAACATTTTAAAGAAGAAGAAGAAGGAAAAGAAGGAGGGGGGGGGAGGAGGAGGAGAGAAAACAGGGAAGCCAGTCAAGAACCTGCTGCAATAATCCAGCTAAGACTCGATGGTGTCACGGATGTGCACACACACACACACACACACACATACACTCCCCATAGGTGTACATTCCCCACAACCTGCCGTTACGTCCGGACAGTGCTGACAACCTTTCATCTAGCCAAGAAAGTCCCCTGGAGGAGACAGCAGAAAATCAATGGGTGCCAACAGTAGCTAGGCAGTGGACCTGTCTGCTGTCTGATTTTTAAGGCTCCTCATTTATTAGTCCATGTGAAACTCTCCGTGTCACCTTGATTACTAGCCGTAGCCCAGGAAAATATTGGCTACCATGATGGTGCTTATCGAAATGCAAGCTTGTTCATTTTGTCACGAGTGTAAATGTCCTGTTGCCTAAAAACACTCTGGCTCTTGGCCAGAGTCAAGGCGTGAAGCTGTCACACTTTGGATTCTGGTTATATCTAGGGGGTGGGTTGGGGAGGTAGTAATGGCAAGAAAGAAAGGATTTTCACTTCTTACGACAGGAGTGCTCCTAGGAGACCTTCCCTTACCCAGACTTGTTGGTCCTTCTATAAAACGCAGCGACAGATGCCTGTGGCATGATGGATTCCCAAGATCCAGGCTTCTCTCTGGAACAGGTATCAGCAAAGTCTCTCTGTAAAGGATCAAACAGTAAATATTTTAGTCTCTGTTCAGCGGTTCAACTTGGCTACTGTAGCACAAAAGCAGCCATAAAACTATGCAAAAGAAACGAGCGGGCGTGGCTGTGCTCCAATGACACTTTATTTGTGGATATTAAAGATTGAATTTCACGTCATTTTCACGTCATGAACTATTCTTCGATTGTTTTTTTTCAACCGTCTAAAATGTAAAAGCATCCATCGTGAGACCATTTGTACTCAGGACGTAACCGACACAGACCCGCAGGACCACAGTTTGCCGACCCCGTGGTCTCAAAAAGCAGGTACTTCAGTTGCCCCCACCCCGGGGTTGAGTTGTTTGTTTACCAAGACTCAGCTGGATCTCGAGCCTCTTTCAGCCAGGTATCCTTGTCACTGTAATCCTGTAATCACATAATCCTATTACCGTGTGATTCAATTAAATATTACACAAACTAATGAAATGTGATGCTCACTTGAAAGAGTCACTTCCTTGAAAACTAAGTTGGGGGCTTTGAAAAGGCTGAACGGAGAATTGCTGAAATGTTGAATTAGGCTCCGGCCCCTGCCCAGAAGGCCTGTGCACACCCCCCCCTCCCACCGCATAAATGCTCCTGTTCCTGGGGATGAGCCCCCGGCCTGAGTCCGGAACGTCTCGGGGACCTACAGTCACAGGAGGCCCGTGCTGCTGGTACAGAAACTCGGGTCCTGAAAGTGACGTGATTCGGAGAAGAAGCAATTCTAACCCAGGCCGTTTGAGACTTTGTATCTGTGACTCTGGATGTCTCACGTGGTGCCACCCAGGAAATGGCTGTTGCATCAGTGAACGAGTGGGAATATTAAGTTAAAATATTGGTGCAGCTGTCTGAACAGAGACCAAATAATGGGAGCTTAAATACCATGGAGGTTTATTTCCCTCTCATAAAAGGGTCTGAGCTGGTGGATGGTCCAGAGGTAGGGCTCTGGTCCTGGCTCTGACCCACAAGGAGCCCAGGCACCGTTTGTCTTGTTACCCCAAGATTGTTGCATTCATCTGTATGCTGGGAGAATGCTCATTCCTCGCATCCCCCCCCATCCACACTCCAGCTCATGGGAATGAGAAGAGGAAGTAGAGAGCGAGGATTTTCCTTTTTTTTTTAATTTTTATTTTTATTTTTTTACGTTTTTATTTATCTTTGAGACAGAGAGAGACACAGCATGAACGGGGGAGGGGCAGAGAGAGAGGGAGACACAGAATCGGAAGCAGGCTCCAGGCTCTGAGCCATCAGCCCAGAGCCCGACGCGGGGCTCGAACTCACGGACCGCGAGATCGTGACCTGAGCTGAAGTCGGACGCCCAACCGACTGAGCCACCCAGGCGCCCCGAGGATTTTCCTTTTATTTTATTTATTTTTTTTTTTTAAATTTTTTTTTTCAACGTTTTTTATTTATTTTTGGGACAGAGAGAGACAGAGCATGAACGGGGGAGGGGCAGAGAGAGAGGGAGACACAGAATCTGAAACAGGCTCCAGGCTCCAAGCCATCAGCCCAGAGCCTGACGCGGGGCTCGAACTCACGGACCGCGAGATCGTGACCTGGCTGAAGTCGGACGCTTAACCGACTGCGCCACCCAGGCGCCCCAGGATTTTCCTTTTAAAAAGACAATGGTGGGGGCACCTGGGTGGCTCAGTTGGTTGAGGGGCCGACTCTTGAATTCAGCTCAGGTCATGATCCCAGGGTCATGGGATCGAGCCTAGCATGGGGTTCCACACAGACAGCATGGAACCTTCTTGGGATTCTCTCTCTCCCTCTGCCCTTCTACCCCTGCTCTCTCTCTCTCTCATAATTAATTAAGCGAGGAAGCTGCACATGTTACTTCGGCTCCTACGCCAGTGGCCAGAATTTGGTCACGTGGTCATTCTTCACCAGGAAGGAGGCCAGGATATGAGGTCCTCACCATGAGGATATCATCTTTCCCCCTCACCCCCCGGTTTTAACCCCCCTCTGTGGTGTTCTCCAACCTCCACAGCCAATGCTCTGATTCTCCTGACACCAGGTGGGTGCTGGACAAGTTGACTCAATTCTGATGCGAACTACGTCAGGTTGGCAGGGCTCCCACAGCTGACGGGTCCAGTCTCACAGAACTGCCCCCTACTTCAGATGCCACCGAAAGTCCTGAGCCTCCTGGACTGCTTTTTTTTTTTTTATTTTTATTTTTTTTTTGGTAATGTTTATTTATTTCTGAGACAATGCGAGCGACAAGAGTGCAAGCAGAGGAGGGGCAGACGGAGGGATACACAGAATCTGAAGCAGGCTCCAGTCTGAGCGGTCAGCCCAGAGCCCGACTCGGGGCTCGAACTCACGAACCGTGAGATCATGACCTGAGCCGAAGTCGGACGCTTCACTGACTGAGCCACTCAGGCGCCCCGAGCCTCCTGGACTTCTGATTATAAATCTGGGACCCCCACGGCCCCCTCCTCAGGTTTGACAATTTGCTAGAACATCTCAAAGAACTCAGGAACCCACTTGATTGACATTTCCTGGTTTATTATAAAGGATGTTCTAAAGGATACAAATGAGCAGCCAGACAAAGAGGGATGTAGGGGAAGGTGTGAAAGGGTCCTGAGTGCAGGAGCCACTGCCCTCTTCGGGGATGGGGGTGGGGCTGGAAGTTCCAGGCTTCCCGGCAAGGCTTGGTGTCTCTGTCGACCGGCCCCCACCCGAAGCTATCTAGAGGCCCACTCACCAAGAGGCACCTCATTAAAACAAAAGATACTCCTTTCACCCGGGAAATGCCAAGAGACTTAGGAGCTCTGTCTCAGGAGCTCGGGACGAAGACCAAATATATATTTCTTATTATGCCACAGCCCCCTGTGCTAAGAATCCCCAAATCTTTGTCACCTGCTCCTGTGCTGAGTGCCTGACCCATATGACCCTCTGTCCCAGACGTATCCATTTGGTTGTCTCCCAGTCATCTAAAACTCCTTGTCACCTAGAGAGCAAAAACAATGATTCAGGGGCCCCCGGGGGGCTTAGTCGGTTAAGCATCCGACTTCGGCGCAGGTCATGATCCCGTGGTTCACGGGTTCGAGCCCTGCATCGGGCTCTGAGCTGACAGCTTGGAGCCTGGAGCCTGCTTCGGATTCTCTCTCTCTCTCTCTCTCTCTCTGCCCGCCCCCAACCTGCTCTCTCTCTGTCTCTCAAATAAATAAATAAACATTGAAAACAAATAAATAAATAATGAATCAACATTTCTCAAGTGCTGCCATACATGAGCTCAGTCTCCACTGCAGACATAATTAGCCCCATTCGGGGGGAAGATGGAGTCGAAGCTCAGAGAGGTCAAATCGGTAGCTGGCCCCTGACTTAACCCCCAAATCTCCAGGGATCCCCATCGCTTCAGGCAGCGGCCCCGGAAACCACAAATGGCTTGAATGACTCTTCGGAAGTCTGGAGACAGAGCCGTGCGAATCGAAGAATGAGCAGCAGGTCTCGGAACTGGGGGGGGGGGGGGGGGGGGGGAGAGCCACAGAGGACTTCTTCATAAAGGGTTTAACTTTATTCTGTGATATTCCCCTGGAATACGAAGAAGCCAGTTGAAATCACAGCTGAGGGGGCGCCCCCCCCTTAATGCTTGTAGAACACATTTTATCCGTCGGTATAAAGGGCGACGTGCCGGATATACTGGGTTTTGGCCTACGTTTGTCGTTCAACAATACGTCGCAGACCTCCTTCTGTGCCAATAAATATACACCCAACCCTCCGCGCAGCCCCCCATCCTCCTCACCTGCCCGATTGTTTTCCACAGCACTTACCACTTTCTATCACACTGTAGAATAGCTTATTTATTATGTTTATCGTCTGCCTACTTGCAACGGGCTGAATGTCTGTGACTCTTCAAGATTCCTATGGGGACGGGCGCCTGGGCGAGGTCATGATCTCGCGGCCCGAGAGTTCGAGCACCGCGGCGGGCTCTGTGCTGACAGCTTGGAGCCTGGAGCCTGCTTCGGATTCGGTGTCTCCCTCTCTCTCCGCCCCTCCCCTGCTCGCATGCTGTATCTCTCTCTCTCTCTCGTTCTCAGAAATAAAGAAACTTAAAAATAAATAAATGACATTTTTTAAAAAAGAGAAGCAAATATTCGTATGTTGAAGTCCTAACCCCCAAGGTGATGCTCTTAGGAGGTGGGGCCTTTTGTGGGGGATTAGGTTATGAGGACTCATGAAGGAGACACCAGAGAGGTCCCTCAGCCCTTCCGCCACATGAGTAACATAACAAGAACAGTCTTCATGAACCAGGAGGGGGTTGTCATCAGACCCTGCACCTACCAGTGTCTTAATCTTGAATTTCCCGGGGACGCCTGGGTGGCTCAGTCAGTTAAGCCAAACTGAGGAAGCCTGGACACGAGACAGCCGGGAATCCAGAACGTGCACTGCGGTGACGAGAGAGATCGCCCGCAGAAACGCTCTGGTTCTGCCTCGAGGGGCGAAAGGGGGGGTCTAACACTCAGAGTAGTGCAGCCCCTGGTTTTCTCTTCTGCCTCTCTCCTGCCCCAGCCCCCACCCCCACCCCTCGCGACAGTTCCATGGCAGTGGCAGTGGTGACAGTGAGCCCCCCTGACACCTTAACCTCTGAGGGAGGAAAACTTCTCCCTCTGATCAAAGAGCTACGGTCCCAAGGGGCTAGGGGTGAGCCTGAACCCCGGGCACAGTCCCAGGAAGTGTGCAGCAGAGAGGGTGACTCAAGCCCCCCCCCACACCCCATTTTCTCCCCGGAGAACGAAGAAGGGAAGTCCCAGGAAGTGAGAAGCACGAAAGAAATCACACACAGGGCCGAGCAACCTGGCCAAGTTGTTCACGAGCTGAGCTCACCCCCTCAGCTGTACTCCATGGGTCGGGCCCTGAGCAGTAAACCTACGGTTCTTCCAGAAGGCAGGGAGAAATTGTGCTACCAAAAAAAAAAAAAAAAAAAAAGTTTGAAGAAATAATGGCTGAAAACTTCACTTCCCAGATTTGGCAAAAGACCTAAATTTACAGATCCAAGAACCTCAGCAAACCCAAACAGGACAAATTAAGAGCATACTCATACCCCTGACAGCCAAAGCCAAAAAACTCTTGGAAGCAGCCAAGGAAAAAAAGTTGTTCATCAGGAAACAACTATGCAAACGACCTCGTATGTTTCACCAGAAACTGTGAGACCAGAAGGAAGTGGAATAACATTCTTCCAGTGCTGAGAGAAGCTGTCAACCCAGAATTCCATATCCAGTGAAAATATCTTCCATAATGAAAGTGAGGTTAGGAAAACCTCAGCGAGGGGCGCCTGGCTGGCTCCGTAGCAGAGCCTGCAACTCTTGATCTTGGGGTTGTGAGTTCGAGCCCCACGTTGGGTGCGGAGGTTACTTAAAAATAAAATCTTTAAGGGGCGCCTGGGTGGCTCAGTAGGTTGAGCTTCCGACTTCGGCTCAGGTCAAGATCTCGCAGTCCGTGGGTTCAAGCCCCGCGTCGGGCTCTGTGCTGACAGCTCGGAGCCTGGAGCCTGCTTCGGGTTCTGTGTCTCCCTCTCTCTCTGCCCCCCCACCCCCCGCTTGCACTCTGTGTCTCTCTCTCTCTCTCAAAAATAAACGTTAAAAAAATTTTAATTATAAAATAAAATAAAATCTTTATAAAAAAGAAATTTTCAGTGAAAAAAAGAGCTAAGAGAATTTGCGGCTGGCATATCTACGCTCAAAGAGTTGCTGAAGGAAACTCTTCAGACAGATGTCTAAAGACACAGGCATTTTCTCCTAAAGTTAAACTTTAGAACGTTTAGACCCTGTATGACCCAGAAATCGCGCTGCAAGGCATTTATCCTAGAGAATACACGTGTCCACACAGAAACCTGTACACGAATGTTTACAGCAGCTCTATTCATAATTGCCCTAAGCTGGAAACAATCCGGATGTCCTTCAACGGGTGACTGAATGAACAAGTCACGTTACCTTCGTATATTGGGATATTTACTACTTAGCAATCAAGAGGAATGAATTCTTGAGATGCAGGATAAATTCGATTAATGCCAATGGCATTAGGCTGAGTGCACAGGCTGTCTCAAAAGGTCACATAACCGTGTAATTCCAGTTATAGGACATTCTCAAAACTATGGTGAAAAAGAACAGATCAGGGGCTCCTGGGTGGATCAATCAGTTAAGCCTCCGATTTCGGGTCAGGTCATGATTTCATGGTTCATGAGTTCGAGCCCTGCGTCAGGCTCTGTGCTGACAGCTTGGAGCCTGGAGCCTGCTTCGGATTCTCTGTCTCTGTCTCTGTCTCTGTCTCTCTCTCTCTGCCCTCCCCTGCTCACTTTCTCTCTCTCTCCCAAAAATAAATAAACATCAAAAAAAATTTTTAAGGGGTGCCTGGGTGGCTCAGTCGGTTAAGCGTCCAACTCAATCTCGGCTCAGGTCATGATCTCCTGGTTCATGAGTTCAAGCCCCGCATCAGGCTCTGTGCTGACAGCTCGGAGCCTGGAGCCTGCTTCGGATTCTGTGCCTCCCTCTCTCTCTGCCCCTTCCCCGCTCATGCTCTGTCTCTAGCTGTCTCTCAAAAATAAATAAATGTTTAAAAAAAATTTTTTAAGTCAATTTTACCGTACGTTAATTTTTTAACCACTTTCTTAAAGTTACTATCTCTAAAGAGCTCAACACAGTGTGTGGTAAATAGTAAGCTTTCAAAAAGCATTCAAATAAACCCCTGTCTTTTCGAAGCCGAGGCACCTGCCCGTATAAGGAACACAGGAGAAATGCCAGCTGGGAGCGACTTAAAGACCAGGAGATTATCCCGCTTCACTGGGGTCTGTGCCTTCGTGAGGTCACCCCCTAGGTGGTGTCCCCAGATGATTTTGTGCAAGCAGAAAACAAGCGGCATGAAGATTTATGATCATCAGGTGCAAACAGCTCCCAGGAGGAGGTGAAGTGAGAAGGCACAGACTGTGGGGAGAGGGTCCAGGTGCATTTAGAGAGTGTGGGGTCTTCTAGAAGCTCAGAGTTCAGCTCCAGAGCCAGGCAAATCCTGGTTCAGACTGTGCTCCTTCCGCTCCTAGCCTCCGTGGCCAAGCTGCCTCATCTCTGAGCCTCGGCTTTGTCATCTGTGAAAAGTAGATCGTAAAACTAGCCATAAAGTGTTATGATGATTTAATATGGTGTCTGTAAGATGTTCGGCACCGTTGCCAGCTCGTTGTAAATGCCCGATAAAATGCTACGCTTTATGGCTATTATTTGCAATAAAGAGATTGGCAGGATACACCCTAAATGTGAACAGAGAGTTATGTTTTGTGGAGGGATTTTTTTTTTTAAGATTTTATTTTTCAGAAAGCTCTGCACCCAATGTGGTGCTTGAATGCACAACCCCGAGATCCAAAGTCACATGTTCGTCCAACTGAGCCAGCTGGGGGCCCCTTATTAGGAATTTTTTTTTTTTATCCTCAACATTTCATTACCAAAAAACTTCAAAGTGGGGCGCTTGAGTGGCTCAGTCGGGTTGGGCGTCCGACTTCGGCTCAGGTCATGATCTCACGGTTTGTGAGTTCGGGCCCCGCGTCGGGCCCTGGGCTGACAGCTCGGAGCCTGGAGCCCGCTTCGAATTCTGTGTCTCCCTCTGTCTGCCCCTCCCCTGCTTGCACTCTGTCTCTCGCATTGTCTCAGGGATAAATAAACATTAAAAAAAAAAAATTTTTTTTAAAGAACAAAAAATAAAAATAAAACAAAAACATTTCAAAGTTACGGCAAGTTGAAAAGACCGTTCAGGGAATGTTCTTAGTGAGATCCAGGATGCTTTTTCTTTCTTTTTACTTATCCATAGTTTGTAATTTTCTACAATAGACATATATTGCCTGGATAGTGAAAAATAAATACAAGGGAGGGGAAAAGGAAAAAAACAAAAAAACAACAACTGTGAGGGAGAACAGGACCAAGGACAGAGTCCCATGGTTCAAAGTCACTCTCTCCCACCGACAGCCTCTGCTGTGCCATCAACTGTCTTTAGAAACGGCCCCACATCTAATTAGCAAGTCTTTCAGCCATTGGGCCATTTCACCCATACATCACCCTCGTGTCCACGGGATGTCAGGAGAGATTTTGGCCAAGCGCCTTGCTGAAGTCCAGACACAAGGAGTCTATAGCACCTCCCCCACCTCCGTCCAAGTAATTCCATTAATGAGGCAAATCAGATCAACCCAGAGTAATCTGTTCTTAGTGGTTTCTGATCATGTCTTCCCCTCCACACACTTGCACACCAAGGGTGGTGGAAAAGGCACGGATTCTGGGGTCAGACCGGTCTGGGTTTGAATCTCGCTTGCATCTCAGCTGGGTGACTTTGGGAAAGTTGCTTGACCTCTCTGAACCTCGCTGCAAAAAGGCAATAACAAAGCCCGTGTCACAGGCTTCTTTTGATACATAAAAAAATTGGATACACCTGTCTCCCTCCCCATCCAAACTGTGGTCTCAAGGCCAAGGCCTGGGCTTCCTATCTCTGCACCCCTCCCCCAGTGCCCAGCAGAGAGGGGGACCCTCACCCCAGCCCCTGACACCCAATACCCCCTCCACTCCTCTCTCTACATCTCTGCCCCCTGCGTCTCCCCCTCCCTCTCCAGAGCTCTCGCCAATTCCCTTTCCACGCACTGTCCTCTCCTCCCTCACCCAGAACCTCTGGCATCTCCCTGTCTCCCCCTTACCTCCCTCGCCCAGCCCAGTGACAGGCTTCACCCCTACTCCATTCCACGTCCCCTGTGCAGCCCGTGGCCTGCTCCGTGGCCCTCGGTGGAGTGGTAAAGTGCTGTCGACTCATTTGCTCAATCACTTGTTAGCAGCTTCATTAGTTCTGAGGGCTCCGTGGAAAGCCATTAGTGTGACTCAGTCTGTGTCATCCATGAGGGGAGCGGGGAGGAGACAGCAGAGTCAGGGGAAAACAGAAAACAACTCACCATCCGCTCTCCTGGCGCCTCTCGGGGAGACCGAGGCCCAGGCCAGCTGCACGGAAACTAGGGTTCCGGGGGCCTCTCCTTGACACCCCCTTGCACCTTATGAGACGCAGGGGCTGCTGTCCCCAGCTGGGAGGACCCTGGCCTGAAGCCCGTTCTAGGCCTACCTGTCCCAGCCACAGGCACCACAGACCGGCCCAAACTTCGTATGAAGGGACATCTTTCTGGGGAAGAGCAACCACGGCTCCCATCAATATTTAAAGCCCCCCCACCCTCCCCGAGGTCACCCCCACTCCTGCTCTGTGGCTGGGTCCCCCCCCCAAAAGCATAGCCCTCAACACCCTGCATTGAAAGGGCAGAGGTGTTTGCCCATCTGACGCCTGGATTGTGGGCACCTCGCCTACAGTGCCCTTGATTTACTTCTCTCCATCGTGGCGTCCAGCCCAGTGCCAGGCTGGGAAGAGCCTCAGTAAATGTGTGTTGGACAAAGACATGAATGAGTCTCCATTTCATAGACAAAGATATGGGACACAAAGAGGTAAAGTGACTTGCCTTCCCTGATGTCACCCAATCTTAACCAGCTGGGCCTGATCAAGGACTTGATAAGGAGATCACCACATGCTCGTATACACTACTCTATGTCTACAGTGTGAACGGTGCCCCGAGATCCGATGCTCTTGCGCAGTGCACAACCTGTATGCTAGTACTTGGTGGCTTTGCTCTCAGGCAGGAGTCGGGCAAAAACAGAAGGTTTAGCCAAGGTTCTGGCCAAAGCAGGAGTACTAAGGGAACAAAACAGATTTGGGCATGTGGCAGAGACACGTGGACAGTCTTTCAAGCTAATGAGATGTCAGTAAGGCGTATGCCTGAGGCTGGGCCAAGCTAGATTCTGTGCTCAACTGGGCGTCTGGGCTCAACACCTAGGACCAGTCTGTTCAGTAGGCTTCCCTGGTCTGGGGGCAGCTGCTCATTTTGTCCTAGATAAGACGGTTTGTCCCTCAGACAACCTTGGGCACAGGGTGAACTAAGAAGGAGAAGAATGGTGGTGGCACCGAGTGTGGCTTCCAGCATCGTGCTGAGGTCCTGAAAGCAGCTGGGAGTGGAAAACAGGGAGCCAAGGAGGGTTTAGGGGCAGACCTACAGCCCTGGATGAAGGAGGCAGAGAGAGGGCGTGGTCACCTTCCAGGGGCTCTCCCAGGGAGGCCCCTCCCCAACTTAGCCCCCAGCTCTGGAGGCTGATCAGTGTAGCACAGACCCAGCCCTGCCAGGACTGGCTTTTGGGACCCCACGGGTCTGGGTGCCTGGCCCCCAAGGAGACGAAGGTGAGACCTGATAGCGAGGGGTGGATTAATCCCAGGGGCCTGGCTGGAGGCGACACTGCTGGGTGTGAGGGTTGTTACTCCGCGAGGGGTGCGGGGTGTTCATACATCAGGGGAAGAGTCCTTCAGATGCCCATCTGCACCCACTGCCCACCCTCCCATGCAAGCACGCACCCAGTTCTAGCCCTCGGGGACCTAGATGCTGCAGAGGGACACCCGCGTGCCGGCCCACCCACTCCACACCCTTCCCACCCCTCACCCCACACCCTGCCGGCCGCTGGCTGACCTCCTCGACGGTCGCACGCACGCCCCACCCTCCCCGGGGGTCCTGCGCCGGCTGCCAGCCCGAGGCGAGCGGCAGGTGTTTGCACAGCTAAGTGGCGTCTGTGTACAGAGCCGGAAAGCTGCCGCGCAGCGCTTATCTCCCGCAAACACATTATCTCCCGCAACAACATCAGCGCGCCGTGCCGGAACCCCTCGCCCCGCCGCGCTCATCCGGCCAGCGCTGATAAGGACCGGAGGGAGCAGAGGGCACCCCCCACTTCCCGGCACCCCGCCGCCTCCGATCGGCCCGCGGATCCGGAAAGATGATGGGGTCACAGGAGGGCCCCAACCCAGGGAGGCTGGAGCCTCCCCAGCGCCCTGCGTCGCTGCTGCCCTGCTCCCACCCATCAGCTCTCGTCCCTCCTCTCCCAGGGCCTTGGCTACCAGCCCTGTCTGCCCTGAGCCACCTTCCCCTTGTGGCAGAGACGACACAGCCAGGGACCCATGTCTTGACCTGGATTCCCAATGGGTGGGAGCAGGAGACTCGTCAGGAATTACAGTAGTAGGAGGAGGTATGTAATTTGATCGAGGCTTAACTGGGCCGCAGGGCTGCCTGAGAAGCATTACAAGCATCTGATTTCATTTTCCCAACAATTCAGGGAAGTAGGTACTGTTATTATTCCCATTTTGCAGAGGTGGAAACTTACTTAGGTTTGAAACCTTAGCATATGGATTTGAACCTGGCACCGTCTGAACCCAGAGCCTACCCTGGCCTCCTCCTCCTAAGAGACCAGCGAGTTAGTCCAGCCTCCGCGGTTAACCGAGTTCACCGAAGAAGACGACGGAGGCACATCGGGGGAGGCAGCTGGCATCTGGATGTCAGGCACACAGTCAGGGCGCTGAGGTCACTGAAATTGATCGCCTAAGTCTAGACCAGCGACCTGGCCAGATCGTTAAATCTCGATTTTGCTCTTAATTAAATCCAGTCTGGTTGCATGAGGCGGTGGTTCTGGGCATGACTTTGTTACTCTTCCAAACTTGTACGAAAGTGCTTATATGACTTTCATAATGAAAAAGGAAAAAGCCCTCCTAAACACAAAACAAATAAAATAAATATTTTAAAAACTGTGTACGTGGGACTACGTTACTATGGAACACTTTTCAATCTAATAAAAAAACGAAGTGAAAAGACAGGCTTTGAAATTAAGAGAATGTATTTACAACATATAAAACTAAAGAAGCATTAATTAAGATCTGGAATATATGAAGAGTACCTACAAATCAATAACAAAATGACCGAGACCCCCGTTTTAAAAAGCGAGCAAAGGTGGGGCACCTGGGTGGCTCAGTCAGTTGAGTGTCTGACTCTGGGTTTCCGTTCAGGTTATGATCTGATGGTTTGAGGGATGGAGACCCGCATCGGGCTCTGGGCTGACAGTGCAGAGCCTGCTTGGGATTCTCTCTCTCTCTCTCTCTCTCTCTCTCTGCCCATCCTCTGCTCAGGTGCTTGCACGCTTTCTCTCTCTCTCAAAATAAATAAATAAACTTCAAAAAAAGTGAGCAAGGGCAATAATCAAGTCACCAAAAAATGTGAAAAATATTGATCCTATTTCACTATTAATCAAAGGAATACATATTAAAAGAAAGAGATACTTTTTTTCCTATTAAAAAATTGGGGGCAAAGATTTTTTTCAATGATAATACCCAGTGCTGCCCAGGCTATGACCAGCCCCTCTGCAAACACCGGAGATGAGACCTGCAGGAGAATTTTCAGAACGCTGGCTTAGGGTAATGGGTGTCTACCTTTTATCCAGGTTTCCATTTCTGTGAAGGTAACAGTAGATATATCCAGAGGTTAAGTACAAGGATACTCAGCACAGTGGTAATTAACAAAACACACACAAAAAGGGAAACACAAAATTCCCAAGTGTCCAACAATGGGTAAACTATGACACATATGAAAGACGTACTATGTTAATGGAGCCGTTAAAAATCACAGTTTTGAAAACTGTTGAACGACATGGAAATATTTAGGACATATGCTTACAGGTGAAGAAAGCTGAGTACAAAAAAAAATTGTAGCGGCACCTGGGTGGCTCAGGCAGTTGAACATCCGACTCTTGCTTTTGGTTCAGGTCATGATCCCAGGGTCATGGGATCGAGCCCCTGGCCAGCTCCAAGCTGAACATGGAGACTGCTTGGGATTCTCTTCCTGTCTCCTTCTCTCCCTCTACCCCACTTACACATACACACACTCTCTCTCTCTCTGTCTCTCTCTCAAAATAAAAACCTTAAAAAATTGTATAGGGGTGCGTGGCTGGCTCAGTCAGAAGAGCATCCGACTCTTGATCTTGGGGGTTGTGAGTTCCAGCCCCATGCTGTGTGTAGAGATTATTTAAATCAATTTTTTTAAAAATAAAAAAAAATAGTACATACAAAAAGGCTCCAAGTCCCCCCCCCTCTCTTTCTCATATATATATACATACATATATGTATATATATACACACACATACATATATATACATATATACATATGTGTATATATACACGTATATGTGTACACGTATATGTGTATACACATATATGTGTATATATACGCATATATGTGTATACACATATACGTGTACACATATACGCGTGTATATACATATATACACATATGTGTATATATACATATATACACAAACACATATACGTGTATATATACATATATGTATATATACATATATGTGGGTGGGTGTGTATATATATATATATATATATATATATATATGCCCATACATGGAAGGAAATCCCTCAGAGATATTCTATACATAAAAATGTCAAGGATGGGGCGCCTGGGTGGCGCAGTTGGTTAAGCGTCCGACTTCAGCCAGGTCACGATCTCGCGGTCCGTGAGTTCGAGCCCCGCGTCAGGCTCTGGGCTGATGGCTCGGAGCCTGGAGCCTGTTTCCGATTCTGTGTCTCCCTCTCTCTGCCCCTCCCCCGTTCATGCTCTGTCTCTCTCTGTCCCAAAAATAAATAAAAAATGTTGAAAAAAAAAATTTAAAAAAAAAAAAATGTCAAGGATAGTTGTCTCTTGGGATGGAACTACAGGTGATTTTTTCTTCATATTTTTACGGAATTTTTATAGTTTGCAATGGGTATTACTTTTATAATCAAAAAAGTTGTAACTGAGAAAATTAAAAACAAAAGAAATAAGACACAAAAAATGTATAATCCATCAAACATTGTTCTCTTTGTTTTCTTGGCACCCTAGCCCGGGCCAGGGAACCGTACTTTTGAAGTTTGCTCTGGGGGAGGAGACCCCACTTCCTCCTCCCAGGGCCCCAGACTTCCTGAAAGCTGCCCCAGGCTGGTCACCTCCCAGCCCCCCCCTCCCCCCACCCCCCCCCCCCCCCCCCCGCAGGGACTTCTACCCTGGCCCACAGGTGTCTCACCGGAACCCCACCTGCTGCCATCCCCTTCTTTCCTGCCTGCCTTCTGCATGGCGGGAATTTGTCCTGTCCCCCAGCTCCCTGTCCCCTCTCCCTCCATCTTGTCGGCCCCAGGACTACAACTTAATGTCTTCCACTGACACCTTCCTACCCTAGTCCCAAAGCCCGGCCCCCTCCCCTCCCCCCTGCAGCCTCTAGCCAGGAATGAGACCGGAGGAAGGACCAGAGCCCAGAAGGGCTGTGTTCTCAGCAAGGAAAGCGCCTGCGCCAGGCTCAGTGCCTGGGAGGAGCAGAGACTCAAGATTGGCCAGGATTGGGCAACACGGTGGGCCCTTGGCCCATAATGGGAGGTGAGCGCCCAGGTCTTTTTCTCCTGAAGACATATGCCCAAGTGTCTGTCCCAGAGGGATGGCATTTGGGGTATCTGAGGAGGAGGCTAGGTGCCCCCATTTCTCCCATGGTTCTCCCCGGGTTTCTTGCAGTCCAAAGGGAAGAGTCATTTGAGGACTGTGGCCCCAGACGGACCTAAAGTGGAATCTCAATTCTATAGCCCACTGATTTTGCCTCTCTGAGCCTCAGTTTTCTCACCTGTAAATGGGAATAAGAATAATACCCTTGCAAGGTCATTGTAAGGAGCACAGAAAATGGAGCAGAAACACAGAGGAGGTGGCCATGAACCCGACCCACGGCTGTTACGCCTGCCCCAGCACTCGGAACCGTGTGCCACTGTCAAGGGAGCCTGCGCGCCCCTGCCCCTCCATCCGGTGCCCCGCTCGCAGGTGGATGCACTGTCGTGCCCAGCCACCACAAACTGGCTTTCGAATCCCAGCTCCGCGTGTCTGCTGCAAGCTAGGCACACTGCTAAGCCGTCCCACAAGGTCTGCGTTGTCAGCTCCCTGTTACTGATAAGGAAACTGAAGCTCAGAGAGGTTAAGCAACTTGCCCCAGGTCCCACAGCAGGTAAACGGATACCAGGGCGGAAGCTCAGGCCAGTGTGGCCCCAGGCCCAAGCTCTTTCCTCTGTCTCAGGCCGTCCTCATGGAGCCAGACGCCCGCCCATTCCTCGAGCCTCTGTGTCCACGCCTGTGGGGGTCAGCACAGATGTAGGTGACTGTGGTTCTGAAGCCACGTCTCTATTACCAATATGCCCAGACCGTGCAGAGCTCTCCCCACCTCCACCCTTATTAATTACACCAGGAGCCACCCCAGGAAATCAGGCCTCCCTCCCTGCAACCCCTGCTGCTCTGTGGCTTAATTACTTCTCCTCCTGGCTGTAATGAATGTCTCTGAGCCCCTGAGACAGGAAACTTCATCAGGAACAGCCGCCTCCGTGATTCAGCCCTGCCTCCCCCAGCCCTGTCCCTTTGGACCCAGACAGCGGCTCAGCCTCTGCCCCATCTCCCACCTAGTCCCAGCTTCAGCTACAGAGGGCATCTGGGGGTGGGAGGCTCCTTCCGGCCTTCAGCCTCCCTGCCCCCCCCATGGAATGCAGGCCCTAAAACCAGACCACAAGGGGTCTGCCCCAGACTGGGGGCGGGGGGGGGGGGGGGTCCAGATCCTCAGTCCCTCATCCAGCAATCTGCCCAGAGGCATTGGAGCAGACAGCTCAGAATGGCAGCTCCTCCTGGTTTTCTGCACACCCACACCCGCGGGGGGCAGCACAGAGAGATCATTCTTTCCTCTTATTCATTCACCCCACATTCCAGGAGCACCTATTCTGTGCCAGTCCCTGCCCCAGGCACCGGGAACACGACAGGGAACAAGGCAGACAAGATGCGTGCCTTCTAGGAACTTATGGTCCAGCCAGAACAAAGCCCAAAACAAGGGAACAAGCAGATAAATAAAACTACTCTTGACTCTTGAACGACATGGGTTTGAACTATACGATCCACTTACTTGCGGGCCTTTTCAATAAATACAGTACAGCATCGTAAATGTATTTTACATTTCTTCTTTATGATTTTCTTTTTTTAATAATTTTTCTTCTTTATGTATTTACATCTTTATGGTTTTCTTTTTTTAATAATTTTTTTCATTTTTTAAAGTTGCTTTATTTTGAAAGAGAGAGAGAGAGGGAGAAAGAGAATGAGTGAGGGAAGGGCAGAGAGAGGAGAGAGAGAATCCCAAGCAGGCTCTGTGCTGTCCGTGCAGAGCCTCTTGAGGGGCTCGATCCCATGAACAGTGAGATCATAACCTGAGGCAGAATCAGGTCTCAGACGTTTAACCAACTGAGCCACTCTGGCGTCCCAATAACATTTTCTTTTCTCCAGCTTACTTTATTGTAAGAACACAATATAGTGTAATTATAACACACAAAATATGTGTAATCGACTGTTTATGTTATCCATAAGGCTTCCGGTCAACAGTGGGCTATTAGTAAAGTTTTGGGGGAGTCAAAAATCATACATAGATTTTTGACTGTGCAGGGGGTTGACATCCCTAACACCCGCGTCATTCCAGAGTCAACTGTATTTTTTTTAAGTGACTTTTTAAAACATTTTTTTAAGTTTATTTTGAGAGAGACAGAGACAGTGTAAGTGGGGGATGAGCAGAGAGAGAGGGGGAGGGAGAGAATCCCCAGCAGGCTTCACGTTGTCAGCGCAGATCCCGACTCGGGGCTCCAACTCACAAACCATGAGATCGTGACCTGAGCTGAAACCAAGAGTCAGACCCGGAAGCAACTGAGCCACCCACATGTCCCAGGGGTCAACTGTATTTATAGGGAGGGGGGAAAAGTGGGAGCTGAGATGGAGTGATAGCTTGAGTAGCAGGGATGGGCAGAGAGAAAGATGCCACATTCACTTCCAGCCCATCCTGTTCAATCCCTACATCAGAAGTCCTCCAGCCGTCTTCCCGACATCCTTTGTACTTCAGGGCCAACCCATGGATTATCACCTCCAATCACCCAGGGCTTCGGCTACATACCCACCCTACCTATCACCTCAAACAACCAGAGGGAAGAGAGACGGTCCTCACTGTGGGAGTCTGAGCCACCATGTCAGGAAAGAGGACAGCAGAATGAAGACAGTATTCCCTGCAGCCACCCAACATCCCCTTTCTGTCTCTCCACCCTCCCACTGGGGTCCTCCATCCCCCCACCCCCTGCCCATTACTGAAGTAATTTCCAGGCAGGCTCAAGAGTTACACGTAAAAGTAAACTGAACCATAGAAAATCGGGAAGAAAGAACAACCAGACCTCTCGAGGGAAGAGATCTTTGTGAGTATAAAGAAAGCACGGGACGAAATCACAGAGAAAGGTCACCAACCTTGCCCACAGAAGCGTTAAACGCATGTGTGTGTCATAAACACGTAACTGAAATTACGCACCAACCGCTTCTCTTTGCCAAGCTCACTTCTCACCCGTCCTAGATCCAGCCGGCAGGGAACTTTCCCTCACCTCGCCCCCACCCTTCACCTTACCCAGTGTGGATTGGCTGTTGCCCCTGAATGTTCCCCGGCCCCCCCGGCTGCTCCATGTTCTATCAAAGCACAGATGAAACTGTGTTGTGAGTGTTGGTTTCTATTTCGATCCTCGTGGTCCGTGGGCACCTGGACATCTTATTGATTTTATAATCTCCATGCCCAGCACACAGACTTTCCAGAGTAGAATTAAGTTTTTTTATTGAATATCTGTTATATTTTCTCCTTCCCTAGGTTTTTTTTTTTTTTTATGTAGCAAAAGACACATAACAGACACCAGAAAAATACACATAATGCAAAATTTACCACCTTAATTTTTGGAGGAAACGCCAGCCTGTTTCCATAGCAGCTACACCGCTTCACATTCCCGCCAACAGCGCACAGGGATTCCAATTTCTCCGCATCCTCACCGACACTTGTTATTTTCTGGTGTTTTTGTCAGTAGCCATCCTAACGTGTGTGAGGTGGCGCCTTGCTGTCGTTTCGATGTGCATTTCCCAACCAGCCGTTTTTATTTCTATTGATTTTTAAATATGAAACTTATTGTCAAATTGGTTTCCATACAACACCCAGTGCTCTTCCCAACAGGTGCCCTCCTCAATGCCCATCACCCACTTTCCCCTCCCACCCACCCCCCATCAACCCTCAGTTTGTTCTCAGTTTTTAAGAGTCTCTTATGTTTTGGCTCCCTCCCTCTCTAACCTCTTTTTTTTTTTTCCCCCCTCCCCCATGGTCTTCTGGTAAGTTTCTCAGGATCTACATAAGAATGAAAACATATGGTATCCGTCTTTCTCTGTATGACTTATTTCACTTAGCATAACGCTCTCCAGTTCCATCCACGTTGCCCAACCAGTCGTTTTTAAATGAAAGAGCCAACAGACTAAAAAAAAAAAAAAAAAATCCATATGGCAGATATGAGAAGGGGTTGATATCTTTTTTTAAGTTTATTTATTGATTTATTTATTTTTAAATTTTTTTTAACGTTTATTTATTTTTGAGACAGAGAGAGAGACAGAGCATGAAAGGGGGAGGAGCAGAGAGAGAGGGAGACACAGAATCGGAAGCAGGCTCCAGGCTCCGAGCCATCAGCCCAGAGCCTGACGCAGGGCTCGAACTCACGGACTGCGAGATTGCGAGATCGTGACCTGAGCTGAAGTCGGACACTTAACCAACTGAGCCACCCAGGCGCCCCTGTTTATTTTTGAGAGAGAGCATGAGCAAGGGAGGGCAGAGAGAGAGAGAGGGAGGGAGAGAGAATCCCAAGCAGGCTCCACGCTCTGTGCGGAGCCCGACTCAGGGCTCGATCCCACGACTGTGAGATCATGACCTGAGGCAGAATCAGGACTCAGACATTTAACCAACTGAGCCACCCAGGCGCCCCAGAAAAGGCTAATGCTTTATATGTGAAGTGACTACACAGATCTTGAAGTAAAACATTAGGGTCCCCAAAAGATAAATGGATATGAACAGACAACTCCGAAAGAGGAAAGGTAACACTGAACAAATGGCATCCCTGGTAACCCAAAAAGACAAAACAGAATACCGTGCTTTACCTGGTAAGATTTCAAGATTTAAAAATAAATAAAATTGGGGCACCTGGGTGGCTCAGTCGGTTGGGTGTCTGGCTCTTGCTCATTCATGCTCACGCACAAGGAGTGGGCATTGGTATGACCCTTTTGAAAAGCAACTTCCAAAGATTCAAGAGCATTCAAAGCACATGGGGGCGCCTGGGTGGTTCAGTCGGTTGAGCGTCCGACTTCAGCTCAGGTCACGTTCTCACGGTTCGTGAGTTTGAGCCCCACATGGGGCTCGCTGCTATCAGCCCAGAGCCCGCTTTGGATCCTCTGTCCCCCTCTCTTTCGGCCCCTCCTCGGCTCACTCTCTCTAAAAAATGAAGACACATTTAAAAAAAGAAAAAGTATTTACACACTTTAACCTAGGAATTCAGTTTCTGGACACTTACTGAAATAGACTTCTTTCAGCAATAGAAGCACAAAAATGTGTACCTCGGTTCATTTATCACAGGGAAAACGTGGAAGCATCGTAAATATCTAACAACAGCACGTTCAATATTAAATTGTAATAGATTCCTATAGTGTTAACATCACGCAGTCGCCCAAAAGGTGATTATGAATTATATGAGATGAGAAGCTGTCTTGGATTCTAAGTGGGAAAAGCAGGATACAAAATGTCACCTGCAAAATAAGCTCTCAGCCCGGAAAAAAAAAATAAATAAGGGTAGTAAGTGTATGTACAAATATACAGCAGAGCATGCGACTCTTGATCTTGGGGTTGTGAGGTGGCCCTGTGGACGCCTCCCTCTAGGACTTCCAGTCTCCCCACCTGTGAGACCATACATTTCTGCTATTTCAAGTCGCCCGGGCTGTGGTTCTTTGTGAGGGCAAGCCTCAGAAACTAATCCAGGACCTACTATGGAAAATGTGTCTGATATCCTTTTTTTTTTTTTTAATGTTTTATTTATTTTTGAGAGAGACAGAGCACAAGCGAGGGAGGGGCAGAGAGAGAGGGAGGCACAGAATCCCAAGCAGGCTCCAGGCTCTGAGCTGTCAGCACAGGGCCCGATGCGGGGCTCGAACTTATGAATCATGAGATCACGACCTGAGCGGAAGACCCACGCTTAACCGACTGAGCCCACCCAGGTGCCCTTGTTTCTGCCATCCTAAGTGAAGATGAGGAAAATAATTATAGGTGCACAATAACACAGCCATATTTGTTTGTTTAATGTAGAAGAGCTTGGAAAGAAATAGACCAAAGGCAAACAGCAGCTATATTAGTAGACTAGGGAGGTTTTATTTATCCAGTTTTCAGTAATTTTCCTAGATTACTTACAAAAAATGCTTTTAATGTTTATTTTTGAGAGAGAGGGCGCACGCAGAGGAGGGGCAGAGAGAGGGAGACAGAGGTTCCAAGGCAGAAGTTGCCACGTGTGGACAGCAGAGAGCCCCATGTGGGGCTGGAACTCACCCACGGGGAGAGGGGGGAGATCATGACTTGAGCCAAAGTAGGCTGCTTAACCGACTGAGCTACCCGGGCGCCCCCTAAATTACTTTTATGATGAAAAAAAAGAAGCGTTTGGTTTGTTTGTTTGCTCTTAAGTATACCCTAAACACGTAACCACCAGCTCCTCTTCCAGCCCCACCCTCAGGCCTCCGGTCTCTGCCTGGGGTCCCCCACCTCCGCCCCACCCCTGAACTTGCAGGAGCCCAACTGAGGTCGGGCCACTCTGCTCCTCCAAGCCCTGGTCTCCTCAAGCCGCACCCACACCACTGGCCTCCCTTCCCTGGGCTTTTCCCTTCCGTGCCCTGGCCTGGCCCTGCCACGCTAGCCGGTTCAGGAACGGTGGTACTTACCCTGGGGTTTCTCAGTCCGACAGGCAAAGACCAGCGAGTGACCGGTGAATGGAAGGGAAGCCAGCTTTCTCCCCACAGAGAACAGGAAACAAAAGACCCCTGCAGTGGGAGGGACCGTCTTGCTCTAAGCAAGCCCGAGGCCACTCTGTGAGGCTGGGACTCCAACGCATGGGGTCTGACCCCAGATGAAGGCAAGGGGGCCCGAGCCCTGCCCCCGGATTCACTAGCCCAGCACCCTGCCCGGTCCATACTGGGAGAGCCCTTCATGTGTCCCGACTGAGGACGGCTGAGCCCCTTCTTCCCACCTTTGCTCCCAGTAAAACCTCCCACTCCTCTCAATGCCTTTACCCCTGACTCTCCCTCCCTTTGGCTGCACCCTCAATCGCCTACCCTCCCCACCTCCCTTGCCCTCCCGGGCAAGTGCCCACCCCGGGCTGGTGGTCTTCAAGCAGGAGGGTTGGGGTTTCGAGATGCGATGCGAGAGCGACGCATGAAGATGGGGTGGCTCTGGAAGGGTGTTGGCTGGGATGGGGGCAGCCAGACCCGGAGGGAGGGGCGGCAAGCCTGGGCACCAGGGGACCAAAAGTCAACACCACCCCCTCCTCGTCCAACCCGCTGCCCAGGGCGGGTTTTCACTCTCCCCCTCGAGCAGAGCGGATCGCTGTAACTTCAGAAGGAGCGCACCTCGTGCCTCCAGGCCGGGCCGACACTGCCCTCTCGTGGCAAGAGTGTGTAATTACAATCTGCGGGCGCACGACGGAACCCGCGTCCTTATCCACTGAGGACAGGTGGAGTACCGCCCAGAGTTCCCTGAGTCCAGGAGGCTGGCTGTTCAACTCCAGGAGAGTTTCCTAAGCCCTGATACCCCACAATCGCTGCCTACACGTTAACTTCACCTTGGGACATGCGTATATTAAGATGAGCCATATGAAACGTCCATTTGCTGACTTCTGGCATATAAAAACACAAAAATATACAAAAGTCACACATGAACTCTGCCCCACACCTCACCCTTCACACATGCTAAACCCTCAAACACACACACACACACACACACACACACACACACACACACACGAGCGCCTCTACACATTCCTCTTTCCTCTGGGGGACACACACATGGGTATCCCTCCAGGGCTCTCATTCGCAGGCCAGAAAGTACCACCCAGGACTACTGCTTCACCCACGAGCCCCACATAACACCCAACCCCCACAAAGCCGTAACCACGTCACCCCTGAGTCCAGCTCCTCCCCAGCGTCTTCACCTCTTCCTTGGCCTCAAACTCACCAGGGACATCCCCATATTGAATGCCACCTCTCTTGACCTCTAGGGGCCAGCCCACATCTCTGCTCCAATACTTTTCAGATTTTAATGCCCACAGAATCCCCTGGGGACCTCATTAAAATGCAGATGCTAATTCAGTAAGCCTAGAGAGGGCCCCAGATTCCTCATTTCCAACCAACTCCCAGGTGATGCCGTGAACCATACTTTGAATAACGAGGTTCTGTTTCTTTCTCCAGCCACAATTCCCCCAGGATTTCCTATGGGCTCAGCCTAGGCCCCTCTCCAACCACTTGCTCCCTGGCTTTCCCACCCTATGTCCCCTTCCCAGCCCACTGAAATGGAAAAGTCACGTGTGAGTGAAGCCAATAGCCTTTTCTCAGGATTTGAAGCATCTGTGCCCCTTCCTTCTTGAAGCATCTCCCCCTATGGATTCTGGGTGACTTCTGGCGGGCCCCCTTCTACCTCTCCATGTGTTCTTCCCTTTCTACAGCCCCTCTCTGGCAGCTCCTGGCCACACTCAGGGCTTCATCCATCACCTGCTCCAGGGCCTCGCCAGCCCTGACCTCTCTCCTGAGCTCCAGGATCCTTTTCCACTCGTCTGCTAGGAAGCTCCACTTGTGCCCTGAAAGCACTTGACTTCCACTTGTCTAAAATCCACTCCTAGGATCTCTGTACTAATGGTAACACCTACTTCATGGTGTTAGTGTGGGAATTAAATTACGTGAATATGTATCATGGGCTTAGAATAGCACCTGAGGAAGGGTTTGCCATTATTACCTTCAAGACAGTAGCCTTTTCTAAATACCCCCAACCCCCAGAGATGCTAAACTGTAGGAAGACTTCCAATCATAGGGTTATCATAAGGTATGGACAAATTCTCCCCCCGCCCCCGCCCCCGCCCCCGCCTTCTGTGTGTGTGTGTGTGTGTGTGTGTGTGTGTGTGTGTGTTCTGTCACCTCAGAGGTCTCGATCAGACGCTAACGGGTCTGCAGGTCTGCAATAACTCCCTCACACTGCTGATGGTTTCCTCCTTTTAGCCCCCAGAGCAGCAGCCAGAAAGAGAGGCAGAGAATAGGGAGTCCCCTGCTGGACAAGAGGCTCATGGCACACTTGGAATTGAAACACTCATAAATTATGTATTTGTGGAGTATTTACCATTTCACACATTTGTGCCTTGAAGGCAAACTACTCATGGAAGAAGCAAACTAGCTTTTACTGAGTGTTTACGTGTCAGGCTGGTGGAATTCACCGAACTTTTTTTTTTCATCCGTCTTATCATACATAGGAGTCGAGAGATATTATAATGAATCCCCTGGGCCCGCTGTCCAGTTTCAACAGATATCAACTTCTGACTCATAGCCAGCCCCGTTGCACCTGTTCCCCTACCCTGCCTTCTCCCCTCCAGGGGTATTTTCAAGCAAATGCGAGACATGTTACCATTTCATCTATAAATATTCAGTATGCACGCTAAAATCCTTGGAGTAGTTTTAAAAAAAAACATAACACACAATCATAGCACACCTAAAAATTAATAGCTCAAATATCCTATGTGCAAAAAATTTTTCCAATTGTTGAATTTTTTACGGTTGTTTCAGTCAGAATCCAAACATGGATTAAAAGAGACTTTTTTTTTAAGTTATTTATTTTGAGAGAGAGAGAGAGAGAGCCGGTGTGCATGAGCAGGGGAGGGGCAGAGAGAGAGGGAGAGAGAATCCCAAGCAGGCCCTGCACTGTCAATGCAGAGCCCGATGCGGGGCTCAAACCCACACACCATGAGATCATGACCCGAGCCCAAATCAAGAGTCAGATGCTTATCCAACTGAGCAACCCGGGTGCCCGGAGACTTTCAAAAACATCTTTTTGGGGCACCCAGCTGGCTCAGTCTGTAGAGCATACAACCCTCCATCTCAGAGTCGTGAGTTCAAGCCCCACATTGGGTTTAGAAATTACTTCATTGAAAAAAACACATCTTTTCATCCAATTCCACCTTTCCTACTCTTATAATTTACTGGTTGAAGAAACCAGGGCATTTGTGTCCCACAGGGGGGATTTTGCTGACTGTATGCCCACAGAGAACTTTTCGTCTTCACTACTACGTAATCTCTTCCCCCCTTTTACAGGTGACAAAAGGGAGGCTCAGAGAAGTCAAATGCCTTGCCCAAACCTTTGCAGCCAAGAAAGTGGCAGATTCCAGCCTCCTGAGCCAGGGCAAGTGGGACTACATCTTCAGAGCGCCTTGCTCACTACCTGACGCATAGCGCGTGCTCACAAGACTGCGGCTGGTGCAGAAGGCCTTCGTACATTCCCACTGGGCTTGGCCCCCTCACAGCTGGAGAGCCACCTTGGGGCCACCTGCGCAGTCCTGGGGCCAGTCCCATGACACAGACTCCACAGAGCCAGGTCTCCCTTTCCACAGGCCCCTACCTCTTTTTTTCTGCCTTCTGCTCGTTCATTCATTCGTTCATTCGTTCCATAAACGTCTACTGGACACTTCTCCCGCGCCAGGCACCATTGAGGCACGTGAACGAGTACGGCTCTGTGCCTCTGCACGTGGGTGGATGGATGTGCTCTCAGGAAGGGTGTCTATTTCTACCTCTGTATGGTGTGTGTGTGTGTGTGTGTGTGTGTGTGTGTGTGTGTGTGTGTACAAAAGTCTGTACATTCATGTCCCAGATCTGAGTGTCCCTGTAGCTGTCCATGACGACAGCTGGGTGTTGTGCTCAAGGCTGAGGGCCCCCCGCTGAGGGGAAGTATCCGGAGGGGTCGGAAGGTTGTGTCTGTTCCCCAGCATCTCCAGGACCCAGGGCCTGGTGAGGGAAGACCGGAGCCCGATTCCGGGCACGGTGACAACATTTTTTGCCTTGAAAAACGAAACAAGGGCCCGCTTCAGAGGGGAACAAAGAAAATTCGAGCTGCAGGGAGCGCCTGGGTGGCTCAGTCGGTTGAGCGTCTGACTTCCGCTCGGGTCATGATCTCATGGTCTGTGAGTTTGAGCCCCGCGTCCGGCTCTGTGCTGATGGCTCGGAGCCTGGAGCCTGCTTCGGATTCTGTGGCTCCCTCTCTCTCTGCCCCTCCCCTGCTCATGCTCTGTCTGTCTCTCTCTCTCTCTGTCAAAAATAAATAAACATTTAAAAAAAAAACATAAAGAAAATTCGAGCTGGAACCCCAGACTGACAGTGATCCTGCAGACCTTCTATTCAGAGCGGTAGGGTCAGGTAGGGGTGTTGACTTCATACACCCACATCCATCCCCCCCACAAAGCAGGGTCAGTTTTCCAACCAGAGGCTGGCCTTACCCCAGGGAGAGGCAGTGGGGACACAGTGGCCCCAGGGTCATTGGGCCTGGAGTTAATCATCTACCCAGGGTATCCCTGGGCCCATTGGCTGCCTGGGGACACGGCCCTCTGGGCTAACACCCAAAGCAGTGGGAAGCAGCTCCCCAGCCAGGGTCTGCCCCACTGGCCCAGGGGCAATGGGGTTGATGCTGTTGGCTACTGAAATGAGTGATCCCCAGTCTGAGGAGGGAGACAATCATCCCTGCCCTCAGGGGAGCCCCAGTCTGAAGGGAGAAACCCATCCTTGCCCTCACATAGGCCCTGAGTTGGCAGGAGGCAGGCCTCAGCTGCAGCGAGGCGGGGAGCGGGGGGCCTGGAAGGGGCGTACATTTGGGAGGGGAGGAATGAACAGAGGCCAGGGCTGAGGCGAAGAGACCCAGCCAGCGTAGCAGAGGTGGGAGAAACAGAGAAGGAGGAATCCTGTGCGGGGAGGGGCCAGGGAGGGTGGGAGCTCAGATGAGGGGCTTGGAAAATGATTAGGCCCCCTGGAGCTAGGACCACCTCTTCTGATGGATTCTGGGAAGTGTAGGAAAGTAGGGAGTGGGCAGCAGTAAGTGGGAAGAGAAAGAAGGCCCTAGAGGTGACCCCACAGTAGGGGGTACAGACTCTCCATGCTTCACTGTCTAATGAAACCCGGAATTTCCAAGTAGAAAAATGGAAAAGTCAGTGGAAGAGGTCACAAGTTCAACTCCGACCCCTCTGCCAGGAGTCTCCTGCCTGGGACAGTGCATGCATGTGCTGGCTGTGCACACGTGTTGGTGCGTGCATGAGGGTGTTGGCAGGAGATCCCGGGAAGGGTGTGCTCACCCAGCATCCTCCGGGAGACTCAGGAGAGAAGCAGCTCAGGCCACGACTCGCCATTCAGGCAGCGCCCCGAGAGTCTTGACTCCCGGCACCGGGAGTGTAGAGCTGGGTAGAAGGAAGGGAAGAGCAGTGGTGAGAACTCAGGATGACTAGCCTCTGGCCATGACACTAACAGCTGGGTGACCTTGGTCAAGTCACTGCTCCTCTACAGTTGGTGTCCTACTCTACAACAGCAGAGAGTGGGACTCCCAGTGTACCTGAATGCAGGATGTGTCCAACTGATAGTGTACCCCGAGCTTTCTCGGGCAGCGGGTGGATACAATATCAAGTAACAATGAATCATATTCTGTGAAAGTTGTCGCTGTCCTTTTCAACTCTTAAGAGCATGGATCTGGAGCAGACCTGCTTTGTTTGAAAGAGCAGCTGCACTGGTAATGAGCTGAATGACCTTGACCCTCACATATTTCTGTGCCTTGATTTCCTCATCTGTAAAATGGGCATTATAATAATACCAATCCTGGAGTCATTGTGAGGACTACATATGAAGTGCTTTGCCCAGTGCCTGCCATTCTACATGTGTTGGCTGTTTTTTGACCCAGGAGAAAGTCTCTCGGGGGCCCAGGGGACCTCTGACATTGGGCACCTGCCAGCCTTCTGTGTTACCAGCAGAGCAGGAAACACTATCCAGCTAGAATTTAATATTTTATTCTGGCTTTATTTTTAAGGCTTTCTTCTGTTTAGAGCAAGTGATACTGGCCTTCTAGTTACAATTTCCATAGGGATAAATTTTAAACTTGAAAACTTTAATACTAGGGGTGCCTGGGTGGCTCAGTTAAGCATTGGACTCTTGGTTTTGGCTCAGGTCATGATCTCGTGGGTTCAGGGGTTCCAGCCCCAAGTAGAGATCCACGCTGGCAATGTAGAGCCTGCTTAGGATTCTCTCTCTCTCCGACACCCCCTTTCAAAATAAATAAATAAACTTTTAGATAGATGGATAGATAGATAGGTAGATAGATAGATAGATAAAAACTGTATTACTAATAAGGATGATTTACCCTCCGGTTCCCTTTCCCATCAAATCTGAACACTGGTTTTGGTGATCATAAGAGGAGGAAGAGAAACACTGAAGCTGGCCTCACAGTGCTTATGGTCTGGTATATAACCCATGGGCTAGTTTCAAACAAGGTAAAAAAAAAAAAAAAATAGGGCTGGCTGAGTCGGTTGAGCCTGGGACTTTGGGTGGGAGGGGGCACTTCGGGTCCTCTGTCCCCCTCTCTCTGCCCCTTCCCTGCTCTCTCTCAAAAATAAACGTTTTTTTAAAATTTTAAAAAAATAAGGGGTGATCTGAGGATATGACAAAATTCTTCAAAGTGGTACCCAACGTCTGGAGCTTGGCATACCCTGGTAATCCCATAATTCCTGATCTTCTTTGAACTCAGAGGACAGGACAGAGGCACACCCGACCTCCAGCAGAGAGCTGGCACTCCCCCCACTCTCCTTCCACTCTTCCCCACCTCTCCTTCAGGTCTCCTTCCTCAGTCCCACGGTAACTGCCACTTTGCTCTCCCCTCCTGCCCTCATCGGACTCCCCTTTAATCATCCAGAACCCCGCAGACTGCCAAAGCCAGTCAGGGTCCCCCGAGCCCTTCCTGGAACCGGCCTTGGCAACAGATTAAAGACGCCCCACCACGGTTTATCTCTGCCTCGTGACCCGCACTAGTGGGTTCCGTCCCCCGCGGGGGCGGGGGTTTCTGTTGGCCCCGCCCCCTGACCCATGGCCTGACCCTCTTCAAACGCACCCAGAGACTACTCTGCGCCCCCAGTCTGCGCCCCGCCCCGGCTGGTCCAGCCCCTCCTTGTAGCAGGTTAAGAGCCCCCCAGAGCCGGGAGCTGCGGACAGAAGCGCACTCGTTGGGGGTGGGGGTGGGGGGCCAGTCGTTCTCGTTGTCATGGCGACGGCGCGGGTGGCCTGGGCCCTGCGAGCCACCTCTATGGGCGGAAGGCTGCGCGGTCCCCGAGGCACCGGGGGCGCCCGGAGGCTGAGTGGCAGCGCGCGACGGCGGGCGGCCAGGGGCACCAGCCCGGGGCGCCGGCTCAGCACCGCCTGGGTGCCCGCCCAGCCCGCGCGAGAAGCGGCCGGGGACGACACCCACTCGCCTGCCGCGGAGGAGCCTGAGTGGACACCGCCCCCCGCGCCCCCGCTGCCCCCCGAGCCCCCCGGGCGCGAGGCCGGCCGCTCGCTGGTGCAGCGGGACATCCAGGCCTTCCTGAACCAGTGCGGGGCCAGCCCCGGGGAGGCGCGCCACTGGCTCACGCAGTTCCAGACCTGCTACCACTCCGCGGACAGGCCCTTCGCGGTCATCGAGGTGAGCGGAGCCCGGCGCCGGCCGTGTCACAGCGAGGGGATCGGGGTTGTGCGGCAACGTGTCACCAGGCAGGGCGGGACCGACCGCAGACTCTGCGCAGCGGAAGCGGGAAGGGGCGCGACGGAGCCTGGACAAGTGCCCCGCGGACTGGGTGAGGCTGCGCGCTCCTCCAGCAGTCTCACGCCCGGCCCCGGGTGAGGAGCCTGAGGCCCCTGATCCGCCAAGTGTGATGCCCTGGAGAACTCCCCTTCGCCGCGGGCGCAGTTAGGGGTTCAGATGGCAAGTGGGGAACCTGGACGGGAGCCGCCTGGGTTACCCCTCCCCCAAGGAGTCCTAGAGTCCAAGGTCGCAGGGAGGCACAGAGGGAGGAACACCAGTGTGAGATAAGAGGATGGCAAGACCCAACAGGGCAAAGGGCGGAGCAGGTGCTCGCCGTTGGCCAGAAATGGGACCTGACTGCTCCTGGGCAGGGAAGGGGCACCACGGGGCCCCTGCTGCTGGAGTGAGCAGGTTCGGCAGGAGTCGGGGCCAATGTCGCCGCTCCTGAACGCTCACTCTTCCGCAGGTGGACGAGGAGGTCCTCAAGTGCCGACGGGCGGTAACCAGTCTGGCCTTCGCCCTGGCATTCCTGCAGCGCATGGACATGAAGCCGCTAGTCGTCCTCGGGCTGCCGGCTCCCACGGCGCCCTCTGGCTGCCTCTCCTTCTGGGAGGCCAAGGCACAGCTTGCCCAGAACTGCAAGGTGCTGGTGGATGAGCTGCGGCACAACGCTGCCACTGCCGTGCCTTTTTTTGGTGGCGGGTCGGTGCTGAGCGCGGCTGAGCCAGCCCCACATGCCAGGTTAGTGCGGGTCTTCCCTGCCCGGCGTATTTAGACCTCGCTACCCCGCCCGCCCGCCCCTGCCAGCCCAGCCGGCCTGGTGGGAGCCTTCTTGAGCACCACGTCTGGCCCACAGCTATGGCGGCATCGTCTCGGTGGAGACCGACCTGCTACAGTGGTGCCTGGAATCGGGCAGCATCCCCATCCTGTGCCCCATCGGGGAGACGACCGCACGGCGCTCCGTGCTCCTCGACTCGCTGGAGGTGACCGCGGCTCTAGCCAAGGCGCTCCAGCCCACCAAAATCATCTTCCTCAATACCACAGGCGGCCTGCGCGACAGCAGTCAAAAGGTGTGTCCCCTCTTTACCGGCCCCATTCTCGCGATTCTGGGCCTGGCCGAACCCCTCTTGTGCTCCCTGCTCGCCTCCCAGACGGGCCCCAGAGTCATTCTCCAGCCGGGTGGGTCGGGAGTGGAGTGCTGCTCAAATCTGAGCCCTCCCCAGCCTAGGACTCCGAGAGGAAGGGAGGGTAAAGGGGTCAGTGAGGAAGGGTCTGTGGGGCAGGAGCACAGTCGTGGCCGCCTACGGGCCAGAGGCTCACCCCCCCTGGCCCCGGACGCAGGTCCTGAGTAACGTGAACCTGCCCGCCGATCTGGACCTGGTGACCAACGCTGAGTGGGTGAGCACCAAAGAACGGCAGCAGATGCGGCTCATCGTGGACGTGCTCAGCCGCCTGCCGCACCACTCCTCTGCCGTCATCACCGCCGCCAGCACACTACTCACCGAGCTCTTCAGCAACAAGGGTGAGGGCCTCGCCTCGGAGGGGTGGGGGGGGGGGGGGAAGGGGGGCTGGGTCCCAGGAGTGAGCAGGGGAGGTGGCTTTCTGCCAGTCAGGAAGCCGCAGGGGGCCGCCACCCCACAAGCTCTCCGCTCTGGCTGCACCTGGGGGAGGTGAGCGCAGAGCAGGTGGGCGGGACTGGATAGACGCCCGCGCCAAGTGGGACGGACCAGGCTAGGAACCTGGGGCGGGAACTGGAGGAGGGGTGGGGAGACCAGGGGCTGGAGACCGGGTTTCGCGAGGTAGGCGGGCCTAGGGGAAGTCAGTGGGACCACAGGCGATGGACGGACGTTGAGGGACAAACTGCCAGGGAAAAGCATCTCCCAGTGTGAAAATCACCGACGTATGTATGCAGTCCGCAGAACGCATTTCATTGTGGAGGTCTTCCAAAGAGGGTCACTGTCCCACGAGCCCCTGTCCTACCTGGAACCCCCGCCAGGACGCGCAAATGCAAGAGCGGATGGGACCTGGCTCTTGGGCGAAACTAACACCTCCTCCTCCATCCCACCCCCAGGGTCCGGGACCCTGTTCAAGAACGCCGAGCGGATGCTGCGAGTGCGCAGCCTGGACAGCCTGGACCAGGGCCGCCTAGTGAACCTGGTCAACGCCAGCTTCGGCAAGAAGCTCCGGGACGACTACTTGGCCTCGTTGCGCCCGCGGCTGCACTCTGTCTACCTCTCTGAGGGGTGAGCCTGCGAGCCCCAGAGGGCGAGGGACAGAGCTGGGCAGCTTGGGGCCGAAGGGAGGTCCCAGCCTGCCTCTCCCCTGCTGCGCCAGGTACAACGCGGCCGCCATTCTGACCTCGGAGCCCGTACTGGGGGGCACCCCCTATCTAGACAAGTTTGTGGTGAGCTCCAGCCGCCAGGGCCAAGGCTCCGGGCAGATGTTGTGGGAGTGCCTGCGGCGGGACCTGCAGACGCTTTTCTGGCGCTCCCGGGTCACCAACCCCATCAATCCCTGGTAGGTCCCGCCCCTCCCGCCTCCGGGCCGCCCCACCCCCCCGCCCTCCACAGACACGCCCCAGAAGGCCGGGCTTCCCCCAAGGAAAAGGCCCCATTCTGTGAGGCCCGACATTCCCCAAGGGAGCAGACCACACACGGAGCCTGAGATTTCCCCCTCGAGCAGAGCACACTTAACCCCGCTCTGCCCCGCTGCAGTGGATTCCTTGAAGACACTCCCCGACTCTCCCGGAGTCTTGAGAAATCCTGACCCTCCAGGCTTCATTCTAGGTCCATTTGCCAAGCTCTGACCCCAGGCCCACTGCATCTCCAGCGGAGCATTTTCTCCTCTCTCTTTTTCCTTCTGCAACTATCCCTTCACCGGGGTCTGTGGGCACCAAGAGGTGAACAAGAACCCCACCCCTGGGGGGCGCCTGGGGGGCTCAGTCAGTTGAGGGTTGAGCGTCTGACTCTTGGTTTTGGCTCGGGTCATGATCGTGGGATAGAGCCCCGCCCTCAGGCTCAGATAATAGCAGGGTGTCTAGCATGTAGTAGGTCCTCAAAATAACCAGTGAGTAGTGAGCTCTGGCCTTGCCCTAAAAGATCCTTCCTCCCCCCCCTTCCCCCCCCCCCCCCCAATCAGGTACTTCAAACACAGTGATGGCAGCTTCTCCAACAAGCAGTGGATCTTCTTCTGGTTTGGCCTGGCTGACATCCGGGACTCTTATGAGCTGGTCAACCATGCCAAGGGGCTGCCTGACTCCTTCTGCAAGCCGGCTTCTGACCCAGGCAGCTGACCCTCACCACCAGCCCCGCAGGCCCTGGGATAACCAGGGTGAACCAAAAGCCATGCCTGCTGGAGGTGACCCCAGGCAGCCGCAGGCTGGACCAGGCTTGTTGGCTAAGGATCTGCAGAGGAGGAAGCAGCCCCTACTCTACTCTGCCCAGAGGGGGGCACCCAAGTGGGGACAAGCACAGGAAGAAGGGTGTGCCCAAGACCCCCCCCCCCCCCCCCCACTGGCTCCAAAGCTAGAACCAGACAGCCTTCAATTTTCAGTCTAGAGATCTTGGGGGTGGGGGGGGGGAGTGGGGGGCTTGCCTTCCAGGGCTCCACTCAGGGCTAATCTTATAGGTGGGCCAGTCTTCTGGCCTCTGTGCTGTTTTGAGGCTCCCTTGCCCACAATATTACCCTCATTTGCTTGATATTCCACCACTTATTTTAATTCTTTTGGGTCTTACAACTTTCCAGGAGGCCTCGATTAAAACACAAACACTTGTCTTGAGAGTGAAGTAAAACACACTTGAAAAGAAATGAGCAGTGACCCTCTGAGAGCAAGATCCCGAGGGCCGGGGAACCAGGGGAAGAGGAGAGCTCAATGAGATGGAGTGCCCCCAAGATCAATGCTGCCACCGTCTCCCTCAGCTGGGTGTCAGCAGCCCCCCGAGGGGCTCCCTTACTCTGGAGTTAGGAAGCATCCTCCACCCCACAGACCAGACCGACAGCAGCCGCAGCTGTCTCTCCAAGCCAGGCTCTGAGCCAAGCACAGACTTGCATGTTTTCCCCTAGGCCCCACTGGAGGCTGTCTGCATCTGTGGGAGGGGAACACCTCAGCCTCCCGGAGCCCAAAGTCAGAGGTTTCATTCCGCATTTTTGGCCCCCACAATGCACCAGGCCCCAGGCTGGCCGCCAGGCTACTTTCAATCAGGAAGTGCATGGACAAGTAGGGGAAAGACCACCACGGCACAGCAGGGGCCACGACAGAACCAAACCCCCAGAGCAGCCTCTGACTTCCCTCGGGAGAGGGGTGGCGTGGGGGGCACGGCTATGCACGGGCATCAGACAGGCCTGACCTAGAATCCAGCTCTGCGATTGGAAGCAAGCTTACCTTCTTGGAGCTTCCATTTCCTCATCTGTAAGATGTCAAACCCTCGTAGGGGAACCTTAACATTAGCTCTCCCCCTCTCGTTGCCCTCCAAGAATTCTTCAAAAGAAAGCAGGAGGACTGAAAAGGGGAGGACAAGACAACCTACAACACAGGGACCGAGGGTATGGGTCAAAAGCAGACCACAGGGAGGGTCTTGACCAGACAGCCAAGGATTGTGGGAACTCTCAGAACAGGGCAGAGATCACGGGAGGACTAAAGTGGGGCTTAACCAGATGTGGTCTTTCAAGAAACCCAAGATCAATCCCAGCCAATGGCAAAGTGCCCTGTGGGGAGAGCGGAGAAGCAAAGCCAAACATCTATATAAAATGTTTATTTTTGGAGGACTGTGTGGTCTGGTGTTTGGGAGGGCACTCACCCCAACCAGGCCAACCATACGGCTGGAAACAGAAGGCAGGAGGCGGGAAGTTGGCCGATGCCCGCCCTACCCCTGCACACCCCAGACTGGGGCCTGCTCTGCTTTCAAGGTGGGGACAGCTAGTGCGGTTTCTGCCCCTCGCATACCCTGAGAACTCACGTGACTCCTGTGGTGCCCCGCCCCTCAGCATCTCCCGGCCCGATCCACACATCAACACACATATATGCACTCTCAGCCTCCAAAAAAGCACTGTAGAGCCCAGCTGCTCTTGCCAGGTTCGAAAAGGAATTTTTCACATTTGCTCACTTCCGGTTCGTGAGCAGTCTTCCTTCCTCTGTCTCCCACTCTCAGTACCCCCACCCGAGCCCTGCCTTACTCCCTTCTCTGGGACAGCAGACCCAGGGAGCAGTCGGCCTCAGCTCTCCTCCTAACGAACAGGAAAAAACAACCCCGTAAGGCATCATCCTCAGGGCTCCCACGCCCAAGGGCTGAGCCCAGGCACTGGGGAAGAGACCTGCGTCTTACCGACACATACACACATAGCAAAGAACCAAACCAACAGAGCAGAAAGCATAAAGAAACAACTGGGCCAGCAAGGAGGAAGGCAGGGTGGCCCTCAGTGGCTCCCTGCACCCGTCTCAGCCTCTTGTCGTGCAACTCAGCCATCGGTGGCCAGGATGACAGCGGCCCCGAAGATGCCCACGCTCTCTCCAAGGAGCTTCATCTGGTTCCAGAACTCAACGCGCCGTGTGTTGTGCCAGTAGGCAACGTTGCCGTCAATGAGCAGCATGACTGGGGGTAGCAGGACAGCCAGGATCTGGGCGGCCAGCGTCACGTAGTAGCCCGACAGGAAGGCCAGCGCCAGGACGCCGTAGAGCACAAAGAACAGCTGGATCATCAGCTCCCCTCCCGGGAGATGGTTCAGATACGCCAGCCGGTCCTCCTTGCTGTGCTGCAGTGAGTAGGCCTAGGGACACACATCTGCTAAGTCTCTCCAACGGGCGGGGGAGCCTGTCTGGGGAGTGCTGGCCCTGAGATGGCACCTGAAAGTCAGCCTCTGCAAGCTGGGCTTCTGGCTCCCATCTTGGACTTGGGGCTCTCTGAAAAGTAGGACCTGCGTCTCCCTCACAGACGCGGGAGCTCACGAGGTTAGGGCCTGTCTCTCCTCACCCTGGAGGGGGGGCTGCTCAGGAGGACGAAAGTGTGTCTCCACAGCCAGACTGGGGCTCTCACCTCTGAATACACAGCGCTGCGTGTGGAATATGGTGCCCAGTAACTGAGATGGGGCCAAGCGACCCGGAGCCTGTCCAGGTCCCCATCCACACTGGCCCGCCCCTAGGTCCTCCACTGGTACCATAACTGGCCACCCTAGTCAACCTCCATCAACTCTGAGTGGCAGAGCCCCGTCTGGGGCCTGGACCCCACCAAACCTCTCCTTGGCCCCCTCTCCCAGCCCTCTGGGGGCTGAATCCACGAGAGGACCGGTCCATCTCATTCTCCTGACTCTCGGGCTTGGGACTGACAGGTCAAGCCAATGTCTTCTCTCCCCAGTGCAACGATGTTGGAAGAAGGGACTCTCAGCCAGGTCTCAGGCCCTGGAAGCCGAGGCCCAGAAGCTGACCGGGGTAATTCCCAGGAGGCAGACCATCGGGAACTACATGCCCACGTCCCTGGGCTCTGCCAGGCATGGGCTCAAACCTCACGCCCAGGCAAGCGCTTCCAGCCAGCGGTCCCCCGACCTACCACGCAGATGAGGTAGATGCCCAGGAACACCTGGCCGGTGGACTGGAGGGAGCGGCTGCGGGGCTTCCGGCGGTACAGCTCCCCAGCGCCGCTGGCCAGCACGAGAAAGCCGCCGATGATAGCAACCGTCCGCGAGTACATACGGACCTAGGCCGAGGTGAGGGGACCCAGTCAGAAACTGCAGCCACCACATTTCTCCCGGCTGTCCAGAGCACCGAACTGCCCATCTCTATACACCCCATTCCATCTGATAAACCCTTTCACCAATTCCAAGTGTGGTGGGCAGGTGCAGCAGACAAGGATAACTCTTTTAATCAGAGTGGAAACTGAGGCCTGGCAGGGTTCGTAAAATTGGCCAAGGTCCTACAGAAGGTGGCAGAATCCAGATGCCAAGGGTTGCCCCATCCATCTCTACTCGCAGGTGTGCAGACTCGAATCCCAATGTTCCTTCTCCTATATAGTGCAGAGTCTGTGCCATTAAGAAAACCATTGGTCTCACTATCCTGTTCACACTTCTGCCTCCTCTACTGGATTGACAGTGCATTCCTTGAGGGTGGGTAGTGCCTTTGTCCAGGCTTATCTCCAAGGCTGCATTCTGGCGTTTTAAGGTTTAAATGCTGCACGAAGATTAATTAGATTTCATAAAAATCAGATGGTTGCAACCGGTTACTCTCCAAGGTCCCTTTTGCCCTATAGTCTGAAATTACTAAACTAATGCTTTAAAGGGTTCTGGGAACGAGGTGACCTGGGTTCTGGTCTCACCTGCAATGCTATCTGTGATGTGACCCTGGGAAAATCTGTTTCTCATCTTCCCACCTCGGTTTTCACACTCTGAAAGGCAGTCCTGCGTGGTCCCTAAGTTCCTTTCATTCTTCCAGTCTGTAATAATGTCCACAAGCCCGGGGGTTCTGCCTTCCCAGGCTTCACACTGTGCACCTAGCTGGCACCATGCATTACCCAACTGCCCCGGGGGCACCGGCCTCTGGCTCCCTATCCCCATCTCCCCTTAGGCCGAGGTGCTCACCTTTAGCCAGTCCCCGTAGTGGACGTAGCCCCCGATGTAGGCGGCGTAGGTGCTAATGGCCAGCTGGAGTGCGGCCCCCAGCGCGAACCAACGCCGCTTCACTCCAAAGGACATGAAGCTGGCGCACAGTACGGCCGCCCCCAAGTCGAAGTACAAGTAGGGCACTGGGATGTCGGGCTTCCTGCGAGCCGGAGAGGAAAAGAAGCAACGGGGACAGGATGAAGCGGGAGAAGAGCCTTGCGACCCCTTGAGTTCCCACAAGCTCCAAGCTCCCCCAAACCGGAGACCCTTCTCACGGCCAGGACCCCGGCACTACGCCCGATGCCCACCTTGCCCCAGACCAGAGCCCTTAACAAGTCTAAGGTCCCAATCCCTCCCCAGCCCAAGGGTCCCAACTTCTTCCCCACCTCACCGCACCCCCGTTCCTGGGGCGGGCCGTACCGCCCCCCACCGCGTTCGGCGGCCGCGTGGGCCCGCTCACCGGCGCGCCTCGGCTCTTTCAGCGTACAGCATGAGCTGGCTGAAGCAGCCCCAGAAGGGGCAGCGTGTGAGCAACACCGAACCCAGCTGCATGATCAGCTGCAGCATCCACCGTCGCGAACCCATCTTCGACGCCATCTTGGAGAAGGGCAGTCCGCTGCGGCGTCACTCCCGACGGGGAGGCCGGCGCCGGGATGCGACACGCAGCTTCCGGGTCCCGAGGAGCGGAGGAGGGTGAGGGGGTAGCATCTTTCCCTTCCGACGGGAAACAACGCTCTCGCTTTCTAGTTCCGGGCCGAAGGAGGTGTTCCAACTGGGAGTTCGGCCTTAATCGCCGCTCATGGAGACTAAAGGATCCCTTGTGTGGCTGCAAAATTGAAAACTAGACTAGAGGAAGGTTCCTTATCAGAACCATGGGCAATAACTTGATGTAATGAAGCGAACTAGTCTTTGACTGATGCTAGACCTGGGCTCAATGCTAACTCCCAACTCTTTGACTTTGAGTATATCACCTACACTTTCCAAGACCCATCTCTAAAATGGAGAGGACACCTACCTCAGGGTTGTTCTGATGTGTACATGTGGCAGTGTGGGTACTAGCTCATAGTAGGGTGCAACACACACACACAAAATCTCTCTACTTTTGTTTAATTTCAGAGTAAGGTGTTCCCTTGGCTAGGTCACTTGTAGACAAGTCTGGCTTTCCCTCTGTCCCCTGAGAGGAATAAAATCTGATGTGGATATATGGGACATCTTAAATCAGTGTATTCTCTCTAGCTCCAATGCTCCTGCTCTAGCCCAAACTACCATCTTTTGTTGGTTTGACTGCAGCAGGCTTCCAACTGGCCTCCTGGCTTCTCCTTTGGCCTCCTTGTTTATTCTCAGCTCCTCTATGTTTTCATAACTATCGGGTACCCTTCTTTTGAATCCCTGAGCACATTGTTAATTATATATTTGGGATTCTTTGCTAATGACCAGATTAACAATAGATTGTGAGTTTCTTTTTTTAACGTTTATTTATTTTTGAGACAGAGAGAGACAGAGTGTGAACAGGGGAGGGGCAGAGAGAGAGGGAGACACAGAATCTGAAACAGGCTCCAGGCTCTGAGCGGTCAGCACAGAGCCCGATGCGGGGCTCGAACTCACAGACCGTGAGATCATGACCTGAGCCGAAGTCGGACGCTTAACCGACTGAGCCACCCAGGCGCCCCTAGATTGTGAGTTTCATTAGGGCAAGGTTTCTGCTCACAGCCTAGTGTAAGATGCATTCAGGAAACATGTGCTAAATAGATACAAGAACAAAGGATGTCGCCACTATGTCTCATTCATAGTACTCAGTGATTATTTGTTGAATAAGTGGACAAAAGTTCCCGGCCCTCCAGGATTGCCACCACAAAGCCACCCCACTCATCTCTCTGCACCCTCCTACCACCCTGCAACACAAATTCTTCTTCCCATATTGAAGTTAAGACTCTACAAGCACTCCCACTAGACTGTTTAATTCAGGTCTGATTGTTTCCAGTTCCCTGGGGTCGGGAGAGGGGCCTCGTGTCCAAACAGTATTTCTGACAATGTGAATTAAAAATTCCCGATCAGCCAGTGAAAGCTGACAAAACATCTCTCACATTTTTTACAAAGTCACTGGGATAAACAGTGGGTATAACAGAAATGTGATGGAGGGATAGATATATTCATGCAAAACAAAACAAAACAAAACAAAAAAAAACTAGGGAACAGGATTGTGTATGTGCATGCTGGGATTGGGGGTGGGGGAAAGGAATCTCCAGGCAAAGGGAATGAGAAAAGGCCTGGATTAAAGGCCATTTTGTCTATCTCTGCCCACGTGCCAGTGACAAACACATGACGTTAAGTTTTCCACAGGCACATAGCATAGAATCAAGTTTTCAATTGTTTTTGTTTTGTTTTTCCCAGGCTCCATCCTTGAGTTCAATGTGACAAGATGAACAGCCCTTGGAAAGGAGCTAAGGTGTTGAGGACAACCGGAACGGACTGGGGTGTTGCCCACGGGAGCAGTACCCCTACCCCATCCCACCATCCTCATGACTTTAGCAACAACAGAGGCCAAGGACATGTGTGGGGAGGGGCAGGAGACCAGGATTAACCAAGCTTCCCTTGGTTCCCAGCCCACCCCCAGTTCCCTCTGGTCTTGTCTCCACCTTTTACTGCCCTAGTCCCCAGAGGGTTGTTGAGAAGCACTAAGGGCCAAATCCTTCTTTCTCGGGTTGAGAAAGATGCTGACATTGTGCTAGGTCAGAGAATAGATGGATGGGCGGGTCAGAGGCTCTGGGAGAGGAACACAGCCATTTGTCCCCCTGCCCCCCACTCCTCCCACTCCTGCCTGGGGTGACAACTGAGCTGTAAAGACTTCTGAAGAACAACCCTTCCCCATCTCTATCCGCTCTCCCTCCTCCAGCTGCCTCCACTTCTCTCTGCAGCGCCCCTCCCCCACCTCTCCAGAGGGCTCTCCCACCCCCCAGCTCCTCTGAAGCCCTGCCTGCACTTGCGCTCTGCCACGACCGGAGCCACAGTGGCCAGCATGGTGCCCAGGATACCCAGCGTGGTAGTCGTCTCAGCCAGGCAGAGCCGGGCCTCCGCGCTGTTCGGCACCACCCCTGACTGCCGAGGGCCGGCACGTGTCAGGTTGCCAAGGTCGGCCGCCCATAAAAGTACCACAGGTGGACCAAGCTTCCCAAAGGCCCACTGCAGGTCAGTCGTGCAACCTGGTTTTTGGCCAGCAGCAGCTGCGTGCCCACCATCCAGATGTCCGCTGTCACCTTGAAACCAAAGTGCTACAGCCAGTCACCTATGAGAGGGGACGCCCAGCACCAACAAGGCCACAAAGGCCTCAGTCTCTAGCTCACTGATGTCATCCCCAGTCAGAGAGAGGACCTCCAGGCCTGGCATGGTGGCCAGGCCCCAGACAGCAGTTCCCAGCCTGCAAGAGTCAGTGTAGACAGAAGAGGCCCCCGAGCCCGGCTGTGCCCAGCTTGGTCAGCCAGTCGTGACTCAGGTCCAACTGCTCTAGGTGCCCCAGGCCCCACAGGCTGCAGGGGTCCCGGGTGACAAGCAGGTTGTGAGAGCAGTCCAGGCGGCGTACAAAGCCCAGGCTGGCAAAGAAGTCCAGGGGCAGGCAGGCCAGCTGGTTGTGGCTGAGGCGCAGCCGCTCCAGGAAACCCAGGTGCCCCAGGGCTCCAGCAGCTGGATCCCACAGGACGCTGTGAGAAACAGCAGCACCCGGTCACCACAGGCTCTGGAAGGAGCCTCCTGGCAGGCGACTCAGATCATCGTGGCGCAGCTACGACACCCACTCTGCCAGGGAGCCTGGGACGGAGCCTCAGAGGGTAGAGGCCCCCGCAGTCCACAACACTGCCGGCGGCTGGACGGGTGCGTGGTGCTGGGCATGCTGCCGCCGGATTCCCAAGGAAGGCCGATGCCACCACCGTGGCCATGGCCACTGTGAGGAAGCGGCCACACCAGCCCCAGGCACTCGTGGATGCATCGATCTTCGTGCCTCACTCCTTCACCCAGGACTCTGGGGAAGCGTGGGCATGCTAGGGGGAGAAAAATAAAGGCACCATTCAGGGGTCTCACCGTTTGCCACGTGCCCCAACACGATCTTAAGGACACCTGCCTCCATCTCCCACAAATTTACGTGCTACCGAGGCTTCTGGCAAGAGCCGTCACAGCCTGAGACCCCAGCACCCTGATCCCCCACCCCAGCCACTTCTCATTCCCTTCTCCCTACTAGGATGAAAAGCAATCAGGGAAGATGGCCTTTTCAATCCCCGGCGCCCCTTCTTTACTCCCTCTCCATACCCACCCTCACCCCCACTTATTCCCCACACAGCCCAGGAGCTACTCTGCCTTCTCCTGCCCCTAAACATGCCCTTGGTCACTCAACCAGCTAACACTCGCAGAGTCGTTGTTCTGCAAGAGGACACAGCCTCGCCGAGATCCTGGCCCTATCTGACCACCTAGATGCTGGCCTAATCTGACCACCGAGGTCAGGGCCTCAGGCCATGGAAGTTCAACACACTCACCAGTGTTCCTGGCACCACCACCTGCCGAGTGCAGCCCCAGCCCAGGAATGACAGTGGAGAGATCTCAGCTCTAGTTACCTGCCCTCCTGCCCTCACCCCAGCCCCAAGCAGTAAACAGATAAGCTCTCAGGGTAGCCACAGCTCCGAGCGAGGATTGGGGGCGAAGAGGGGGGGCAGGTTGAGGAAATCTCCAAGGCCTTGTGGCCTTATATGCAGGGGAACAGGACTTTGCCCCGCTTTTCTAAGAACGCCACTCTCATCCCACCGTATGGCCTTCTCCCCGAGCCCCACACCCTGCTCTATCTCTTGTCCAGATGGCAGCTTGGAGGACCTTGGAGGCCTCAAGTCACCACATCACAGGTCCACAAGTCAGGAAAGAGCCAGGCATCTCCTCTTTCATTCTATATATACTATACTGTCTGCCTAAGACATCTGCCACCATCTATAATTCAGCTAGGTCTTGTCTAGACACAAAGGAAGATGTTCTCTCTTGTTCTCACTAGGCCAAAGGTTGAGATACCCGTTCTGGTCTTCGAGGAGTGTCCAGCATCACCTTCTGAAATAGAGAGGGATCTGGGGCCAGGTTGTCTGTACCCAGCTCTTCTGCCTTGCCCTAGGAGGCCAACCAAAAAAGTTATTTTCTAGGTTTCCTAGTGTGTGTGCTCACCACCCCCACCCAGCAAACTCTTAAGAGAATCATAATGGCCATATGGAAGAGCTGGTTACCAAGGGCCTGGCGTCTCATTAAAGGCTTCATTTAATCCTCAACTGAGACATTCATTTTACGAAGGAAACTAATGCTTGGCAAGGATACAGAAGTTGCCAAGTCATACCGCTAATTAGTGGCTGAGGTGCAATCTTCTACAACCTAGACCTGTCTGAATCCAGCCATGCTCCTGACCACTGAACTACAGTGCTCCAAAGACTGGGCCGCTGCCCCGCATGCCAGCCAAACACCCCTCAAAGAAGTTAAGGTCTACAGGTGAATGACACAGACGATCTTCAGAAAGGGAAGAAGAGCTGAGCCACCATCAACTTGGGATATGAATCTGACCCATCGGTTGATCAGATCTGAGCCCCTTTGAATTAATTCAAGGGATCTGGCTCAGAGAAATTATGGTGAAAATTTTGAAAACTGTCAATAATCTTTGAGGGGTGCCTGGCTGGCTCAGTTGGTAGAGTTTGAGCCCCACGTTTGGTGTAGAGATTACATAAATCCTTTTTAAAAAAATTAAAAGGGGATTCTCTCTGTCACTCTCTCGCACTGCCCCCCCACCCCCGCTTGCATGTGATGTCTCAATATAATTTTTTTAATGTTTAATTTTTTTTTAAATCTTTTTAACATTTATTCATTTTTGAGAGACAGAGAGAGACAGAGTACAAGCAGGGGAAGGACAGAGAGAGAGGGAGACATTCCACGGCAGGCTCCAGGCTTTGAGTCGTCAGCACAGAGACCGACATGGGGCTCGAACTCAAGAACTGTGAGATCATGACCTGAGCCAAAGTCAGACACTTAACCAACTGAGCCACCCAGGCGCCCCTCAATATAATAAACATTAAAAATTTTTATAATAAGGGTGCCTGGGTGGCTCAGTTGGTTAAGCATCTGATTTCAGTTCAGGTCACGATCTCATGGTGAGTTCGGGCCCCGCATCAGGCTCTGTGCTGACTGCTCAGAACCTGGAGCCTGCTTTGGATTCTGTGTCTCCCTCGCTCTCTGCCCATCCCCGACTCCTGCTCTCTTTCTCTCTCAAAAATAAACATGAAAACAAATTTTAAATAAATTACAATAATCTCTGAGAAAATATTACAGACGGTTGCCAGAGACGAGCTCAGCAAAAGTTCCAATTTCCACAAGTCAGACAAGTGTTAACAATAGTTAAAATTCAGAGCGTGTTGTGTGACCGGTTACCTAAAACATGATGACACTAGGTGCCCACATGAGTGCACCCAAAATAAGTTCCACTCAGACAACTTTAATTCCTTTTTTGATAGGGTTAACCAGATGACTATTGCAGACAAACATCTGGATCTTATTAAAGTCTCTCATCATATCCCTCGGGATAATGAAAACACAGAAGACAGTTTATACAAATTGGAACTAATACAACCCTGGGATGGATAACTGCTATATTACAGAGTTAAGATTTTTTAAAAACTCTTAACAGGTTGGAAAAGCTGGTTGAAAAAAAAAAAAGCCATTTCACTGGAGAAAACAAGACAGCTCCCAGTCACATCTGTGTGCCCCTTACCCAGGGGCTGCGAGGAAAAGGAAACATCCTGAAGAGCAAGGGCTAGCATGCAGGAGACCTAAGCTCCAGCCACAGTTCTAGAAATGAGCTGCTGCTTAGGACAAAAGGGCAGAGTACCATGTGTTGCTTCTCAAAGCAACTGAGCTTCCCCCATCAAGGAAAGTGTTCAAGTAGAAGGGTGCCTGGGGGGCTCAGTCGGTTGAGCGTCCGACTCTTGATTTTGGCTCAGGTCATGATCTCACGGTTTGGGAGTTCGAGCCCCGCGTCGGGCTCTACGCTAACAGTGCGGAGCCTGCCCGGGATTCTCCCTTCCTCCCTCTCTCTCTCCCCACCCCTCCCCACTTGTGTGCACACATCTCTCAAAATAAACTTTAAAAAAACGTTAAAAAAAAAAAAGTGTTCAAGTAGAGACAATCTGTCAAGGATGCTATGGAGGAGGATATTTCAACTGGAAGGCTGGACTGTTCCATATGAACTCTAACATCCCTGGCGTCTCTAAGTGCTGAGCTTCTGATACTGCCTGGGCCATCCCTGGCACTGGAAGCATCCTCTATTTGCACAATATTCACACACTGACTTCTGGATTTACACGGCTGCAGATCCTTCCTATAGCCTGGACCTGAGGATGACAGCGGGACGCTTTCAGAAAGCCTAATCTGAACAAAAACCAAAGTGCATCTGATGACAGCCTCCATCTGTAGGGGTGAAGGGTCCCATTACTATAACCACTTCCTTGCAGATATTCTCAGCGGAACGCCCGTCTCCCTCCATCGTACAGACCTGATGAACACCCTTGGTTGTACCCAGTACCCACCTAAGTCACTTGACGTGACGAACATGAAGTGACACAATGGGCATCTGGTTAAACCCTAAATGCACGAGTACGAACCTGAGCAATCATGGCATTACCCGTGTTTACTGAACTACTGGACACGTGCTCCTTCACCCTCACCTCCCTGCCAAATCTACGAACCCACCAGCAACTGTATTGTCTTCTCTTGCCTTCTTCATGGTGGGAGAAAGTCACCCTCCTGTCAGAGACCAAAGCATCTTCTGTGGCCACGGTTCTCACCTCCCATCTTCGCGGAGTTTGCAATAAGACAGTAACTCCTAAACACCTGGCTCCAGCCCAGTCCTCCCCACTGGACGCCAGGCTTGTCATTCAGCTGCCCATCTGCCAGCTGCTCTTTAGTTTCATGGGCAAGACAAAAATGACAAAAGACTTGATTTTTCCACGAGCCTCTTCCTCTCCCACCATTCACCATTCACACACAAGCCACTCTCCGTTCCTCTCCCCCTCACCACCTTGGCCTCAAACCATATCCATCAGCAAGCCCTGTCAGTCGTGAAGTCATCTGTCACCACCGCGTCTTACCTAGGTTTCTGCAACAGGCTCTTACTGCGGCGGTCTTTCTGCTTCCCTTTGCCACCTGACACCAGACTAAAGCCTTCAGCAGCTTAAAACCCCCTTACAGCTCCCCATTGTGCCCAGGAGACTCCAATACCTACAATGGCAAGAAGGCCTTGGATGATCGAGCTCCTGCCAATTCCTCCTTCTGGCTCACTAGGCTTTAGCCAACCTATCTTCTAGCATTTCCTAAACACCCCAAGTTCTTATCACCTTCAACTTAGTACTAGCTCTTCCCTCTCTCCAAGTACTCTTGGCTGGCACCTCATTCAGATTTCTACTTAAATGGCAGCTCAGAGACCATCCCAGAATATTCTCTTCAGAGCAGTACACGTACACCCCTATACTAGGCATGAGCAGCTGCTTGAAACTCCGATAGAGACCAGAAAAAAAGGGGCCGGATTAGAAAAAAGTAGGGGCCAGCCACTATAGCCCCTCTGCTAAAACTAACTGCTGGAAGGGCACCTGGGTGGCTCAGTCAGTTGAGTGACCCTTGGTTTCAGCTCAGGTCATGGTCCCAGGGTGGTGGGATTGAGCCCTATGTTGGGCTCTGTGCTGAGCATAGAACCTGCTTAACATTCTCTCCCTCTCTCCCTCTCCTCAACTGACATTTGTGCTCTCTAAAATTAAAAAAAAAAAAAAAAAAAATTTTAATTAGGGGTGCCTGGGTGGCTCGGTCAGTTAAGCAACCAACTCTTTTTTTTTTTTTTTTTTTCTTCAATATATGAAGTTTATTGTCAAATTGGTTTCCATACAACACCCAGTCCTCATCCCAAAAGGTGCCCTCCTCAATACCCATCACCCACCCTCCCCTCCCTCCCACCCCCCATCAACCCTCAGTTTGTTCTCAGTTTTAAACAGTCTCTTATGCTTTGGCTCTCTCCCACTCTAACCTCTTTTTTTTTTTTTTTTCCTTCCCCTCCCCCATGGGTTTCTGTTAAATTTCTCAGGATCCACATAAGAGTGAAACCATATGGTATCTGTCTTTCTCTGTATGGCTTATTTCACTTAGCATCACACTCTCCAGTTCCATCCACGTAAGCAACCAACTCTTAATTTCGGCTTGGGTCACGATATCCTCGTTCGTGAGATCAAGCCCCGCGTCAAGCTCTGCACTGACAGTATGGAGCCTGCTTGGGATACTCTCTCTTCCTCTCTGCCCCTTCCCCACTGGTGCTCCCTGGGTCTCTCTCAAAATAAATAAACTTAAAAAAAACAAAAAAACAAAAAACCAAAACTGTTGAAGTCAGCATCAGAAGGGTTAATTGGGAGAAAGGGAAGAGAAGTCAGTTGAGAGAGAAGTCACTAGAAATATACTTCCCCCTCACCTCTCTTTGCCTGTTTAGGAAGAGATTTAGTTCCACTTTAGACTTTTCAACAAAATTGAGAGTTGCAGGGAAAATGGGACAGGAAGGCCACAACCTGACCAGGGTTGGTCCCAGCTGCCAAAGTTTGCTCTCCATAAACCTGAGGGACAGCCCTGCTGCTTCCACCTCGCTCATCTCCCACGTCCTTTACTGGTCCCTTGTCCTCTTGCCATGCTTGACTTCAGGTGTTCCTCAAATCACGGTCAGTCCTGGATCACTTGTCAACGTGACTCAGGCAACTCATCTAGTTATTGAACTGGTAACTTTCAAAGATCTACCTTCAGTCATACAATGGCTGGGTGCTGGGGAATAATACAAAAATGAGTTAGTCACTATTTCTGCCTTGGAGCCTCAAAATCCCATTAGACCACTCAAGAGAAACCTGAACAAGTTACTATAAGTAAGTCATACGTGCCACAGGAGTGCTACAAAACAATTCTAGGAATAACTTTCCACTAATTAAAAAGTCAAGGATGACTTCACAGGTGGCTTTGAAGCAAGGCATTGTAGGGTAAGACAGATGAGATAAGATAGGCTGGGAGTAATCTGAGAGATCACCTAGCCCCATACCTTTCCTATAGAACAATTCCTGAGATGCTAATATTACAGAGCAAGACAACCAACTGGCAAGTTTCTTCTGACATTGTGAAGCACCCCGCACTGTCAGAAACGCAAGGGGCAGGGAGAAAGAAGTGTCTTAGAATCCGGAGGGCATGAGAGACGTTAACAATGGGGGGGGGGGGCTGCTGGAGGGAAAATGTTTGCCTCATCTTCTAGTGTCCATATTATGAGCCACGTAAGGCTCTTAGAATATAAAAGAACAGGGGCGCCTGGGTGGCTCAGTCGGTTAAGCGTCCGACTTCAGCTCAGGTCACGATCTCGCGGTCTGTGAGTTCGAGCCCCGCGTCGGGTCCTGAGCTGATGGCTCAGAGCCTGGAGCCTGCTTCCGATTCTGTGTCTCCCTCTCTCTCTGCCCCTCCCCTGTTCATGCTCTGTCTCTCTCTGTCTCAAAAATAAATAAACGTTAAAAAAAAAAAAAAAAGAATATAAAAGAACAAACTCGTTTTGAAACTTGATTACCTAGCAGCAGTCTACGACCAGTGGATCAGCCCAACCTGTTAGGCTGTTTTCACCTGTTAAGTACTTGGGGCTGTTATGTCAAACCCCTTAAGTTTACACAGTACATGGTGGTGACTTCGAGGTTCTCAAAGGGGAATTCCCTGGCACGAGCAGACTCCAACAGCGATGAGAAAGCAAATCCATCACGCAGAGCAGACAATGGCCAATCCCAGTTCCCAAACTTGCCCCTGCCACTCTCCCCACTGCTCACCCTGCAACGTGGCAGGTCCTGGCCTTATACATTCTTACCACAGTATCCTATCAACGGACAGCCGAGTCTATCCAGGTGTAGGACTGAAAGCTCTACATCTTTTACTAACTAGTAGGTCTTGTGGAAGAACAGATTGCGACACACACATTCTTAGCTTCAAAAACGTCAAGGAGCCTTTACCCTGAATCACTGGCTCCGGGCTGAAGCCCCTGACCTAATACTGAAGTGCCTGAGCAATTTTCAAAGCAGCCAAGAAGCTGCTCAGACTCTTAACAGCACAGACTCAGCATCAACTCACCACAGGAAGGCTACATATGCCCTACAGACAGTTCTACGCAGCAGTAAACTCAAAGGCATGTGGCAGTGGGAGGTCATCAGGTGCTGGGGTGGAGAGGTCCGTGTGCACTGGGGTGGGGGGGGTGGGGGAGAATGCCACAAAACCAAGGAGACATTGCAAAACCACCTGTACATGTGCCATCAGAGACACGAGCCCCCCGCACTGTACTCTTCAACAATTCAGTGTGCTTCCAACCTAGCAGGCAACCTCACCCAGTCCTGTGTTCCACCCTACACCTGGCGAACAAGTGAGCGACGCACAAGCCGTCAGTTTGGAAAGTCTCAGAGCAGTGACAGGAGTCCACGAGTGGATAAAAGGCTGGGGTTTTGCTCCAGCTGCACCACGACAGGCAGCAGTCATTTAACCCCGCGGACCCCGCTCTCCTTTTGTAAAATGAGGGCTTTTCAAAATACAATCAAAGGAATTCCCTGGGACTCCAGAGCAGAGATACAGTAAGATCTGTGAGAGACAGAGGGCAGAGCTCTGAGACCCCTTCCCCACTTGCCTGACTGCTTTACGTATTAGCTTCACTTAAAACGCCATCTAAGAAAGACCTGAGGCGAACCTAGGTGGCTCAGTAGGTTAAGTGTCCGAAACCTTGATTTCGGCTGAGATCATGATCTCACGGTTCATGAGTTCAAGCCCCGTGTTAGACTCTGTGCTGTCAGTGCAGAGCCTGCTTGAGATTCTCTCTCCCTCTCTCTCTGGCCCTCCCTCCTCACTCTCTCTCAAAATAAATAAACTTAAAAAAAAATTTTTTTTTAATAAAAATCAAGACTTCGACAGCAAAGCTGGAGCCTCTGACAATCACCTAATCCAAACTCAACCCCAGACTCGACCATCCCAGGATCCAGCTAACATTTATATTAACATTTACAGAGCACCTTCTAGGTATCAAGCAGTTGAAGTAGCTTTAACTTCCACACCAATCCTAGGAAATGGGTAGGTGTTCCACGTGTACAGTTGGGGAAGCTAAGGCTCAGACTCATGAACTGACTTACCCACAGTCTCAAAGTGAAGAATGGGAGGTGTGGGGATTTGAGCCCAACTATCCATGCGGCTAAAGCCCTTGTTCTTTCTTCTTCACCTCCCTGCCTTTCACTCGACCTTAATTCCACCTCTTGAAGTGCTTCCTACCAGAAACCGTTGCTACCTACTGTCTCCCATTCATAGACTTAAAAGGGAGGAAGTGATGGTGTGGGACATGTGACACGGAGCTTCCTTCCAGCCTTCCAGTTTCCATGATTCACACTACTTTAACGGCATCTCTTAGCATTTCTGGAGCGTACAAGGTCCCTCTCCTTTCTCCCTTTTACCTTCTCCAGAAGCTTATACTTCTGTGCAGACTAAATTGAAGGCCTGGTACTTTAAACCTAGCTCTGGCCAGGGGCGCCTGGGTGGTTGATTCAGTTAAGCATCTGATTCGGCTCAGGTCGTGATCTCACGGCTCGTGAGTTCAAGCCACCCATCGGGCTCTATGCTGACAGTTCAGAGCCTGGAGCCTGCTTTGGATTCTGTGTCCCTCTCTCCTCTGCTCCTCCCCCACTCACGTTCTGTCTCTCTCTCAAAAACAAACATTAAAAAAAATAATCTAGATCTTGCCAATGGCAAGTGGGTATGCAAGTACACGTATCAGTCTTCTCTTTTCTTCCAAACAGCCATAACAAACAGCCTTGCATACGTGCCCACCCCTCTGTGCCCCTACCCCACTCACACACACCTCCCAACCCAGGATCCCTTTCTTAAATTATATACTTTGCACTATATCACCGGGAGAGCTCCAGGAGATGGAAGGAGAGAGAGTAAAGAGTAGGAAGCAGAGAATCTAAAGGGAAAGATTACCAAACACTTACTCCCCCCTCACACCGCTCCCCCCTGGGGTCTCTAAAGCACGTACAAACCTGAGACATGAGTGATGGTTAAAAAAATTTGGGTTTTATTGTTTTTGCTAAACAATACTAAAAAAAAAAAAAAAAAAATCATTTTGAAGGCAGGGCTTGAATTATTTAATTTTGATCCATTTATTTAATTAAAAAAAAAAAAAGGAAGGGGAAAGAGATCATGGCCAAAAAGATAGTAGTTACCCCCCACCCCACCCCCAAAGCTCTAGCCAGTCACATGAGCATCACCCACTTCCCACTCGGTGCCTGACATTCAGCTGGTGGCACACTCTGCCCCCCCGGGCTGCCCTGAAGGCATGGGGGCAACAGGTGCCAGTTTTAGCACTCAGCAGGTTAGTCAAACCAGACAAACTGGTGGGCTAAAGTCCAGAAATTCTCTCCAGGTTTTCTGCCCATTGGCTGAGCACATACAAACTATCATAAGCTTGTAAAATTTCAGGGGGGTGGGGAAGGGCATAAAAGCAGGAGGTTGGTGGGAGCAGAGAAACTACAGGTCACCCAAGCTTTCTCCTGGGCTACTGGCTCTGGATACAGACTCCGAGAGACTGGGAGAGGTGGGCTCCAGGTTTCTTAGGAAGAAAATCATCCTTCGAGGAGGAGCTGAGACGTGCCATGCAAAATAGTTCTTCCTGCAGAGGGCACAGGAGACAGGGCAGCTGACTCTCCCATCTAGGAGACAGGAGTGTGGTGAGGAAGTTCTTCTAGTACCATGAAGTAAGACAAAAGGCAGAGGGAGAATCCTGAGGTTTTGGCCAAATGTGAGACTGGTACACACACACAGTTAAAGACTAAAAAGCCATCAGGAACCCTCACAGCCGAATCCCACCTGCAAACACCGGCTCTAGAAAGTGCTGCAGAAGATTCTTGCTGTGAACCAAGTCAAGTTAGTTGCCTGGCTATAGGTGGTGGGGAGGGGAATACATTTTTATTTTCGAAGGGAGGAGGTGGGAAGAGCGGCCATGATCTAGTAAAAAGAGACCTGCAAGAAGCAGAAAATATTTAGAGAACATTTTAATATATATTTTCATATATATATTTAAAGTTAAGAAAAATAAAACTAATTCAAGCCATGCCCTGTGCAAAAAAAAGAAAAAAAAAAGAAAAAGAAAACCAAAGACAAATTTAAAGTGAGACCTCTGTCTGCTGCTCTAGTCTCGACTTCAGTGTCACAGTCAACTTGTTACTTTTATTTTGGAAGAGATGTAAAAGTTTCTTTCAATCACTCAGAAGGCAAGTGAAGCCACTTATAAAAACAGAATGGCAGGGACAGACTAGGAAAGTCAAAGGTGAAAGGGCAGAGCAGGAAAGGAATTTTCAAAAATAAAATTAACAAGGTGACTGTTCCAGAAGGGGACTGTGAAAAGGACATGGTGGACCGAAGTCTGTTAGTCAAGTAATGATTCAACTTTTAAATTATTCTCTTGTTCTTTTTTGTTGGGTGTTTTGTTTGTTCAAGTCTAAGATTTGGAAATGCTGACCCTTTGTTAACAAGAGCCAACAGGAAATATAGGATCCCTTCCCTCCCCCGGCCTGCCTCCGCCGAAGCCACCACCATCGCCTCGCTGGCTGGATGCTGGAAGAGTCCTCCGTGTGTGTGGACTCAGGATGACAGGGCAGCCTCCTTCTGTGGTTGCTGGGCTTGTGAACGCTGCAGTATCTTTTGGCTTTCCACGTCTCTAAAATGTTTTTCAACCTGAAAGAGACCAGTTCAGCCTAGGTCAGAACAGGAGATGGGCACCGAGGCCTCCCCAACAGTTCACTCCAGGTCTCCACAGCCTCATGGACTATTCAGGCATCTCTGCCCTTGCTGTCTGCTGGTCTTGCCAGCCAAAGGTAGGCAGGGGCCTCTTGTTTCAACCACATTTGCTGCAGCTTTGGCCAAGACTATCTAGAAGAAAGTGAGTCCGTAAGCTCAAACACAGTATGAAAGGAGATTATTATGCCCCAAACTGCCTCGCCCCTCTTCATCTAAGAGCAGAATGAAAAGCTAATAGGGAATTAGCAGTCTTGGACTTTTTACATCCACGACATTGGTCCCTCAAGCCTCAGAGCGTTTTTTCCTAAATGCTACAACGCAACCTAGATAGTCATGTGACATATGCAGGGTCAGAGACCCAACAGCAACTGACTTCTACCAACCAGCTCCTCCTGAGAGGAACCCAGACTGGGATGAGAGGAACTGCTCAGGTGCAATACCACAGAATGGTCTGGCTAATTCCAAAAAGCCATACCAGGGAGGACACGGGGCTGGCCGCTTGCTTTACTGCATGCTGCCCAGCGGGTTCCATCCCCACAGAAGTGGCCAAACCGTAAGCTCCAGAGCACTGCAGTGCTGGGGGCAGGTGGCTAGGCAGGGCTGCTCTCAGGCTGGTAGGTCGGAGGCAGGGAGCTCAGCACAGTGTCCTGCCCTGATGCTGGGGAGGGGTGAAGGTCAAGGAATCATCCTCTCTCTAAAGGTTCATGGCTCCTTTACTTACTATTTTGCGTACATGGCTCAGTGCACTCCCCTCTTTGCCTTTACAGTTTTCCACTTGATATGGGGGTGTAATAACAACTTCTTCCATGACTACGATGTTTTTTTCTTGCCATTTACAGTCTTTAATGCTGGAAGGAGAAGAGAGCAGGTGAAAGTTGCCTCTTGCGGCATCCCACACCTCCTGCCTGATGAATAAGTAACTCCAGGAAACTGACCCCAAGTTCTCAGCTCACAACGCAGCCAACAACTAGATGCCAGCAGCCTACAGGGAAGAGTAGCCACGACACATTTCCTGGGCACCAGTGGCTAGGAAAAGCAATGACCTGATGTGTACTTATTCTGAGAAGGGCCCAGAAGAGGCACTCTGAAGCATTAGGGACCTGGAAAACCCGAACAAACTTGGTGGCAGCCTCAGAAGTCCAAACCAAATTGAATTCAAATAAAGAGCTAGGCTCAGGCCACTAGATGCAACTTAAGTAGCAGCCTAGGGCAGGGGGTTGGCAAACTTTTTCTATGAAGAGTCAGACAGCAAATATGTTAGGCTCTGAAGGTCATACAACCTCTGTCACAACTACTGAACTCTGCTGCTGTACTACACAAGCAGCCACAGATAATACAATACATAAACAAAGGAACAGATGTGCCCACTACCTGGAGTTTGCCGGCCTTTGGCCTGGGGGGAAATGGCACCTTTAGAAAGACAGGAAAAGAAATCCCCCCATCTTCCTGTGATCTGTACTCTGCCACCCACCTCCTGAAACAGTAACTGCTCCTCAAACCGGCCCCTCTCAGTTATCAGACAGCTGGGCACTTGCCAGACTGGGAAAACCCATTCCAGTTCACACTCGGGGAAACACAGGGCAGCTGATATTCCTAAGAGTTCCTTCACATACCTGTAAATGTTCAGATACTCATACCATGGCCTCGAACAGCTCTGATGCCAGCTGCCATCTGTGCACCAGACCCAGGTGGTTAAATAGGGTAACAGAAGGCAGCAGGGGGGAGGGGGAGTGTCAAATGTTTCAGTGTTTCGGCAGCTAGGGAAGCTAGCGGAGAGTCAAATGACTTCTGCTGTGACAAAATGTCTTTTAGGAGGTGGTAATAAGGTGGCCTTCTGCTCTCCCTAACTCCCTATGTTTATCCCAGGGTACAATTAGAGACAGACTTGTGACTCCCTTAATAAAACCCCATCAGTTTCTGGAGAAAGGTATGACAAGGTCAAAATAATGAAAGAGAAAGAAGCCCCGTGTTCTAAATTATGGAATACCAGTTCTGAAAGGGACTCAGGATAATCTAATCCCAAACCAAGTTTTACACATGAAGAAACGGAAGCCCCAAAAAACCAACTTGCCCACGATTACACCATTCTCCTGTATGGAAGGGCAACAGACACCCACATCCCTGGACACCAAGGTGCTGCAGACACACTAACCAGCATCTCTGCTGACTTTCGGGAACACAACTACCCACACAGCACAGCCTGGCAGCGCTGCCCCCGGGGACAAGGGACCCCTATGCTCCCCCAACTCACGTCTTGTGTATGGTCTGGAAGAGCTGCTGGCCCTCTAGGGAAACACCAGCGCTGATTGCATAGGCCTGGCTCAGCTTCTCCTCCTTCTCTGTCCGTGCTTTGCTGGCAAGCTAGGGTGGGGGAGAGGAAAGAGACTCAGAAAAGCATTCACCTTCATTCTTCCCAACAGTCAGGACCTGTTGAGGAAAGGAGGCTGGAAGAGACTAGTTTGGTAGATTCAATTCTCTCAGAGTTCAAAAGCGAAACATACACATACATAATATGCCTGAGGGGTTATTGCCACTGCGGCAGACATTCCTTCCATCCAGTACTCACTAAGTGCCTACACATACCAGACATGCACTGTGCTGAACTAGAGGACAGCACTGCCGCCGGGACTGGACAGACTACGAACAGAAACAAAGTTAACTACAGATAGTGCCAAGGAGCTGGGAAGAAAATAAAGCAGGGCAACGTTACACAGCGGGACTGGGAAGTGACCGTCAGATAAAAGGTAATGCATACATCTCTATGAAAGGAGAGAATTAAGACCTTTTATCAGCCACTGCTAGTCTCAGTTTTAGAAATCAACATCTGCAACACCTTCAGAGACCAGAATATGAGGTTCAAAAGACTATCTTTCTGGTACCACACTATCTGTGCTCACATGGGGAGCCAAGACCCAAGTAAACCTAACCCAATACTGTCCACCTTCAACTTGAGCTACCGTCACCCTGCTCTTTAGAAAAAGGAATGGTCTACATTCTACCTTATGTCTTTCCTTAACTGCCCTCTAGTGGAATGCTCACAGACTGATCAAAAGAAATTCTAGTAAAATCTAGTACAGTAGTCGCTCCCCACCCACCCCCGGCCCTGATCCAGAGTCAACCTCGGTCTGGAAGCAGATGATCCTCCTCCAGACATAGCATCAGGTCAACAGTAACCCAACGCTACACCACAGCTCCTACATCATTCACCTCACTTCATCTCTTCACGTAGGCATTTTATCACCTCACATCATCACAAGAAGGGTAACTAAGAACAGTACAATGAGGTATTTAGAGAGAGACAACCATATTCACGTAACTGTCAGGACAGCACACTATTATAATTTTTCCATTTTATAGCTATTGTTGTTGATCTTTACTGCGCCTAATTATAAATTAAACTATCATAGGTATGTACGTACAGGAAAAAAGCCAGTAGATACAGGGCTCCGTACTATGCATGGTTTCAGGCAGCCTCCAGGGTCTTGGAATGCACACCCTGCAGGTAAGGGGGGAATACCGCAGTCTACTAAAATCTAGGAAATCCCTCCCAACAGGGGTGGGTTGCCCCGTCAACGCCTACTGCCCCTCTAACACACTTCTACTTCTAGTCCCCACCCTACACTACTGGTTGCTAGAGACTCCAGAAGGGCAAATTCGCTAGAGCATAAGACACAACAAATATGCTGGACAAGACGGTTAAAATGAAAGGCAGACAATGCATCCGAAAGTCAAACAAATGATTTAGAGATTTTTCAGACCCATGACCGTTAAGGGCTTAGTATACTGATGCTGCAGCTCACCAAACACAGACACACAAACACGCACGTGAATACACATAATTTGTCCCCAAATACCAGCTCCTTAAGATAGAGATCATACCTCTTGCACATCCCCAAAATACCTAGACATTTGGAATTCTTAAACATTTATATTCCGCCTAACAGTGACCCTTCAAACCACAGACCAAATTTAGTTGTACAGGCAAAGTGTCTAATCGCTTGTCAGCAACATGAAGCACTTCATTAAGGTGTGGGTTGGACTATGAAGAAGAGAAAAGGAGACCTTCAACTGGGTCATGGGGAGCCCTGCCTCTGAGCTTCAAAGATCTGAGGGGGGGAGGGGTGTGAGCACCGAAGAGAGAGGTCACGCGCAGGGTCATCTCAGTCTCCCTAGGGCAGAGAGGGAAGAAAGGCCAAAACTACAGCGATTGGAAGCTGGAGATCCTTTCTCACATGGTCCCCGGTACATGGAGAGAGATAGATAAAGCAGGAGTAAATAAATAATCTTTCAAGCCTGGTCCTGCCAATCTGGCCCCACCAGGCCAGAAGTCTGCAGAGAAATCAATGCACAGGGCTGCCAGTATCCCCTGGAGCCTGGGCAATCCCAGCTGCAGCAAGAAAGCACACTCGGTCTCTCTGCAGAGAGAGCTGCCGCCGGTGTGATTTAAGCAGCAACAGGCAAAACTTACTCAATCACCAAGAAAACCCTGATAACAAGGAGGTTCCTTGAGTCTCATTTTTCAAACACCCTGTACACACCTGAAGTCTCCAAAGACAGAAGGTAAAACCAGGGGGTAACAAAAGCTCCCCTGGGTTAACCACACTCCTACGGGGCTCCTGGGAAGCACAAGTGACCAAGCAGATGTTTATCTTACCCCATGAACGAGCAGGAGGGTCTCACATTTTGAGGTTTTTTTAAAAAAAATGTTTATCCCCGAAAACCAAAAACATCTCCCAGTGTCGGGTCTGACAAAGCTGCATCTATAAAGCTTGTGTTGACTAGACGATACGGATACCAGAGCAAAACATCCTTGTCATCCACCTAGTAGATTAAAAACCTAACATGACCCATTCGGTGGGAGGAACTGGCTCAGGGAAACCAGGCACCTATGCAGAACGGTTAAGAATGGATTGGACAAGTTAAGCTAGAAGAGGAGGTAGAAAGGCTGGGAGCCACTTTTGAATTTTTGCCAGAGGCATAATGAAATACATATAAATCTTAGCCAGAGTGATTCGTCTGGACAGCCTGAGTAATAGCAACACAGTGACCAGAGAACAGTGATTTCAAAATACACTTCTAGCCCCCCAAAACACCTCTTCTAAAGGCTCTGCAAGCAAAGGAGAATAAACTGGGTAATTCTCCATTTCAAGTCACAGTGCAAACACATCCCAAATGCTACATGATACACAAACCTCAGAAAAGTCAACAGAGATCAGAGTAAGCGGTTATTTCAATTTGCCCCAATATCCTCAACTACTCTACCTGGACCTGCAATTGTGCTCTGGGGGGTCTGGATGCACTGCAAACCCTGAATCCTCCAGCTGTCAGTTTATGAACTGTATTTTCACGGCAATCTGAAAAATGCTTAAATCTGACACTCGGCTATACAGATGTGCTTTCACCAGGAACTTGTACAAATGGGGTAAATCTCTCCTACGAAGGATCCAATCGGTTAGGCACAAGGAAGGTCACCCTCACAAAAGGAATCTAGAAGTCTTTCTTCTCTCAAAATTGGAGTTGAGAAGGGAAGAAGATTACCTTGCTCTTTTTAGGCAGGTTCCTTAAAACCCATGAAAAGTGTAGATAAGCGCCCCTTTGTAAAGCAAATAACTATCACTCCACCCTCAAGTTAGCAGTTACACAGATGTAAATTTCCCCACATTTTTGTAAAGTAATGCGTATGTATAAATGGTCCAGTTATTCCAAGATAGTAAGTTTACAGTTTTTGTCAAACCACTAGAGGGAACCAATGGAAGCTGCCCTCGGTAGAGGTGGAGAGTGTGCCTTCTCAGCTTGGGAAGGTTAGCAGGATCATGATTTTTTAAATTCAATGACCATCACCACACTACATCTATTTTCAATGCAAACATGCTAGCTGCTGGCCTCTCTTCCAATCAAATCTGAAGCACAAACTGGTTAGAATCTCAGAGAATACTAAAGGCACCACTTTACAAACACTGGGTTCGGGCAAACTGAGAAGCAAAACCCCACAAATATGTGTCACTGACATGCACGTGGCTTAAATGAAATGGCTGCACAAGACAACCTGTGCTAACACGCCTCTCCTTTTATTTTGTACGAGACCCGGTGAAAAAGTGATTCCCTGTCTACTAACCAGCACTTCCTCCTGTGGCCATTTTATACATAGCAACTTGACACGGGCTACAGAGAAAAGTACAGGAACTTGACACCGGAGCACATCAATATTAAAAGGCATCCAGTCAGGCCTGCTGTTGGGTAACCCTTGAGTGAGTGAACGAATGAACACCAGTGACACACACCTCCTGCACTCAGTGACACGGGGAAAAGGAAGCAGCCACAACAACAAAATCCAAGCACCATGCACTTCATCTTGTTATTCAGTCACCAGCTGGGCCATCTTATTTCCACACACCCAGACCAGGAAAGCACAGGTGCTGTGGGGAACCCAGAGGGATTCCTACCGCAAGTATTTAACAGGCTGTGACAGCTGATACAACAAGGGAAGCAGAGTCCAAAGAGGAACATGCTGGATGTGACCTACTGACTCCGATGAGCCACTCTCAGTTTGTCTTCTCTGTGTACACGGGCTTTCCAACCAGCTGCCCTCACAGAGAGGTTAGGAAGCACCGCAGCTGCTGCCCGCACGGCCTGGTGGAGGCTCAGGGAAGACAGACTGCAGCGACCAAGGACAATTGTCACCAGGAGGGCCCACGCTTGTTTCCGTGGCTTCGACTCTGGGGTGCACTCTTAGAAAGCCCTCCTTCCTAGCTAGCAATAAGCGGGCTCGCAAAAATATTTCTTCCAACTATCAAATCAATATCCCCAAGTCTTCTTGTTCCCTAGCTGAAAGCTCCTGTCTGCTGGTTTCAATAAAATACAGTTCTTTACAAACAGTAAAGAAGAACCATACTTTGCATGGTTGGGAACTCCAAAAATAGAGTATCCCACTTGCCGTTGTGTCCTAGAATACATAATAATGAATCAAAACACTGAATCAAACAGGAACCGCAGAGCCCAAGAGGCCTGGCAGTGAATATTAAAATTCTAAGAACCAACTTGTTGAGAGCTTACTCCGCCCTAAGCGCCAAGCTACACACTTTACGTGTATTCAGCATTTAATCTGCACAACAAGCCTATGAAATAGGGACTAAAATTCCTCCTACTTAATAGATGGAGAAACTAATCACAGCTGTTAAGAAACTTGCCCAAGTCTACCAAGCCACAAGTGGGAGAGTGGATTGGAACCCAGTCTGACTCCAAAGCTTGCACTCTTAACCCTGTCACTATAAACAGTTCCACCTAAGGAAGTCTAAATGACTGCTGAAAATATCAATTTAAATGCAAAAGAAAGTATTTTCAGAAAGGAAAAAAGTTTTTTTCCACAAAGGAAAAATATTTTAAAACTTAGCTGCCACCTTCTCTCTTTGTCAGCGCATTCTGGCATTTCCATCAATGTCCCCAGTGCAGAACACAGCTGTCTGCTTTCTAGTAAAGGGTATCTCTTCTGAAAAGGGCCTCAGTCTCACCCTGAACTTCAAGGACAGCCTTTTTTTCTTTTGTTAAAGGTAACTTGCAGGAATGCTTTTCAGAAAACAGACCTTATATAAGAAAGCAGTTCAGACCAATAATGACAGGTATTCCCTGGATCCATCTTTTTTTTTTTTTTTTTTTTTTTTTAAATATTTAAGTAATCTCTACACCCAATGTGGGGCTTGAACTCAAGACCCCAAGATCAAAAGCTGCATGCTCCTCTGACTGAGCAAGCCAGCCAGCCAGATGCCCCACGGACCCATCATTTTCTGACTGGGGTGAGACTAGGGAAGCTAAGTCAAGCAAGTCTCTTGTACTTGCATGTTAAGGTATGTCGAGTGCTTTGAACTACGAGGAAAAACAACGTGCAAACCCAGGGGCCACAGCCCCACCTAAAATCTCCAAGCTTCAACACCACCCTTGTCACCATGATGTAGCTGCTGCACAATACAGACCAGCCTTGAGTCACAGTCCCCTCCATAGGGAAAGCTTTTTCTTTCACTGGGTTAAAACAAAAACTAGTTGTCAGTAAGTCAAGAGTTCGTCAGCTATTTGTAAGTTATGTCACCAAACACAATTCATAGCTACGACAGAAAACTAAACCTCCAGGACACTGAGTAATTTCCTAGTCCTGAGACCCTGAAACCAGTACTGCCATGGAACCTGCACATGGCCCTGTCAGAGAGAAAACTGGCTGGGATATAGGCTGAAATTTGATCTCGACAACCCATCTCTGAGAATGTGCGCTCAAATCAGCCAGCTCACACATGGCAGTGGGGATTAAGGGAGACAGTCTGGGTGAAAGCACTAGGTGTAAAGCACTGTGCAAATACTAGCTGTTAACATCGTTATCATGACATCGTTACTGTTAGCACAGAGAAGGTGGCCCGTGGGTCATTTCAGAAAAATTCATACAATCCAACCTTCCTTTAGCCAATGGGCTCAGTGCTTCCCTTTCTGGTTTCTGTAAGAGCTGCTAGATAGGTTGTAAGTCCTAAAGAAGACATCTTTCAAAATATAACTGAAATAATCTATTGGAAATCCCTTTCCCCTTCACATGCCAAAATGGGTACACTATCTAGTGAGTAAAGAGGTGATCTTATTCATGATAGTGAAAGAGCCATGCACTGCTCTTCCCTGGGCTCTGAAAAGAGAGAAAGCAGAGGAAAATAGAAGAGCCACCCCCTTACGCCTAGATTCCAGCTCAAACCCCTGCCTACCACGCCCCAGCTGCACGAACCTGAGCAAGATGCATAACCTCTCCAGAGCCTCAGTTCGTTCATCTGGGGCCCATCCTGAAGGGTTACTGTTGGGAGTTCAGTAAGCATGGAAAGCACCTAACACCAATACGGCACACAACTCATCCCCTTACTCCCTGAGAACAACCAACCTCCGGGTTAGCTTACTAAAAGAAGTTTCCAAATTGCAGAGATGGACAAAGTGAGCACCTTCCAAATCCGCTGGATTCCATTTAACTCCCTTCCTTTTATCTAATATTCTTCAAGACCCTACTCCATTGTTACATCAGAAAAGCCTTCCCTAAAATGTTTACTACTCTATGCCAAGGACTGGCAAACTATAGCCTGTGGGCCAAATTCAGCCCAACACCTGTTTTAGTTATGCTTTATTGGAAAGACCGTGCCCATCTGTTTACATATCATCTATGGCTGCTTTTGCTACAAAGGCAAAGTTGAGTAGTTGTGACAGAATGTACAGCCCACAAACCTAAAACATTTGCTATCTGGCCCTTCCAGGAGAGTCTGCTGCCCCCTGCTCTATGCTCTCACAGCACCCCGCTCACACCCCCACTAACACTGACCCTGCCACATTGTCAGCACTAGTTAAATGCAGCTCTCCCTCACCCTGCCAACAAACAGGAGATTCTTTTTTTTTTTAATTTATTTATTTTGAGAGAGAGCAAGAGAGGAGGAGGGGCAGAGAGAATCCCAAGCAGGCTCCATGCTGTCGGCGCAAAGCCTGACACAGGGCTCAATCTCATGAACTGTGAGATCATAACCTGAGCTGAAATCAAGAGTCAGATGCTTAACTGACTGAGCCACCCAGGCGCCCCCAAACAGGAGATTCTTGTGGGCAAAGGCAGTGTTAATCATCTTGACATTCCCAGCACCTGGAAGGAAGGGGGAGCAAGAGGAAAGGAGGATAAAAGGAACAGAAACCTTGACTATTAGAGATTCACAGAACTAACAGATCCAGGTTCCAGTTAAGTGACTAACACACGGTCACACAAATTACTAACGGCCCAGCTGCAAAAAGAACCCAGTTCTTTAAATTCCCCACATTCTACCACACATACTGCTAGCTTTTGACACAGCGTGCAGATCCTTTCATTTCCCACTTCAGGTACAATTTGCTTCCCTCTCCAGGGTAGTGTCTGGTATTTACCTAAGCTGGTCTCAAAATTCCAATGCTAGAACTTGACTGCATCACCTTTCCCCCCGGCCTTTTCCCCTCAAGCCTGTTCTGTAGCAGGAAGACCAAACCAGTTAGAATGCCCCTTTCTTAAAGCAGAAGAGATACCACCACTGACCCACCAGAAAAATCCTTATTGCCAGTCATCTCTGTGTCAAAGAGTGCAGACATGCCTTCAATAACACACCTGTGGCACACCTCCGCTAGTCACTCGAGCACAGCAATTTGTCTTTTCAGGTGGACAGCGATTGTCCCCACACCCTGTAATGTCAAGAAAGCCCCCTTCCAAAGCGAAACCGTAACCTAACGAGGGCTCACAGAGTCAGCTGGCAGCCATGCACCCTAGCTTGAATGGAGTCATGAGCCCTCGCCCGGAGCACCGCATCCCCCACTAGGGGGGTCAGTCTGACCCCAAAGTTTAAATGCCACAGAACGTGACATCCTTCAACAGACTAGTGATTTCGGAAACGGCAGTCAATCGTTCTACCTCTCTGACTCCATCTGACACCACTCGCTACTTAACGTGTCCCGTCACTCAGCAGTCACCCCCCACCTCTACCTTCGTGACACTTTCACGAAGAACAGCTGTGTCTGCTCACAGCCAGGTGCAAAACTTACTGGTGGACTCTAACCTAGTACTGGGGCCTTGACAATATATCCTAATCAAGGAGCCAATAGGTTAGACGCGACTCCTAGAGGCTAGAAAAATTTTATCTGACAAAAAAAATCCCGCTTTCTCTAGAAAAGTTCTTTCCCTTCCCATTTACACGTACTATGAACACCTTCTACCTCCTACCAATATACACATAACCTAAAATCAGGCCATCTGATTCTACTTGGTGTGAACTCCATACCCCGATACATTAGGGTCACAATATGGTCAAGGACCTGGCTAACGGGATAGGTCCGTGAACGCAGGCCACAATGCAGTAGCTATTAACTACCCCAGGAGTTTACTCACACTGAGAATTAACCTCACATCACTGGAAAGTCTATGGTTATGCTAAATATTAGCTTTGAACTGGGAGAACTCAAAACAAAAAGAGTCAGGTCTTCCCTCCGTGTGACATCACACCTAAAGGTGAGCACTGAGGTCAGGTTTAAAAAAAAATTTTTTTTAATATTTATTTTTGAGAGAGAGACAGAGTACAAGCAGGAGAGGGGCAGAGAGAGAGATACACAGAATCGGAAAGTGGGAGAGGGGGGCAGAGAGAGAGAGAGAGAGAGAGAGAGAGAGAGAGAGAGAGAGACAGAGGGAGGGAGGGATACACAGAATCGGATGCAGGATCCAGGCACTGAGCTGTCAGCACAGAGCCCAATGCGGGGCTCGAACTCACGAACCCTGAGATCATGACCTGAGCCGAAGTAGGACGCTTATCCAACTGAGCCATCCAAGGTCCCCGAGGTCAGTTTTTTTAAAAAGTCAACTTTGTGACTCTTCCATTTTCTCAGCCTTTCTTTCCAGACCTCCCCACAATCACCACCAATCTCCAAATACCCTTCTTATTCAAAGGCAGCCAACTCACTCTTCATTACCAAGGGCTAATGATAAGCCCTTTCAATCTCTTTCTTCTTCCTGGTTGCATCAGATAACTCACTGCTTGTTAGTAAGGTATAAATGGGTCATAAATGGATAAAAGAAGCTAAAAAATTAGTCAGTGGTCTGGTAAGGGAGGTGGACACCTTACCTGTGGATTTCAATTTTCGATGTTTTGTCACTTTCCCTGCCTCCCCCCACAACATACAACTATCTCAAGAAAGTCTTCTCCGACTCAGCAAAGTGAGAACTTACATCTCATTCAACACAGACGATTTATCTAAACAAATACATACACACGTGCCTTGGCTGTGTCGGTGAGTTTTTTCCCAGGAATCTCAGAGGCTAAAAAAGCACAGCCTCCTTCGCTGTGTGACTGCTCACTCTAAACTCCAGTACTCGGCCAAGTGTTCACTTAACTATGCCACCTGATAACACTGCTCTGGAAGTTCAAGTTAATTCTGGTCACCAAGAAGACATCTCTTAAAAACACGTTTTAACTACATTACATATTAATGGTATTCAATACAATTTTGATTTTCCCCAGTCCTGGGTTGGCAAGTTTGGATATCTGAATGAATGTCAGACCAAATCCAGGCTAGAATGACATAGTAATGGCATTCATGTTCTTAGCTGCCTTCCCGCTGTCATACTGCCCCTTTTTCCCCATCTTGCCCCCATGCCGTAATTCAAGGAACATCAGTTGGCTACACACAGCTAATGCAAAAGAACAGAACTAACATTTGCCAATTCCAGTCAACGTGACCTAATCCCCATAACAACTCTACGAGATAGACACTAACATTATCCCATTTTTATCGTGAGAAAACTGATGCTCAGTAAGGTTAAGAGGCAAAGTGACTTTTAAAGACTTACCCATGTAGCCCGTTTTTTCTACTAGACCGCACTCTTCCTGACCACACAATGCAGAGGTTCTCTCTACGTAGAAACATTACTTAACATGGGACTTTGCAGTCAAAATATTAGACCCGAGTTCAAATCCCAGCTCCATCACGAGTTGCAGGACACTGAGCTAGTGACTCATTTTCTCTGAGCCCCAGTTTACTCTTCTCTAAGATGGTGATGGTAGCCACACCGTAAGAACTATTGTTAGAATTAAATGAGATATCTACCAATTGCTAGTCCAGAGAATGGCACATAAAAACATGAGCTCCCACACTACTGGCCATATAACCTAGACAAGTCACTTAAACTAATAAGCCTGTTAAATGAAAAGGAAAAGAATATACTACAAAGATCACATGGTGGTGGTGAGAATGAAATGAGAGGTGTCAAAGCTCTTTGTAATCTGTAAAGCTCTAGAAAAATAAATGTGGTCCCCGACAGAGCTTACCACAACACCTACACGAAACAGATTTCAGGAAATGTTTTATAATGCTACATAAAAGAGACCCTTGTTAATGTTGACATGTCCCAAATCATCTCCTGAGAGCACTACTAATCCATGGGCAATCTTCATCCCCAGGGAACAAGATGCTGAGTCAATGCAAAAGAACTTGTTAAGAAACACCCAACTTCATTCTGCCACAGGGACCCTAGGGTTCTTCTCACCCTAAAGCAGTATTTAAGTTCCTCACGACAGAATAAACTAATAAGCCACATAGTGAGTAATCTGAACCTCACTTATGACTGGCTTTGATGCGCTTTTGTATTTTTGCTGAAACGCTTCTGTCTTATAGTCAGGACACTCAGAACACTTTAACAGTACAATAGTACCGTGGAGTAGATCGAGTGATACTCATGAACTTCAGCAACCCCACTGTCCTCCTCCAAGCTGCCTCTCACATCCCACATCCCTGTAGACACAGGACTTCTTAGCCTGCAGTACACTGTCAACTGAAAACAAAACGGGCTCATCTCTAAGAACTGCTAGTTCATACCTTCTCTAGTTGGGCTGGAATTAAGTATTTTCTTTTATTGAAGGACCTTCTCTTCCAGTTCCTGCTGGGCCAGAGTAAACAAATATCCATTTTATATCAACAGGATTAAACAGAGGACTTACTATGTCAGCAACATGAGCCAACATGTGATGGTATCTTCCACTGGAAGTGGTACACACAGGTGGTGCTTCCCCAGACTGTGAGCAGCAAGTTTTCTTCCAGGGATCTCTGAGCACTTTAGTTCTAACATGCTTAAACAACCCTCCATCTTTAGCAAAAAACCCAAGTCCATGCTCTTCCATGGGATGAGCTTTCCATGGCATTCAATCAATAGGTAAACAGCCGCCCAGATTAAGTTTTCAGGCTCTTCTAATTCTAACTGAATCCAGGGAGGAATCGCAAAGCATCCTCAAACGCTGGGTTTCAGAAAGCCAATATAAGCTTACTCATAAACATCTCTGCAAGTGAAAGAGGGAATAAATGAAATCCAAAGATAGCCCTCCAACCTAATTTTAGTTGACTCCTCTCCCCAGAAAACAAACCCTTTTCAAGACTTGGCAAGCAGGCCACAAAGAAAAGTAAAAATTTCTGATATTCCCCAACCTATAACACAACCACTTTCTTGAAAGAGTGGGTAAACAACTAGTTTACAACAATGCTAATAAGCTAAAACTGAGCAGCAGAAAGCAAAACCCCAAAGATAATCTACAAAAGTAAATAACCAAGAACTATTTCTATTTGAGGTCAAACATAAGAGAGTGACCTTTTAACAGTCCCACCCATAACACTCCAAGCCCTCTCAGATAAATGGTGGCACTTACTGGTCACAAGAGCAGAAACTTATCATGTTTTACATTAGAGAAAATCATCCCTTTCAGATAACCTTTCCTCTACTACTCACTAAAGATTTAGTTATTTAGTGACAGACTTCTCCTACCCTATAAAAACTAACTCAGAGCCTATTTTCAACATATGAGGAATAAACTATTTCACTTGAATCTTTTAAAATCTCTTCAGCCAAAAGAAGACGATGCAAAAAACTCCTACACTCTAGAAGGTACCTAAGCCAGGGTTTCAAAAATCTAGAAGTTTCTTAAGAATGGAAATATTTTTTTATGTTTATTTATTCATTTTTAAGGAGAGAGAGAGAGAGAGAGAGAAAGAGAGAGAGACAATTCCAAGCAAGCTCCACACTATCAGTGCAGAGCCCAACGCAGGGCTCGAACCCACGAACCGAGAGATCATGACCTGAGCCAAAATCAGGAGTCGGACACTTAACTGACTGAGCCACCCAGGCACCCAAGACTGGGATGTTCTATATGCAATAGCCTTTAATGCGGAACCCAAGACCTTTCTGAATCTGTCCTCAGCCATCACTAAAAAAACGAGTGGCATTTCTCTGGAACCTGGAAAGGGAGCTCCCAATCTGAGGTAAGTATATTCTGCCAGCCTCAGTTACCCTCTATTGTTTCAGCTGCCTGAGTGTTTCCTTGCTTTGCTGAAGTGTAGCCAACACACCACATTCCCAAGAGAGGTAAGAGAATATACATTATTACAAGACTCCTCTAGAGGGAAAAACTTCCACCATACGAATTCAAGAGACTAAAGGAAAGGCAGCTGCTATTAAAATCAAAGGTCTAACTTATTTATTCAAAGAATATTAAGCACCTATCCTGTGCAAGGCTCTGTATATTCAGCCATGAGCAAAACAGGTATGGTTCCCATCCTCACAGAACAAAGTTTGATGAGATAAAAAAGTAAACAAATGACACACAATTATAATTATACAAAGACTACGAACAGGTAACCTTAAAGTTCCAATTTGCCCAGGATACACTGATCTATGCTTGTTTCAGTGTAAAACAAAAGCACTCTGCTTTCCTTTCAAAAATGTCCCAAGTTGGACTATAAATGCTATGTCACCTGAACTCTGGAAGATAAGGTACTGTAAAGAGAATGGGGGCAAATTCCTTTAGCCTCTGTGATCAGAGAAGACTTCTCAGAAGAGGTGCCATTTAACTAAGTCCTGAAGGATGAGGCTCCAGACACTCTGGAAGAAAGAGCATTCCAAATACAAGGATAGCAAAGACTACAAGGCATGGAGTGGTATTATTATTACGATACGTGAACTTTGGCTGATAGAAGTGAAGAGTCAAAAAAAGTGATTTGAGGGCTCCCAAATATCAGTACGTACATCCAAGATTAAAATATCCTAAGCCTCTAATTTTATCAGACCTCAAAATTCAAACATAAAGACAAAAATGAAGCTTGAAGGCAGTAGTTTTCAATTTTTTGTATGTTATGAATTGAGAATCTCCAAAATACTCCATGTGTTCACCCAAAACCACATACACACATACACACAATTTCAGGAGGTTCACAGGCAACGCCCCTACCCAACCCCACAAACACCAAAAGTTCGCACATGGACTCCAGGTTTAAAAAAAAAACAAAAAAAAAAAAACCCTCTTTCACAAAGGACAAAAGCAAGCTTGCAACTTTATTTCTTTATTTGGGCATTAAAAGGTTTCTTAAAATTTTTTAAGGCATGCAGGAATAAAGAGAAAACTTAAATTGGTGTTTCTTCAAAAAGGTTATCACAACAAACCGTTAAGTCAGTGAAAACGTGAAAAACAATGGACAACGTATGTACCACCAGGGGTCAATGAGTCTCAATTTTTCCCACCATTTTAAAGAGCCAGAACTGCCCTCAAGTCCTTACCTTACTAACATTGAGTGAAGCTAGGGGAGGAGGGGTTTCTGTTCGGTCATTAATTATTTCCACTTCTGAAACATACTGTAAGTTTATGAGCAAGATGTCTGCATGGTTGGGCTTTCCACTGGAAGAGGGACATTCTGGTGAGAAAATAAAGTTAAGGAAAATAGGGGCATGGAGAACACAACTCACACAAGGCTGGTGTAGAAGGTATGTCACGAGCAAGAGGGGGGCAGGGGAGCCTCGCAAGAATCACAGCTCTCCTCAGGAAATCTCTGCCTGTCACCTTCCACCCGCTCAAAACCCCAGAACCAAAAGATCTCAAGCTTTTCAAAGCCAAGTATTATCTAAAATTGGAAGCCTCAAAAAGGGTTTCTGTCACCTCTCTACTGGTCGTATGGAGGCATAATGCTGTGTTAATGCTGTATATATAGTTTTTCTTGAACCTAAGGAATCACACAGGAGAGGCAGTGCTTTCTGTTCCTGGTATAATAGTTCTTATATCTAGATACTGCTCTTTCCACTTTTTTAGATTTCAGATTTCCCATTCTGCAGAAGAGAAAACTACAGCACTGGGAATGAGGGTCACTCAAGGTGACCCAGCCAGTTAACGCATTTGTTTATATATCCATTCATTCATTCACTCACCCATCCTCCAACTATTTATCAAGAGCATATCACATGCCAATTAAAAGTAATTCCTCATTCCAAAACCCTTCCACTAATGTAAAAGGTCTCACAGGGTCTAGGTCTGAGTTTTTATATTTTACAAAAAAAAAAAAAAAAGATGTTCAGAGGACATCTTCCTAAACTGGAAATCTACAACTAGTGGTTAAATAAATTAAAATACTTGCCACTCAAATGCAGCACTCAGTAGGAAACTTCCTTTTGAAAGATGCCATAAAGGATTACGCCTCAAAAAAAAAAAAAAAAAAAATCCAAATAAACCCACCTGTGGCTCAAAAAGAAGGGGAAAGGGTGGCACATTTATTACAACCAGGAAGTATTTTGTTTCCAAGACTGAGTTTCCTGGAGTAACTCAGAAATCATTTCCACCCCCAAAGAAGCAGGCCTTCTCTTCCATTCTGTTTAACACCGCCACTTCCAAAAGGGGAGGCAACTACTATGGAAAAGTCAGGACTCCATGTGCTGGGCTGAGCAAGAGAAGATTAACTTACTCTTTCACCTGTAACCCACACAACCCCACATAAGCCCCTAAAAAACGTGGTCTTCTCTCTGGACCAGGTTTCCAGTGCAAACATCCTCAAAACAGCAATCTTCAAATGACTGAGGAACCTAATTCAGTACTCCCCGCCCCCAACAGCACCACGCATACACACGCACCAGCAAAACAAGCCCCTATCCCCATTTCAAATACAAACTGTCCTGCAGTTACTCTCCCCCAAAGCAGGCAAGGCCCATTTGGTCACCACCCCACCGCCCTTCCTTGGACTAAATCCCACCAGGAGACACCCCCTCGTAAACTCCATAGCCTTGCCCCACTAGCAGATCCTTACTCTACACACCCCCTCCCCACATGATTCTACCCGCCCCCCTTCCATCCGGGCTCCAATCCACCAGCCCCCTCCCACGACCACCCTCTCTCCTGATGACTGTGTCCCCTCTCATAGCGTTTCCCCCCAAAAAGCATCCGCGTGTCAAGCCCCCCTCCACCCACTGACCCTCGCTCGGGGCCCAGCTCCCACAAGGGGTGGGAGACAGGGTCCCCAGAGCGGACCGAGGGACACACGAAGAGGGGGAGGGGAGCTCAGGGCCGTGCGCATGCGCTCCGGGCGCCGCGGTAGCCGGTCGCCCCTAGGCCCGGAGAGGGCCCCAGCCGCCGCCGTCGTCCCCCACCCCCCCACCACCGCACATACACGCCGGCCCGGCCTCGGGCTCCGCGCAGCGAAGGATACTTAAAGCCAGCATTTTGGACTGGTAGTCGAAGGCTACCACCTCGCCCTGCAGCCGCTGCTCCTGGCACGTCCGGCACGACACCTGGCTCCCAACGCTGAAGTACTCGCCCGGAGGAGCCGCCATCTTGGGAGAGCAGCCGCGGCCGGCGGCGGCGGCGGCAGCAGCGGGCGAAAGCCGGGCCCCCAGTGAGCGCCGCGACGCGACGCACGAGGCGTGCTGACGTCACACGCCAGGGCGTGGCCTGGCGCTGGGTGGGGCGGGAGCCTAGGTGGAAAAGGAAAGAAGAGGAAATAAAGGAGAATCTGAGTGTTTGTGCAAGTGCGCCCGCTTGGTAAAGTGCTTGCAGAGTCCATTTTAGAAGTTAAAGGTAAATAACCTACGTTGAATGAGAAGGGGAAGGTGGAGGGAGCTGCAGTCTCCATTATGTGCCCACGTTGACACAAGAGTTTAATGAATGAACTCTGTATTTTACATATGACGAATCCCAGACCCGGGGGATTTAAGGAAATTTGCTCAGAATGATTATACCCAGTCACAAAGTGGCAGTGGAAAGAACACTGGCTATAGGATTAGCTAAACTGGGATTGGGATCCCAGGTCTGCCACTTATTAAATTCTATGACCTTGAGAAAATTACTAAACCTGACCCCGTATCTTTATTTCTTCTGTATTATCACTTACTGATGATCCAACGATCTTTTGAGGTAGGAATCAACATCTTCCTTTTACAGATGAAGAAACTGAAGTCTTAGACTAAACTTGGCCAGGGTCGCACAACCAAAAAGAATTCGGTCTACCTGTTCCCCAAGATGGTTCTATTTGATGCTCTACTGTATTAGATAATACCTTCTAGAGTAGTTAGGTTAAGTGAGATAATGTGTACAAATGAATGGCATGTAGTAGGTCTTTAATAAATGATCCTCCATGATCACCCATCACCCTTGGAACTCAAGATGCTTCCCCATCTCCCTTCTTGCCCTCTCTAGAAAGCCAGGCAAAGGGCAGGAATTACAAAGATGGCCTTGGGGCAGGAGTTTTGCCCCTCCCCCTACTAGTGTCCATTCTGATCTATGACAGTTTTAACACATAAGGTGTATTTCCCAGCCCTGTCATCACCAGATTCCATCCCTAACCCACCTACCTGCCTACATCCCACCCCCACCACCCCCATAGAAATTCTGGAGCCTCATGTATGAGTAACAATAGGTTGAACTTTCTCTAGGTGGAGGCAAAGACCAGCCCTGGCACTACTTGAACACAGTTCAAAAGTGTTTCCTTGCCCTTCAAGAGACATCAACTTCCTGATGTTGGGCATATATTAGTCCAATCATTTAATAGGAATAAATATACTGATGCCTTTTAGTTGTGGTATTTCAGAGAACTTTCAACTCTGACCCCAAGTCACATGTAACTGCCGCTCCACTTTTTATATGGCATTGTGATTATAGTTTTCATATATATGACTGCCAGGTACTGTTAGGAAAAGCTTCCTGGAGAAAGTGAAAAAATCTGAGACCTGAAGGACACTCAAGATCTCTAAAAGGAGACAGAGCCTGTGGATTTCAAGGAACATAAAGTAGCTCAGAAATATTATGAAATGGAGTGGTGGGGGTAGGCTGGTAAAGGTTGTCTGGCTAGAACCTGAGCAAACTTTCAAAGACCTAGAAAATGTAGGCTTTCTCCTTGGGGCAAATGAAAAACAGCAAGGGAGTGAAGTAACGTTTATATCCAGCTTCCATTCCCCACACCTTTTTAATTAGTGAAATTAATTTCTCCCCCAAGAAGAACCATATTTACATTCTCATTTTCATTCACCCAGCAGAAAACTCTCCAAGAACAAAGTTGCTTGAGGTGGGAAGGAACTGGGGAGCCACTCAGCAGTCTCCTCCCACCCCAACTCTGCCTCTTGGCAGGACCTCGCCTAGAATAGGTGAGGATTCTATTTCGTGTGTGTTCCTAGAGAGGATTATTCCAGATTTTGCCGTGGGTGTGTGCCCTTCCTCTTCCCATGCCAACCCAGCTACTACCTCATGGTTTACCTGCCCAGCGGGGTTTTGGAAGGCAAGGAGGGAGGTAAGGCAAGCTTAGAAGTGGAAGTGAGACTTGGACTGCTTGCTATGTGTAAGAATTCGCAAGCGTTTAGGTTAGACGCCTCAGAATCAAGAGGCTTATCTGTCAGCTTCCAAATCAATAGCGGACGAATTCGGGCGGGAGATTCTTGGGCTGGGGGAGAAAGGCAAGGGCCGATTAGCGGTGTCCGAAAATGTAGAGCCCCGCTTCAGCGCCGACCGGAGATGCCTGGCTCCTCGGAGGAGTCTCCGTAGCGCTCTCTCCAAGAAATCTCAGAATATCTTTGGAGGGCAGCGATACTGGAGAAAAGAGGTCTGGTCTGGAAGGAATCCTGACCTTGGAGATTACACATCCATCTTCGCAGCAGCAAAGCAAGAACCCTGGGCACGTCGCCCACCCGCAGGTTAGTCCTTCCCTTGACCCGGAACAGCAGCGGGAGCCGACTCTGCGCCCAATGCCCACGTGCCGGCAACAGCAGCCACGTGGGGCTTTGCGGAAACGCCTTCGCAAAGATTTGTCCCCTGCGCTGCCCAGTAGAAAGGAAGACCCGGGTGGAACACTAGAGGAAACGGTACCGGCTAGAGGCCGGGCTCGCGCGAGTCAGGGACTACCGGGGGAGGGGGGGGGGACGGGGGAGGGGCGGGGCTTGTGCCGGTCGCTGGCAGGGGGCGGGGCCTAGGGCTCCGAAAGGTGGGCTTTTGGACCGCAGCGGGGAGAGCAGCATCCTCGTCTCCGAGGCGTCTCCGAGGCGTCTCCGACACTCCTCGGCTTCCACCATAGAGCAAACCCCCGCCCGGCCGGTCCCTCGGTCGCCATGGAGTCCACGCTGGGCGCGGGCATCGCAATGGCCGAGGCGCTGCAGAACCAGCTGCCTTGGCTGGAAAACGTGTGGCTCTGGGTCACCTTTCTGGGCGATCCCAAGAGCCTCTTTCTGTTCTACTTCCCCGCGGCCTACTACGCCTCCCGCCGCGTGGGCATCGCAGTGCTCTGGATCAGCCTCATCACCGAGTGGCTCAACCTCGTCTTCAAGTGGTGAGACACCGAAGCCCTCGGCGTCCTGGTCCCCCACCCCCAACGGCCCTGAGTCCTGGGCAAGCCCTGATCTCCCTCAGCAGGTGCCTCAAAGGCTCGGACCTCCCCCACCACCCCGCCCCACTGAACCCATGGCCTTAAGATCTCTTCACCCCTACCTCCGGGTCCCTGACTTTTTCCTTTGAGCATCTTCATGCATTTTGGACTCAGACCTAAGAGTCCCCATCTTACTCATGAGACCAGTGTTTCTCAAACAGGCCTGATGGGAGAAATCACCTAAGGGGTGCAATGCAATATTTAAAACGCAAATACCTCATCCCACCGCAGACATACTGACTTAGAAATTTAAGGGAAGGGGTTGGGAATCTGTATTTTAAGAAGCATCTGTGGTGACTTAAGTAGCAAAAGGTCCTGCTTGTCAGCTCACTCTTTCATTCATCTATTCATTCATTTGACATAGGTGTTAAGAAGCATGCTTTGTGCCAGGCTTTACACTAGCAGCTAAGGACAGAGGGCTCAAAATTTAAGGTATGTTTCCCCAGACCATGACCAGCAGCATAGGAAGCACTTTGAAAACTTGCTAGAAATGCAAGATCTCAGGCCCCGGGCCAGAGCTTCTGAATCAGAATCTGCATTTTAACAGGGACCTCAGGTGATTGCAGTGCATAGTAAGACTTGAAAAGCACTGCCTTCCAGGGAACACTTTTCTTCCTTCTCTCCTTCATTCACTGGTAGACTTCACACAGACTTAGAAGCCAGGAATCCCAGGCAAGTGGGTGGGGCCCCCAGGCCTTATCTCTTTGTGCCACCTGGTCTCTCTCGGGTGCAGCGGGGAGCTGTGCCTCCCCTCGCCTCAACCTCTGCTGCCTGGGGGAAGGAAGGGAGTTCATAGGAGACACTTGAATGGGCTGGAATGACTTTGCTGAAAAACAAAATAGGAATTACCTTCCCTCCCACTCTTCCCTGCAAAGGCTTCATTCCTCCTGAAAATGGAAAAACAGCTGTCTACTCATTTCCTTCTTGCCTAACTGCCCTTTGCTTTGTGCTCTCTCCCCGCTCAGAGTCCGTATAAGCCTCCCCCTCTACTGTTCCCGACAGGACAGACCACTCCCTTGGGTAGACATTCTCAATGCCCGCCCGCCCCCCCCCCCCCCCCAACAAGTGACAAAGCTCCTATTCATTTCCTAAGTGTGTTTTGAGCACCTGGCGTGCGAACCTAGTGGTGAGGAGAGGCAGGTGCCTTTTGTCTCCCTCCCCAGCAGCATCTTTCTGCTCTCCTGCCTTTCCTCTTTCTGGCCACAGCAGCCTCGCCTCTTCAGGATGTGGTTTCCCAGGGTCCAGTGAAGTCACCAGCCAGGGGACTTTGAGCTTTTTGTCCTCTTTATTCTTTCTCAGCCTCCTCTGTCCATTTCCCACTTCCGTTCTCAAACAAGAGAGTCTCACCCAAGGAGTTCACATGTAGGTAATTCAGACTGGAGTTTGGGAACTGGAGAGAGGAAGATTCAGGAGGGTCAGTGGGGAGTCTGGGAGCAACAGAAAGTCAAGTCCTGGGCTCTCTAGGAATGGGAAGAGCAGAGCTGGCCCTGCAGTGGGAGGAGTAAGAGCGGGACTAGTGAGCATTTCAGAGCATTTCAGAGCGTGCATGTACACACACACACACACACACACACACACACACACACACAATCTCTTTCCTCCTTATCACTTCTTTAAAAATAGCATGTGTTCTTCTGTTCCAAGGTGAAAACTCATGGCAAGGTAATGCACAGACTTGGACTCCCCTCCCGACTCCACCCTGCAGGCCCTCCAGAGTACTCCCGGGGATCCTTCTGCTCCCGCCTGTTCCCCTGGCTGCGTGCGCATATAATGTCATCTTCTGTCTGTTCTCTTCTAGGCTTCTGTTTGGAGACAGGCCCTTTTGGTGGGTCCATGAGTCTGGCTACTACAGCCAGGCCCCAGCCCAGGTCCACCAGTTCCCTGCTTCTTGTGAAACTGGTCCAGGTGGGAAGCCCCAAATCTCCCTGTGCCAGTGTGGTTAGGGTTCAGTGAGTGTTTCAGGGTACTTTTCAGCCAGGGTGGCCTAACCAGAGGCCCAGCCTCTCAGTTACTGACCCAGAGAGCTAAGAAACCCCAGGAAGACTGATCTGAATTCCAGAGGAGGGCACCCAGGCTAGAGTGCCAGCTGCCCACCTTGTTTAGAATAGATCTGAGAGACAAAGCAGAAGCCTGAGAGCGGTGGCCTCAGGCAGGGGTGAAGAAGGCTTCAGGGCAGAGAGAGCCGTGGACCAATGCAGGGGGTGGGCAACGGGGTTCAGCTATTGCCAGGGGCTCCTGGGTTCCACCCTCATCCTCTCACCTCAATCTTCTGGATCCTCTGGCAGGCAGCCCTTCTGGACATTGCATGATCACGGGAGCAGCGCTCTGGCCCATAATGACGGCCATCTCTTCCCAGATGGCCACTCGGGCCCACAGGTACACGTTGGCATTGCCTACCAATGAGGACAGGGGTGATGGTGCCCTGGACCCAAAGAACGCAGCAGCAGGGCAGCCTGGGAGCTGGAGTTCTGGGGACCCTGGGGGCATTTGGTCAAACCATGAAGTGCTTGGGTGCTGAGGGAAGCCAAGCTGTGTGTGGACACCCCCTGAACCGTTTGCTTTTCTTCTTTGTAGCCGCTGGGTGAGGGTGATACCTAGTCTGGCTTACTGCACCTTCCTACTGGCGGTCGGCCTGTCCCGGGTCTTCCTCTTAGCACATTTCCCCCACCAGGTGCTGGCTGGCCTAATAACTGGTGAGCAACTGGGGCAACATGGTGGGCCTACGGGGTGCCACTGGCAGTGGGAGGACCCATATAGGATCCTCCCATCGTATAGCTGACCCCAAGGCCCTTTTATACCTGTCTATTCTGCCAAGCTGCCCTTCAGCTCAGGGGGCTCATATCCCCCAAACTCCCTGAAGCTGCTGTCACCTTACTTCCCTAGGTGCTGCGCTGGGCTGGCTGATGGCCCCCCGGGTACCCATGGAGCGGGAGCTAAGCTTCTATGGATTGACCTCACTGGCCCTCTTGCTGGGTGCCAGCCTCATCTACTGGACCCTTTTTACACTGGGCCTGGATCTTTCTTGGTAAGTCCTGCTTTGAAGTTTGGGCAGGCCGGAGCCCGTTTTGCCTCACCCGTACCCAGCCCGGTGGGTCCCTGGTTTGTCGTAGCCAAAAAGGAACATGTGACCTGTTCACACAGACTCTCCTGGGGTCACAGCACAACATGGGGGTAGACTCCAAAGGGGCTGAGAGCCATTGGCCCTCTAGGTTCCAGAGGGGGGAGGTCTCTCCTGCAAAGACCCCCTCCTCCCCACAGGTCCATCAGTCTGGCCTCCAAGTGGTGTGAGCGGCCTGAGTGGGTGCACTTGGATAGCCGGCCCTTTGCCTCCCTGAGCCGTGACTCAGGGGCCGCCCTGGGTCTGGGCATTGCCCTGCACTCTCCCTGCTATGCCCAGGTACGGCGAGCATACCTGGGACATGGCCAGAAGATAGTCTGTCTTGTGCTGGCCGTGGGGCTGCTGGGCCCCCTGGACTGGCTGGGCTACCCACCTCAGATCAGCCTTTTCTATATCTTCAATTTCCTCAAGTACACCCTCTGGCCATGCCTCGTCCTGGCCCTTGTGCCCTGGGTGGTGCACACGTTCAGTGCCCAGGAAATACCACCCATCCGCTCTTCCTGACTTCAAGTGCCTCCTATTGCCACTTGCCCCGCCCCCCCCAAAGCCAACACTCCGTGATCTGTGACCTCCCTCCCCACTCCAGGAGGCAGCCCCATCCCCTTCCAGCTCCCACAGGCCCCGGTCGTCCTCAGTCTCCCACTTCTCCAGCATCTGGTCTTCACCCCAAAGGGCCTTCTTTCTCCCAAAAATGCCGGTCCTTTTGCCTTCCCCTGAGTCCCCGGAGAGCTAAGGCAACATCAAGACCAGTGGGGTCCTGTAACACTGTGAGGGGTTCACAGAGGCCCCAATAAAAGCCCTTGAATACATCTGGATTTCTTTTTTGCCTATGCGCACATTTCCGTTGAACTTGCCTGTGTGTGTGCAAGTGAGACCCTTGCCAGGCCACCTGTTGTACACTCCCCCTCCCCCTACAACGCTTGTTTCCAGAGACCCTCAGCCTGGGCCCAGCATCATCGGCTAGGCCACAAGAGAGGTCCCATGAGATGCTATGGCTACATTCAGTGACACCTTGTCTTTAATCTACAGGACAGAGACTCCACTCCCTCCCACCCCAGCCTCCTGTTTCCTAAATTGGCCAGTCCAGGGGCTGGAGAAAAGAAGAGCCGTTTTTTTTGGCCAGGGTGGGGAATGGGAACCTCTACTCCATTTGGAAGCCCAGAGAAGAGAGACATCAGCCCCAGAAGGCACTGCCAGAAACAAGTTTATTTACATAAGGACACACAGTTTAACAGATTACAAAATACTTAACTGAAATCCATATCCAGGGAGACAAAGCAAGGAGTGGGTTTACATGAGAACCAGACCAGCCATGGGAGAGAGAGAAGGGCCTGGAGCTGGGGCTCGGCATGGAGAGGCCTGGTACACTGGGCCTAGCCCCATCCACATCCCCCAGGAGGATCTAGAATACACTAACAACACACAGGACACAAGCACGCAACGAACCAGTGGTGGTGGGGCTCCTGCCCCTCCCCTGGCTCCCTCAACCCTACTCAGGCCCCCATTAGGATAATATGTAAACAGACGGTGGGCGGGGGGGGCCCTCGGGATGGGGCAGAAAAGAAGCGTATGTGGTGTTGACAAGAGGACCGAGGAAGACGCAGCCCCCTAGGAGCCACTTCCCATCTTTGGTTTCCTACAGGCTAGACGGCATTCCCTAGGCCTTGCGGGCCCCCAGCCCCTCCTGGTCTTAGCTCCCTTGGGCTAGTGGCCAGGAGAGGCAGCCCAGGAGGAAGGGAAGCTACAGGTGAGGGCAGACTCCTGGGTTCTGGCCCTGCCCCCTTCTAGAAACCCCACTCTCACCATCCCCAGGCTTCAACGTAAAAGGCCCCAGAAGGGAGGTGGGCCAGTGACCACTGGATAGCTGGGGAAATCTGGTCCTGAACAGCAAGGGGGCTCTCACCAGCCTGGAGGCTCCACCACCCCCGGCCCTTGCAGGGACCACCTCCCCGTCCCCAGGCTGTGCCAGCAGAGGGGCAGGGAAGCCCACAGAGTAAGGCTGAGAGCAAGCCTGGTTCTAAGACTCCTCCTGGTCCCTCCGAACCCAGGAGTCCAGCCCCATCCCTCCCCACACACTTTGACCCTCTCCAACCCCTGGGAAGGGCAAAGAGGTCCTGAGGAGTATGAGGCGAGACAGCCCTGCCCACAGACCACAGGCCCACATCCTAGGGCACAAGTCTTCCCCCGGTGCTGAGGCCAGGAGAAAGGAGGAGGAGAAGGGGTCTATGCAGAGATGGTGAGGACAACAAAGAGGGAAAAGGGTGGGGAATCGCGGGGTGGGAGCCCACCTCCCCTCCACTCTGTATCTTAGACTGTAGAGCAACCTTCCGGATCTTCCCCTGAGGTTGGAGAGGGGAGGAGGGTGAAATTAAGGCATTTCCCCCAGTTAGCTGAAGCCAAGGCACCAAACTTACTGTTCCCTCCTCACTTAGCGAGACTCCAAAACTAGAAGGTACTATCTGGGCCCCACACCCACTTTAAGCCGGCCCAGTCTCCAAGGTGGAAAAGGACAGAATGCAGAGAAGCGGGTACGGGACACAGCATGGAGGTGAGGCTGGAAAGGGTACCCCCGTACCTTTCAGGGGGAGGAAACTTCTAGAGTGGAGACGTGGGTCTTGCTGGGGGGAGTTGGGCAGGAGGCCTGAGGCGGCTTAGAGGAGCAGGGGGGGGCGAGGCTGAGAGACCCACACAGCACACGTTGTTGAATGTGTGACTTTTTGTTTTTAATAGAAAAAATAAACAAAATCACAATGATGAAGCCCAGAGGGACGGGGGCCAGGGTGTCACAGGGCAGGCTCCTGTTCCATGGGCTCCTCTGCTGGCCTGTGGGAACAAGCACAGGGAGGGGCATTGAGGTGGGGGCACCGGCTTGGGTGAGGGCAGAGGTCAGGAGGAACCTTACCTGGGGCTGTGCTCCCGGGCTGCAGCAGCCTGGGCCTGCTCGGCCCCCACCGATAGCAAGGCCATGGCGCTCACAGTCTCAGCCTCCTCCGTCTCCCCTGCCTGGGCCTCCCGCAGGGAACGGCCTAGACCAGCAGCGAACCTCTGTACGCAGCTCCAGTGTTTGCCTGTGGACGAGGGGTAGACGGGGATCAGGGAGGACAGAAAGCATACTACATCCCCAGCCCTGGCAAACCCACAAGCTTCTGCCCCTTTGGCAAGCCGAGGTCTGAGCCTCTCTGCCTTGTCCCCACGCACTCTGGATCTCGATGACTTTCTCTAGCGTGGCCACTGCGTTGATGTTGGGCTTTTGTTGCAAGACTGCCTCGTCCAAGGGCTGCAGCTGGCAGGGGAAAGAAGAGAAGGCGTACGGCTTATGGTGGGGAGTGGGTGGCGGTGCCTGGCCCTCTGAGCACCCCATTCAGCCCCAACCATCTCCCGTGACAAGGGTAAACAGCAGAAAGGAACCCTGAGGAACCCAGGAGGAACCCTGAGTCAGAAAGCCCTCCCTAGCCACCGGGTGTCTTTGGAACCCAGGAAAACCTTCCCAAGGGCGCTCAGTGCTGCTTAATCAGGAAAGGGGCCCTCCCTTACTGGCCTCTCCCTGGGCCCTCACCCCCTGGCTTACTAGTCCACTTCCCCCAGTGCCTCCCTGCATCCCTTACCTCCACGCTGAGCAGAGCAGAGACACAGGCCTCAGAGGCATCACAGATGGCGGTCAAGTCGTGGCCTCCCTCCAGGGCCAGCACCACCCGGCCCCCTGCCAGCGTCATCAGCTGCCTGGTTAAGTGGCCAAAACCTTTAGGGATGGGCGAAGTGAGGAAACCAAAATGGTTTGGAAAAAAAAAAAAAATTCAAAAGAAGATAAGAAAGGAGAGAAAAAGCAACGTGAGAGGAGGAACAAACAGCACAAAATAAAATAGTAGACTTAAACCCAGATATATATCCGTGATAAAATTCAATGTCAACGGACTAAATGCTCCGTTAAAGGCAAAAGAGAACAGGGGAGCCTGACTGGCTCAGTCGGTGGAGCATGCGGCTCTTGATCTCAGGGTCGTGAGTTTGAGACCCACATTGGGTGTAGAGATTGCTTAAATAAATAAAACTTTTTAAAAATCTTAATAAGTAAAGACAAAACAGAACGAGTGGGCTAAAAGAAATTCCAATTATGTCATGAGGAGCACCACCAAAACATAGGGATCAACAAGTCCCACCCCTATGGCTCTGGGAGGAGATCTACCCTCTGCTACCCCACACCCACATGCCTGCCCGCCACCCCAAGGCCAAGGTTGGCAGAGGGAGTGGGAAGCCCCTCCAAGATGATTCCACGTCTTGGACCTGCCCCTCCGCTTTCCTCCTCCCCACCTCCGCAATGCCAGTCTATTCCTGCTCCACGCCCTCCCTCAATCCCCCAGCAGCTCACATCTGGCGGTGACAGAGTAGCCACCCAGTGGAGACAGGTGTCCCTCAACAGCATCAAACCCGGCAGAGACCAGGACCACGTCAGGTGAGAACTCGTGGGCAATGGGCATCACCACTGTCCTGCAAAGGGAGGGCCCAAGCTGACCCTGGCAGGTGGCTAGGCCAGGCCTCCCCTCACTCTGTGTTCCCCCCCGAGACAAGACCCCTCACCCACACCAACCTGAGTGCCTTCTGCCCCTCCCATGGCAGGGCCCAGGGGGCTCCCACCCTGCCCTTGGCCCTTCTCAGTGCCCACCTGAAGGCCGTTAGGTACTCCACATCTCCGATGGGGGGATCCACACCTCCCGTCCATGCCACGTTCACATTGTACCCCACACCTGGCCCTCCGCCAACCTGGCAGCGTGGTGGGGAGGGGTTATTCTCACTGCCTGGGGATCCCAGACATCGGCCCCGCCCTCAGCCCTGAGTCCAGCCCTTACTCCACTCACTGCTGCTCTTGGTGGAGGGACAGTTGGCCTGCGTGGTCCTCCCGCTAGAAGCCCGGACTCCCTGGATGTCAGCACCACCACAGGCCTCCCTGGCTCCCTGCTAGGTCCCATTCTGCTACCTCCCCAAGGGGCCCCATATTTGATTGAACCCAGGAACTGTACCTCTTCAGGAGCCCCAGAGCCTGGAAAGAAGTTCCCGTTGTCATAGCGATGCAGGGAGATGTAGAGCACAGACGGGTCATTGTAAAACGCTTGTTGGGTGCCATTGCCGTGGTGAATGTCCTAGACGGCAGAGGTGGGAGCGTCAGAAAAAAGGTCCAGTCTCGGGCCCAATGGTCAAAATTCCACTTGCCCCCCACCTCCACCCTATGGTGAACTCTGGGGGTGCAAGGCAGCGTGTTCTGTCCGCAACAGTATCGCCCCACACTTCTCTACCCAGGGTCTGTGGGCCAGAACATGGCACGGTACAGAAGAGATACAAAGCCGTGGGACGAATACGGCGGGTCGCCCTGCACCATTGTCCTCAACAGCGTGGAGGGAAACATTAAGGCTAGTACGGAACCGAAAGCAGATACACTCCGAAGGACCCAACTTACGTGAGTTTTTAAGCCAAAGTTGGGCTTCAAAGAGTCCTCATCTTTGATGAGCACTGCTCCTGGCTACTTCCCAGTTATGGGGAGTGGCGGGTGCCTTTCCCTCTGCCGTGAGAGGCGGGGTTTGAGAAGTGGCGCCCAGGAGCAAGAGCAGAAGTGCTGGGGCCAAAAGGTCTCATCCGAAGCACAGTGCCAACATCCCAAACTCTGTGACTTTGGTCGGCTATTTCACCCAACAGCTCAGTGTCTCTCCATTTATAGAAATGCGCATCCTGACTCCTACCACTCGAGACGAACCACGAGCAGTACCGTGTGTCCTGGCACACAGCCAACCCCAGTCAAGAGTACCTCTAGCAACGGTGGCAACAGTCTACACTGTTCACAGTAGAAAATCTTGGTTGCTTGAGGCTACAAGGTCAGGGCCAAGGTGGACTGGGGCTCAGGCCACTTTTGAGTCTCTCTTAGCAAGGAGGGAGGCCCATGGGAATGGGAGGGCTGGGCTGATGCTCCAGCAGGAAGATACAAGGTAAGTCATCAGGCCCAGCAGCAGTGTGGGCACCTAAGGAATAGGTGGCAGTGTTGGGGGGGGGGGGTGCCTTCCTGAAGGCTGACCCTGGTCCCACCAGCCCCCTGCCTACCCAGTCCACGATGAGAACCTTGCCCACGTTCAGCTTCTGCTGTAGGAGTTTGGCTGTGATGGCTACAGAGTTGAAGAAGCAGAATCCCCTGGTGGGTGGGGGGGAGAAAAGGATGGGGGAGGTCAGCTTTAGCAGACTGCTGCATGAGCAAAAGATACACATCAGCTCAGCTGAGAGGGAGAGGGGAAGGGAGGAGGGCAGCGGGTCTAGGGCAGGGCGGGCGTGGCACTCACATGGCTGTGGATTCCTCTGCGTGGTGTCCTGGGGGCCGGATGATGGCAAATCCATTCTGAAGAGGTGCAGACAGGGGGACGGTGACGACAGATAGACAGGCAAGGTGGCCACAGAAGGGGTGGACGCAGAGGAGAGAAACACAAACCAGGCAGGGAAGAGAACACAGGTCAAAAACATGTATCCCACACACTAAGAACACAGCCGCAGGCCACATAGGCAAGTAGACACCACCTCTGATCTCAAGAGACCCACGAGAGCATCAGATGTTAGTGCCTCTTTGCCAGTCCCTCTTTACCACTCACCCCCCCGGCTGGCCCGGGAGCCATCACCTCCCCCCCACTCTGGCACCTGAGAGTTAAGGTTGCCTGCTTGCTCAGGGGAAAGCCAAGGCTGCCCCCGTACTCTACCCCTGAGGATGCAGGACCAGGCCACGTGATGCCGAGGCCCCAGGCACACACTCACCTTGAGCTCTCCTGCTGCCACCTTGAAAGCCAGCTCTACCAGGCAGCCCACTGCCATGCGCACGGCACTGGAGGAGTGCATCTCGTTCCACACAGTGTCACTGTCCACCTGCGGGGGCAGGAGAGCAGGCTTCAGCGTGCCCCCTGCAGGGGGAGGGCAAGAATGGGGGTGGGCACCTGGACAGTGGGCCAGCGGCCATGGTGGGCGGGGAAGGGGGGTGGGGGGCAAGAGCTGGGAGTGCCGCCCATCCATCCCTACTGGCAGGTGCCCTACTCACCCCAATGCCCCCACAAGGCAGCATGGCATACATCTTCTGGCTGATGGGGCCTGCAAGGAAGAGGGACAAAGCTACTCTGGAAGTTGCCTCAAGTGCCAAGGCTACAGGCTGGGGCCTCCAGAGGGCAGTGAGCTCCAGCACCAAAAAAAGAAGGCCAGACCCAAGCACAGGCCTCTGCACCCCACGCCAGCTGGGAGAGGTCTGTCCCCTGTCCTCTGGCGGGAACACCTTACCTCTGGGGCAGACGGCGGGGAAAAAGAGGCATGGATCGATTAGGGAGACGAGCAAAGCTCTCCCCCATCACTAAGCCTGACCTGTCACCCTCCACCCTCCTGCAATGCACCCCACCCACACGGTGGTCTATGTGAATGGCGCCCCCTGGAGGTGTGCAATGTGGCGGCTGTGCCACCTCGGCCAAGGGTATGATCTGTGCCCACTGGGACCCACTTGCCTACGCCGACAGCTCCCTATCCCCCAGGGCAGCGCACACAGCCTGCCCCATGCCTGCTGGCTCACCAAGCAGCTTCTTGCTGTCAAGCTTCTGTCGGTTGAGGGGGCTGGTCCCATAGAGCAGGGTGTGGTATTCGGAGTGCACCGTCTGGATCTCGTCCAGTGTGGCTTTGCGACCCCGGATCCGCTGTACGGGGAGCGCAGAAGAGGCCAGTGAGGGGATGCACTGAAGGCCCAGCTCTCCCTGATGCCCAGACCCTCTCTCTGTCCTACCGCCCAGGACACATGAAGCTGCTTTCCGGCCTTAAGAGATCCAAAGGATTTTGAGAGAGTACAGTAAGACCTTGCTTTGGGAACATACTTTGTTCCGGAAACATGCTTATAATCCAAAGCACTTGTATATCAAAGCGAATTTCAAGAACCATTGGCTCAGTGGTGATCATGTGACGTTCGGCGTCCCGTACCACTCGTATTGCAAGACATCGCTTGTTTATCAAGTTCAAATTGATTAGAGGCGTCTTGTGGAACACTCGCAGAACAAGTTCCTCACAATCCCAGGTTTTACTGTATGCCCTGGCCCCCCACGTACCCCAGTCCGGGACCACCCCCGTTCGGCAAAATGCGCTATGAGGGATGGAACCGAGAGGTGGCTGAAGGGACTAACCCTGAGGTCAGGGGTTGAAAAAAAAATGAGGAAGACACAGAGAGAGGCCTCATGGACACAGAGACACAAAAGCCTGGGCTGGGTTTGGGCGGCGGGGGGGGGGGACAGGGAGCTGGAAGAAGGAGAGGCTCCCTCACCTCACACTTGCTAAGCAGGCCTGTCTCCTGCAGCCGAGACCAGATGCTCTGGATCCGGCCGGCATGCTCAGGGTGCACGTGTGTGTTCCCGCACATGCACTGATGCTTCAGCATGAACGTGTCGTAGACCACACCTGGACCGGAGACATACCCGTCAGCCAGCACCGCTCTGGGCCACGGCAGCCTGGCCACTGCCATCCCCGGCAGAGCTCACCAAGCTCTCCCCAGTCAGCCCTGGCCCCAGTACCTCCCCACGGCCACCCCGGCCCCACCCCAGCCGCCTTCCCACACACCGGCCCCTCTCCTCTCCTCCCGCGGTTCCTTTCTCCCATTACCGCCCGTCAAAAGCCCCCCCTGCTCCTCAAGCCTCAACCAGCCTGCCCCTGAATGTTTATGTATTTATTTGGAGAGAAGAGAGACAGAGAGAGAGAATCCCAAGCAGGCTCTGCGCGGTCAGCGCACAGTCTGATGCGGGGCTGGATCTCAGGTGAGATCATAGACCTGAGCTGAAATCAAGAGTCAGACGCTTAACTGACTGAGCCACCCAGGCGCCCCCCCCCCCCCCCCCCCGCCACTGGTTTTGATTTCTGCACATCATGCTCTCAACACTCTACTCCCTTCAGGGCACATCCACCTTTCCCCCTTCTGTCACAGCCCGTGTGCCGTTCCCCCAGCCCCCCACACCCCACTGGTGAGGCAGGGCCATCCCCAGGCAACTGTGCCCCCTCAGAGCCCAGCATAGGGCAGCTTCGTGTGGGAAAGCTTTCTGGAATGGACTGAGGCCTCACTTTTGACCCCACAGGGAGGAGGACAGGAAGCTAGAAGGGCAGGGACCAACTGAGACAGTGAGCTCTCTTCACCCAGGGCCCCAAGGGCTTATGCAGCCAAGGTGCAAAAAACAGGTGGTCCCTCAGCGGGTCGCACGAGGCTGGACACGATGCACAAGCACCCTGGCACACGGTGGAAGGACAGCTGGCGGGGGTGGGGCTCACCTGTGGTGAAGAGGTGCTTGGTGGGCTGGTCTGGGGGGCTCTTCATGCCCCCAGGGGCAGCAGGTGAGGACTGGGTACGGCCCAGGGCCTGGTGGGGCACAGTGGCCAGGCTGAGGGGTGCCTGATACACCTGAAGGGGCTGCAGCTGCTGGGCATCTGAGAACACCTGGGCAGGAGGAGAGTGGGAGGGAGCGTGAGACGCAAGTGAGGGCAAATGTCCCGGGCCCCCCAAAGGGGCCCCTGTTCCAGTCCTTCTCTTCCAAACCTCCCCCTTCCCCCATCTCCTCCCACCAGGGACAGGAGGCACTCCAGCCTTCACCATCTCCACCTCCCAGGAGATAGGGGGGTGGGGGGAAGGGATGAGTCACGCCAGAGTAGCATTGAGGTAAGAGGCTGGGAGGGACGGGGGCGTGGGAGGGGGCAGGATGAGTCAGGCCCGGAGGGCTCGGCTGTGTCCGCAATGAATGGAGTGCGTTCTAGGTGCAGGGGGACTGTAGTAACAGCGGGGGTGTGTGTGTACACACGCGCATGCTCGCAGAGACCAATGCGCAACCGGCCCTACGCAAGCAGAAACGCAGATACACAGGCCATGTGCGTGCGCGCGTGCGCACACACACACACACACACACACACACACACACAAGCAGCCTGTGGCAAGGGCAGACACAGACACAGGGAGGGGCTGGCAGACTGGGGCACAGATGGCTCTGAGACCAACACAAGCAGCGCCCCCTTCCATAGCCCCTTGTCTCTTTCCCACTCTGCTTTGGCTCTCTTCAGAAAGCCTGGGAAGCGCAGACCAGGGAGAGGGAAAGGCAAAGATGGGAAGGGGCTGCAGGGGACAGAGGGGTGGCGATCAAGGGCCGGGGTGGAGGGAGCACCTTCTTGTAACCAGCACTGGACTCCTCCGAGTCGGGCCCCTCCTCGGTGCCGCTCTCGCCCTCCTCGTCCTTGACCTGGATGCAGTCCTCCTCCTCCTCTTCCTCCTCCTCCTCCTCCTCCTCTTCCTCCTCCTCCAGGTCTTCCTGCGTACTCTCACTCTCCGTGGAGCCTTCCCGGGGGATGGTCAGGGCCCCCTCCCCAAGCAAGGCCTCCTGCTGCTCAGTCAGCTCCTCCTCTGTCTCCTCGGGGTGGGTGGTGGGCTGCCGTGGCAGCTCCCCAGTCTTGGTGAGGATCTGGGAGCAGAGCAAAGGGACACGCCGGCTGGGAGGGGGAGCGACCGTGCGGCCCGTGGCCCAGGAGGGTCCGTCCTCCCCTTGCCTCTCCCTGGTAGCCGCCCTGCCCATACAGAGCTTCCGCGTGAGGCAAGGTGGCAACTCGGAGCAGATACGGCGTGGGGAGTGGCCCCGGGCGTCAGCCCCCGCTCCCTGCCTGCCGGCCCGGTGCCGTCCGGTGTCCTGCCCCCAGCACAGCCCTGGCCATTCGCCTCCCCCAGCTCACCTTGCCCAGCTGCAGCTGCTGTTGCTTCTGTTTCTCCAGGAACTGCTGGTGCTGCTGCTGCATGACCAGCTGCTGCAGGGCCTGGGGGCTCTGGGGTAGCGGGGAGGACTGAGTGCGGCTCAAGGGCCGGTGCCGCGGGAGCTTGCCCACTGTCCGCATGCTGGTGGCCACACGTTCACCTGTCACCAGCGGGGACTGCCCGTGGAGTGGCACTGTGCAGTGGGGAAAGGCGAGTAACCATCACTGTCGGGGCTCCGGGCTGCCCCCCCTCTACCCCGAGGCTCTCCCCCTCCTGGAACACCACCACCGACATGATCAGACGAAACCTTGGAGGGGCCTGGGGCACCCTGCCCCCAAACCTGAGCCCCCTTCTTCCTCCTCCCCACAATGCAACAGTTTTGTGGCTCAGAGCCACTGCCTCCTGTAAGCCATCCTGGACTCACCACTCTCTCTCTTTGATTCCCTTATGACTGCACATACGGTCTTAGGCCCTCAGTATGGCTGAACAAGGACTAGCTTTCCCCAACGGCAACGAGACCCCCCTGATCATAGACAAGGATCCCATCAGGTGGGGAAGTCTGGGGGCCAGGATCACTTGTCTTTTAAGCAGAACCTCTTCTGATGCCACCAGCTGCTTATGGTCTGACTGCCCAAAGCTGTGCCATCCAATCCCACAGTTGCAGCCACATGTGACTCCTGAGCACTTAAGACGTGGCCTGAGTTGAGATGTGCTCTAAACATGAAATACACACTGGATTTCCAAGACAGTATGAAGCACAAAGTAAATGGTCTCATCGGTAACCCTTTATATTGATTATATGTTGACATGGTAATATTCCAGACCTAGCGAATTAAACGTATATCAAAGTTGGGGCACCCAGCTGGTTCAGTCGGAGGAGCGTGAGACTCTTGATCTCAGGGTTGTGAGTTCAAGCCCTTCGCTGGGTGTGCACAATAACTAAATAAATAAAATCTTAAAAATATGTATGTGTACGTGTATATATATTAAAGTTAATTTCACCTGTTTCCTTTCACAATTTTTTTAAAGCTTTTATTTTTGGGGTGCCTGGGTGGCTCAGTCGGTTGAGGGTCTAACTCTTGATGTCAGCTCAGGTCATGATCCCAGGGTCATGGGATCAAGCCCCATGTCAGGCTCTACACTAAGCATGAAGCCTGCTTAAAGATATTCTCTCTCTCTCTCTCTCTCTCTCTCTCTCTCTCTCTTTCCCCCTCTGCCCCACTTGTGTGCTCTCTAAAATAAAAAATAAATGAAAAATAAAAATAAAAAGATTCTGGGGCACCTGGATGGCTCAGTTGGTTAAGTGTCCAACTCCTGATCTCGGCTCAGGTCATGATCTCACGGTTCGGGAGATCAAGCCCTTCACTAGGCTCTGCACTGACAACATGGAGCCTGCTTGGGATTCTCTCTCCCCCTCTCTCTCCTTCTCCCTCCCTTGCTCACGAGCTCACGTGCACACCTGTGCATGTGTGCGTGCTCTCTCCCTCTCAAAATAAACTTTAAAACAATGAAATGAAATGAAATTCAAATTAAAAAAAGATTTTAAGTAAGCTCTACACCCAACACGGGACTCAGACTTACAATCCCGAGATCAAGAGTCACATGCTCGGCTGATCGAGCCAGCCAGGCGCCCCTCTTTTTATATATATTTTTAACGCGGTTCTAGAAAACTTTAAGTTGCATATGTGGCTTGTGTTGTATTTCTACTGGACGGCACTGCTCTGGAACCTGAGCACATCGCAGCAATCGATGTCATCGAGAACAGCACCTGGAGGGCTGGAGGTGCTCGATAATGTCCGAGCAACGCGATACAGAAGAAATCAACGATGCCATGGAGGGGAGCTGTGGTAGAGCTGAAGAGTGTCCCCGGCTACTCCCTGGTGGTTGCCTCGCGCCCTCGGAGGAGGAGCCTGACACCCACTCCCTCGCACAGCTGCCGCCCCCACTCACCAGCGATGAGGGTGCTTTGCTGCCGAGCCTGCTCCAGCAGCAGCACGTGCTGCAGCAGGGAGGCATGCCCGTGGGGGCTGGTGTCACCCTCCAGCGCCACGCCCAGCAGGCAGCCGGGGATGGAGGATGTGCTCATGAACTTGCCCGTCAGCGCGCCACCCTGCCGCAGGGACTGGAGGGCCTGCCTCTCGGCCTCCTGCTGCGTTGACAGCTTCGGGGAGGCCTGGGGGAGGGAAAGAGAGACGGAAATGAAGGAGAGGCACATACCATGCCCAGTCCCGCCAACTTTGGATCGGCATCCCTCACCCACCCACCTCCCACCGCCCAACTCTGAGGAAGGCCATCTGATCTCCTTCGGGGCCTTGTGAGGACAAAAACCCCAGCTGGGGGCACCCAGGACCACAAACCCAGACACCAGAGGGAGGATGGGGCGTGTGCCTCACACTTACCGTGAGGTGCGAGTTGGTGACAGTGACTGTGGCCTGCAGCCCTAGGGAGATGTTGGGCAGAGAGGGAGACGTGTAGAGGCTGAACTGGTTGGGGGAGCTGTCCAGAGGGAGGGCCCGGTGCTGGGGGAGCATCTAGGGAGCAGTCGGGAGAGACAGGCATGAGAGCAGGCAAAGGGGGGGCCACCTGGGGCCGAGGGCTCTGAATGGTGCCTCGCTCCCCGCTCCCCACACCAAGCCCCACCTGGGCAGTACTGAGAGATCATAGTCCTTCAGAGACCCATGGGACAAATCCCACTTAGAGGCAACAGGTCCCTCTAGCCTGTCCACGTGGGCGGAGAGGTCCCTGCCGGGTACTCTCAGCAAGACAGACAGGAAGGAGCTGCCTTCCTTCTTCCAAGGGAAACAGAGCAGCTCTGGCCCGCCCGCCCAGCCCTCAGCAGGCCTGTACCTCAGTGGGGATGTTGGGGACTGAGCCAGTAAAGCCATTCTCAGCAATGGTGCTGTGGGAGCTGTTGGGAGAGCTGGGGCCGGAGCCTGGTGCGCTGTTACACACGGACGACACTATGGGAGAACTGGCTGTCACCTGGGCTTGCTCAGAGCCACCCCCCACTCCCAGGACCTCAGAACAGGAACAAAAGAGGAGGCCTTACCTCCAGGCCCAGCACCAGTGATCTCAACAGCTCTCTTCTTAAAGGTGCTAATGACTGTCCCATCCTTGCGACGCAGGAGGGGACTGCTTCTCCGCTCAGCCACCTTCTGCTTTAGCCTCGAACGCACTTTCAAGTTGGGTTCAGAGGCTAGGGAGAAGGTAGGCAGGGCTCAGATACAGCTACACAGATGCGCACACGCCTGCAGCCTGGCCCCTTCACACTCCCACCCCTACCTCCAAGGAGCCATACTCTGGGAGGCCAGGTTGGGCACTGCTCACCTGTTTTGCGGAGGGGGAAGTCATCGCGGCTGTCATAGGGCCCAAGCAAAGGCAGTTTGTAGGAGGGAGGCGTCCCAGGGGGGCCACTCTGGGGAGGGGAACTCTGGTCCAAAGAAGCATGGTGGGCTCCCCTGGGGGGTGTGGGGTGGGGATGGAAACAGACCTAGATTATTACCCAGCCAGCTGGGCCTGCCACCTAGTGGCAGTCACATTTAGGAAATACCCACTGCATAAAGGGACAGGAAGTGAATCTGGGGAGGGGAACAAGGAGGGAAGCCAGGGGTGGCAATCTCGTCTCCTGAGAGAGATCGCAGGGCCTGTATCTGGCTTCCGGCCAGGAGCCCCCTGCCATCCTGCAACTGGGCAGCCCCTGATGGGGGGGAGGGGGGGGACGCACCTCTGTGACCCATGCCCGCCCAGGGCCATTACCAGCATTTGGGATGCTGTGGGAGGGAATGGTTGAGGCTGCCTGGTGTGGGCTCCTTTGACTTCGACAAGAGGAATTCCTGGAGCCTCAGCTTCACCTCAGTGCTGGCGATGGCACCTGCAGGACAGGGCGCCGCTGACCTGGGTGCTCAGGGCCAGGAGCCCACAGCTTGGGGGCGGGGGGGGGGGGGGGGGGGCGGCAGGAGCGGGAGGCCCCAGGCCTTACTCTCTTTGCTCTTCTCCTTGTTTCGCAGGATGAGCAGCTGCTGCTCCAGCCGCTGCTTCTCCAGCTCTTCCTGCCGCTGCTGCTCCCGCTGCCGCTGCTGCTCCAGCTCCTGCTGCCTCTTGGCCGCCAGCATCTCCTGCTGCTGCTGCAGAGGCACAGGGAGGGGGCAGGGGGAAGGAGGGATGGGGTGAGCCAGGTCCGGGCGGGGGTCGGAGGTCTGGGCAGCCCCCCCGCGCCCCCCTCGCTCACCTTGAGGTGCTTCTGCAGCTGGACCTCATGCTGCCGCGTCAGGTGGTCGTGCTGTTTCTGGAACTCGGCGAACAGGAGCTGCTTCTGCAGCTGCTGCTGCTGCTTGAGCGCCAGGAGCTCCTGCTGCAGCTGCTGCTCCCTCAGTGAGGGGTCCACAGGGCCCGCCAGGGCACCCCGCAGCTCCGCGGGGCTGGGGCTGCCTCCACCCCCGCCCCCCATGGAGCTGGGCATGGCTCCCGGCAGCACCGGCTTCACCTCCACTGCAGGGAGAAGAGACAGGCGTCAGTGAGCCCGATCCTACCGCTACTAGGCCGTGGTAGCCATGCTGGGGGCCCAGAAAGCTCCCCGGCAGGCCCACTAGATCCAAGAGAATAGATGGCAGGCGGGGTGGGGGGTGGAGGCAGTCAAAGCCCTCTGCTCCACAGAATCAGTGTTCTTCCTTAATTGAGGTCCAAGCCATGAACTTCAATAAGAAAATACGCAAAAGCGTGAAGCACGGCACCAGGAAGATTGTGAGTGCTCAACGCGTAATAAATTGTCTTGTTAACACCACTGGGCATCTTACACGAGTTACCTTCCTAACGAGAAAGCCGGGCTTTAGAAAGGTTCAAGTACAGGGACACCTGGGTGGCTCAGTCGGTTAGGTTAAGCGCCTGACCCTTGATTTCAGCTCAGATCGTGATCCCGCCGTTCGTGAGATCAAGCCCCGACTCAAGCTCCACGCTGAGTGTGGAACCTGCTTGGGATTCTCCCTCTGTCTCTGTCTCCCCACCCCCCAAAATAAATAAATAAAGTTAAAAAGAGAAAGAAAATAGGTTGTTGTGTTTTTAAAAGTTTTTTTAATATTTATTTAGTTTTGAGAGAGAGAGAGAGAGAGACAGACACAGAGCATGAGCAGGGAAGGGTCAGAGAGAGAGGGAGACACAGAATCCGAAGCAGGCTCCAGGCTCGGAGCTGTCAGCACAGAGCCTGACGTGGGGCTCGAACTCACAAACTGTGAAATCGTGACCTGAGCCTAAGCTGGCCGCTCAACCAACCGAGCCACCCGGGCGCCCCGAAAGAAAAAAAGGTTTAAGTACATGACCAAACACACACAGCCAGGTGATCAAAGAACCAGAATGTGAATCCAAACCCTATGCTTTTAACCACTATCCTTCCCATGCCGCCTCCCCACCTCTCAGCATCACACATTCCCTGCCAAGAAACCTAAAGAAACTGAAGCACAGAGGCTGGTTCTAGAACTGATGGGGCTGGCAGCCAGGGCCCTTGGGAAACCCAGGAGAAGCCTGTGGGGACCCTCAGGACACCCGTACCCTTTCCCCTTTTCTCTGCCCCACACCCAGCTAGGGAAGATGGGGCCCAAGGGAGAGGCTGTAAGAATGGCGCGGGGGGGGGGGGGGGGGGGGGGGGGTTGGAGCAGGACTCAGGGAAAGGGGGTGCAGGGCTGCACCAAACCAGGGACAGGAGGGGGCTGGGAGTCAGACTCTGCTTCCTTTGCTGGATTATCTCCTTTCAACAGTTTTATTGTAATTACCCTGAAAATGCCGCTATATATAGAGTGAGCCAAACAGCAGCTGTGCCTGGGGGGAGGGGGAATGAGAGAATGGGCGGGCAGGAGCAGGGAGGAGGTGGGAGGAGGAGACAGGAAAGGAAAAGGAATCAGACAGGAAGAAGGGTAATGGCAAGGGGGGCGGAGGCTGGAGCTCAGGCAGAGATCTCAGAACTCTGGTCTCAGGGAGAACCCGCTGGGGAGGGGAAAGGGGTGGAGCGGTCTGCTGGGCCCCAAGACTTCGGGTCCAGGCCCCCATGCGGGCAATGGGCTGAGGGGGCCCCAGGGAGAGGCAAATGTTCCAATGGGCTTATGGGAAGCATGGGTCTCGACCTCTTGATCCCTGTACACTGTCCTCTGGTCACTGAATGTCACTCCCCACCACTGCCCCGTGGTTGCCAGGGCAACTGGGCAAACACCACACCAGCAGGGAGCCCCAAGCCCAACCCACACTCCACAGAGCCTCCAGCAGGAAGGGGAAGGCAGGCTACCCACTGCCTAGGAAGGAGGAAGTGAGAGAGGCAGGGCCGACCCACCTTGTTTCTTTTCCATTTCATTCTCCAAAGAAAGCCCTCACTTTTCTCACTCTAGCCCAGGGAGGCCACAGGGAGCTGGGAAGACCTTCCTGTGGCAAGGAAGGGCCTGGAGATGGAAGGACCCCAACATCTTGGTGGCTACCAGTGTCTCCTCCCCTCATAAGCAGGGGTCTGCCCAGGCCCCCATCATTGATCCTCATCGGGAGTGGAGAGGGAGCTGGGAGAGGACTAAGGGCTGAGCTAAGAGAGGCTTCTAGACCCTGTGCAACTCATGGGCCTGGATCTCTCCAGGGAACCCATACTGAATGAGTGTCACCCAGGCAGGGGCAAAGCCTGCTGAAGGCTAAGGCCCCGCTACCACCCTTATGCCTGAATATGGCCCCTGGGACCCAGTGGAGGTGGGGATGGGACGGTAAAGCCTGAGCAGAGCATCTCGGTCCCCACCAGCCCCTTCTCCGCCCAGCACTGCTAGGCACATTCCTCTGCGGTTTGCCCGCCAGCCACACTGACGACTCTGTGGCCACGAGGCCAGAGCCACATGTGCAGGAGTGGCCAGATGTGGCCAGGAGGGTGGGGTTCCATACACAGACACACACACACTCGCTCACTTTCCCTCCCAACCCACGTCCTGCCCCAGCACCGGGAGGAAGCGCCCTCGGAAAGGCCCTGCAAAGGGCTTTTCTGGAGGTGGCCGACCCCACCCAGGGTGCAAAGCAGGGTGACAGCAAGGAACCAGCAGCCAGCCTCAGGTCTCCCCAGTGCTAGAAGTGCTCAACAAAGCCCCAAGCCAGCTGGAGAGTTATCTATTCCTCAGTGAGGCTGGCTTGGCCCGTGGCACTCTGACCACTCAGCCAAGAGGAGGACAGGCTTCAACCTGCTGCTCCCGGCGGTGCTGGGGCTGCTGGGGCTGCAGGAGCCGGATGCCTGCCAGCCTGTCCGCCCAGGGAAGGGCAGGGGTCCAAGCACTCCTGGCTCCCAGCAGATAACCCTGCTAGGGATGGAACTACAGCCAGCAGTGCTGGCTTCCCTTGCAGGAGCCCTGCAGAGAGGGCACGGGCTCAGGCAAGGGGAATCTCCCACCAGGGCTCCCACGCAGCCACCGCCACAGCAGAGATGCTAGGCCCCAATGCAGTGGGAGCCACAGCCCCATTGGTATGCAGGTGGCAGGACGGCCAACGGGCTCCGGGAACAGCCTTGTTCCCATGCAAGCAGGAAGCACAGCCAACTAGAGAATGTTAACCTGCAGGCCTTGGGAGGGCCTTGACAAAATGCAGCGCCCCAGGGCTCTGCCGGGCCATAACCTGGCTCCATCTATGATGGAAGGGGTGACGGCTGGGCAGCTGGAGTCAGGGAAAGGATGTGGGGGAGGCACAGAACTTCCTGGATGAAGTCTGCTGGGCACAAAACCTAGAGCCCGGCTGGCCTTGCACCCCCTAGAGGATTTGTGCCCTCTGCCAGCTTGGCATGAGTGGAGCAGGTGGCAGTGGCTGCCATTAGAACCAAGCACCTGGCAGGAGAAATGGGTGTGTCAAGATAGGAGAAGGCTCTCGACCGCCTCCTGGTGGACCAAGAAAGTGGGAGGACGTTGGAAAGGGAAGAGAGGGGGGTGGGGTGGAATTTTCCCTAAGAGGAAAGGCTGGGAACTCTGGCTAGCAAAGAGCCCCCTGAAAGGCCAGGAGAGGGATCAGTTGGGAGGGCAAGGCCCTGGGTCCTTCCCCCAGCCCCCATGCCTCCTTCTGACAGAGAGCTGTAGAGAACAGAGTGGAAGCCAGACAGCCCACACAGTAATCTCTCCTACAGAGGGAAGCTAGAAGGGTCCAGGTCTACCCTGCTCCATACTCTACTCCTGAAGGACTCTGCCCCCTCTGCCTGGGAGTGGTGGCCTTAGGAAAAAGTGGCAATACCATCCTGTCCTCGGCCTTCTGCAAGACTGACTCACACTGCCTCCGTGGAGAAGCCCCAGCCCAGGTAGGTGAGTGGGCAGGGCTGCGTATTTCTAGCCATCCGAGTGGCCCCACGCATACCAGGCGCTGGCTCAGAAGGGGCCACCCTGCCTAGCTCACAGGCACACCTGGGCAGTGGCGAAATCTTAACAATGACACTTCTCTCCCATCCATCTGGGCCTCCCGCCTCTCCATGAACCCCAGCAGCCCAGTCGGGGCTCCCACGGCAGATGGTTCGGGCGGCGCAAGCAGAGATAGCCTGGCTCCTCAGGGGGAGATAGTACAGGTGCTGACGGGACAACTTCTGGGACGGCCACCAGCACAGCCTTAGACCAAAAGGAGTGTCCGGACAAAGAGGGACAGAGCGGGCAGGAGCTCTGGGACAGGAGGAGCAGGTTTTCGCGGTACTTTGGGAACAAGGGTTCAAAACGAAAAACAAATCTGGTTGCTCCAGGGCACGGCCAAGCTGTCCTCCTGCTCTAAGCATACTGCAAGCCATGCCCCAGCTCCAAGCCCTCAAATGGAGAAATCACCAACTCCAGAATACCTGTCACCCAAACCCTGGCAGCGGATAGATGGCACCTTTCATTCCCCCTGGAGAAGACGTAGATGGAAGGGGCCAGCACAGCGAGTGGACCCGTCCAACAGACCTAAAAAGCTTAACACTGGGTTCTAAAAAGACCCTGCTCCCAGGAGCCACCAGCCACAGAAGGCTAGGGGGGAAGGAAGGGACCCAGGGTACACAGAGTGTGAGAGAGGGGTGAGCTGAGCTGTTTGGGACAAACAGGACCAAAAAAAAAAAAAAAAAAAAAAGAATGAGGCCTCTGCAGATACTCCCTGGATCTAAGGAGCTACCCTATCAAAAGAGGGGAAGGGGGGAAAAAGGCCTTTGAGATCATTGTTTCGGCCCCCTCTTTTGCACAAACCTCTTAGGCCTCTGTGTAGAAGATTCCACCGGCTAAGTAGCAGGGAATCACACCCTCTGAACACTAACCTAAACAGCCTGGCTCCAACGCGGGGCATCCCGGGCCCTCCACACCCGCCAGCCTGGATAACTGGCCCCACTGGAGAGCAACGCGTGGGCGGCACCTTCCACCAGCACCCCGTACCCTCAAGAGCTCCCTCTCCACGCGGGGCAGTCAGCAGCTTCCTTAAATGGCCAATGACCTCGTTCTGTCCCTCCGGAGAATGGGAAAAGGGGTTTGTCCTTTCCTCGGCCTTTGGGAAGGAGGCAGGGAACAGCCTTTCACACTCCTCCCCGTGATGCCGATGACTCCTCCCCACCAAGGACGGTTTCCCAGGATCTATTTCTGTGCTCTTACGTGACTAGTGAGGCCAATTTAGGCTCAACAGGTTCTACCACAATTCAGACGGTATTTCCACATGTGCGAGCTGGGGAAGACTCTCACCTAGCAATCGTCACAGCTCCTCACGTAACGCAAGCAGACACATCACATAATGGTTAAGAGCCAGGGCTCTGGAGCAAGAGAATGCCAGGGTTCAAGTCAGGCTCCGCCACTTCCCAGGGCAAGGCACCGAGCACCTTCTCTGTGCTCCGTGCGGGCATCTGTGAAATGGGAGTAAGACTAGTACCTTCCCCCCAGAGCGCTTAGGCTCAGGGGAGGACACGCCGGGGAGCTTGGCGCTGTGCCCGGGAAGATCTCAGGAGATGCTAGTCAGGGCTGTTACTAATGGCTCCTGGTATCTGTTTCTATCCTCGACCCCTCTGGCAGTCTAGGTGAAGATTTCGGGACCACTTCTCAGAATGTTTCTAAAGTGCATGATACAAAATACTTAGCACTACGCCAAGCTCAGACCCCCGCCAGAGCGAGGCCTCAGCTCTCTCATTTCAGACTGCTGCAAGGTCACTCTGTGGTCCTGTCCCGATCAAAGCCCTGCCTGTGGGGCACAACATGAACTGGACCGGCCAGCGGCGAGAGATCCCAGAGCCAGAGAAGGAATCCTGAGAACGGCCTCCTCCCAACCACAGCACATCCAGGCTGTTTCTGCTGCTTTGCTACCTCCAAGAAGGGCCGCTCTGTCCTCTGCGGCTCAGCCCACGGCCGTGGCATCCCTCTGGTCCCTCAAAAGCATTGCTTAGCCCAGAGGAGCAAAGGTTTCGATCCCTGCTCTGGGGGTCCCGACTCCAAGCAGTCAGAAAGCCTTCTCTGGTATCTAACCTCACTCCACCGCAGGCTCCAACTGTCTCCCCAGTACCATCCCACATCTTCCTGGGCCCCTCTTCTGGAAAGGCAGAAGCAACGTGCAATTGACTTCAGAGACTCTCAGAATATCAGTGCAGGATGGGCTCGCAGATCAGCAACTCAACTTCCCAAAGTGACAGAGGACAGTGAGGCCACAGATCAAAGAGATCTGTCCAACATCATCTGGAAGGGAGGCAGGGGAGCTAAGGCTTAGCTCAGGTCTTCTGGCTCTCCATCTGCCTCCCACTAAAAAAGAAGAAAAAAACAAACAAACAAACAAACAAACAGGAGAAACCTTGAGGGCTGCTCCTGCATTTAATGAGAGATGGGGCAAGGAGCCAAACTTTGCATTAAGGATGCAGGGATCTAGATGGGGCACCCCGTTGGCCTCCAGAACACCAGAGTCCAGGAGCACCAGTGAGAAGGGGGCTGAGTGGTTGGAACCCCCAGAAATCTTGAGGCAGACCGGGCCTCTGATGGACCTTAAGCCTAGGGGGTGCAGAGAGTCCTGGTGCAACGCACGAGCATCTCTCACTGGTGAAGAGAGAGTTACTCGCTCATCTCAGACGGCTATCTGGAAGAGAAACAGACTCACTTCTCCCAGCCCCACCATTTCCAGGAAACACTGGGGCACCAAGCGAGAAGCATTTAAAAGGCGCATTAATCGCAAAGCCTGCAGCTGTTGCTGGGACTGCTCACTCCACACCTGGGGTGGACAGCAGGGGCCCCAGGGCAGGGGCTCTGCCTCCACTCCCCCTCCACCCCCCCCCCCCCCCGCCCGCCGCAAGTACAACGCAGCCCTGAGCATCCAGCGGGGTGCCCTGCCCACCTGGCCACTTGCCATAATCCTCCACCCCAGCTGGGGTTCACACACCTGCTGCCCAGCGTCTCAAGACACCCCCCCTCTGCAGACCGCCAGGCTGCCGGGGGCTGTGTTTGACTCTGACCGGGGCCACAGCCTTCCTCCCGGTTGCGGTCAACCCTTCTCCGAGGAGTCCCAGAGCCCACTGAGGGCTTCCGGGGATGCTGGTGACAACCACAGGCAGGCTGCCGGGCCCCACGACCCCGTCCACATGATTCCTGTCCACACAGCCCTTATTCCAAGCGTAGGCCGGGTCTACACACATCAGAACCATTTGACATGCGTCCCAAATCCTGGTTCCTGGGTTGCCCTACAGGATCCAAACCCTTCAGTGGGGGAGGGCAGGGGCAAAGCCTTGGAGCTCTGCATTTTAATATATTCCCTTGGTATTTTGGATACGACTGAAAGTTGGAGAACTACTTTTTCTCACCGTGTCCCCGGTCCGGCTGCACTCATTTCTGCTGCCAACCTGACAGCTGTTACAGCTGTGTGTGTGGACACAGTTAATCTGATTTCCTGTCTGGCAGCTGTGCAGCAGGGAAGGGACAGCTGAGGGTCTCAAAAACAAGAAGAGGTGATGAAGTCGGAGGGGCTGGGGGGGGGGGACGGGGGAGGGGAGGCTGTCTGAATGCGATGGAGTGTTCAACTTTGTTCCTGAGCCCGCTTCTCTCCTGAAATCCCTGCAGGGAGGGGGAGAGCTGACCAAGTGGCTCCCCACTACTCATAGAGAACAAAGTCTCCTCTCAGAAACCTCAGAAGTCCCCCCAAAGCCAGACTGGTCTCTACTCTCCAGGAACACAAACTGGAGAGGCACAAAGGCAGGTTGTGGATACATGCTGTGTATACAAAGAGCAACCAACTTAAAGGGGCAAGTTGGGGCTGAAACCTAGCCCACGCTCCAATTGCTAAGCCACGTGGCCTGGCGTGAAGATGTATCCACCTGGAAGAAGGGCCCCCTCTAAAAAAGGTGCACAAAGGAACGCTTGTGTGGGTTGGCCGCAGCCCTTCACAGAGACCTGAATCTGAATCCCAGCTGTCACTTACTCTGCGACCTTGGGCGAGTTCCTTAACCTCTCTGATCTTTCTCAATCGTACAACATGGCTAATAATATCTTCCTAAAAGAGACGAGGTAAGGAAAGCACCTGATACTCTTGTCACTTAGTGCATTATAATATTAGTTCCCTTCCCACCTGAGCCTCGCCCTTCCTACCTTCCCCGCACCCCTACACCTACACACCCACACACCCAGCCAAGCTGGGAATGGCCTGAAGAACGTGCATAAGAATATCCAGGGGAAACCCCAATACCAAACCCCAACCCCATGGCACTTCCCAGCATTCAGAGCATCCCTTCCTGGCACAGGCAGGATTCACACCCTCCCTCACTGGGTAAAGGAGATTCCTCTTCCATGCCTGCTCAGAAAATCCGGCACGATGCCCAAGCATCAGCTCTGTCCAGTCCAGGCCACAGGGGAATCCAGAGCCCACAGAAGGGTGACGGGGGATCCCCCAGAACCGCATCTTTGGGAATCCCACACAGGGGTGCAAGCTCCGAGGCTCCCCAAGCTGCAACCAGGCCTGAGTGAGGGGAGTGCCCACTGTGGGCTGGGCTGTTGTAGAGGGGCCAGGCAGAGACCGCACCCGTCAAGGAAGACCTCTGATGGCACCATTGGCAGCTGCAATCTGTGCCCCTCATCAAGCAGCAACAGCAAAGAGTGCCCTGCATCCCCCGGAAGCACCCCCTGCCAAGGCTCTGGCTCTCCCATGGGGGCAACTCACCGTATCTGTCTACTCACCCAGAGGGCCAAGCCCCAGAATAGAACCCAGGAATCCTGACGTCAGCTCTGGACGCCAGCCCTTCAAGCAACATTCATTCACCCATGTGCCAGGCACTGTGCTAAGTGACGGGGAACAAGACAGCCCACGGAGCGAAGGATAGCCCTAAAATAGGGTTCCCAAGATTTGCCACTGGAGTAGGCAGAGTCCAGGGTAGACAGCCACCCCGGAAAGTCCTCTTCCCCAATCCCTCGGGCTGGGGAGGCCTGGCGACACACACTGCCCAAGAAGCGTCCCTGGACACCTGCTTTTTTAGCCACAGGCTTTTGCATCCTGTCTGGAGACTGATCAAGAGATGGGGAGAGGAGGCGGGAGGGGGTGGGGGTGGGGGAACACCAGGCTGCCTGGGCCCTCATGGCCGTGTTTATCCGGGGTGGATTTTTTTTAACCCAAAGGTTAAAGCGTTTCTATTTGAAACATCTATTTACATTCCAGAGTCCAAAAAAAAAAAACAAGGCAGCCGAGCTCCAGGCCTATATCTGTCCCCAGCCGCGTCACAGACACAGCATCAGAGCTGCGCAGGGGGAACATTCTTAGCCCTCTCCCCGAGCCGCTGAGGTGACTCACACCTCCCTCCTGCCAGCATGGACCACACCACCGATCAGAAGGCTAGGCAGTGCGCGTGTGGCAGGGGCACAGGGATCTAGAGAGAGATGCTGGCAGGGGGTGGGGGGGGTCTATGCAAGGACAGGAGGCTCAGGGAAGGGATAAGAGTAGCAGGGTTCCAGCCCGCAAGGATTCTGAGGTCTAACTTGAAAGAAGGTAAGAGAACATGCTGAGGAGGAAACTTCAGGCCAACCGCCAGCTGCTGCTGGGAAGCAAGGGACAGCGGGGAGAAGGGCAGGATGGGTGGACCGATATGGCATCTGCCTGCAAGCAATGCTCTACACAGTCAGTCCTCTGCTCTCTAAGAGACCAGCTCGACTCCCAGGGGCTTCAGGCCGGGTCTTCAGTTAGAGCCGCTGGCTCAACCAGACCAGGGTTAGAGCGCTCCTGTGTTTATACTCCTTCCCAGTGTAGGTCCTCTGCACGGCCAGCCCCCAGGGTCATGCCCCCAACACAGGGGCCTGCGTGGGCACCCTGCAGGGCCGGTTCCCAGGGTTATGCCCCTTCCCTAAGAAACACTGCGGGCATCACTGCCCAGGCAGATGGCAGGCCTTATCCCAAAGATTTTCCAAAACTTCCCAAAACATTCATCCTCTCACGTATCCTAGTTCAGCTGCAACCTCATCCTTGGACAGCTTAGAGCCAAATCACAGGTACCCACGGAGGCACACAGCTCCCACCTTCCAATTCAAAGCCTGGGACCCACACCCACTATCCAAAGGCAAAGACTCCTGATACATATGCACACAGACACCCACACCCAAGCACCAAGGCACTGCCAGGAGGGGCCAAGCGGGCATGGGGCCAGCAGGCCCCTCCCTAGAAGAAGCATCTTGTGGTGCCGGCCTGGTGGGAAGGCTGTGCCAGAAAGGCCTCATGCTGCCAACAGGTTCCTGAGAGGAGGGAGGGAGTGGCCCAGCTCTGGGGGACCCCACCCCCCGGCAAGAGCCAAAAATGTCCCTACTGATAAAGTGGCAGTCCTAGGGGGTCCTCAAGCCCATAAGAATCAGAGTGACATGCCTTCGCCGTCATGAGATGGGATAAAATCAAGGCCAGACAGAAGGAGAGATGGGGAGCTAAGGAAGTCAAGACCCCCGACACCCCAAAGCTGCCAGCCTCTACCCAACCCTACCACAACTGCCTCGCGTCTGGGGAACTCCTGACTGGGGACTTGCAGAAGTCACTGCCCCCAAGAACTCAGTCACAGGAGCTGGGGTGGCCTTTACTCTTGTGAACACTCAGCAATGGCTCATGCCCCTGTCCAGACCTGGGGAGCAGGCCGCTGGGAGGCAGGTCACTGACCCACTTCCTCCCCTCTGACCACAGTGCCAACTAGGCCAGGATCCTCCAGTACTCCACAGCCCCCAGCAGCTTACGCCGACCCTGCCACCCTGCCGGAGGCCAAAGAGACTCCAGAATGCAGCAGAGTGCAGCTGGAGGGCACGGCGGGAAGGCAGGTTTGGGCCAGGGAGGGCAGGGGAGTCGACTTCAGTGAGCATGGCTCCCCTGACCACACATTCTCAACAAAGCCCTCCAAAAACATCTAAGCAGGACCCCATCGGGGCAATGCTCGGAGCCAGGTGCTCAGCCCCAGGGACAAGGATGCCCAATGGCAGAGGGCAGGCGGGGACAAGCAAAGCACTTACCTGCCACAGGGATGCCGTGTAGAGGGGTCCGAGGCAGGATTTCCAAGGATGGTTCCCGGCCTGACATCCCATCTGCTGAGAAACAGGATTCCGTCTCATAGATGGTCTGCAGCATCTCCACGAGCCCCTGAGCCTTGGGCACCAGCAGCATGCCAGGGAGGGGGCCGCCAGAGGCGGGAGGCGGCCAGAGGGAAGGTGGTCGGGCGGGGCCCTCACTGCTCAGGGGCTCCCCTAGGCCACTGCTGCTGGGACCCGTGCTGTGGGGAGGTGCCTCATCCGGCCCGGGCACTCCTGGCGGCAGGAGGAGCCAGGAGGCTCTGGAGCTACAGGCCCGGTTCTCCTCTAGAGGGGCATGGGACCACTGGCCTTTCCCCAGCTCCCAGGAGCCGGGGTATGGCTGGGCGCTCAGGGGACAGGAAGGGGAGCTCAGCAGGCAGGCGGGCTCTCTGTGTTCCCTCCCAGCCCTGGGTGACAGCTCTGGGCCTGGCTCCCTGCTCCTCCTTCCCGAATGAGCCGCCGGCAGCTGGCAGGAGACTGAAATAGCAGTTGGGGGAGGGCCCTGTCTATAAATAGGTGGAGCATGCTCAGGGAGCCGCCGGCCGGCTGCCAGGAGCCCGGGCCTGGCGGAGGCCCCATGGGGGGGGGGGGGGGGGGAGGCGCGTTCCACCCCAGGAGGAAGCGCCAGGCAGGGGGATGGGAACAGGGGAGGGCCTGCACTCAGGGCCAAGGCCACAGAAGCGGGTGGCCAGAGGCTGAGCTGGAGAAGGGCACAGGCCAGAGGACCCATGTGTTCAGGAGCCGCTCTGGCACTATTCTTGGCAGGCGAGGGGCTGGAGACCAAAAAGCCAGATTCCATCTCTATGTTCCCTCTCGCCATCAGAGCAGGTAAAGAAACCAGAAGGGTCTGGGAGAGGGTGGCAGACAGGGCCACCTGGCCTAACCTCACATCTTCCCTGGAGTCCTTCTAACAGCCAGATGGGAGTTGATTTAACTTCCGCCCTCCCTCGGAGCTGGAAGGTGCCTCCCCACCCCCTCAACCAGCAGGGAGACCCCTGAGCAGCAGCTAAATGGCAGCTCCCTCCTACCCACTAGGGGTGTCGCCTCCATGGGCTGCTCCACTTCCTTCCAGGGGGCAGGGAGAGTTCCTCGATAGGCCTTGCGGCATCCATGGAAGGGAGCGGGTGGGGGGGGCGGGGTGGGGGGCGGGGGCACCTGCCCACTCTGGGCACACGGAGCTCCTCCCTGGCTATGTACCAGGTGCGATGCTAACGGCAGCACATACATCACCTCGTTTACTCTGCACGATGACCTCAGGAGATAGGTGCAGATGGGGAAACTGAGGCAGAGATGAAGTCACTCACTCTAGGTCATACAGCTGCTTAAATGGTAAGGCCGGGATGTCTGAGGCTCCAGTCTGAGTGCTAACCACCACAGCCCACTGCCTCCTACACAAAGGAACACATGAAGCTGCCCCAGGGTTTCCATTCACAGGTACGATGACCCCCAGTACCCAGGGAGGAAGACACGTGAGGACAGAGCCCCTCTAAGAAGACTCCAGAGGCTGCCAGGATCCAGCCCTTCCTGACCGGCTCCAGGCCTGGCACGGCAGCCCATGCTCCTGGGGCCTTACTGGGACCTAGGGCTAGTGCACACGAGGACCTGTGACACCCGCCTACCCTGCTCACTGCTGGCTCGTCCCTTCTCCTCGGGTTATACCTCCCACTGGTACAGAGATCCCACTTGGCCCCCTGACCTCACTGGAGCCTTTTAATAGCCTGGTTATTCCTGGGTCTCGGTCCCCCTCCCCCTTCCTGATGTCACGGTTGCTATTTTGGAGCCCCCTCCTGGCCCCTCCTTGCCCCCAACTCCAGGCACAGAGCCAGGGACACCTGTCCTCTCCCTGGACTGGATGACCTCACCCTCCTGTCAGGAGCCCTGAAGGAGCTGGCCAACCAAGGACATGGTAGCCGTGGCTCCTGCAGCCCGGTATTCTAGCCAGCTTCTGCCAAGCAGGGATGACAGCAGAGGGGCCTCCTGCCCTCAGGTGGGGGACCATATAGACAGGGAGGTGGCAGAAATGGGCTTTCCCAGGCGCTAGACGAGCTGATCTTACACAATAAGACAGACACTGGGGTGGAGGGCGGGAAACAGGACCCGAACAAAGATCTGGAGCTTCAGCTTCTCTGCCGAGGCAGACTCTAAAAAAATGGTGATGCGGCAGTGCTCCCCGCAGGGGTTTGGCGTTGGCAGACATCTCAGGGTGGGTCTGGGGACCTCATTCACCACCTCCTGCCCCAACCTCATCCTGGCCAACCAGACTCTCTAAAGAGGAAGGGAAGCAAAGACCCAAAGTCCCCTCAGTGAGGGGATGGGCAGGAGACTCAAGGCAGCCCAGAGAGCCAGGGGCAGGAGCCCCTCCCAGCTCAGGACTCCACCCACCCACGCTGGGAGCAACCAGAAGGGCTGGCTAGCCCTGTCCTGGCTCTCTCTGCCTGCCCCAGGCACGGGAGAATATGGTCGGGGAGCCCTGTTCTGGAGGAAAGGAGGTCCTCAAAAGCAGAGCCCCCAGAACCTGGAGCAGCCAGAAACATAAGGAAAGAGAACTCCTTGCATGGGAAAGATAGGAGCACCCAGGAGACTGGGCAACCAGAGGTGGCCACAGCCTGGGGCTCGGGGCAGTTCCCAGCACTGTTAGGACTTCCTGTAACAGCACGAAGTGGGAAGCAAAGCGTCAGACAACCAGACAATCCTCAACGCACTTCCCAGAATCCTCCAGGGGAGCTGGAGACGAGGCCTGGGGTGAGAACAAGTGGCTTTTCTCCTTCTGAGATTCAGGTGATGCGATAAGGTCTTCCTCATGTCCAACCCTCAACGTTTCCCACTCTATAGCCCCTCTCCTCGTGGTTCATTTCCCTGTCTCCAGGCATCCAGCCCCCCCCATGTGTCATCCCACAAACCTCACAGAGCACCCACCAAGCCTAGGGTGCGTGAACGCCATTGGCAGCTGGCACCATCCCCTCCAGACCACAATGATCTCATTCCCTCCCTCAGAGGCCGGCCTCAGGCCTCCTAACCTTCCAAATCTAGAGGAGGGGAAGAGGCCATTGCTGGCTCCTTGAGTTCCTCCAGGCTCCCATTTCCTGGGCACAAAAGGTTGGGGTAGCGCCCTGACCTAAGAGAAGAAAGCAAATCTTACTCGTGCACAGTGAAAACCCGAGGGCTGGCTCAGGAGCACCCTGGATCGAGGGAGGGTACCAGGTGCCCTGCGGCCCTGGGGACATCAGGCCTGCCTGCCCTCCAGCTTTCTCCTGCCCTTTGAGCCCCCATCATGCTGGAGCCCGTCAGCCCCATGGCACCAGACAGAGCTGCCGTGTGCCAGGTTCCACGCTAGGTGCTGGCTGAAGCCTCCCATTTGAAACCAAGTCCCGGAAAAACGTGAACACCTACTTTGGCAGCTTTCACATCCCCTCAGGGTTGACCCTGCCATCCCATCTGAGCCTTCAATCCCTTTCGACTCATGAAGCAGGGAAGAGGAGGGCGGAGCAGATCCCAATCTACAGTAAGCACAGGTGTGCCAGGGGGCATCTAAGTAGAGAGTCCACTTCCCAGACCCCAGGCCCACGCCCATACTGACCCACTTTCTCCTTCTCGGGGCTGGGTGCCTGCCTCCCCTGATGGGGGGGGGGGGGGGGGGGCGTCAGAGGCAGAGCCTGGGCCCAAGGCTGGGAGGCAGGACGCTGAGGTTCCTGGCTCCACCCCACACCCATGCCCCAGTTTCTCTGGTCACCCGGAGGGGGCAGCTGCCTTCCCTCCCTCCTTCCTGGGAAAGGGAAGGAGAGAAAGTGTGGAGTGTGTTGGGAGGTGCTGGCCAGGCAGGTGTTGTCATGAAGCTTGTCTCCCCTCCCACGCTGGGGATAAGGAACCTGGCCGCCTCCTCCTGGGGCCCTGCCGCCATCCAGACTGGCTCCCACGGCGGGCCTCACTCTTGCCCTCCCTTCTGGGCAACAGCACAGAGGACGGGGCAGGGACCAGCGCAGGCCTCGGTCCCAGGTCCCAGGTGCCAGGGCATCTCCTCCAACCTGGCCTGTTTGAGCCCAGACAGGCGGCAGGTTCTGTCAGTCCTTCAACCCCACTGAGGGGAGCAGAAACGACCAGTTCCAGAAAAATAAAGAAAGCCTCGATCCTTGAGCCCCCTTTGGCTCGAAGAGAAGCCAGACACCAGGGAGTGGCCTCCTCAGGGAAGCAGGCGGCCCCATCAATGGCCTCTGCCTGTACTCCCAAGATGGCAAAAGAGGCAAATCAGGTCAAATGCTGGCATTCAGCCCAGCCCAGAGGTAAGTCAATCAGCTCCTACCCCCGGGGGAGGAGGGGTGAGCCCCAGAAGCAAACTGCTCCCTCTGCCTGCCGCCCCTCACCCAGGAGACTCTCTCCCACTAACTCGTTTGTTAGGAGGGCAGGGATGGACCATCTTCTATTTTCCTTCTGTGTCCCCTCCGTAGGCTGAGCTCAGGGTTGGGCACGCTGGGGATACTCAGCAAGCACTGGCCAAATAGGAAAGCTCCCACCCTGAGAGAGTGGAGGGAACCAAGGAACAGTGCTGTTCTGTGCCCTAAGGAGAGAGGAGGGAGTCTTCGGGGATTCAGGAGAGGGAGAGGGGTGCTCAGGGGCCAGGGCACCCAGGTCCCGGGCACTACCCGTTCTCATCATTCCTACCTCTGTCCCCAGCCCCAGGGCCCCACGCTCTTTCTGGGGCTCCCTTCAGAGTGTCCACGGGCCAAGTGGACACCCACCCGCCCAGCTACAGTTTCATTTTACTTCTGCGGAGCCAAAGGCACGTGCTTTCCAGGCCCGTGCGAGGCACAGGCACCAGGAGCCCCAGCCCAGATACCACTCTGAGCCCTGGGAACAGGAGACGCGGGGGCCCCTCAAAAAGGAAGAGCTGTGTGGAGGCCAGCCATCCCCCCCCCCCCCCCCCCCCCGCCCCAGAGCAGCTCTGCCTCCGCAAGGAGAGGCAGCCCCGGAGCCCCAGGAAAACTGGACGGGAAGAGCCTCCGGGCGACGATCCCCAGCTCTGAGGCCTCTCCACAGTCCTGAAATGTGGTTCCCAGTCTCTTGGCCCCCTCCTCCTCTAACTCCTTCCCAAACGTGAGAAGACAGCATCTCCCCCTGCTGGGGGGATCTGGAAAACCAGCCAGGAGGTGAGGCCAGCTCTCCAGGCCCCAGAGGCCCCTCCTGGCCAGGCTCAGCAGCCACTCCCAGGCTGCCTGCCTCCCTCGCTGGTGGACACCTCCATCTACCACCACACTCCTACCAGCCCTGGCAGAACCAGCTACCAGGGGAACCTGGGCCACCAGCATCTGGCAAGGCAACCTAGTGACCGCATCTAGCCAAGGGTGATGTTTTTTAGCCTTTCGCCGTAAGGGAATAAAATCCCAAAGCCGGGAAATGTCCTTCCCAAGCCACAGCCAGATGCCTCTGGGCAGTTTCTGTTCCCTTGACCAAGGGTTTGACCCAGGCTCAGTGTGACTGCAGGTGGCGCCTAGATAGGTCAGCACAGTAGCTCAGAGGAAAGGAGCAGCTGGGCCCTGCTGCTGGGCACAAGCGACCAGGGCACAAGCGACCATGCCGCAGCAGGGCCCAGCTGAGGTGGGCCCGGGACTGCGGAGAACCCACCAGGCCTCTCCCTTCCCTTGGCCAGCCCCGCCTCAGAGGAGGAAGCAGGAAGTCAGAGCCTCCCCCAGCACGAGAGTCACCCAGACCTCTCCACGTCTAACTCCCGCCACAGCCCCCACAGGTTGACTGAAGGCAAAGACAGAGACTAGAGGCTCCAAAGGGGAAACAAAAACCCTGCAGGAGGGGGCTCAGCAGGCAAAGCTGATGTGGGGAGTCTTAGGAGTACAGCCCTCACCAGCCGGGGCCCTACTCTGCCAGCGGCCCATGCCCTGAGTATGTCATGCCGGAAAGGGGAAGGGGCACAACCTTGACCAAAACAAACGGCGCAAAGCCAAACAATCCCCCCAGCTGCCAGCTTCCCTGAGTCTACAGAACCCCCAGGACCCTGGTCAGGACCTCTGCCACAGAGCGCCAGCACTGGGTCCCCACAACAGAAAGCATCAGGTCCAGGGCGCCTGGGTGGCTCAGCTGGTTAAGCATCCAACTTCGGCTCAGGTCATGATCTCACGGTTTGTGAGTTCGAGTCCCGCATCAGGGTCTGTGCAGACAGCTCAGAGCCTGGAGCCTGCTTCGGATTCTGTCTCCCTCTCTCTCTGCCCCTCCCCCACTTGTACTATGTCTCTCTCTCAAAAATAAACATTAAAAAAACCATCTTTTTAGGGGTGCCTGGGTGGCTCAGTAGGTTGAGCACCCAACCTTGGCTCAGGTCATGATCTCACGATTCATGGGTTCAAGCCCCTCATCGGGCTCCGTGCTGAGAGCTCAGAGCCTAGAGGCTCCTTTGGACTCTGTGTCTCCCTCTCTCTCTCTCTGCCTCTTCCCCGCTTGTGTGCGCTCACGCTCACGCTCTCTCTCTCTCTCTCTCTCTCTCAGAAACAAATAAACAAAATAAACATAATAAAAAAAAATTTTTTTAAGAAAGCATCAGGTCCAGCAAATCCATGATCAGCAATGAGATGGGAGAAGCCTTGGATCCTGATGCTGCTTCCATCCTGCAAATGGGTTTTCATCTCTAGGCCCTAGTTCTCTTGCCTCTACAAGATGGGGAAATATCCCTCTACCCCTACGGAAAAAGATGTGGGGGACAGGCTGGGCTGGGGTGGGGGGGGCGGGTAAAATGGAACATGATGGACTCTGACCCTCTAAGACTGTGCCGAAGGAGACAGCCAGGGAAAGAAGGTAGTTATTACTCTGACCACACTGACCCATGACCCTCCTGTGAAACTCCTGAGGGTCCAGCTCGGGCCACTTGGACACATCCTCATGGGCATACACCCAGACCCACCCATCCATAAATCTGCCTGGAGACTCACCCATAGACTATTTCTGGCAGTACTAGGCAGCCTCCTAGGAGCAAAGGGGACTAGGAAATTGCAGGGCCAAAGACCCCAAATTAGGAACCCACCATGTCCAGGGCCCAAGAAGAGAGGGGGTACCCAGACTCTAAGGAGAAAGCCAAGACTCCTCTACCAACACATCACTGCACCCCTCCATCCCGGTACCACACATCCCAGCAAAGGCTAAGGCCAAAGGCCCTGCGAACCTCCACTAAGAAAAAAACATGGAACACAGGGAAACTCTCCACCAGGAGGAGAAACACCACCACAAAAAAGGAAGCTGCATTCGGCTGCTGTAGGAAATCTTCCAGTATCATCCTCAGATGGCCCAGAGACATTCAGAGATACATGTCCCCTTCTCAGGCCTGCCTGTCTTGGCAAACAGGGCAGGGCAGAAGGGGGACTGGAGGCTCCCTAGTTGAGAAGGTAAGCATGGGGACAGAGTTGGACCCATGTCCTCCCAGGGCCAGGCTGTACTGTCAGCTCATCAATTTCCAGCTCTACCCCATGGTCAATAACTTCAGGTTTGCCTTGGTCTTTTTCTCCAAAGGTTTCTCCATTCCTGACCCCCCTTGTTCCTTTACAGCTCAGACCCCAAAGGTCAGCTGGCCTTGGCTGGAAACTCACACAAGCTCATTTAGCCAAAACCACCCCAGGGTGCCCTTCTCTGGCCTCCCAGCTCTTACCCGACTCGGTGGGAGAGTTCATGCCGGCTCTGGGCCCACAGGAAGCTGGCGTTGGGGGCTGGGACGGGAGGGGGTGGAGCTGCGGTGATGTCAAGAGAGACAGACGAAAACAGACAGACGGACGGGACAGGAGCCCGGGGCAGCTGTGCCTCTAATGCCCATCAGAGGCCATCCTTCGGGGCGAGGCAGTCAGGCACTCAGAACGGCATCCCTAGGGAGAGACGGAGCAGGGTTAGAGGCCCCCAACTCAGGAATGAGAGTTGAAGGAGACCTCAGGGCTTGTGAGTTTACACCTGGGGAAGAGAAGGAGGGACATCTGCCCCAGGGGCCCAGAGGAAATCAGCAAAAACAGCCAGACCCTCGCTTCTTCTCTAACTGGTGAGGCTGCCAGCACTCGAGGAAAGGGAAATGGCTACAGAAGCCACGCCCAAACTCCTTTTCAGGTGACAGTGTCCACTACCAGGTGCGGAGACCTTACAGACTCGTTCGCTCGGGTCCCTGATGTGGGACTGGGCGTACACGAAAGGAAAAAAGTGCAGGGAGGCTTTGAACCGTCTACGGCAGTGGGGCGAGGCAGGCTGATCTGGAGTCTCTGGCAAAAGTTACGGGAGAAACTGGTACCCCAGCCCCAGAAGCCGGAGCTGGGATCGGAACGCAGTCACTTTCTCCCTCCTCTCTGATCCTCGTGTCACCCGACTCTGGAATCGTGAAGGGTTTCTGTCTTGGTCTCCCCCATTCAACAACAGGTCCAGGAAAGAGGGTAGCCGCCTCTTCTACCCATAACCCATGCTGTTTCCAGGGATTTGGAAAAGCAGACACACGCACCCCACATCTAGCACTCCCCGGACTAGGGTCCAGGGCCCAAACCCAGGGCTTTGCGTGTGTTGTACAGGTTGTACAACCTCCCTGTGCAAGGAGGTCTGAAGACCAACCTGTTCTCTGCCTGCCAAGCAATGAGTCAGCCAGGCTGAGACCACCCAGAATAAGGGACACCTTCTTTCCAGTTTGTACCAAGGCACCAAAGACCCCAATAACAGGTATGCCCAGACCAATACAATAATGGAGGATAGCCCAGTATTACAGGACCGTGAGTTTTCCAACCTGGCCTCACTCCTTCAGCAACTCGCCCCCCTCCCCTCCAGCCCCACAGGTACTCTTCAAGCCTCAGACGCTACACAGGCACCCACCGGGGCCCATCCCTAAACAGCCCATGATCCACCCCAGACATGATCTCATTCATCTGATCCAAATGAAGGCAGGTCTTCCAATACCCAGTGAAAACTAGGTAGCTGAGTGATCCAGTGAGGCTGAAAGGAGGTATATGTTTAAGCCCTCACCTGGTTCCCCAGCCAGGGACAAGCAACCAGCTCTCCCCCCTGGACAGCCCCACCTCCTGGCAGGATTAATTCTCAGTAAGCCCTGCACTGTCATCAAGGATTCCAGGAGTGGGGTCCATTTGGAGCCAGTAGCCAGGGAGTCAGGCATGGCCCGGACACAGGAAACACACACACACACACACACACAGAAGACCTCAAGTCTTCCTAAGCCTGCTGTCCCCTGCTTTCATCCACAAGGTTTGCACTCTATAGCTGGGGAAAGGTGCACTCAGATGGGGAGTTAGGATGAGGCAGAGTAAAGGGGTTGAATTGTTCCCAGCAGGCACAGATGTGGGGCAAGGACAAAAGAGGCTGCACAGGGCTCAGGCCAAGCTCAGGAATGTAGCAGGTGGGGCTGTTGGTGCCCTGGCTGGGCCCGCGTGGGCAGGCAGCTCAGCCCGTGCCCACCCCAGGGCTGGCGCCCAGTCCTGTTCACACCCTTTCCCGTGGGCTGGGGAACACACGTTAAGAAATTCCCACGATTCCCAGCAGCCCGAGTGGCCCAGCCCATCTCGGCACCTCCATAGCAGGGCACACTCAGAAGGGGCAGGACCTCAACGGTACAAAACCTAAGTTAAGATCAACTTTGAGTCCCCCCCCCCCCCGCCCCCGCCCCCATCCCTCTGACAAGCCTCCTGAGTGAACAGGGGCCTCCCTGGGAAACAAAGCAGAGTTCACTGCCTGATCTGGACAGGCAAAGATTCTTGTCTGGGGTGGGGCATGAAAGGGAAAAAGGACAGGGGAATGGTTAAAACCTGGCTCTTTGGTCCTTCCTCTGCTGCAAAAACTCCACTGTTGGCTATAGTTATACGAGGGTCTCGGTGAGCAGTGAGGGACTGACAGAGGTGTCACTTCTGGGTAACAGAACACTTTGATGCCTGACCAGTGAGCAGCCTGGCTTCCGTGACATCATCAGCAGGCAGACCCCCAGAGCCCAGTCTCCAACCCATCAACTCTCTCTTGTAGTGAGACCTCTGTCCCACTCCAGGATCCAAACCCACCTCCCACCTCCAGCCAGGATGGCAGGGCGTGGAATGAGGGAAACCGGCCCCCGCCTCACCCCACAAGCTCATGGCTAGACCAGGGGAGGTAGGGCAAAGACTCCCCCACCCCATTCATGAGTAATAAAAACTCTGGCAGAGGGTGGGAGGAGAAGGGCAGACAAATAAGGGAGGCATGGAACAATGTAATGACCCCAAGGCCACAAGTTCACAGGGCTGCCCTGCAGGGATCTGTCCCTCAAACAACTCCCTCAGAATTCCTGGGGAATTCCTTCTCCCAGGTCCTGAGCACTGCAGCCTGGGGTCCCCTCCCCAGGTCACAGACAGTTGGGTGGAGCTGTCTGAACCAAACCCTGTGAACCTGAGATTACCCAGAATCTGAGATCAGTTGCAAAGACCTCATCAGAAAGCTGCAAGCCCAGACATCCCATCCCACGGGCACAAAAGACCTATGATCTTGACCCCTGCTGACTGTGGCCCTAGCAGATCACTTTCCCCAGCCTCCAAGAGCTCCCTCCACCTTGTGCCTCCCCCAAGCTGGGCCACCAGAAGCCCAGGATTATCAGAGCCAGGAGGGGTGGCTGACTTGGATCTCTAGGCCCCGAACTAAGGGAAGGGGGAGAGAACAGGAAAGGAAAAAAGGCACCAGGCTGACAAATTCATTTTTGCAATCGGCCCATTTCTGTTTGTCTGCTCAGACGCAGCTCCAGGCATCTGCACAAGCCAGATGGAGGAGGCTGCTATTTCTAGAAAAAAAAAGGGGGGGGGGGGGAATGAGAGGGGAGGGAGGGAGGAGGTGGAGGCAGAGGGCAGAAGACCGGGTCTGTTTGCCCTAAAACCTCAGGCAGACCGATACCCCCCTCCCCAGCACTACCAGACAGGGTCCTCATTCAAGAAAGGGCTGAGGCGGGGGCTGGGGTGAGGTGGGGTAGGGGAGAAGAAAGGCAGAGAAAGTTTAATTAGCCAAAGTCGACTACAATAGGCCCCCTCATGGGCTGCATCAGGTTTTCATTCATGAGCAAGCGACAGTGCTCCAAAAATGCCAAGAACCGCCCCCCCTCGCAGTCTCTCCCCCACCCCCCCCCAACAGGAGTGCGTCCTCTAGCAGGCTGGCTGAGCCTGATGCCGTGTTCCAGACATCCCTCCTCAAAGGGATGTGAGTAGGAAGAATTAATTATTAAAGAGCAGCTGGTATTTCGGCACCGACTGCACTCCCCCCAGCTCCTATAGCTGATCCCCCTCCCCCTTAGGCAGAAACACAAACTACACCACCCCCCATCCCCAGGCCCCATTTCTAAACACATAGCTAAGATGCCACCCCTAGGGAAAGGAAAGCAAACCTTTGTCTCTGCTGCTACTTGGAGTGGGTGGGGCATGTGATACCGCTGCCCCCCACCTCCATTACTAGGTCCAGCTACTGGGGAGGATATACTGGGGAGGAAGGGAAGGCTGGCACAGAGTTAACCTGTCCTCCAGCCTTGCCCCCCAAGTAACTTACACCTGATCTCTGTCTCTCTGGCCCCTGACATGCATATACAGGACAGAGTGGGGATACTGGGGGCCCACCCCTCTAACTCAGAAAGACCTCCGCCTGCCTTATCAAGACAGAGTCCACATTTAAGTCCAAGGGGAGACAGAGCAAAGAGACGATTCAAAAGGGGCAGGGGGCAAACCAAGATGTCCCAAGCTTTGTGTTTTAGGAAGGAGAGAAGACTGGAAGGAAGAAGCAGGCAGCCCCCAACATGGCTCACCCACCAGCCCCAGCCCAGCCCAGCCCAGCCCAGCCCAGCCCAGCATCTCAACAGCCAGCACAGACTCCGGGGCCCTCGCACCTGAACTCGGACTGAGGATCCTTTCTGCCTAAGTCCTCGGAACCTGAAGAGGCCCGGGGCAAGACCCAGTCTCCAGCTCCAGTCCTGCAGGGCAGTCTGGCCAGGAGTCCCTCTGGCCAAGCCTCCTGGATCTCCCATCCCCTGCCTCCTTTTGTTCCTCAGATCTGGCATCATCCTCCCTTCTCAGGTGAACCCAATCATCACCATCATCACCCCAAATTGCCAAAACTAATTCCAGGCCCCAGAAGCACAGGGATCACTGTCAGGGTGGTGGGTCTCTTGAGCACCCCCCCCCCAAAAGTAACTGCAGCTACTCTTCCTCTTTGGGGACACACCTCATCTCAGAAGGCCAACAGTGGAGGTATCAGATGGTCACCTCTTCCCCCAAATGAGGCACCCCCACCTTCCCCTCTTCTCCCCCCAACAACCAGACTCCCAAATCAATTCCTTATCACCCAGCCAGTTCTCATCTTCCCCAGGGCCCCAGAGAAGGGTGGGGTAGGGAGGCAGCCTCCCTCAAGTTAAAAGGCAAGAGCAGACCCTGCCTCTATGAGATACAGATCCAGGATTAAAAACGGGGGGCATCCACCCCAGACAGGAAGGAGGGTAGCTTTCATCTCTCTCTGGCCCCAGGGTGTCAGACGGTGGAGAGGGTGGGAACAAACGCAATAACGCCTCACGGGGGAGGGGGTGAGAATAATGGGAGAGAGAAGTAAGGTGGGCCCACAGGCCCCCTCCTCACGCACGGAAGTCAAGGACACAAAATCAAGGATGCGTTCTTAGGTCTGGGTGGAAGCGCTGCGGGGTGGGCAGCGCCCCTCACCTCAGAGTACCAAGAAAGGAGTGTCCAGCGTAGAGGGGTCTGCATAGAATCCGGGTGCAGGGCTCAAATCGCTCTGCAACGCAACATGCGCCGCCTGGGAAGGGGCAAATCAGGAAGCCCCGGCTGGTCTCCGGGCCATTTGGGGGTGCGGGTCGCGGGGAGGCGGGCCCCTCCCTCACCTGCAGGGAACGCGCCCCTGCACGGGAGTGGCGGGGAGGGGCGCGCGCAATAACCCCGAGGCCCGGCTCCCGGGCTGGCGATGCTCCCGGGGGGCGCCGCCGGGCACCGGGAGCCGGGAGGAAGGAAGGGGGGCGCGGAGCTCGGCGCGCGCGCGGGGAGCCCGCGGGCAGCGACGGCAGGAGGAGGGGGCGCCGCCTCGCGTCGCGGGCACCCGGGGGAGATGGGATCCGGGGTGGTTCGGCGGGCTCACCCCCTGCGGCTCGAGCTCCGGCTTCGCGGGCGGCGGCGGCAGCAGCGGCGGCGGCAGCAGCGGCAGCGCCTCCTCGACGGCTCCTCCATCTTTGCGGCGGCTCCTCCGGCTCCGCTCGCCGCCGCCACCAACAACAACATTCGGAGACGTCACTCCCGTCACGTGACCCGACCCAGAGCTAAAAATAGACCCAGACCCCCCCCCCCCCCCAACACCCTAGCTTCAGCCACCACCAACTCCTCCCCTCCCTCTCGGCCCTCCCTGCCGGGCGGGGCCAGCAGCGCCACCGGGATAGGTTCTTAAAGGGCCGACACCCAGCAAAGGGTTGGGCTGGGGAGGGGGTGGAAGGCAAGGGATCCGAGCCCTGCGAGAAGGGGTGGAAGGAGCGCTGCAGGGGACCCGGTCTGACTCCTGGGCCCCGGCCTTTGGGACGCTCGACTTTCCTCCCTGCGCTCCCTCGACTTCCTTTTCAAACCGTGGATGGTGCAATCGCTGCCTGCCTAAGCTTCTCCCTGACCCGTCCTCCCGCGGTGGGGGAGGGCAACTGGAGATGGGTTCCTGGCGACTGGGAGAGCCGCCGAGACCCCACCTAGGGGGCTAGGCTGGAGGCGGAGGGCTGGCACAGGTCCCGAATCCGCCAGATCCCACCGCCCACACTGCATCCTTGCCAGGGAAAGGAGAAACTGAGAAAGGGCAGAGTATGGCTGTAACAGTTCAAGGCCTTCAAAAGGAAGACTTCCGGTTCCCGACTTTGATGCCCTGCTCCTCTACAACTCCCCTTAGGACACTCTATGAGTATGTGTAATTAAACCTGGACAGTTTGTCAGTGACCGGTAATTTCACTAACAAAAGTTTTTTCTGAGGAAATGGGAATTGCGTTCAAAAATATGTACAGAGGTAAGAAGGTTCTTTATAATAATGTGAAAAGTTGGAAACAACCTAACTAGGCATACACCCACTAAGCAGCATACCATCCAGCCATTAAAAATTATGCACGTCTATGTTGACCTGAAAGATGCACACGATACACACTGTTCTCTTGAAAATGATTCATCCGGGGATGCCTGGGTGGCTCAGTGGGTTGGGCGTCTGACTTCGGCTCGGGTCATGATCTCCTGGTTTGTGAGTTCGACCCCCCCCCCCCCCCCCCCCCCCCCCCCCCCGTGGGGCTCTGTGCTGACAGCTCTGGCCTGGAGCCTGCTTCGGATTCTGTGTCTTCTCCTCTCTCTGCCCCTCCCCTGCTCATGCTCTGTCTCTCTGTCTCTCAATAATAAATAAACGTTAAAAATTTTTTAAAAAGAAAAAAAAAAGAAAATCATTGATCCAGCATTACAGAACTGTTTCATTATTGTACACGACAAACTAGATCCATATGTCTGAATACGTATGCGTATAAAAAAGCCTAAAATAATATATACCTAAATATTTACCTTTGCTTTCTTCATCTTTTTCTGTATAGCTGAAGTTTTTCTGTATATCTGATTTGCTTAATCAGAAAAAGTAAATGACCGAAATAAATGTTTCTGTAATGAATGATAAAGGTTCTTCCTACAAAGTGTCTCAGGAATCAGTCCACTCTGACCCATCTCTAACCCCACCCCTTGGTCTAAAACAAATCATACCTCACCTGAAATACTAGCTGCCTCCATGACAGGTCCATTCCCTGCCTCCATCCCAGTGTTCTTCCAAAGCCAGGGTGACCCCTTCAGAACACACATCTAATAGAGGGAGGGCTTAAAACCTTTCCATTTTTGTCACTGAAATCTGTATCTGGCCCAGAAAAGTGGTTTCCAAACTTTGGGGTACCTACAAATTACCTTTTTCAGTGGGGATGGGACCACAAATATTATAAGTACCCCAGGGGATTTTGCTGCAGCCAGCCCTTTCTTCATACTTGGAGAAAAAAGCAAACAGCCTAGAAGCTTCTACATGATCTGGTCCCTACCCACCTCACCTTTCTTCCTTTAGCTGGCTTTTTCTTATGTTCTTGAACTGTGTGCCCCTTGCTCCTCAGGGCCTTTGCATACGCTTTTTTTTTTTTTTTTTTTTTTTAATTTGTGGAATGCTCCACTCCCTTCTTCTCTTTGCCTGGCTAACTCTTACTCATCCATAGAACTCAATAAAATATCACTTCCTGAAAGTGGCCTTCTTTGGTTCTTAAGCTAAATTAATTCCCCTTGTTCTATATGCTTTAACTGACCCTGATAGCAACTTGCAAATATGCACCTATTTATGGCATTATTGGTTCAGTGTCCGTGTCTTCCCCTAAACTGTAAGTTTCTTGAGTGCAGAAACCCTACATTTCCTCTCAGCACAGTGCCTGGAACAACAACAAAAAGACTTAATGAATATTTGTTGAGTGAAATGAATGAGTATTAAAAGATTAAGCTGGGGTGGCTGGGTGCTCAGTCAGCTAAGCCATCAGATTCTTGATCTCTGCTCAGGTCACGATCTCACGGTTCATGAGACTGAGCCCCACATGGAGCTCTGCACTGACAGCTTGGAGCCTGCTTGGGATTCTCTCTCTCCCTCTCAAAGTAAATAAACATAAAAAAAATTGGGGCACCGGGGTGGCTCAGTCCATTAAGTGTTGGACTTCAGCTCAGGGCATGATCTTGCACTCCGTGAGTTCGAGCCCCACATCAGGCTCTGTGCTGACAGCTCAGAGCACAAAGCCTGCTTCAGATTCTGTGTCTCCCCCTCTCACTCCCCTCCCCCACTCGATCTCTCAATCAATAAATGTTACAAAAATTAAAAAAAAAAAATTAAGCCAAAGGAAGCACATTCTGACTAGACAATGGACTCTAGGCAGAAAGACCAACCCCCCCCCCCCCGACCCAGGTCATCCCCTGTCGCTCCAAGACAGGGATCCTCTTGCCTCCACCCCATAAAGATGGTGCCACCCAATTACTGTTACTCTTGATCAACCTTATGTTGTCTCTAGGGCGGTTGGGTTGGGTTGGATTGGGTTGGGATTTTGCTTTCCCAGTGCATGTTTTGCCTACCCAAAAAGAGTATAAGCCACTTGAGAAAGGAGATAAGATCATATTTCTTTGTGCTTTCCCAGTACCTAGCACTGCACCCTGCACATAGCAGGTACTCAGTCAAGGCCTCGGGATACTGAAGACTCTAGAATTTCTTCTCTCAAGATCTCAGAACACGGGAAAGAATCTCCCCATGTGGGATCATAGATGTCAATAACTGTCACAGAGCACCTTGGCTAGGCCCTTCCCATTCCAGAGACGAGGGGACTGAGGCGCAGCAAAGCTGAGCTGACTCGCCCAACGTCACAGAGTTCACGCAGGCAAGAACTGGGATTCACACTCAGGTCCGTCTGTCTCCCAAATACAAGGGACAAGGCCCGAAGGGGCTGGGCTCCCAGCACTGTAGGTGTCTCCTCCAGATGCCCCTGAGATTATCACCTCGGTTCCCCAGGGGCCAAATGCCCCAGGGGTTATAAGAATTCACCACGAGGAGCCCTCAGATTTCCCCTTCTCAGGTAAGCAGGGGTTAAATAATCCTGCACTCACTCTACATTATGTTTTTGAGTACCTGTGGTAGGTGCTGGGGATACAGAAACGAATCTGCCTTTAAGGAACTTAGAGTTCCTCACAGAAAATAAAACTGTCTTTTGTTATGAGTCCCTAGAGTAGGCCCTTGCTAAGACCATTCACCATGGAAACAGGGATCAGGGGTCTGTCTCAAATGCTGCCTCAGTTTCCCAATGTAGAATGAGCCTGCAGATAGAACCTAGTAGATGATTAGGGAACTTCTGTCCCTGGGATCCAATAGTGAATTTGGCCCCTTGGTAGGAAGGAAATCAATCTTGGAGGAGAGCTGGACATTTAACCTATTAGCCTGACAGGTTGGCAGCGCTACTGGACTTTAAGAAGAAGCATCAGGGGCACCTGGGTGGCTCAGTCGGTTGAGCGGCCGACTTCGGCTCAGGTCACGATCTTGCACTCTGTGAGTTCGAGCCCCGCGTCGGGCTCTGTGCTGACAGCCTGGAGCCTGTTTCGGATTCTGTGTCTCCCTCTCTCTGACCCTCCCCCGTTTATGCTCTGTCTCTCTCTGTCTCAAAAATAAATAAACGTTAAAAAAATTTAAAAAAAAAAGAAGAAGAAGCATCAGGGGAGAAGAATAAGGATGGAGAACAACGTTGCTAAGGGCTATGGGAGTTGCAACTCCCATTTGGAATCATGAGAAACCCCTGGCCAGTACCTGGACCAGGAGACAGAACAAGCTTCCTCCGTGATCAGTGGACACTCCTGAACTGATAGCACCCGCTGCTGCCACACCCCTCTGGCTCACCCAGGCCTAGGCCCTCCAAAGTTAGCATAGCCTAGGGGCACCTGGTCGGCTGCTCAGTCAGTAAAGCAGATGACTTTTGATCTCAGGGTTGTGAGTTCAAGCCCCATGTTGGGTGTTGGGATTACTTAAAAATAAATTTAAAAAAAACTAATACAAATTTAAAAAGATAAGGTTAGCATTCCTGGGGAACAGACAGGGCACCCTTACTTCCAAACTCTCACCCAGAATTTCTTATGCAGTAGAAATCCTCAGATCCACAGACAGGATTCCAGAGGCTCTGGTCAGTTCCAGTCTATGGTGGAGGAGCGCTTAAGTGGTCTTGCTGGCCTCCAAAGAGTGCCTGGGGTGGAAATAGTCCAATTGTGCCTAAATATAGCCTCTGGCAGAAAATAATATAGAACAAGGGAAAAGTGAGCTGATAAGCCCAAGCAATAGATATTTACTAGATATTTATCAAAGGAAAGGTACATTCTTTAAGTCTTTTGTCAATTACCAAGGGTGATTTGTACATAAGGCACCTTGTTTCTATTCCATCCAGCAAGAACTTATTGAGCATATTGAAAGGTTATGAGGCTAACACAGTGCAAGGTACTGTGGGGACTGCACAAAAAAATAAGAAAACAGGACAGGAAGTGAGACAATCTGGGTCCTACGATCAGCTCTATCCCGGTGTGTTGTTGGATGAGTCATTTTCCCTCTGGACCTTCGTGTCCTTATCTGGGAAACAGGACTTGGACTTCTGTTCTCTAAGGTCTCTTTCAGTTCTGACATTCTGTGAATTCCAAATTAGATGTGATGGCAGATGTGACCACATCCAGCATAAAGCTGGACTTCAAAGTTTGGGCTGGACCTTCATTCCCTGAGATGCTTTAAGTCCTGCCCTTGGGCTGTTTACAATGTGTTCTAGGGGCAGAAGAGTTTATTTCAGGGCAAACAATTCATGTGCCCTGAGGCACAAAGCAAAGGCGTCACTGAGGACTGAGTTGTGCAGAATATAATGAAAACTGCCCCCAGGATGCCTGAGTTTGGCTCAGGTCTCTCTATGTGACCCTGAATAAGTCCCTTCCTCTCTCTGGGCCTCTGCTTGTGTATCTGTAGGATTAGAGGGTTGGACTGGATTCCCTTCCTTCCAGCTAGAGACTTTTCTGGATGGTCCAACAAGGTGAAGTTGAGAAGGAAGGATGGAAAAGGAGTTCCTTCTTCCTGCCCTTCCTTCCTCTCCCCTAGGGCCCTCTTCTCTGGGCTTAGGGCTGAAGGGAACTGCTTTCAGGCCAGCATCCAGGAAGAGTCATCTTGACTGAGATGTTTTGGGGGAAGAGTGACAGGTGCCTGGCAAGCTGCCATTCCTCTGCCAGTTTCCTCATCGGTAAAATGGTATGATTGGATGGCTAACTTCCGAGGATTTTTCCAGCTCTGCGAGCCAACAATTCTACAGTTGTAGCTCACAAAAACAAAACCAAAACCAAGAAGGCCTGGCTGGAGGTGAGAGCCTCAGTCATTCACTTGAGTGTTACCTGGCCCTCAACACTTTGTGTCCCTTCCTACGCCACCCAGCTCCTGCCTTCCTGGACCAGAGATCAGGAGCAGGTCCCTGTCTCTATACTCAGTAATGACCAAGCCTGGGGAAAGCCAGCCAGCATCATGGCTCATAGATTAAGTTATGAATTTGTTGTATTTTTTTTTTAAGCTTATTTATTTATTGTGAGAGAGACAAAGACAGCGTGAGTGGGTGAGGGGCAGAGAGAGAGCGAGAGAGGGAGAATCCCAAGCAGACTCAGCATGGTCAGCACGCAGAGGCTGACGTGGGACTCAAACTCACAAAACCACAAGATCATGACCTGAGCCGAAATCAAGAGTCAGACACTTAGCTGACTGAGCCACTCAGGCCCCATGAATTTGCTTAAAATAGACTGTTCTGGGGGCGCGTGGGTGGCTCGGTCAATCGTCCAACTTCAGCTCAGGTCATGATCTCGTGGTTCATGAGTTCAAGCCTGGCATTGGGCTCTCTCCTGTCAGCACAGAGTCCACTTCAGACCCTGTGTCTCCCCTTTCTGCCGCTAACCCCTCTCAAAAATGAATAAACGTTAAAAAAAAAATAGACTGCTCTGGGCGCAGGTACCACAATTTGTCATGGTGCATTCACACACACACACACACACACACACACACACACACACACACACACAAAGAGAACGAGCAGAGGGGCACCTGGGTGGCTCAGTGGGTTAAGCGTTTGACTCTTGATCTCTGCTCAGGTCATGATCTCATGGTTTGTGAGATCAAGTTCTGTGTCGGGCTCTGTGCTCACAGCACAGAGCCTGCTTCGGATTCTCTCTCTGCCTCTCTCTGTCTCTCTGTCTCTCTCTCAAAATAAATAAACTTAAAAAGAGGGGGGGGGTGGAGAGAGCAGCTTCTCTGCCAGACCTCTGGTCACATCTACCAAGAGCCTCCCACAGCAGCCAGGTAGGTACCTGCTAAGGGACAGCAGGTGACCAGAAGGCCTAGCACAGAAGACAATGCTTCTTAGCCCAGGTTCCCCCACGAGCCTGGAGCGGTTCACACAGAACCTTCTTACCCCTCTAACAGCAAGAAGAGTAGGAGGTCCAGGGGGATGGCTGAAAAGGAAGCCTATCCTCTCCCCCACATCACTGCTGGGACCTGGAGATGAGGCCCGGGATTTCCTGGACTATACAGGGCTCCTCTCTGCCTGCTCAAGAGTCGAGGCCACATGAACACAAGACTGGAAGTGACAGCTGTGGTCAGTCACATCCCACATGTCCGCAGGTTCCTCCAGAAGCTCTTCTCTGGGCAGAGCATGGGTGTTTGGGAGGGAACAGAGTATGCAAATGTGCCTGCCCTCTCAGAACTTTATGATCCTTTGGAAACAACAGAGCCCCAGAAAACAAGATGGAGCAGTGGGGAAGGAGGGAGTCCGGGAGACACAGGTCAGGTTGGCCTAGAAGCTCACGCACATCATCTGCTCTCTCTGAGCCTCAGTTTCCCCTCTGTGATTGGAGGTTTGGACCCTCTGATTCTGGAAGACCCTCTTGGCCCAAAGGTCATAAAACAAAAGAGAACAAGACATGGACTCACATGCTATGTGGAGGGGCAAGGACTATCACCACTCAAAACCCGGCCTAATTGCCTTCCCTCCAGCAAACAGTCTTCAGGTGACATACGTTTCGCCCCCCCTTTTTGTAAATATTTGTCGAGCGACTTCCTTTTTGAAGGGCCTTGTCTCCTATGTTCTCGTTCTCACAACTCTACAAGGCCGATATTATGAACTCCATCTTGTAGACAAGGAGAGGAGGACCAGGGAGGTTGAGCAACCAGTATGTGGCAGGCCAGGGCACAACCCAGGCTCTCTGGGTACAGCACCAGGTGAGGTCTCCCCAGCTTTGAGGGGGTCTTCCCCAAACGGGCGGAGACAGCTCTGTCATCTTTCTCCAGGAAACTCCTTGAGGACCCAGGACCTCCGCAGGAAATCCTTGATTCATATGTCTGGAAGGCACATTCCATCATCCTTAAGCAGCAGGGTCTCTGGCACGTCCATTCTGCCTGGCAGACAGAGCAGCAGACAACAGACTTTCCCTGTACCATTCGGTGTCATCCTCTGACCCATAGGTGGGTGTGATTGTTATTAGCTCACTTTTAAGATGAGGTTCAGGAGGGGCGCCTGAGTGGCTAAGTTGGTTGAGCATCCGACTCTTGGTTTCGGTGCAGGGCATGATCCCAAGGCTCCTGGGATCAAGCCCCGCATCGGGCTCCATGCTGAGCGTGGAGCCCGCTTAAGAGTCTCTCTCACTCTCACCTGCTCTCTATCTAAAAAAAAAAAAAAAAAAGATGATGTTCAAGAGACTTAACAAACCTGCCAAAAGCCACAAACCCAGTAAGTGAAGATGCCTCCCTGGCCCAGACCCCTGTCTCCACACTCAGCAACAGCCATGCCTGGGGAAAGCTAGCGTCATGGCTCCTACGACAAGCTAGGCATTTGTTTAAAAACAAAGACTATTCTGGGGCGCCTGGGTAGCTCAGTTGGTTAAACGTCTGGGTCTTGATCTTGGCTCAGGTCATCTCACTCAGGTCATGATCACTCAGGTCATGATCTCACTTGATCTTGGCTCAGGTCATGTGTGATCTGACAGTAGGGAGCCTGCTTGGCCTGCAGGGACAGTGCTGGGATTATGTCTCTCCCTCTCTCTGCCCCTCCCTCGCTTGCTCGTGCTCTCTCTCTAAAAATAAATAAATAAACTTAAAAAAATAAAATAAAGTAAAAACAAAGGCTATTCTGGGTGCAGCTATTGCCCAGGTTTGTGGAACCCAGAGCTTGCTTGTTTTAACCATTGGATTCCACCCCAAAGACGGAGTATAAAGACCCAGTTGGCCACTTCCTAGCCATGAACTTGGAAACGTACTTAAAACTCTTCGAATCTGTTTTAGACGGACAACATCCTCCTCACTGCGTTGTTGGGGCCTGACACCCAGTACTTGTGTGAAAGGCTGGCCGGCTAGGCTCCAGGTAAGCCCCTCCTCCCCCTGCAACCTCGGGTGTTACCACTCCAGGGTTCTGAGGTGGTTGATAGGCTACTGGCCACTCCCATTCCCTGGGCAAGGTACTCACCTTCCTCACCGGAAATGACTCCTTCCCCACCCTCTCTCACCTTGCTGTTTCTGGCTCCTGAGCTCCCCATTTCACACTCCCAGGCTTTATAGAATTGCCCTGGGGATGGGTGGCGGTGCAAGCCCAGATATCCACCCCCAAGTCTGTTTCCCTGCTCCAGGAAACCTGCAGGAGCAAGGACTCCAGGCGAGGGTAGCCAGAATTAGCAAATAAAAATACATACAGGATGCCCAGTTATATTTGAATTTCAGATAAAGAAAGAATAATTTTGTATACTTATTATATTAAGTTCATAACTTTTTAACTTATTCATTTTTATACTTATATTAAAAGATTATTCCTTATCTGAAATTCAAATTTAAGTGGGTGTCCTTTATTTTATCTGGCATCCACGCCCCAGATCCCCTTGGAAGACTGACCTTAATGGCAGACAGCCCAGGAAATGGCTTTTATCAGGAGTTTTTAAGCACTTTTAAGTACAATTTGCATAACATAACAGTTACCCATGTTCGGTGTACAAGTCAATATTTGTTAGTAAATTTACCACGTTGTACAACCATCACAAAAATCCAGCTTTAAAACATTGTCATCACCCCAATAAGTACCCACTTACAATTAATTCCCATGACTGTGCCCACAAATTGCTTTTTTAAACATTTAATAAATCGTTTTTTCTCCTGTATAAAGCCACAATTTCTTTTTTTTTTTTTTTTAAGTTTTTAAAATTTATTTTGGGAGAGACAGAGTGTGAGCAGGGGAGGGACAGAGAGAGAGGCAGAAAGAGAGAATCCCAAGCAGGCTTCTCACTGTCAGCACAGAGCTGAAATCAAGGGTCCCACGCTTCACCAACAGAGCCACCCAAGCGCCCTTCAATTATTATTTTCTTAGGATAAATTCTTAGAAGTGGAGTTGTTTTGTCAAAGGGTCTACACATTTTTAAGGCTTTGGATAGTATTTTCCGACCCAGTAAGTGACACTACCATGGGACCCGTTGTCCAAGTCAGAAGCCTCAGGTAGGGGGTTCAGTACAAGAGAAGACGACTGATGGCTGAAGGCTGACGTGGGAGTGGCGGTGTATAGGTGACAGGGGGAACAAGCGGGGGGGGGGGGGGGGGGGGGGGGATGCAGAGGAGAGAAGCTACCAGGCATTGAAGACTGTCAGGTACTGGGGATACTGGGGAGACACCATGTAGGACTTCCTTGGAAACCAGAGGAATACTCTTGCCCCCCCTTCCCCCCACCAGCCACAGGTGCTCGAGGCAGCACACTTCGGGAACTCCTTCCCTGCCACCCCCTGTTCCTCTTGAAGCTCCTCCAAGCAAGCTGGATGCCAGCTCTCCAAGATCCAGCCAGCTGCAGCCTGCCCAGAGTCCTGCCCACCCCCACAGCTCTGAGTGGGTCAGTCTGGCTTCCAAAGGCGGACCCTGGCACCCCACCAGGGGTCCAGCCTCCTTTCCCCTCCCCCTCCCCCAACCTTGGAGGAAGACCAACTGGGAGAGGCTAGAGCAGGTGGGTGTCGGATTGGGGGCGTAGATCTTGAGATGACTCATAAGGCCACCCGCCACCCGACGGGAGAAAGGGGCTGGGGGATGAATGGATTGCAAACCAGAGGGAGGGGCTGAGGAGATGAGCTTTGGTGACTTGATTCGCCCGCGTCAGTTTCTTCAACATCTGCAGTGCGTGGGGTTGAGCGATCCCACTGGGGGGTTGTAGGGGGTAGGGCTGGGAGGCTGGCTGACGTTTGCTTCCCGCCTGCTGGGTCGGCCGAGCAGTTCATGAATGACTCACCTCATTGTCAGGCTGATTCACTGCTCTCCTGGGGACTTGGAGGGCGGGGGGAGGCTGCAGCAGCCCCCTCTGTACGACTCAGACTGTCGCACACACACGCGCACGGGCGCGCACACGGGCGCACACGCGCGCGCGCGCGGGGGCGGGGCTCCAGCGGGTCCACTTACCTGCTGGGGTCAGTGCCCCATAGATGGGTTTCTGGGATAAGACGGAGGAGGTTGCACACCACTTGGTCTGTGGAGAACAAGTCTTGAGGTTTCTGTCTAGTCTACCCATGGCTATTTACATTCAAATTAATTAAAATTAAATACAAAAAACTTCAGTTCCTCAGTTTCACTAGCCACATTCCAAGTGCTCAAAGCCTCAGGTTACTAGTGGCTACTCCATCGCACAGAGTGGATAGAAAACACCTCCATCAACACAGAATGGTCTATCAGTAGCGCTGGTCTGCACAACCTTCACGCACACAAAACCACACAAACAGATCAGCCCTCCCCCAGCCCAGACGCTCAGCACCCCCACCCACTATGCAGCACGCAACAGTCGTTTCATTCCATACACACGCTCACACAGCACCCAACTGCCAACGTGGCCACGCGAGACTCACAATGTCCATACCAAGGAAAATCTAAACACAAACACACAAACGCACACATCAGCACACCGATTCACATACAACTGTTGGCACAATAAAAATACAAGTTAGGGGAAAATGCATTTGCAAACATGCTGAAATAGATACAAACTCAAACCATGTGGTTCTCATAACAAATCTCAGCACATGTTTGCCAACTCAAGTAGGGGGGAAGGGAACCCACATTGTTGAGTCCCTGCCAACGTGCCAGGCATGGAGTTAGCCATTTCAATGCGTTAATTCAGTTAATCTCACAGCAACTTTGCAAGGAAGGTATATTGTCCCATTTCTATAGATGAGGCAGCTAAGTTTCAGAGAAGAAAAGTAACTTAACGCAAACCGTCACACAGCCAGTTAGCAACAGGGTCAAATACAAACCAAGATTTGTTTAACTTCTTGGTCAATGCAGCATGCTGTCTCCAAACACACATGCACTGGCATTGGTGCACGTGCACACACACACGCACGCACACACACACACACACACACACACACACACACACACTCAAGGTGCGTCCTCCTTTGTACCTAAGAAGGTGAGTCTCCTCATCCAGCAACTGCAGGATTTGGGGAAGTAAGCAGATTCATTTATACTCCCTCTTGACAAATGGCATTAAGTCATTCAACAAACGCTTGCTAAGTGTCTTCGGTGTTCAAGTCCTATTCCAAGTACCAGTTCACAAAAGGAACGCCACAGTTGTCGCCCTGAAGGAGTTTGAAATCCAGCAGAGAGGTGTGAGGGAAACCTAAAGACAATACAAGGTATATAAGAGACCCAAGTCATAATGGAAGTAGGCCAAAATTGCAGGGAACCAAAGAGAAGGTAAGCTCTCTTACCTTCTGGGTAAGATCTCCTGGGGCAGTAAGGAAGGCTTCTTAGAGGAGGCAGCCTGTGAGCCAGGGCATGAAGAACGAGTGGGGTGGAGAAGGATTGGTATTGATTAGGAGATTGGTTGAGAGATGAGCTAGGGCAGGGAGGCACACACCAGGCCATTGCAGGCCCTGGGGATTTTATATGTCATCCCTCAGCAACTGAGAGGACTGAAATTTTTTTATGATGGAAACTAGTATCCCGTTGGCATGTTAGAAAGAATGGACAGAGGGAAGAGAGCTTGGACTAGGGAGACCATGCAGGAAGCTACCACCATAGCTCAGGTGGGAGTTTGTAAGGCCTGATGTACATACAGTTGGAAGGCATCTGGACAAGGTGAGGGATAGATGGGGATGGGGGAGTTGGGGTGTATCCTAGTCCCAAGAAAGAGCAAGGCAACAGGTTTCTGACCCCTGAAAATGTGATCAAAGCCATGGCTTCTCGCTCAGAACAGGGCATATAGGCATAGGTGCACAGTTTTTGTGCATAATTAAAATTATAGGGGGCTTATATTCCCTGAAGCCCCAGGTTAAGAACCCCGTTCCTTGGAATTCTAACAGGCAGAACGACATAGTGGTTAAACCTGTGTGGAATCAGACTGCCTGCTTCCTCATCTCAGCTCCACCACCTATTAACTATAGGAGCTTGGGCAAGACATTGACCTTTTCCTCCTCTGTAAGGCAGAAGTAGTCCTAGCACCTATGTCGAGGCTTGTTACGATGATCAAGTGAGCCAATACATGGAAAGTTCCAGAACAGTGCTCAGGAATTACCGGCTGTTATAACGGGTTACATCAGAGTGCTATTAAGACCCTCTCACTACACTCACTCCTTTTTGTACCCCACTTCATAGCTGGGGGGCTGGTGTCTTCTCGTGTGGCCCTCTAGCCCAAGTCCGGGCAGCCCACTTTGCCCTTTCCCAGAACCCACCCCTTCCTTTTTGGCCTGAGTCTCCATTATCCTCAAGGCTGGTTCTTAGAGTGAACACTAACCTCTCTTCTAGGAGGAGGGAGAAAAGGATCGAGGTCCCATCACCATGGAGACCCAATCCTTGCTTTTCCCTTAAGATGACATTTGATTTGGGGGAAGGGAGACCCTTCAGTACGGGGGTCCTTCCCAACTGTAAAATCGCAGACCACCTCCTCACTGTGTCCTGCCATCTCCTCTCTAAAATGTCGCAGGTCCACATTTTCCCTTTGCTCCAACCACCTATCCCCAACTCCATCCAGGTTCTAACAAGAGGTGGGGCAGTAGATGGCCAAGTTCATTTAACTTAGAAAAGTGATGGAGGAGAAAATAGGATTTCCCATCAGAAGATCACCACTGAGTGACTGTGTGACCCTCAGGGGGTCTCTTATCCCCTGGACCTCAGTTTCCTAACCTGTAAAATAATACTGGCCCCTCACTCTTCACGGGATCTTTGTGGAGACAAAATGAGCTCGTGATTAACACTGGAAGGCTCAGACTCCAGTGTGGATAGGAGTTGCTGTTAGTCCTCTTGGCCTTTTGGGGTCTGTGATCCCCCTTCAGCTGGAGCTGACAGAGCCCGGATGCCTGAGGGGCCCTGAGACTGGGTCTCCAGGATCATCCATAGCTGAGCAGGAAGAGCTGTGCCCAGGATTCCAGTAAGGAGAGGAGGTCCCAGGTCAGACGAAGCACAGAGGCTATGAAGGAATTCCCAGCTTGGATGAGAGGAGTCCAGCTTTTCACCTCCCATTGCCATTTTGGCTTCCATTCTGACATGTGATGGGTAAACTGGTCCACATGAAGCTATGACGGCTGTCCAGAGGTGAGGCCAGTCCAGGCCACCCTAGAGAAGATCCAAGGCTGGCTCAGATCAGATCACATCATTAAGAACTTGAATCAGCTACTTTCCTCCTGCCTTTTGAGTCCTCAAAACTATGCAGCTCTAGGGGCACCTGGGTAGCACTGTTGGTTAAGCCTCAGACTCTTTTTTTTTTTTTAATTTTTTTTTTAGACGTTTATTTATTTTTGAGACAGAGAGAGGCAGAGCATGAACAGGGGAGGGGCAGAGAGAGAGGGAGACACAGAATCTGAAACAGGCTCCAGGCTTCGAGCTGTCAGCACAGAGCCCGATGCGGGGCTCAAACTCACGGACCGTGAGATCATGACCTGAGCCGAAGTCGGACGCTTAACTGACCGAGCCACCCAGGCGCCCCTTGCCTCAGACTCTTGATCTCAGCTCAGGTCTTGATCCCAGGGTCATGAGTTCGGGCCCCATGTTGGGCTCCAAGCTGGGTGGGAAGCCTACTTATAAATAAATAAATAAATAAATAAATAAATAAATAAATAAATAAATAAATGACTATGCGGCTCTCATGTCACTCCCTATAGTGACAAGCAAGAAGGAAAACAGGAGGACTGAGGACTGGCTCAGTGATAAGAGCTAACTAGCTATGCCAGCTCACTGGGACCCTGTGCATCTCTCTGCACAACTATCCTAGACTATTTTTTGACCTATATCTCCTTGACTTGTGAACTTGAGGGACAAGGACTCTTCTTAACGTCTCTATCCCCAGTGTTAAGCATTGTGCCAGATACACGGTAGTCATTGTGTCATTCATTCAATAATTCTATTGAGCGTTGTGCTAAGTGCTGGAGATACAAAGTTGAACAAGCCAAAGTCCCTGCCCCCATGGAACTCATATTTTTTGCTTGTTTGTTGTTTGATTGGTTTGTTTTGGTTTTGGTACTGAAACCCGGGAGCTCATATTTTAGTGAGGAAGACACACAATAAAGATGTAAACCATGGGCGGAGGGATGTTACCTGAGAGACCAGTGACAGGGAAGATCTGAGATCTAAGCTGAAATATGAAGGATAAAAGAGCAAGACCAAGAACATCTTTGCTGAATACCTACGTGTTGCAAGGATGGATGGACAGATGAATGGATAGACAGACCAATGGGGCGGATTCTGATGTGAATGAGACTCACACTCTAGTGCCAGGTCCCTGGTGTGCTTAACTCTAGAGAGGAGGGTGTGGGCGGCACTGGGGACCCAGGATTCCCAGCCTGCTCTCCCAGAACTCCTGTTGAAGCCGCCGACCTGACCCGAGGGGCCGCTGGGGGGCGACCGAGAGCCCGTTCATTTCCCTTTAAGGCCGAGGCGGAAGACTGACGGAGGAAGGGCCTTTGTGTCGGCGGGATAGAAATAGGCCAGCCCCTTTAAGAGGGCGGAGACTCGGGAGTCGCGGCCACTTCGAAAGTGGCCTCGGGCGCTGGTGCTCGGCTTCCCGGGTTTGTCGGCCCCCGCCAGGGTCGCTGAGTAGCCTTTCTCCGACCTCGCCTCAGAGACCGTGCGGCCCGGACTCCGACGCTCCCACCGCAACCAAGACCGAGGCCCCGGCGACCCCTCGAGTCGGGGGCTTCCCGGCCACCCCCCCTCGCCGGAGCCCGCCGGCCGTCGCCATGGTAATGCCGCGCCCGAGGCCGCAGAACTGCCTTCCGGCTTCCAGCCCTTCTCTCGTGCTAGCTGCAAGGCCGGCTAGGGTTTGGGTCAGAGCTTGGTGGCTTCGGGAGACCTAGGTTCTAGTCAGTGCTTGCCCGGAGACCCTTGGGAAGGTCCTCGCCACACACCTCCCTCCCTCTGGGCCTCAGTTTCCCTCCTGTTGCCTTCCATCTCTTCTTGGAGAACTCCTGGTCATCCTCCCCGGTGGGCTCAAACGTCACGCCTCCGGAGCCCCCACCCCCTCCACCTAACCCGGACACTCTGATCCTTGGACGCTTGGGGGTGGGGGTGCCTAACTGTAGCTCTTGCTCTTTTGGCAACCGGGGTTTAGGCACAGCCCGCTGCTCTTGAGTTTGACGCCAGTCTAAGAGCTGGCCACAGTAGCCCTGCTGCCTGGAAAGAAGGAACCGTGGACTGGGACATCCTACCCTCCTGGGACGCTGGCTTTGGGGCATGGGATTAGATAGAAGGAAACCACTGGTTTGGCTTTCAGAAACAAGGCCACTAGCACTGCTGGGCATGCTTGGATTTATGGTGGCCTCTCTCTTGTTTGACATGGGTTCCCCAGGCCGGGTCTTTGGGATGTTGCAAAATCCTTAGGCCCATGTGCACGGCGCGGAGTCCAAAGAATGACCCAGGTTCCCTCTGGCAGCCTTCCTGTTGCCTCCTCCCCCCTCTCCCAGAGCTAATGCAGCTGGATCTGCGTGGATTATTTTACAAGAAGGGATTCTAAATCATCCAAGCCTTTATTTATTTATTTTTTTTTTTTTTAATTTTTTTTTCAACGTTTTTTATTTATTTTTGGGACAGAGAGAGACAGAGCATGAACGGGGGAGGGGCAGAGAGAGAGGGAGACACAGAATCGGAAACAGGCTCCAGGCTCCGAGCCATCAGCCCAGAGCCTGACGCGGGGCTCGAACTCACGGGCCGCGAGATCGTGACCTGGCTGAAGTCGGACGCTTAACCGACTGCGCCACCCAGGCGCCCCATAAATCATCCAAGCCTTTAAGTAAATCCCATCTCTCCCCTCCTCATCCCTTATTCCTTCCTCAGCACTAGCAAAAAAATAAAAATAAAAAACAGTACACCTGGTGGTCGTGTTAGAATTGGAAAGAAGCGTAGTGAGGACAGAATGTACTTGCAAGCAGAATTTCTCCTCCAACCTCAATTGCTTTGTTTTCCTCTCAGGCATGCAGTTTGCAGAAGCTGTTTACTGTGGAAGAGGAGTTTGAAGATGAGGTAAGGAAGTGTTGGTGATCAGAGATAGCAGAGGAGGTCTTGAGTTGTAAACACCCAGACTCAGAACATTTCGAAGCAGCCTGCCCCAGCCTCCTTTCTTTTGACATGTATAGCTTTTTTGTCTGTGAGAGGCTGAGAAAACATGAGACATGTAAACAGCCTACTTAACCGTTTTAGAAACACAAAGCCAGAGACGTGAGGTGCCTAAATGGTAAGGGCCCTGGTCTGGAAGCGATATTATGTGGATGATGCGATTCACCTTTACGATGACATACTTGAGGTGGGAAAGAAAGTTTATGGAGAGCCAGAGACAACACAGTGACTGGATGACGGGAGGCCTGAGGTCAGTCGCCAAGTGGCTATGTGAGCCAGGGAAAATTACTTCATTCTCTGGCCTTCTGTTTTCTACAGTATGAGAGAGATTCTTTTGCTCCAAAGGCTCTTTCCTTCCCTCTTTCTCAGAAGATGAGGGATTAGACTGGATCGGAAGCCAGCACATTAGAATCACCCCTGCTGAGGCCCTAACACATACCAATTAAACCAGGACTTCTAGGGATGGGCCCAGGCAGGGCTATTTCTAATCTGGGGGTATAGTCAGAGATCACTGAACAAGCTAGCCATCCCCACAGCTCTCTTCCTGCTCAGATCCAATGGATATAGTTTCATCTGGGAGGCCCAAAATTGCTACCTGAAATCCTTTTCAGAAAGAGGTAGGATTGAAGTGAGTAAAACCCAAATAGGTAAATTAGCCTGCTTAAGAATACAGCACCAACAATCCGGGTGAGGTCCTCGCCTCCTGATTCCAGTCTACATATATGGAAACTATTAAGCTGCATTTATAGAGTAGAATTGCTTTACTTTATCGGCGACAAGCCATTCCAGCCTATTTTTTGTCTCCCAGCTCTGTGCTTTAAAAATCATGTTTAAGGGGGCGCCTGGGTGGCTCGGTTGGTTAGGTGTCTGACTTCGGCTCAGGTCATGATCTCACGGTCCGTGAGTTCAAGCCCCGCGTCAGGCTCTGTGCTGACAGCTTAGAGCCTGGAGCCTGTTTCAGATTCTGTGTCTCCCTCTCTCTCTGCCCCTCCCCTGTTCATGCTCTGTCTCAAAAATAAACGTTAAAAAAAATAAAAATAAAAATCATGTTTAGGAATGGGGCGCTCAGTCAGTTAAGCATCTGACTCCAGCTCAGGTCATGATCTTACATGGTTCGTGGGTTCAAGCCCCACATCAGGCTCTGTGCTGACAGTTCAGAGCCTGGAGCCTGCTTCAGATTCTGTGTCTCTCTCTCTCTGCCCCTCCCCTGCTCATGCTCTGCCTCTCTCTCTCAAAAATAAACATTAAAAAAATTTTTTTTAATCATGTTTAGTAAATAACATAAAAATCACATTTAGAATTTGTCCAGATGCCCAGTTTGTACCTAGTATGGTGATGAATGCTGCACCGGGGCCCCACAGTCCTTTTCACAGTTCTTTTGAGGCTTTTGGAACCTGAGGTTTGAAAGGGAAAACAGAACTTCCTCAGATCCCTTAAAAATCAGTCTCTGGGGGCGCCTGGGTGGCTCAGTCGGTTAAGCGTCCGACTTCAGCTCAGGTCATGATCTCACGGTCTGTGAGTTCAAGCCCCGCGTCAGGCTCTGTGCTGACAGCTCAGAGCCTGGAGCCTGTTTCAGATTCTGTGTCTCCCTGTCTCTCTGCCCCTCCCCTGTTCATGCTCTGTCTCTCTCTGTCTCAAAAATAAATAAACGTTTAAAAAAAAAAACAAACCATTAAAAAAAAAAATCAGTCTCTGGCTTTGCTCATTCACAGAAGCCCTAAGACATAGTGACAGGGGCACATAGGAGTTCTAATCCTGATTCTGTGAAGGTACTTAACTTCTTTGAGTCTCCATTTCTGAATCCATAAAACAGGAATAATAATATCTATTAGGGCCATTGTGAAAATTCATTGCGAGAATTCTGGTAAAATGTTTACATGGTCCCTGGCACCCGGCATGGTTTCAGATTGTTACATGTTTTTGTTATCACTTGGGGACTTTAATTCGGTTTTTAAAAAAATTCAAAATTGCCAGCTTTGTCAAGGAGATGTGTCCTTGTCCTTGTCTTTCAGCTTTGTAGATGTGTATTTACAGGCTGCAAAAGTGGCTAAGTGCCCCACTTGGTTCTTACCAGGTGATGGTAAGACGGCTGGGCCAGCAATGGGATTAAGGATGAAGGTCTCGGGACACCTGGGTGGCTCAGTCAGTTGAGCGACTGACTTCGGTTCAGGTCTCATGACTCACGGTCCATGAGTTCGAGCCCACATCAGGCTCCGTGCTGACAGCTCAGAGCCTGGAGCCTGCTTCTGATTCTGATTCTGTGTCTCCCTCCCTCTCCACCCCTCTCCCACTCATGCTCTGTCTCTCTCTGCCTCAGAAATAAATAAACATTAAAAAAAGTTTTTTTAAAAAAAGAATGAAGGTCTGTGGGGTGCCTGGCCAGCTCAGTGGGTAGAGCACGTTGACTCTTGATCTTGGGGTCGTGAGTTCAAGTCCTACATTGGGCATAGAGATTACTTTAAAAAAAAAAGAAGAGGGGCGCCTGGGTGGCTCAGTCGGTTGAGCGCCGACTTCGGCTCAGGTCACGATCTCGCGGTCCGTGAGTTCGAGCCCCGCATCGGGCCCCTGTGCTGACAGCTCAGAGCCCGGAGCCTGTTTCAATTCTGTGTCTCCCTCTCTCTCTGACCCTCCCCCATTCGTGCTCTGTCTCTCTCTGTCTCAAAAATAAATAAACGTTAAAAAAAAAAAAAAAAAAAAAAAAAGAAGAGTGAAGGACTCTGACAGTTCAAGTTTCTGTTCCATGGCCAGTCCATTTCCCCCTTCCCAAGGCAGATGACATCATGTCTAAGAGTGAGCTCTTTTCTTTTTTTTAATGTTTATTTATTTATTTTGAGAGAGAGAGAGAGAGACAGAGCCTGAGGGTGGGGTGGGACAGAGGGAGAGACACAGAATCCAAAGTGGGCTCCAGGCTCAGAGCTGTCAGCACAGAGCCCGACGTGGGGCTCAAACTCACAGACGCGAGATCATGACCTCAGCCAGAGTCGGAAACTCAGCCGACTGAGCCACCCAGGCACCCCTATGAGTGAGCTCTTTAGGAGAAAAGGGATCTGTCAACCTCCAGGATCATCAGGATTTTATTGCTGCTGTAATTCTAATATTGTTATTATTGCTAAATCCCATGATAGTCCTGCTAGAGTATGCTACACCCCCGATAATACACAAAGCCAGAAAAAACCTTTCTCTGGCCCAGACACTCCAATGCAGCAGCACGGGTTGGGGGTGGAGGGGACCTTCCTGTCAGTTAAATCAGCAGTTCTAACTCAAAAACACCCTCAGAACAGGTCTGTTGCTCTCGAAGGTGTCAATCTCACCTTGCTTCCCAACTGGGATCCATACTTAATTTAACTTGCCTGAAAAGCTATATTTAACTTCTGCCTATTTTGCTGGATCCAAGGCCTCTGGCTTAGTGAAGGCTGTGTGTGTGTGTGTGTGTGTGTGTGTGTGTGTGTGTGGTGGAGGAGGGGGGAGGAGTGAGAACAGGCAGCATGACCAGCTGGATAGACCCCTGTTGCACAGGCTGGACACCAGAAAGCTTGTTTTCTTGAGATGGGTGTGTGGCCTTGGGTGATTGGATTCCTTTGTGCCCTGGTATGTTTGCTTCTCCTGCCACTCCCCTGACTGCCACCGCTTCCCTGTCCCCCGAGAGAAGCTACCTGAAGACTTAGCCTTAGAATGTTTCTTGGGGCACCTGGGTGGCTCAGTCGGTTAAGCGGCCGACTTCAGCTCAGGTCATGATTTCTCGGTCTGTGAGTTCGAGCCCCGCGTCGGGCTCTGTGCTGACAGCTTGGAGCCTGGAGCCTGTTTCAGATTCTGTGTCTCCCTCTCTCTGACCCTCCCCCATACATGCTCTGTCTCTCTCTGTCTCAAAAATAAATAAACATTAAAAAAAAAATTTTTTTAAAAGAATGTTTCTTTCATTCCTTATTTCCTTTTTTTTTTTTTTTTTTTTAAGATTTTATTTTTAACTTATCTCTATACCCAACGTGGGGCTCAAACTTACAACCCTGAGATCTAGAGTCCCATGCTCCACCGACTGAGCTAGCCAGGCATCCCACCACCTCCAGGCTTCTACCAGAAACATTCTGGGGCACCTGGCTGGCTCAGTGGGTGGAACATGAGACTTTTTTTTTTTTTTTTAACATTTATTTATTTTTGAAGGAGAGAGAGACAGAGCATGAGCAGGGGAGGGGCAGAGAGAGAGAGGAAGACCTAGAATCTGAAGCAGGCTCCAGGCTCTGAGCTGTCAGCACAGAGCCTGACATGGGGCTCAAACTCACAACCTGTGAGATCATGACCTGGGCTGAAGTCAGATGCTTAACCGACTGAGCCACGAGGCGCCCCTGTGGAGCATGGGACTCGATCTCTAGGTTGTAAATTCGAGCCCCACGTTGGATATAGATACTACTTAGAAATAAAATCTTTAAAAAAAAAAAAAAAAGTCTGGAGGTGGGCTCATAGACAAGGTCAAAGATGGTGAGAGACTCCACCGTTGCCTTTCATGGCTTGGTTTCTCACTTGCATATATCTATGCTTATATACACGCCACATACATGAAACAGTAAGAGCAAGAGTGTTCCTTTGGGGCACCTGGGTGGCTCAGTCGGTTGAGTGTCCAGCTCATATTTTTGGCTCAGTTTCACAGTTCCTGAGTTCAAGCCCTGTGTTGGGCTCTGTGCTGACAGCACGGAGCCTGCTTGGGATTCTCTTGTCTCCCTCTCTGTCTGCCCCACCCCCCACTTGTATGTGTGGGTGTGTGCTCGCTCTCTCTCTCTCTCTCTCTCTCTCTCTCTCTCTCTCTCAAAAATAAATAAATAAATGTTAAAAAAAAAAGAGAGACAGAGTGTGTTTCTTGATTTCCAGATGCCAAGACCCACTATCTCTGCTTCTTTGTAGGATTTCTTATCTGCTGTGGAGGATGCAGAGAACGAGTTTGCTGGCTCACGGCCTTTGAATGCTGGATGCCTGAGACCTGTCTCTTCTAGGCCACAGGAGACCGTGTCGGCACAGTCTTCTGGGCAGCTGCCGTCATGCCCCACTGCTCCTTCAGAGGCTTTGGGCCCGTCAGCCCTGGGACTCCGCCTACCTACCTCCAGCATGCCCAGGGCCATCAGGGACCCACCTTCCATAGGAACAGCCCCCCTAAGGCCTGTCTCGACTTCTAGCAACTGGACTGGCCATCAGAGACGAGTGACCCTGCCAGAAGTGCTCAAAGAGCCAGCGAGACCCCAGACATCAGCCTCCCGCCCCCTGCTCACCTTTGAGAGCCAACAGCAGGTGATTAGTGGCTTTGAGGGGCCTGAACAAGATGAATTTGATAAGGTCCTGGCAAGCATGGAGCTGGAGGGGCCTGGCGTGGAGCTGGAACTTGGAATCAGCAGTGAGGCCACGGGAATCCCGCCCACCTGGCAGCAGGAGGACTTAGCTTTGGCTAAAAAGGCTCGCGTAGCTGAGCTGAGCAGGTCTTGCCAAAAGGGGCCCACGCCTGCCTCCCACATAACGAGTGTCATGTCAGCCGACGATGAGCCCCCAGCACCTGGGGTCCACTGTAGGACTGCACAGCCCCACCTGAGACCCAGTGCCGTGAGCAACCTTCCTACCCCAACTGCCTCAACAGTTCCTGCTCAGCAACCCCACTCGGAAGCCTGCCCTCAGGGGCCCGCTCTTCGAGCGGCACAGCCTCTCCAAGCTGCTGGCCGGCCTGTTCAGAGCAGCCCGCAAAGTCCTTTCCCTGGTCAGTCATTCCAGCGTCCAAATGCCTGCTTACGTGGCAAATCTCACCTTCCTGGACCACGAACTCCCAACTCGATCTGTTCTACTCCCTCGAGGACTATCTCTGCGTTATTTCCTCGGAGCCCCTTACAACCCCGAGCTCCAGCGGCTTCCATCAAGTGTCCTGCCGGCACCCCAAAGAGCCCCCATTCCTCCCTGGTTCCCCAAGCAGTTCTCCAGCCACCCATAGTCACCAACCACCTGGTGCAGCTGGTCACTGCTGCCAACCGGACACCCCAGCGACCCGCCCGCACCAAAACCCGCCGCTTCCCTGGCCCCGCAGGGATCCTGCCCCACCAGGTGAGTGACGGCTTCTCGTTGGCAGAAGGGGTCCAGGACATTGCGGGGACAAGGGGGAGAATCTGGTCCCAGAATATCTTCACTCCTGGGGGAGGGAGGGAAGGAGAAAGTGCAGAGAGAGGGCTGTTTTGTTTTTTTTTAGTGTTTATTTTATTTGAGAGAGAGGGAGACACAGAATCCGAAGCAGGATCCTGGCTCGGATCTGTCAGCACAGAGCCTGACGCGGGCCTCGAATCCACAAACCGCGAGATTATGACCTGATCCGAAGTCGGGTATTTAACCAACTGAGCCACGCAGGCACCCCAGAGAGGGGGGCTTTCCAAGTGGTAGAAGAAGTCAAAAAAAGTGGGAAGAAAGAAATCAAGTGCTTGAAAAACCACAGGCGAGAGAGGTGCTTTGGCTCTGAGAACCTCACAACCTTTATTCTTCTGTTGAGCACCTCCTGTTTGCTAGCACTAAGGCAAGGCAGATTCATTCACGTCTGTTTCCTAAGGACTTGTATGTGTTGGTCAGTTCGCTTGGAACTGGGAATGCAGAGGTTAAAACAGAAGTAGTTCCAGTGCAGTAGAAGAAGCAGACGCGAACGAGCGATTAGGCATAAAATGCATAGTGTGAGTAGAGGTCATTCCCTAGGTGCAGGGGAGACACTGGACTCCTTATGCTTACCGAGTGGGCTTTGGAGGGAGGGCTAGGACGTTAACAGGTGTGTGTAGGAAGGCTGTGCTCCGGGAGGCATGTCAGTGGTGGCAACACCGGGAAGAACGTGTGCGAAGGCACAGCGGCGTAAGAGCAAGATGCCATCAGAGGCGCAGAGCACAGCTCGCTGTGGCTGGTGTGCGGGGTCGGCGTGGGGAAGCCGGGCTGTGCTGAGAGTTTGAATTTCAGCGGTGGTGGAGGGACAGTATCCGTCAAACCATCTTGGATCAGATCCCAGATAACGGGATTCTGCGGGTCTGGTCTGGTGGTGATTGGTGTGCTCCTTTTCTCACGTTTTAGGGCGGTTCAGATAATTTCTACCTGTTCCTTGCTCTTCGCTGGCACTTTAAGGGAAATCCAAGGAGGCCATCTACCTTCCTCCTGGGCTAGATCTCTGCAGGGAAGGGTTCGGTCCCTGAGAAGGGATTTGGGGAAAGCTGCCCCTTTGCCTAGCCCAGGCCTCTCTATCCGGGTCATTGCCTCCTTCAGGAAGCCCTGGGTTTTGTTCCTGGGTCAGCTCCAGCTCCCTCACATTCCCAAAACAGTCCCCAAAGTATCTTTTTTTGAGCTGCCAACGAGGCTCCTGAGACTTCGTTAGGAGAGACGTAATATGTGTTAATTGTCCCTGATAGTTTCCTGAACTCATTATGTAACCCAGACAAGAAGCTGCAATTTGTAAATAACAGCTGCTGAGCTCGCTCTCGCCTTCTTCTTCTCTCTCCCCTTGCAGCACAGTGGGAAAAATCTGGAGGAGATCATGGTTTCCACACCCCAGACTCCGACTCATGGTGCCCTGGCTAAATTCCGGGCCGAGGTAACTGGTTCCCTGCGGATGTTCACTTCCTGGGCATCACTTAAGAGTGAGGGACATCCCTGCACGTTTTAGGAGTTGAGAAGCAGAGTCTATGCTGCTAGGCCTCCCCGTGGTGACGCACCAAAGGGCACGTGGCGAAGGCCCTTTGGGGAAGTGGCGATTCTCCTGGCACAAAGTGAAGCCCGTCCTGATGCTGACCGAGGCCAGGGGTCCAGTCTTCCCTACTCCTCTAAGAAAGAAAGGCCCAGCTAACTCCCGTCTTTCCTCAGGGGAGGGGAGCGTAATAGGTATTAGGAAATTGTATCTCAGGAACCCCTCCTCTCAGGTTTCTGAGAATTGAGTGGGGAACGATCTGCCTTCATCTTGCCTCCAGTGGATTCCTTTTTGGTGGAGGAGACCCATCCTTCCTCCTCACTGGGATTCTCGTTGACCTACTCTGCCCTCACACCCACTTTTGCTTTTAATTCTCTAGCAGTTTTTCTCTTTGCTGTAGTTCCACAGATCTATCAGTCCGCTTCAGGTCCAAAGCAGCAAATACTCCTCTGGGTTCAAAACATTTTTTTTTTTTCTTTTTAACATTTATTTTTCAGAGAGGACACAGAGTGCGGGCAGGGGAGGGTAAAGAGAGAGGGAGACACAGAATCTGAAGCAGGCTCCAGGCTCCGAGCTGTCAGTGCAGAGCCCAACCCGGGGCTCGAACCCACGAACCACGAGATCATGACCTGAGCCGAAGCCAGACGCTTAACCGACTGAGCCACCCAGGCGTTTTTTTTTGTTGTTGTTGTTTTCGTTTTTGTTTTTTGTTTTTTTTTTTGTTTTTTTTGTTTTTTTTTTTGGGGGACAGAGAGAGACAGAGCATGAACGGGGGAGGGGCAGAGAGAGAGGGAGACAGAATCGGAAACAGGCTCCAGGCTCCGAGCCATCAGCCCAGAGCCTGACGCGGGGCTCGAACTCACAGACCGCGAGGTCGTGACCTGGCTGAAGTCAGACGCTTAACCGACTGCGCCACCCAGGCGCCCCCCCAGGCGTTTTTTTAATATGAGCATTTTTTAATATAAGAAGGTTAATAGTTAAGCCAGAGGCATCCCAAATAAAATATGACTGTTTCAAAATGACTTAAGGCACTGTGAAAGCCTATCAATGTAAGTGGGGGCTCCCCGGCCCTAAGACTTTTCGAGGCTGTTACACAAGAGACAAGCATGGATAGACCGTCTTTTGCTTCGGGACAACTAAAGTCAGGAACTGATTTAAAATTTAAAAAAAATTTTTGAGAGAGAGGGTGCAAGTGAGTGAGGGACAAAGAGAGAGAGAGGATCCCAGGAGGGGCAGAGGGAGAGAGAGAAAGAGGGGTGAGAGAGAGAGAGTGGGGCTCACCCGAAGCGGGGCTTGTGCTCACCCAATGTGGGACTCGAACTCATGAACCGTGAGATCACGAGCTGAGTCGAAGTCAGATGCTTAACGACTGAGCCACCCAGGTGCCCTAAGATGAAATAAAATAAACAAGGAGCACCTTTGCTATTGCTGTTAAATGAAAGATGTGCTGTGCAACCAGATCTCACGTACCATTCTGAGACCTAGGGGATAAACGAAAGCAGAGACTGTGGCTACCGTGTTGCAGGGAATGTGCCCTTCCCTCCCACCCCTCCATCCTGTCTCGGTCAAGGTCTGTAGCAAGGTGGGTCCATTAACACAGGCTCCCCCTCTGCTCTGTGGTGCCAGATTGTTACTAGTTCCCAGGCGTCGGTGGAGGAGGATTTTGGGCGAGGGCCCTGGCTGGCCATGAAATCTGCTCTGGGCCTGGAGGAGAGAGACCCCACCTGCTTTCTCTGTACCTATAGCATCGTCATGGTGCTGCGGAAGGTAAGGGTCCTGGGTGCTGAGATGTGCAAGAAAGACCGTTTTTACCCTTCCTACCAACCTGCTGTCCTACTCCACCTTAGGAAAGGGGCTGCCCGTTTGCTCCCTCTTACCCCAGGCCTGTCTCTGAGCAGCAGCACGGGGTCCCTTTTGGTTGTATCATCTTCCGCTCACCTAGCATTTCACTAGCATCGACAGTATCAGGCACAGGTGGAAGCAGAAAGTGGGTTATGGCTATGTCTCTGCACATCCAGGCCCTGGATGAGGCGGGGGTAAGCACACGGTTACCCTTCGAGCTCCCTAGAGGTCAAGGGTCATATGCAGACACATTCTCGTGGCCTGCTGTGATGTAGCTCTCTATAAATACATATATGCTGGAGAAAGGAAGCAGGGGGCAGAAAGGACCTGCCAGCTTCGGGTCTGCTAGAGAGAGACAGGATGGGTCCTTCAGACGGCCCTTTTGCCCCCCACAAAAAGAGCATCACCACACCTGTACTCTCCTCCCCTCCTCCTCCCCTCCGGTTGCCCTGGTGCACTTGGGAACCTTACAGGTGGGATGTGGCTTGCTCAGCAAATGCCTCTCCTTGTAACCAGGCAGCCCTGAGGCAGCTTCCCAGGAACAAGGTCCCCAACATGGCAGTGATGATCAAGTCCCTGAGTCGGAGCACGATGGACGCCAGTGTGGTTTTCAAGGACCCCACGGGTGAGAAGTTAGGTCCTGGGGGTGTCTGATGAGTGGCCTTCGTGGAGTTCAGGAGATGAGGAGGAGTCACCCTCTTCATTTGCAGATGGGAAAATTGAGGCAGTGAGCAGCCCACTTCCCAGCCAGGGCCCAAACCAGTCACTGTGCTGTCCTTGACCCAGACTGATGGGCCGCGCGGTATTTGCAGGAGAGATGCAGGGCACGGTGCACAGGTTGCTGCTCGAGGCCCGGCAGAGTGAGCTGAAGCCTGGCTCAGTGCTGCTGCTGAAGCAGGTATGGGGGGCTCCAAATGGGAACCTCCTCTCCAACCCTCCCAACCCTGGAGAAGGCCCCTGAGTTGTCCGTCTGGCTCCCTTCCCTCCCCGGTCCCCAGGCCAGGAATGGTTGGGCTGGTGCTAGACCCCGCCTCCTATTCTGTGGGGTGGATGGGGATGGGATGGGGGGTTGTGTTGTGTGGGGAGGAGGGTGTGGTATGTGCTTCTACAGGGCGGGGGCAGGAGCGGTTTGGGTGAGCCTGGTGCAGAAGCCAGAGAGGGAGAGGCAGGCGGGGACCAGGTGGCATGGGACAGCATCTTAGCGCCCCATCAGGGCACTGACCTTCCCCTTCCTCGACCCCAGGTTGGAGTGTTTTCTCCTTCGCTCCGAAATCACTACCTCAATGTGACGCCCAACAACCTGGTCCATATTTACGGCCCAGATTCTGGGGATGGGAACTTCCTCAAGCCATCTCCGCCCTTCCCTAAGGTAAGAGGAGCGGGATGGAACGGGGCCCGGGAGATCCGCTTTCTGCCTGTATATTCTGGTGTCTTCCCCTCCTTCACCCTGGGGAGCAGAGGTGTGAAGGGGGCAGTTGCCCTGAGGTGAAGAGATGCCTCTGGGGACAGGGTCATCTCCTTCTGTTCCTGGTCCAGCCGCCTGCCAGATGGCACAGTAACAGGACCTAGAGCAGCTGGCTTCTTGGGGATCGTGATCTGATGGCAGGCTTGAGCACTGGAGAGGATAGGAGTCACTTGAGAACTAAGCAAGTTGTGCGTCCCCCAGAGGGTGTGGCCCTCAGTAAGTGACGGAGGCTCAGATCTGCTGCAGGTGGCAGAGAACAGTGAGCTACATACAGACTGTCGGGTGAGCCGGCACTTAGTCTGCATCTTCCCTCCTGGCCCCCACCTACGCTCGGTGAGGCGGCACCCACACAGAAGCCAGGTGGGGACACCCCCCCTTGGGAACTAAAGGAGCCCGGGGTTCCAGGCAGCTCCACTCCAGGCTAAGAGTGCAGAGCCTGGCCTTGACTTGGCACACAGTGTCCCCTCTGTGGCCACTTCCACACTTCCCGGGATCCTGGGTTGTTATCATGGCCCAGCCTGGAGGTCAGGAGACCTGGGTCATGTCCCCACTCTGCTGGTAATTTGTAACGTGACCTTGGGCAAGTCCCGTCCCTGCCCCTGCTGTTGCTTCATCTCTGAAATGAACGGGTTAGACCTGATGACTTCTGCTCACGCTCCACCCTTGGCTCTAATGGCCTACTTCCATTTCTCTTATCTTTCCCCTTAACCTTCCACATTTTCTCAAAATCACCCTGCTTCCAAAAGATCATCTTTCTTTTTCTTTTAAGTTTCAAGATATCCATACCTCTTGACAAAAATCGAAATGGTACAGAGAATAAAGCAAAGCTTGTAACTTACTCTTCTCCGCTGCCATCCCCTAGGGCTAACCATAGTTAACAGTTTAATTACTAATTTCCACTACCTGCTCATATATCAGCTAGTGTGGGGATTATTAAAAGCTTTTTAATCCCAGGCTAACTCCTCAGCATATTTTTGAATGGCTTCTTCACTCTCTGCTCCAACTATATATAGATTTCCTAAAGCACCAGATGCCAACAAAATTAGGAAAGAAGAGTGCCCAAAAATCGTTTTGTTTTTTTAATTACCTGCTGTTTTGGGTGTTGGGTATTTTTATCTCCCTCCCCTGGGTGACTGGCCCCTGCCACACTCCTCTGTATTGTCTTTCCTGAACCCCCACCTATTCCATTGAGGTCATCTGGGTGGATGTGGAATTGTCCAGAGGGGTATCCAGAACACAGGCTTTGGTAACCAGGCCGTCTGTCCCCAGGACCCAGGGAGCTTCCCTGGCAGCCTCCACCATGAGACTGCGAAGTCTGGAAGAGGCCTCAGAACAGCGCACGATGCAGAAGCAGGGGCATCCCCTGAGGAAGAACTCCCAGAAGCAGGTAAGGCAGTCAGCTCCCCAGGAGCAAAAGAGGTTCTCCTTCTATTTCCTCTTGAATAGCACAGCCAGAAGAACCTGGCTGCATCTTTCTCCTCCTCCTGTGAATCTTTGGGTTTTACACAACCTTACAGAAATCGGATGTGGTGTCTTTTCTGGCCAGGCTGCAAGGCCCCGAACTAACTACCGGTGTGATAGGGGCCACATGAAGCAGATACAGCGTGAGCCACAGGTCTCCCCCATTTCCAGGCCGTGTGCTTTTAGCCACAAGGAGGAGATGAACTGGCACCGTCCTTCTGCCACAGCTTGAGTCTTCTGTGGGCTGATGGCCAGGCCCCAGAGGCAGATTTCCGTATCCTGACCAAGCTCAGAGGCCCTGCAGGCGGTGCTGAGGACTCACACGTCCGTGTGGGACCAGGACCCAGACCCGAGAGGCCCAAATACTGGGTTAGGGTACAGCCAGCTTGTTCCTCGGGGGGCAGCATCCCCCAGATGAAGCTAGCACAATCCAAGTCTGCGCCTTAGCTTTTCGATTCCATAAATTCAACCCTGTCTGGCCTCACAGTTCATTATGGGTAAGTGTCTCGCGTTAGGGGCGCCTGACTAGCTCAGTCGGAACAGTGTACGACTCTTGATCTCAGGGTTGTGAGTTCAAGCCCCACACCGGGTGTAGAGGTTACTTAAATAAATAAATAAATCTTTAAGTGTCTCACATGAACCAATTTCGCATTAGGCCAACGGATAAACCACAGAGCCCATTTACTTATAGCCTATGAGAAAGTACTCCTTATGCTGGAATCTTCTCTGCAATGTCCTTGTAAGTAAGCTTGCTGACAAGCCAAACCATCCTCAGAAGGTCGCCGGTGGTCAGGGAGGGAGACTGAGGAGACTTGCCTGTACGATATTGTGGCTGGTGTCACGTCTCCGCTGTAGGGACAGACATGCCGAGCGGACAACTACTCGTGGTGGCTGGACAGGGCCTGGAGACGCCAATACTCGTTCTTACTCTGATTCCCAGTTTCCTAGGCCCTCACTGATTGCTCATTCCCCTTCATTAAATATAGAGTTTCCCCGAACCGTCCTAATGTAGCTAGTGAGGGGCACCTTTTTTTGTTACAAATTTCAGTCCCACTTCCCCGAGTACAGGGCTGGTCACCTTAATCAAATTCTGAATGCCCCCAAACAGGCTTCTATCCTTCCAGCAGCCATGTTTATCACGTGCCCTGAGCCAGACCAGACTCGCCTCTGCAGGGGTAGTTTCCAGCCCGACTTACTCCGCGGGCGGCCTGATCCCGTCCGTGGCACGGGAGTTTTCTAGCTGGAAGCCGTGGCTCTGGCATGGGATGGAGCTTGAGTAGGCTCACCACGGGCAGGCCGTTTGACCGCTTTGAACTCGGTTCTCTCAAATAAAGGGGGGATTCTAACAGGAAGCACCATGAACTGCCCCGTGAAGTATACTGTGAGGACTGGAAGGAAGGGGTGAGTACGGCGGGTGCGGCCCCGCACCCGGTACAGCACACGCTCAGTACGTGTTAGCTGCTGTGTCAGCAGTAACAGCACCAAGCTCCATTTCCAAGTTCTCAGACACGAGCGCCCGTCTGAGAACTACAGTCAGGGCCAGTTACTTTCATTCCAAACGCCCCTGAATGCCCTTTGGGGAAAGGGATGATGTCGTCTCACGCTCTTGAGGTGAGAAACCAGATTAGGGAATGCCGTGATTCTGAACACCTCAAATGGCTTTCCCCGCCTTTTTTCTCCCTCTGGCCAATGAGAGGGTAGCACTAGAGAACATCTGTCTGCTCAAGCACTCTGGATGGAAAGAGAGGAACCACTGAGGCCCAGGCAAAGCGTCTTTCTTGACAGAACGGCCCAGGCATTTTGTCCGTACCCCTTGTGTGTGTGTGTGTGGGAAGCAGAGGGAAGGTGGGAGTCAGGCCGGCCTCGGGCCCATTAGTGCGGTCACCACTGCCCAACTGTGTGGCCTGGTCCAGGCCTCCCTGAAGGGCAGGAGCTTTGGACCTGAGTCATGTGGAACCCTAACGCTGACACTAAGTCTGCCTACCCTCTCCATCTCCCCCTGCAGATGACCTAGATGGACTCCTGAGTGAGCTCCCTGAGGACTTCTTCTGTGGGACCAGCAGTTGGGACTGCCCCGAGGCAAGGCACCCACCGTGAGCAGGCAGCCTCTCAGCACCCGAGCAAGGCCCCGGTTGTGTCTGATCGGGTCCCCGGGAGAGAGGAGGCCTGGCACGACTGGGGAATAAACACAGCTGAGGACTTTTATGGCCGCCCCCACCCTGGATGCTTTCCCTGGGAACGCCCTTGTCCCTCGGACTCTCCGCTGCTGTCACTCATACCGGAACTCAGCCCAGGGGTGGCCCTTCTGCTCCTCTGTCCTCCAAGCCCTTGGGTGCATCCGTTCCTTCTGCCATCAGGGAAGGTGTGGCACTCTCCTGCCTCACCTTGACTTTGGGGGCCCCTGAGCTCCTTACTCCCTATCCCCTGAACACCTGAGGAGCCACACCACAGCAGTGGCGGCCGTCCCTCCGGTCGGGGAAGGAACACACTCAGACTTCCCTCTGCTTTGTCTCTTGAGGCCTGTGGCTGCCCAGCTCACCCGTGCCCAAGGTTCCCAGGTGTGGGGGGCAGGGGTGTGGCTGTGGTGTCTTGTTCTGAAATAAAGCAGCTGCCTGTTCCGCCCGCCTCCCTCTCCCCTCCACCCTCGCTGCTCCTGGTCCTGTCTGTCCTGCCAGCGGGGCTTTGGCCAGGGCGGAGCCAGGCCGCTCATTTTCCTTCTCTCTCTGTCTCTCTCTGTCTCTTTCTTCATAAACTTTTCTTCTGGACAGTTTGAGATTTACAGAATTATCGCAAAGATAATACAGGGAGTTCCTGTGTATCCCACACCCAGTTTCCCTGTCGGCATCTTACGTTAGCATGGACACTTCTTACAACCAAAGAACCGGTATCCGTACATGATGATTATTAACTGGACTTCGTGCTTGCTTCAGATTTACAGTTTCCCTGCTGTCCTTTTTCTGGTCCAGGACCCCACATTCCATTCAGTTGTCCTGTCTCCTCAGGCTCCTCCTGGCTCTGGCAGACTCTCCTTGTTTTTTATGAGTTTGACAGCTTGGAAGAGTATGGGTCCAGCATATTCCAGGAGGCCCCCTATTGGAATTTGTCTCATTAAAAAAAAAAAAAAAAGAGACTAGGGCTACGTGTCTTGTGGAGGAAGACCACAGAAGTAAGACCACACATCAAGGGTTGATGTTGACCTTGACCACCTGGCTGAAGGAGGCGTTTGTCAGGGTTCTCCACTGTAAATTTTCTTCTTCTCTCTTTTCATACTGTCCTCTTTGGCAGAAAGTCACTAGGTGTTGCCCATGCTGAGGAATGAGGAGTCCTGTTCTACCCTCTCTAAGGGCAGGATGTCTGTATAGATTTTTGGGGATTCTCCCTCATTTCTTATTCAGTCCTACATTTATATCAGTGTGGGCTCATGGGTATTTGTTTTATGTGTCGGGTCATAACCCAACGCTACTTTATCGTGTTGTCCAACAGTTCCTTGTCCTGTAGCTTTGCTGTGCTACCTTTCAGACCAGAGTTGGACAAGGGGCATGTGTACAAGGTGTGATTATACCAAGTTGTCAACCTTGTTTTCCTCTCTGGAATGAAGGGAAGAAAGGAATTATCCCCCAGCTCATGGTTGAGGGGGTGTGGGTTAAAGACCCTAGTCTGACTGCCAGCCTCCCCTGTGTCGGCCTCAGTCTTCCCTAAGCTGCTGTGCATGAGGCCTCCAGTGGGTCTGGTGCCGCTCTGGGGGAAGGCGCTAATCTCTTTCTTCCCGAAGAAAGGCTGATCCCCTGGCTCCCTGTCTCAAGGCTGAAGTGAGCGAGTGCTTTAAGAACGCCATGTTCAGCTGGCTTCTGGTTGCCGTGGGGCCCTGCTCTGAAAGGCTTTTGTGTTCCAAGCCCAGGAGCAAGAAGGGGCTAATTTGCTAGCAACCTTCCTACCTGAACAGATCCTGCACTTCTCCCTCTTCTAGCCACTGCGAATTCCCCAGCCCTGCTGACGCAGCTCAGATCTGGGACACGGCCCACCTGTGCTGGGGGGTCGTCCGGTACCTAAAACCGCTCCGTGCCCCTTGGCCTGCAATACCACTCCCCACTCAGTCCCCTTGAGCCCCGCTCTCTACCACTCACAGTCCTGACCGGCATCCTGGAATCTTGTGTCCTTCCTTACCCTACAGGCTCAGCAACCAGAGGGCAGGGTGGGTATCCAGTCACCTGGCACTGTTCCCACCACTCGAACTGGGCTCCCTGGGGGTTTGTGTGGGGGTTGGAGTAAAAGCCTCCATTTTCTGCCCTCAGGAAGCTAAGGCTAAAGACAGGAGACAACACACGGTATCTCTGAGGACTGGGTTGTAGTCAGAGCACCTTCAGGCCTGCGTGACAGACAAGAAGGCTGCGGAGGGGCTGAGGAGGTCAACACAGCCCTTCACCCTACACATCATGACCACTGTGTGCCTCAGAAGGACGGGGACACCCACCCCAGCTTGGCCCCTCTTGGCCCCACCCGGCCCATCAGCTCCCAACCCTGGGAACCCAGCTGTGGGTGCTGAGCTAGGCCGTTGGCGGGGCAATTAAAACACCAAATGGGTTCCAACAGGGTTAATCACAGCCGCATTTATAGAGGCGCCTTTCTCTGAGGATCTCCAAAGACCTCGCTGCGCATGATGTCATTCCTCCTCTGGGATCCCCCACCCTGGAATACCACCAAGAAGCTGGGGCCAGAGTGGGTGAACAGCAGGGTAAGGGCAGTGCCGGAAACAGCCCAGGCTGCTGCCACCCACTTGGGCAGGCAGATGAGTGTTCAGGCTGGCAGAGAACAAGGGCCCTCAGTCAATGCACTACACATAAGGGGCCAGCCTGCTGCCAGCCAAGCGCTTCTAAACACCACATCCAGACCTATTGTGTGCCAGGCCCTTGCTGGGCCGCAGAGACCCAGCTGAATAAATCCTGGCCCTGCCCTGGCCCAGCATGGCCGACTTCTGTCCACGGGACACTGGGCTAGGTCCTTCGCAAAGTCCGTGTGAAGTCCTCCTGGAGCGCGGGGCAGGGGAGTGGCAGGGAAGGGTGAGGAGCCTCAATGAGGATGCTTCGGGCCCGAGGAACTGGGCTTCACTTTGGAGAGGGCAGCTGTTGGAAGCCAGCAGACACTGTCAAGCTAGGAAATGAACCATTTTAGATCCCTCCACTTGGGTGGCAGAGCAGAGGGATTGTGGCCAGAGAAAGGAACAGCAGGAGGCTGGGCCCGTCTGAGTTAAGGGCACTGAGATGGTGACTGACAGTGCGAGAAGCAGCGCTGGGACTTTGTGTGAGGGATCAGGGGGAGGAAGTAGTCGGAGGTAAGGGAGCAGGGGCTGCTGCGGTGCCAGGGAGGGGAGGAGGCGCTGCGGGCTGAGGGGCCAGGAGAGCCCGCAGCGCTGGCGCAGATGGACCGGGCCACCGTGGGGCTCAGCTGGCCCTGAGGGGCCGAGGGGCCTCCTGCCAGCACACTGGGAGAGGTTGGGGATTGGGACAGCCGAGGCTGGGGCATCCCTTGTACCCTCCCCTTCCCCCCGGCTTGGCCGCAGCACCAGCCAGTGCTATTTCACGGCCTCGTTCCTCCCCCTAGAGGCTCCTGGAAGGACAGCTGCTTTCTCTTGGTGAATGAGTTTGTGGTTTGTAGGTGTCTTTGGTCCTAGTGCCCATTTGCCAGGTGGACCCCTTGCCTGGCAGGCAGGTGAGCCCTTTCAGGTGCCGGGGGATGGGGGGGGGGCGGGGACACAAAATTCATTGCAGGCAGTTTCTAGAGATCATGCTGGCCTGCTGGGAAGGTGGGGAGAGGCTCTCACCACTGTCCGCCCTCATGTGGCCACAGCAGCTGGAGCCAAAGTGCACCATCTATGCAGTCTGGCCACCTGGGGTCCTAGTCCTGGCTCCGCTCCAAGCGGTGACCTTGGAGCCAGTAATTTCCCCTTGTTAATTTCCCCTTAAGTTCCTCATCGTTAAAACCGACATAAAACCACCCACCTCAGAGGTGCTCAAGTGTGATCAGTGGCTTGATTGTATAATTTATTGTCAAAACCAAGCTTTTTACCTCCATGAGCCAGGAAGTATGGCCCTTGGAGTGAAGATGGGTGTAAAAGTTGGGGTGCCTGGGTGGCTCACTTGGCTAAACATCCATCTCTTAATTTCGGTTCAGGTCATGACTTCATGGTTCGTGGGTTTGAGCTCTGAATCAGGCTCTGCGCTGACAGCGAGGCACCTGCTTGAGATTCTCTCCCCCCGCCCTCTGCTCCTCCCTGCTTGCACATTCTCTCTCAAAATAAATAAATAAACATCAAAAAAAAAAGAAGATGAACGTAAAGGTAATGTAATTACTTGCAAAGCCCTGTGCATATGTGTGCAGAGTTATCCCTACCACGGCAGACGCTGGAAGACCTGGCTGCATCCTGTCTCCACCTGCCCGTATCTCCTGGGCTGGGCTCCGCCCTCCAGCCAACAGCTGAGAGGCGGGAGCACTCAGGCTCTTCCTCCCTGTCCTCCCCGTCTCCCAGATTGACTGTTTCACTCCCCTCGGCCCTTGCCAACCCAAGATGCTCTCTCCAGAGAAGTAGGGGATGCTGACCATGAAGTTCCGTCCCGGATGGCCTCAGCTGAGGGCTACTGCCCCATTGGGAGGCTGTCAGCCGGGGCAGGCGTTGGCCCAACACCTTCTCTGCACCAGGATCACGACTCTGGGCAAACGGTGTTTACTAAACCAGCGAAGGACCTATTTATAGCCTCAGCTGCTCTTCTTGCTGGGTCACGAGTGAGGGGCAGGGTGGCTGCTCAGAGCGAGGGAGGCAGTCGGCCGAGGGAATCGGGCTGTGCCCAGCTGCCACTGCCCAGACCCCTGGGCCCCTCCGCATGGCAGAGGAGACCTTCCCCTTCACCTCCTCCACGCTGCGCGCGCTCCGCCTGCAGCGGGAGTGGCTGGAGTGGGAGGACCGGCGGCGGGCTGCGGCCCAGCAGTGCCGAAGCCAAAGGTGCCCGCCCAGCACCCGGGCCCGACTCACCAGGCCACGCCGCTGCTGCCGAGACCCGGCCGTGCACAATGCTCTGTTCTCCGGTGACCTGCCACAGGTCCAAGCCCTGTTCCAAGATGAAGACGCTGCCAACATGATTGTGGAGACTGTGAGCAACCAGCTGGCCTGGTCAGCTGAACAGGGTAGGGAGCACCCAGTGGGGCAGAAGATGAGGGAGGGTAAGGGGGTGGGGGTGGGGGTGGGGAAGAGGACAGCCTTGGCCTCGCCGCCTCCCTCCCGACCACAGCCTTGACCATTCCTTCCTACAGCCCATTCTAGCTCCCTCCTAAGCAGAGATGAAGCGTAGTTAGTGGTTTGTATGTCTTTTCAGAGTTAAAGTTATATTAACATATCAATTACATGGGAACAGTTATTCTAATGCAATTTTTTCTCTGAATACATATATATATATATACACACACACACACACACACACATATTTAAGGTTTTTTTTTAAGTTTTTTTATTTTGAGAGAGAGAGAGAGAGAGTCATGTAAACACGATCGCAAGCAGGGGAGGGGCAGAGAGAGAGGGAAGGAGAGAATCCCAAGCAGGTGACGCAGGGTTCAATCTCACAAACGTGGGATCATGACCTGAGCCGAAAGCAGGAGTTGGACGCTTAACCGACTGAGCCACCCAGGCACGCCTAAGATTTTATTTTTAAGGATTTCTGCTCAGGTCATGATCTCATGGTTTGTGAGTTTGAGCCCCGTGTCTGGCTTTGTGCTGACAGTGCTGAGCCTGCTTGGGATTCTCCATCTCCCCCTCTCTCTGCCCCCCCATCCCCGTGCATGCGCGCACATGCACCCACTCACTCTCTCTCTCTCTCTCTCTCTAAAATGAATAAACACTTTAAGATTTTTTAAATAAAATAAGTAAGATTTTATTTTTAAGTGATCTGTACACCCTATGTGGGGCTCAAACTCACAACCCCAAGATCAAGAGTCACGCACTTCACTAACTGAGCCAGCCAGGCGCCTCCACATAATATTTTAAATAGATGCATAAATTATATTGTATGAGTGTGCCATGATTTATATAACCAGCCCCCAAATAGACTGGGTAGATAGGGTTCCCTTTTTAGAAAATTATTTTAAATAGCAATATGATGAACATCTTTGTGTACTTGCCAGAGAATTTCCTTAGGTGCTATTCTGACCCGTGGGTTTGTCCGTGTAAACCAAATACCTCAATTGAGATCGCCCTGCTCTTAAGACCGACAGAGATTGCCTCAAATCCCACACATGGATCTGGGGGCTCAAAATCCTCGGAGAGCTTATGTTCTCACAGTCACTGCCAGCGTCAGACTCCTGCTTGGCCTTAACTGTTAGAGATGTGACCCGACCCAGGGTATCCTGGTCTCATCCTGCAGCATATCTATCCCCAAATGGAAGTCGGCCTTAATTTCAATCCTAATAAAAAACAAAGCATGCTTTACCCCAAATTTGGCAAACCCAGGAATCTCCTTCACCGTAATGCAAACAACTTACAGTTGGATATTAGGCATCTGTGTCCTAAGCCCTTGGGGGTGCCTGGTTGGCTCAGTCGGTTGAGAATGTCTGACTCTTGATTTCAGCTCAGGTCATGATCTCACCTAGGATCAAGCATCGAGTCAGGTTCCACACTGAGCATAGAGCCTGCTTGGGATTCTCTCTGTCTCTGTCTCTCCCTCTTTCTCTCTGCCCCCTTCCCCCACTCTCGTGTGTGTGCTCTCTCTCTCTCTCAAATAAAAATTTAAAAATTTAAGTAAAATAAAATAAAAGGCTGTCCCAATTTATACTGAGTGAGCCCCTCCCCATAGGTACAGCCCTGCACAGCGTTCGTGCTCAGCCAAGGGTGCAGAGGGAAGGCCAGGGTCAATTGCATGCCACAACCTGCCCTGCGGATATCACATACCCCGCCCCCAACACTGCCTCCTCTCCCCAGGGTTCTGGGTGCTGACGCCTAAGACGAAGCAGACGGCACCCCTCACCATCGCTGCTGCCCGAGGCTACACTGACTGTGCTCGCCACCTGATCCGGCAGGGAGCTGAGCTGGACGCCCGGGTCGGAGGCCGGGCAGCCTTGCATGAGGCCTGTGCCCGGGCCCAGTCTGACTGTGTGCAGCTGCTGCTGACCTTCGGTGCCAAGGCCAACGTGTTGTCCGAGGAGGGCACGACCCCCTTGCACCTCTGCACAGTCCCTGAGTCCTTGCAGTAGGTGCCCAGGGGAGGGGTGTGTGTGTGTGTGTGTGTGTGTGTCCAGCTCACATAGCCGGAAGAAGGGGAAACACCTCACATACACATGTCCTCACAACAACCTGGGAGACAGGTGTCATCCTATGGGTGAGAAAACTGAGGCTCAAAAAGTTTTAGTAACTTGTCCATCATGTGAGCTAAGCCCAGGGGGCAGAAGCCTTGTTGCTTTTTTGGAAAACCTATCCCAACCACAGTCTCTTAGCCTCTATGCATCCTCTGTAGCCAAATTCCTACCTGTTTTAAGGCAGGCATCAAGAAAGATGTAGCCCAGTGTTTCCCAACCTTAGTACAAGCCCTGGCCACACACACACCTCCTCCTCCCAAATTTTAAGATCGACAAGTTTTTCCAGGGGTCGAGGGTTGTGCCAAATGGGTGAAGGGGAGGGGGAGATACAGGTCTCCAGTTACGGAATGGATAAGGCAGGGGAATAAAAGGCACAGCATAAGGAACATTGTTATAGCGATGTAACAGGACAGACGGTAGCTACACTTGTGAACATAGAATAATGTATAAACTTGTCAAATCACTAAGTTGTACACTTGAAATTAATGTAACATTGTGTGTCAACTATACTAAAAAAAAAAAAAAAAAAAAAAAACTTAAAAAAAAAAAGATTAACAGGGTTTTGGCCCCCCCTACATGACAGTATTCGTACTTTTCCAAATCAGGTCCCCAGCCAGGGCTGGCAGTGGTAGGGAGTCAAGGGCTTCTGGGAGACACTCCACAGCCCACATGCTGGGGACCTCTCCCCAGCTGGATCTAGATCAGCGATGGACCCAAGTGATTCTAAGTTTCCATTCCTTTCTTGAATTCTTACCAGCACACGATGCACTTTCCAACCGACTTTATCCTTTTAAGTGAAACTTACCGAAACCCTCCTGAGTGAGTTCTCCAGTGCTATTTATTTATTTTTCATTAAAATTTTTTTTAATCTTTATTCATTTTTTTGTTTGAGAGACAGAGCGTGAGTGGGGGAGGGGCAGAGAGAGAGGGAGACCCAGAATCCAAAGCAGGCTCCAGGCTCCGAGCTGCCAGCACAGAGCCCAACGTGGGGCTCCAACGCCCCAACCACGAGATCATGACCTGAGCCGAAGTCAGATGCTTTACCAACACTGAGCCACTCAGGCACCCCTCTTCAGTGTTACTTAAGTGTAGTATTTAGAGACAAAAATTAGCCCATGATTAGAACTGACCGAGGAAATAAAGTTTACGGATGACTGGGCTGCTACTCCATTCTTGGCCAGGGAGCATGGAGCCTCCTGCATCTGTGAACTGAGGGGGGTGGTGCTGGAATACTGGCCATTTGGGGGAGGGACACTGACACCTGGTCATCAGGGTTTTGCTGGGGATGCCGGATCTGCTCCTGGGCTTCCGGTGGCTCCCATTCTGGCTTTTTAATTATAAATTACTGTTAGTTTAATTGCATCATTAATGGAGTTTGTTTCGTGTTTGTTTTACCCCGTGATGGTTAATGATGTATGTTTGCCTCAACAGTGTTCTGGCCTATAATTTTTCCAGGGACTGGAAGACTGTGAAACATGTGCTCCCTAAAATCTGGGTTTTGTTGCTTTCTCTAGGGGAAAGGGGAGCGGGTGGGTCTTCAGGTGCCTTCCTCTGCTTGAGTGGATATCACTGGTCCAGAAGGGTGGTCTTCCAGGTTGGAGGCATGAAGAAAATATTAGGACTTCTATTTCTTTTTCTTTCCGTCTCATACTCTAATTTTCTATGCGTAACATTCATCATGGACACAGTAGTGGGTTTTCAAAACATTTTGTGCTATCAAAATGTTAGGAGACCACTGGCAAGGGGATCAGAACCAGGCCCTGGGGGGGGGGGGGGCGGCGGGCGGGGTCCCAATCCGCTTGGGGAGTCAGGTTTCAGAAACAAAAATTAACCCATGATTAGAATTTACCGAGGAAATAGATTCTGGGAGGAACTGTCTGAAGCAGTGAGTACTAATTCTGACGCTGCCTCTAACTTGCTGTGGGTCCTTGGCCGTGCTGAGCCCTTTCTTGGCTGAAGTTTTATCTGAAACCTGGAGATGTTTCTGGTGACATCGATAGGCCTTGAAGCTCTGCCGTCTGTCCTGGGGCTTCTGTGAGTCTGACGGTGCACACCACGCTCGCTTCCAGCCTCTAGGCGAGCGGGATGGGAAGCAAGGGGGAAGGGGATGACCGCAGGCCAGGCCTTGGTCCCTCAGCATTGGCCTCTGGGCCTTGCGCCTTGCCCCCAGGTGCGCCAAGCTGCTGCTGGAAGCCGGTGCGACTGTGAACTTGGCGGCGCAGGACAGCGCGATGACACCCCTGCACGTGGCGGCGGCTCGCGGCCTGGAGGAGCACGTGGCCCTCTACCTGGAGCACGGCGCCAACGTGCACCTGCGCACCAGCCAGGGCGAGACGGCCCTGAACGCGGCGTGCGCGGGGGCCGAGGGCCCAGGCAGCTGCCGACGTCACCAGGCGGCAGCGCGCCGGCTCCTGGCGGCCGGGGCAGATGCCCGCGCCGCCGGGCGCAAGCGCCACACGCCACTGCACAACGCCTGTGCCAATGGCTGCGGGGGCCTGGCCGAGCTGCTGCTGCGCCACGGGGCCTGCGCTGGAGTGCCCAACGGGGCGGGCCACACGCCCATGGACTGCGCGTTGCAGGCCGTCCAGGACGCCCCCAACTGGGAGCCCGAGGTCCTCTTCTCAGCGCTGCTTGACTACGGGGCCGAGCCTGTGCGCCCTGAGGTGTGCAGGGAGGGCCTGTGCAAGGAGGCCGGAGTTGGGTGGGGAGCTCACAGCTGGAATCCCCCCCCCCCCCCGCCCCCGGGAAGAGGGGGACCGAGAGACTGAGAGCCCGGCTCTGTGGTCGTCTGTCCCCACCTTGGAAAGGACCACTGAGGGCTATAGGGGAGCGTGTCTAAGGAGAAGAGAGCTCCCAAGGAGACTGGTTGGGGCCAACAGGTTGCAGCCCACTTGAAGGTGGGGTAAACCGAGGCATGGGAAAGAGTGGGGAGAGACTCAGACTTTAGCCTCCCAAATTTGGGTGTGAATGGGGCTTCGGCTTCGGCTGGGCTTGGGTCTGCCCTTGGCTGGGAGAGCCATGGTGACCCTAAGACCCTCTTTTGATTCCTAGATGCTGAAACACTGTGCCAACTTCCCTCGGGCCCTGGAAGTCCTGCTTAATGCCTACCCTTATGTCCCATCCTGTGATACCTGGGTGGAGGCAGTGCTCCCAGAGCTGTGGCAGGTAAGCATGTCCACCCCAGGGGCACAGCTCCTTCCTGGGCTCTGGGGGAGATGGAGAGGAAGGATGAGCCCCAGGCCTTATCCGTCCGGGATGGGCTTCCCAGGGCCCCCCTCCCCCTGGCACCTCAGAACAACCTCTAATCCCACACACCTCTCCTGCCTCTGTCACTTGTGCCAGCACGGGCATTTATCATCGGGCTGTGTTGGCATCTTTGGAGTTGGGCGTGGGTGCAGTCATGGCTGAGACCCTGCCCTACAGCGCGGCCCCATCTCCCGTGACCCCTGCCGAGCCTCTGGGCTCTGAATCTGAGTCTTTCAAGATGCACCAAACACCTGGGGCGGGGGGTGCATGTTGCAAATGCCCCCGGGGCCCCCAGCTCTAGGTCATCCCGAGAGGTCAGAGTCAAGGGTACTGGGCCATCTGATCCCGTTCCACTCCTGGCCTAGGAGCACGAAGCCTTCTACACCTCGGCCCTGAGCATGGTGAACCAGCCCAGGCGGTTGCAGCACCTGGCCCGGCTGGCTGTGCGGGCCCAGTTGGGTGGCCGCTGCCGCCAGGCCGTCGCCAGCCTCCCACTGCCCCCGGTCCTCAGGGACTACCTGATGCTGCGTGCTGAGGGGCGTATCCAGTGAGCCCCACGCCAGCTCATCCCTCCGGCGGCTTCCCGAGCTGCTTGCTGACCTCCAACCTCACCCGGGCTTCCGCTGTCCGATGGGAAGGTCTGCACACTCCGCCTTCACCCACCTCCATCTCCTTTGCTTACGTGGATGCCCCCCCCCATCCACCCGGCCCCCGGGCGAGGAGGGGGGGATCCTTGTTGTTCCCCCCATCCCCTGCCACCCGTGTACTTGTCTGGCCTCATCAAGAGTCACAGACTGCCTGTACCTGCACTGCCTCTGCCCGAACTGCCTTTGTTGCTTGAAGGGAAGACCTCGCTGCCTGGTCTTGAGACCCATACCCGGCAAGGATGCCGGAACTCCCTTTGGGAATCACAACTCTGATCATGCCCTTCAGCGGCTCCTCACTACCTGCAGGCTAAAATCCAAATTCAGTAAGATTGATACATCTTCCACCGCTGCCTCCGCCAAGCTCTCGGGTCCTCTGACCCTCCCCCCCTTCTCCCTCTGAGGTTCCTGTGACCCAGCCTTAGCAAACTTAGCAGCTGGTTGCTGGATAAGAGCCACCCTGCTTCACTTCCAGGCACCTGTATGCGCTGTTCCCTCTCCCTGGTGTACCCTTCCCGCATTTTTTTGGCCTGGTCGAAACTGAGGACAAAGTAGCACTATCAGCCCAATAGCACGATCTCCTCAGAGCCCTCTTTGGATTGCACTTTTAGAAATAAGAGCCTGTGTCTGCATCGGCTTGGCTGAGACCGGGACTGCATTCCTGGAACAGGCATTTCAGCAAATGGTTGTTGAGGAAGGAATAAATGCGTGATGCCTGGGACCTGTTTACGGTCGTGCCCCCCTGTGCCCCCACCGGTGATGCATGGTGTCTTAAACAATGGTCACTACACTTGTGGTCTCTAAGGGTCTGTGACAGGAGGACAAGCCAGCAGCTGTCCCCCTTCTCACTTCCTCCTCCGACCCCAGAGTCTAAAGTACCATCATTCATCTTTAAGAGGAACCTTTTGAGCCAAAGCAGTTTTTATGAATGCAAATAAATGACTTGTGCCCAGAATCAAAGCGTGGATGTGTGAGGTTGAAATGTGGCTGAGATATGGGGCACCTGGGTGGCTTAGTCGGTTGAGCGTCCGACTTCGGCTCAGGTCATGGTCTCACGGCTCAAGGGTTCGAGGGTTCGAGGCTTTGAGCCCCACATCGGGCTCTGTGCTGACAGCGCGGAGCCTGGAGCCTGCTGCAGATTCTGTCTCCTTCTCTCTCTGCCCCTTCCCCGCTCATGCTCTGTCTCTCAAAAGTAAACATTAAAAAATTAAAAAAAGAAATGTGGCTGAGGTCCCCCTCACTCCATTTCTTTCACCCCACCTTTGTGCTCTTCCGTGGTTCCCAAGTTTTCTGCACGGAGCACCTGTTACTCCTGTGATAGGAAAAAGGGTATAAGAACAACAGAAGGCCCCTGCCAGACCCTGAGCCTGTCGTACCCACCGCAGGAGAGTCCTTTTGCTGAGGGACCTGGGCTGTCCCCTGCCATTACTACCTGGAGTCACACGGTAGAGATGGGTCAGGAGTCCTGGGGGCCGCCTCCTGCTGCTGTCGCCCGGCCCGCACTCCTCCGTGGAGAGTTGCATCTGAGGATCTTCCCTTCCCCCAACACGAGGACGGTTTTGTACCTTGGCATGCAGAGAGGCAACCTCTCCTTTCTGGAAGAAAGTTTTGCTTTAATTTCGCAGTCCCAAAGAGAAGAAAGGGAAATCCTCTCTAGTCCTGGGCCCAAGCCGGGAGCCTCGATCTCAGGGAAGGATGCTGAGGGGTCCACCCCTTAACAGTAGGCAGACCCCAGTGAGCTCTGCCTTTTCTGTTCTTACAGCCATGACAAAATACCCACTTAATAAAACCCCCAAAGAGATATGAGATTATGTATGTTATTTGGGGGTAGGAGAAGATCTTCCAGGGTGAAAGCATACAAGATTAATAGATTGGATACAGAAAAAAAAATTTTATTTGGTTATAAAACCAGCAGATCATAAGCACAAGTAAACGACAAAATAATGGGGGGGGCCCGGGTGGCTCAATCGGTTGAGCGTCTGACTCTTGATTTCGGCTCAGGTCGTGATCTCACAGTTCATGTGTTCGAGCCCCCACTGGTAGCATGGAGCCTGCTTGGGAGTCTCTCTCTTCCTCTCTCTCTGCCCCTCCCCCCTCAAAATAAATAAACTTTTTAAAAAAAGACAAAATATTGGGGGGAAATCTGCAACTAAAAGATTTCACTTCCTTCATCTGTGAGGATAGGAACAGTATCTGGGTTTTTTGTTTTTAATGTTTATTTATTTTTGAGAGAGAGACAGAGCGGGGGAAGGGCAGAGAGAGAGAGACAGACAGTATCCAAAGCTCTGAGCTGTCAGCACAGAGCCCGACGTGGGGCCCGAACCCACAAACTTCGAGATCATGACCTGAGCCAAAGTTGGACGATTAACTGACTAAGCCCCCGGGCGCCCCAGGAACAGTATCTGGTTTATTCACCACTGGTGACTGGGTGCCTGTGCAGGGCTTTGCGGAGAGTGGACCCTCCGATATCTGTCGAATCCATGAATGGTGATGCTCAACCTCGCCAGCAATCAGGAAAATGCAAACTGAAACAATAATAAGATATTATTCACCCACCAGGTTGAGGGAATTAATTGGTAAAGACTGATAACACACAGTGCCCAGGAAGATGGAACTTTTTGCTCATCCTGTTGGTGGGAAGGGAAATTGCCTTTTTGGTGGGCGATTTAGCAGCACCCTTAAACACTGCTCCCCAGTTACACAAAAGGCTGGCACACATGGGAACGTTCGCCCCAGCACTGCCTGCAAGGAGGACACAACGAAGAGGGAAATAGTGAACAAATCCATACTCTGGCGTACGACGCGGCCCTTACAAAGGGTAGTGCCTCCAGCAGGAAAGAACTGGGGAGGGCTTCCACGTGACCAGCACAAGGTATTACCTTGGAAAGATTTTCAAGGCCGTTGTTGAAGAGAAAAAAATAGGTTGGAATGCGATACGTCCAGCAAACAAACAAAACCAGACCCCACGATCGCAGATGAAGAGAGAAAGGCCCAGAGGCAGGTGCCCAAAAATTCTCCTCTGGGAGGGGAGAAGGACTGTGACGGTGGGGCATTTCACGGTCTGTATTTAAGGGGCGCCTGGGTGGCTCAGTCGGTTAAGCGTCCCACTTCCGCTCAGGTCATGATCTCGTGGTTTGTGGGTTCGGGCCCCACATCGGGCTCTGTGCTGACAGCTCAGAGCCTGGAGCCTGCTTTGGATTCTGTGTCTCCCTCTCTCTCTGACCCTTCCCCACTCATGCTCTGTCTCTCTCTGTCTCAAAAATAAACATTAAACAACAACAACAACAACAACACACATTTATTATCTTATGGTTCCTATGGGTTAGAAGTCCAGACATGGACTTCTATTCATTCTCTCTATTCTATTCTCTTCTATTCTCTCTCTCAAAAATAAACATTAAAAAGGAAAGAAAAAATATATGGTCCATATTTTAAATTTTCAAAAAAAATTCAATCCCACCATGTGTTTGTTGTTGTTGTTGTTGAAGTAGGCTCCATGCCTAGTGTGGGGCTTGAACTCACAACCCTGAGATCAAGAGTCTCATGCTGTATGACTGAGCCAGCCAGGCACCCTGCCACTATGTGGGTTTTTTAAGTTTTTTTTTTTTTTCATATTTGAATTTTTTATAAACAGGTACCCATGGATTCTTGTGAAATTAAAAGTTTTTTAAGGGAAGAAAACACAAAAGGCCTAAACAATTAATTTACAAAGTGATTGAAGAAATAACGAAAAATGGAAAACTCTCTAGTAAGCCAATGAAGGAAATCAAAGGAACAGACACGCCTCTCTCTATCAGATTGGCAAACATGGATGAATGACACAGAGTGCTTGGGGAAGGAGCAGTTTTAGTAAAACAGACTTACTGTACACATTCCAATCCAGGTGCCCCGGAAAGCCCCTTTCAAGACACTCTTAACTGTTTCTTGTCCTTTTCTCTCCACATCCATAAAATGCATCCTTTGCTAGACTCAACCTCCCCGGTTTCTTTTTTCTCTTTAAAAAAATGTTTAGAGGCACCTAGGTGGCTCGGTGGGTTAAGCGTCTGACTTCAGCTCAGGTCATGATCTCGTTGTTTGAGAGTTCGAGCCCCGCATCGGGCTCTACTGTCAGCGCAGAGCCTGCTTCAGATCTTCTGTTCCCTTCTCTCTCTGCCCCTCCCCTACTTGGTCTCTCCCCTCCCCTCTCAAAAATAAATAAACATAAAAAATGTCTACTTCTGGGGGCGCCTGGGTGGCTCAGTCGGTTAAGCATCCATGTTGGGCTCTCAGGGCTCTGCACAAGGAGCACAGAGCCTACTCGAGATTCTCTCTCTTTCCTTCTTTCTCTGCCCCTCCCCTGCTTGCTCTCTCTCTCTCTCTCTCAAATATAAATAATCTTTAAAAATTTTTTTGTATTCTTGAAGTATGGTTGACATACAATGTTACATTAGTTTCGCATATACAACATAGTGATTCTACAATTCTGTACATTATGCCCAACCTCCACTTTTATCAACCCTTCATCCCAGCGGCTGAGCATTCCAAGTCTACCTCACCCCTAGCCAATCCTTCTTCCTTTTCTGTTCCATCCATTTTCTTCCCTGCCACGGCCGTCTTAGGACTTCACCTTTGGCCAGCAGAGAAGAGAACTCTCTCAAATTCCCCATCTCTTCCCTCCAGCTTCTCCGAATCCAACCATCATTCATTGAATATATCTTGACCAAGTAACTCCTGTAGGCAGGTACCGGAATCGATTGGGGGGATAGTGGAGTAAAAATAAATAAATAAATAAATAAATAAATAAATAAATAAATAAATAAGACACGAAAATAAATAAGTAAATAAGACACGAAAACCGCAGCTCCTCCCTTTAAGGAATTTGGTAAAACCAAAAAATTAAAAACGACAATACAGTATGATAAGCGTCCTGGCAGCAGTCGGTCCATGCAGCTTACGAAACCCGAGAGTGTTTGTGCCTAGTCCCCAGATGGATTAGTCAGATAGCTGGGGCAGTCAAAAAGCCGGATTTCCAGCCTCCTCTGCAGGGCAGCCCTGGCCACTGGCTCCGCCCTCCTGGGCTTCAGAGGTCACTGCTCAGTCAAGTATTCCCTTCTCAGATAGCCTTGATTTTCACTTCCCCCTTTCCCTCTGCTCTCTCCTCCTTGTAGGATCTTGTATCAGGATTCTCAGAACCTCCCCCCATTAATCCCCGTTCTCTCTAGCCTCCACCCTGTTTTGGGGGAAGGAAACAGTAGTGGGTGCCACTCACGCTGCTACAGAAATGGAAATAGGTACAACCTGCTAGAGGGCATGTATCAAAAACCTTGATAATGTGAACACCCTTCGATCCAGCAATTCTATTTTTAGGAATTTATCCTAGGGAAAAAAATCATGGATGTGTACAAAAATCTGTCATCAAAGACACACAAAAATTTTTATTGAGACTCGGTTAAGCGTCCAACTTTGGCCCAGGTCATGATCTCACGGCTTGTGGATTCAAGCCCTGCGTTGGTCTCTGTGCTGACAGCTCGGAGCCTGGAGCCTGCTTCGGATTCTCTGTCTCTGTCTCTGTCTCTGTCTGCCCTCCCCTGCTCATGCTCTCTCTCTCTCTCTCAAAAACAAATAAACATTAAAAAAAGATTACGGTGCAACATGGAAGATAATACTGTTGAACAGCTATTTAAAGCTACGCTATGATGCTATAAAAATATTCAGTGACATAGGAGACGCTTCATGGTATACAATTAATGAAAAAAGGAAGGGACCAAATACTGACAATAAGATCACACTGACAGAGAGATAGAGAGAGAGAGAGAGAGAGAGAGAGAGACAGCTCGAGCACGGCACTGGATGACTTCAGCTGTAGCACAAATGGCCTCATTATTTATTCTCTGTGAGCCTCAGTTCCCAAACCTATAAAATGTGTATAATAAGAGCTACTTGATTGGGCTCCATAAGATAATGTATATGAAGTACTTAGCACAGTACCTGGCACATAATAAACTCTCAAAAGCGCTAATAGTGGGTCAGCTCATTGGCTTATTCGTTCCCTCAAGTATTTATTGAGAGCCCTTGAACTTGCTACTCTCTCTGTTTGGAACTTTGCTTGATAAATCTCTATTCACTCTTCAAAACTCCGTGTAGCTATATTATGATGCCCTGCCCCCTCCAGCATTCTTCAAAATAAAAACACTAAATTTTAACCCCCCAAAATACACATATGCAGGCATTAAAACAATACCTTACCTTTCAGGGGCACCTGGGTGGCTCAGCCGGTTAAGTGACCGACTTCTGCTCAGGTCATGATCTCACGGTTCATGCGTTTGAGCCCTGTGACAGGCTCTGGGATGACCGCTCAGAAACTGGAGACTGCTTATGATCCTGTGTCTCCCTCTCTCTCTTTTTGCCCCTCCCCCACTTGTGCTCTCCCTGTCTTTCAAAAATAAATAAACATAAAAAAAAAAAATCCCTTGCTGGGGCCCTGGGTGGCTCTGTCGGTTAAGCGTCCGACTTCGGCTTAGGTCATGATCTAGCGGTTTGTGGGTTCGAGCCCTGCGTCGGGCTCTGTGCTGACAGCTCGGAGCCTGGAGCCTGCTTCGGATTCTGTGTCTCCTTCTCTCTCTGCCCCTCCCCAACTTGTGCTCTGTCTCTCTATGTCTCTCAAAAAATAAATAAATGTAAAAAAAAAAAATTTTTTTTTAAATACCTTGCATTTCACAAACGTACTGTTGATCAAAAGAAGCCAGACAAAAGAATTGAAAGCAGGGACTCAAATAGATAACTCGTACATCAATGTGCGTAGCAGCACTATTCACAATAGCCACAAGGTGGAAACAACACAAATGTCCATTAACAGATTAACGGATGAAGAAAATGTGCTATAAAAAAAAAAAAAAAAAAAAAAAGAAAGAAAATGTGCTATATACATACGATGAAATATTATTCAGCCTGAAAAAGGAATGACATTTTGGTAGAGTCTACAACATGGATGAGCCCTGAAAACATGGTTAAGTGAAATAAGCCGGATACAAAAAAGACAAATATTGTACGATTCCACTTATATGAGATACCTGGAATAGGAAAATTCACAGAAAGTATAATAGAGGTGGGAAGGAGGCATGGGTATAGGAAATGGATAGTGGTGATGTGTGCATGACATTATGAATGTCCTTAATGCCACTGACTTAGCCACTTAAAATGGTTACAGTGGGGGCGCCTGGCTGGCTCAGGTGGTAAAGCATGTGACTCTTGATCTTGATCGCGGTCATGAGTTTGAGCCTCAGGTTGGGTGTAGAGATTACTTACATAAATAAAACAGGGGCACCTAGGTGGCTCAGTCAGTTGAGCATCCGACTCTTGGTTGCAGCTCAGGTCATGATCCCAGGGTTGTGGGATTGAGCCCCGCATCAGGCTCCATGCTGAGTGTGGAGCCTGCTTAAGATTCTCTCTCCTTCTGCCCCTCTCCCTCACTTGCGCATGCTCTCTCTCTAAAACATAAATCAACCAGTAAGTAAATAAATCAATTATATGGTCAAAACGGTAAATTTATGTGTATTTCACAATAAGACTTGGGGGAAAAAAGCTAGATGGTTTGATTCCATTTACACAAAGTACAAAACCAGAGAAAACTAATCTATGGTGACAGAAGTCAGTGGCTGGAAAAGGACATGAAGAGGGGTTATGGGGTCACTTGCTATGTTTTGATCTGAGTGTGGGTTCCACTGGTATTCAACTGGTGAAAACCACCAGCTCTTCACTTATAAGTTTACCCCTGTCTGCCTTTTTTATACTTCATTCAATAGTTCACCAGAAAATGACAAAAATCCTAACATGTCTTTTGGGAAAAAAAAAATTTTTTTAATTTTTTTTTTTTAACGTTTATTTATTTTTGAGACAGAGAGAGACAGAGCATGAACGGGGGAGGGGCAGAGAGAGAGGAAGACAGAATGGGAAGCAGGCTCCAGGCTCTGAGCCATCAGCCCAGAGCCCGACGCGGAGCTCGAACTCACGGACCGCGAGATCGTGACCCGGGCTGAAGTCGGACGCTTAACCGACTGAGCCACCCAGGCGCCCCCCCCAAAAAAAATTTTTTTAAATAATCTCTATGTCCAATGTGGGGCTCAAACTCACACCCCCAACTGAGCCAGCCAGGCACCCCTAAAAGAATTTTATTTTTGAGAGAGAGAGAGAGAGAGAGAGAGAGAGAGAGAGAGAGGCGCAGAGTGTGAGCGAGGGAGGGGCAGAGTGAGAGGGAGACAGAATTCGAAGCAGGCTCCAGGCTCTGAGTCGTCAGCGCAGAGCCGGATGAGGGGTTCGAACTCACGGACTGCGAGATCATGACCTGAGCCGAAGTTCGACGCCCAACGGACTGAGGCACCCAGGCGCCCCATGAAAGAATTTTAATTGCAAAAATCCGGATAAGTTCTTGGGAGATGAACCTTTTCCCCCCTGTCTTTTTCTGTGCTCCTTTTCTTGCGCCTTAAGCCTGCGCTGAATCTGTGCCTTCTTTGAAATGCTTTCTCGCCTTATTCACCGAGGTCCCACGCTACCTGGGGCCACATTCTTGGAGCAGCCGGCCGGTGACTAAATTGCCTCCTGTCTGTCTCTAGACTAGCCTGAGTTGAACTTTTGGAGGTCAGTCCTCACTGATCCCGCTAACCAGGAACTCAGTGCACAGGACAGAGCAGTATTAAATCCAATCAGCCCGGGAGGCTGGGAACAAGACCGGAAGGACAGGCTGCGACAAGGGAAGCGCCGCTCACGTTCTGCCCAGCTGTGCCAGCCCGCCTCAGTTTTCCAGACGCGAAGCCACGCCCTCCCCCAAACACCTCCCCCAATCCCATCTGGCCCCGCCCCCCACCCATGGGCTCCTTAGGCCCCTCCCAGTGAGTGTGGCCCCGCCCCGGGAGGGCGACGATCCCGCCAACAGTGACTCCGCCCCTCCTTCCGCTGAGAAACCTGTCCCTTTTATTTAAAGAATACATTTACGTCAGCCCGCCTTACGTAGATTTACGTCATCAGTGCAAAGCGCGGAGGCGGGACTTCCTTCCCTGGTTCAAACAGCTTCCGGGAGAAGCCGGAAGAAACCGGACCCTGGACAGAATCGGGGATAGCCAGCCCCTCCCCCGGCCCCTACGGAAAGGTGAGTCCATGGGCCTTCCTGGCGAAGTCAAAACACTTGGTCTGGCCCTTTCTGGTGAGGATCTCCTTCCCTATCCAGGCACCGTACTGGTCCAATCCCCCTTTAATTTCCCATGACTCCCCGCGTACTCAAGCCCCGCCCCCAGGCCCTCAGCCCCGCCCCGAAGTTTGAGGGGTGTGGATGGTTTGTGACCCCCTCTTCCGACTCTACCCCTTACGGGCTGGGAGAACTGAGCTTGCTGGCCAGGGACCGGGCAGCCTTTCGGCTCAGGTGGGCCCACGGACTTCTCTCCGGCGCCGCGGGAATAGGACCGCCCAACGCGGAGCCTGCGCCTCAGAAAACGCAGGGTCGGGACCCCTCCTCACCGCGCCGTCAGTGTCGCTCACAGGCTGAGGAGAGAGCAGAGGCCTCTGAGGCCGGAGACCTGGGGTCCTGCCTGGCCCCTGCCCCCGAAAGTTCCCTGTGTCTGTGCCAGTCGTTTTCGCTTCTCTTCGCCGCAGTTTCCTTTTCTGTAAATCAGGGTTGGTGACATTAACCTTCTTACCATCAGGGGCTAGTCTGGGGAGCGAGAAGTAACTGCTACCATTTATTTATTGAACCGTTGCCATGTGCCAGACCCTGTGCTAGGTATCTTGCTTCGATGATTTCCCGTCACCGTCAAAACAACCTTATGAGGTAGGTGCTATTTTTAACCCCATTTTACTGATCAGAAAGCTGAGGCTCTGAGAAAGTTGTCCGAGGTTACAGAGCTAGTAAGAGGCAAGAGCAGGATTGTAATTAGTGTTCTGTTTTTGTTTTCACTCCAGGGCCCATGTTCTAAATAAGGATGTGGAAGCTATTCAGATGTTGACATGTCACGCACATATTCTTTGAGCAGTTTCTATGGCATCATGCTAGGCACTAGGGTACAGAGAAAAATACTTGTCATCCAGAAGTCTAGTAGGGAGAGATGGACAAGTAGATGAGTGTAATGAAATGTTATAGGTATCGTGAGAATAGTTTATTAATGATGATCATCCGATCGGATTTGCCCGGGGCAGCTGTGAAAACAGCACACTCTCCAAGGGAAAGAGTAGGTCCTCTAAGGAGCAAAAGAAAGGCTTTCCTGCCTTTCTAAGGAACTACCAAGGGAGAAACTACACGGTACGAGAAGAGAGATACAGGTATGGATTGTGAGAGCTTTTTTGGAATCTCTTCCAAGTCATTTCCACCTAGGTAGTGGTTTTGCAGTCGTGAGCCTACGATGACCCAGAAGGGTGGTGTTTCTGGTGTCCGTCCTCCTTCGCTCCCTAGGGCTCGCCGGAAGTGTTTCAGAGGCGGGAGACACAGTGCCTGCTGCATAATGTCTGCTGATGGGCCCTACACAGTTGTCCCTTTGGGGTGGTCTGTGACTCTGCTTCTGGTGAAAAAATGTTTTTTTTGGTTCTTGACACCTGCACCTGAATAGGTGACCACGAACGAGGTAGGGTTCAAATGAGACAATCTGGCAAGAGTGGCCGCACTGTGTTTCCAGAAGGCCCTAGAATGAAATATTTCAGGCTCTTTGGTCTCTCTGAAGCCTCCTTGGAGGCTTCTCGGGGCGGGGGGGGGGGGGGGGGGGAGGCATAGTTGCTGGACCAAGTGATAGAAATCCTAGAGAAACTCAGGGCTCAAAGAGGCAAATGTTTTTGCCCGCCTACCAAAAAAGCAACGACGGGTTGCAGCAGCAGCAGCAGCAACAAAGTCATGAGGTTTTCCTGATGATCCATGCTCTCGGGAGGTTGAAATGTGAGAGAGGGAGGGTGTGGATCCCGAAAGCTAGTGTTTCACATTGGAGACAAAAGGGAAGTCCTCAGCTTTAGGTTGGGGGTCCGGAGGTAGGAAGGTTTGTTCCCCCTTCTACGGGGAGCCGAACCCCCATTTTCTTTCAGGGCTGGCTCAGTTAAACGTAAACAAACTAGGGACCTGGCTGCAACCCCACGTACCCTGCTTATGCTATCCCCCTTTGTTCCTGCAGTGTCGACCCAGTCAGCAGCCAGGCCATGGAGCTCTCTGATGTCACCCTCATTGAGGGTGTGGGTAATGAGGTGACTGTGGTGGCAGGTGTGGTGGTGCTGATTCTAGCCTTGGTCCTAGCTTGGCTCTCTACCTACGTAGCAGACAGCGGTAGCAACCAGCTCCTGGGCACCATTGTGTCAGCTGGCGACACATCCGTCCTCCACCTGGGACACGTGGACCATCTAGTAGCGGGCCAAGGCACCCCAGAGCCCACTGAACTTCCCCATCCATCAGAGGGTAATGACGAGAAGGCTGAAGAGGCTGGCGAAGGTGGGGGAGACCCCACAGGGGAGCCTGGAGCCGGGGGTGGCGTTGAGCCGAGCCTTGAGCATCTGCTTGACATCCAAGGCCTGACCAAAAGACAAGCGGGCCCAGAAAGCAGCAGTCCAGAGGCCCCCCTGAGACCTGAGGATGGCAGCTGCCTCCCCCCCAGCCCTGGCCTCATCAATGTGCGGCTCAAATTCCTCAATGACACCGAGGAGCTGGCTGTGGCCAGGCCGGAGGATACTGTGGGTGCCCTGAAGAGGTGAGTGGCCTGGAGAGCGGGAGGCTTCTCGTAGCCCGTGCCCTCAGCCCTTGGTCACCTGGGAGGAGGCTGGTGTCCACATGGGAGCAGCAGGGATGGGTCAGGTCCATCCAGCCCCCACTAGGATTGTGGAGGATACTTCTTAGAAACTCACCCTTTGGTTTTTCCCCTCGTTGCCCTGCTCTGTCAGTCCAGGCCTGTTTGCCTTCTCATTCCTCGCCTTCTGTGTTTCCTTCTGCCTCTTTCATCCTTACAGTAAGTACTTCCCTGGACAAGAGAGCCAGATGAAACTGATCTACCAGGGCCGTCTGCTGCAGGACCCAGCCCGCACACTGCGTTCTCTGAACATTACCGACAACTGTGTGATTCACTGCCACCGCTCCCCCCCAGGGTCAGCTGTTCCGGGCCCCTCAGCATCCTTGGCCCCCTCTTCGGCCACTGAACCCCCCAGCCTTGGCGTCAGTGTGGGCAGCCTCATGGTGCCCGTGTTTGTGGTGCTGTTGGGTGTGGTCTGGTACTTCCGTATCAATTACCGCCAGTTCTTCACAGCACCTGCCACCGTCTCCCTGGTGGGGGTCACCGTCTTTTTCAGCTTCCTAGTATTTGGGATGTATGGACGATAAGGATACAGGGCGAAAATGAAAGGCATGGTCTTCCTTCTTTACGGCCTCCCCCCTTTCCTGGCCAGAGCTGGGCCCAAGGGCTTGGGAGGGAGGGGTGGAAAGGATGTGGTGGGTCCTCCTCCTTAGGACATAGGAGGCAGGTACGGGGCCTCCCCTTCACGTCCACGAGGGTACAGACGTCCCCTCTGTGCAAGCACAACTCAGGTAGAAAACGAGGACGTCCTCTTCTTTCACTTTTAGGGTCCAGAAATTCAGAGCTGAGCTGGCGGTCTAGCTCAGTGGGCAGCCGGGGCTCGGAGGATTCCCTCCCAGCTGTGGCCCTAGCTCTTTCCATTGTCTTGCATGTCTGCTCCTCAGTACCCAGGGCTGCCTGCCAGGGCAGCTCAGCATGGCCCCAGCATACTTCTGTAGGGAGCCTGGAGTATTTTTCTGTTTCTTAAGGGAATATCCATCTTTTGAGACTAAAGTCACACAGCAGGAATGAAGGTTGTGTCCGCTTCCCCTGTAGGCACCTAGCCGCCTCTACCTTCTCCCTCCACCCCTGTAGCAGGAATAGGGTGTTCTCTGTGTTCTGGATAGTTTCCAGTGTTCTCCCCTTTTTCAAAGCACTTTGCTTGTATTTTTTTTTTTTTTTTAATAGTCCTTTATAGAGCTCAGTCAGGAAGGGGAGTGCGGCACAAAGCCAAGCCCCCAGCATTGGGAGAGGCCAAGCCACAGCTGCTGCTACCCTAGGCCTAAGGCTGTAAGCAAGAGACAGCTCTGGCCCTCAGCCAGTGTCCTACCCTGCCCAGCTCCAAGGACGAGCTCTGGGTATGGAGCCCTGGGCCCCAGGCCCTTGCCTCTGGGGCTCATGGATGGAGGGTCAGTGTCTGTGACTAAATAAAGTTCCGTTTTGTGGCTGTGGAGCCTCCTTCTGTGACCTTAAGAGAATGGCTTTGCTCTGTCCCCATCAACATGGTAATGAGGGTGGATAGGCTGGGCTACCAATGGGAAATGCAGTTTATTTACACCAGCAGCCATGGGGGCGGGGGGAAATACACAGCGTTTACAAAGTTAGCTACCTGTACAGGATGGATTACATATGCAAAAATAAAAATCTCAAGACCACAGGACAGCGTGAGCCCCACCCCCCTCCCCCAATGACCCCAGCATGCGGTAATGCCAGGCGGGTGGCCCCTGGGCATGCGGGGGGGAGTGATGCATGGAAGGAAAAGCCACCGGCCATGGAAATTAGTACAGAACCCCCCCCACACACACTCAGACACATGATAGGATACAGGGTGGACGACACCTAGCCGGGGTGGGAAGGATGGGAATTGAAACCCACACAGCCTGCTGTTAGAGGGGAGTGGGGAGCTCCTAGCCCCTGTTCAACTACATGGTAGGGGGGGCACACTCTCCCCGGAAGGAAAAGGGTTTGCTCCCTCAGGGTCCCTGCTGGACCAAGCCCATCTCTTACCCAGCTTGGGCAGGGGGCTCTGCCCTGAGGGCGGGCCAAGGAACAATGGGGAAGTGGATGTGGACAAACCAGTTCCCAAACTACTTCCCACTTCTCCCTCCTCCAACCAGAAGGGGGAAAGGGAGAGGCCAGAGGGGAAAGGGTATGGTAGGGCCTGAGCTGCAGCTGCCTCTCAGAAGGGAGAATGGCCTGTGGCCTTCCTCCCTTCACCTTCAACCCACTCCCAAGACTTCATTTGGAAGCAGGCTGGAGGCTGGCTGAAATCCTCCTTCCCCTCTGGCTTCCCCTCAGAGGGAGAAGGCTACAGAGGGTCAAGAACAGAGGAGCCCAGGCCCTAGGATTTATTCTAACTCCTGCCAAAATTTGTTTGGCTTTTTAAAAAATAATCACAATTCGTGGGTTAAAAACCAATTTGTAACCAGGCGTCAGCCACAATCAGAACCACCCGGGGGGGGGGGGGGGGGGGGGGAGGGGAGGGGGGATTGGGGTTCCAGACAGGGTACTGCAGCCCTAGCTCTTGTTGTTCCCTTAACCCTCTAGGGTCCCTAACCCAAATCAGTCCAACCAGTCCTGGGTACTAGCTACCCAAATGTGGGATGGCTCCTCCTGGGAAGAGGGCAGGGGACACATCCAGCAAATGCCAGAGAACACAGCTCAGGGTCAACTCCGTGCCGTGTCATCAGTCAGCTCTGCTCCCAGCCCAGACTGCAGTCCTCCAGCTCGGCTCCTGGGAGTGATGGCGCCCACATGGAGGCGGGATGGTGTAGCTCTTCAGGATGTAGACCAGGCAGGTGGCCGCGCTGGCAGGGTAGTCCCACCGGAGGGCATGACACCCCTTCCCCCTCCACTGACGACCCAGAGCACGGAGACTAGCCTCTTCCCACCCCACTCCTAGCAGGGGGGGAGAGGTAAAAGGTCAGGATTTTCCTCAGAGCCCCAAACCACAAGTACAGAATAAATAAGTTAAAAGCGGCTAAGGAAGGGGGAACAGGGCAGGCTTCGGAGGCAGGAGCATTGAGAGAGGAACTGAAGCTGGTCAAGGTGAAAGAGGGGGGTAGCAAGCAGCAGTCGGGAACTTGGGCTGCCCTGCTAGGGCAGTGGGGCAGGGGAGGCAGGAGGAACATGGGGCCACCCCAGGAGGGTGAGGCTGGGCCCCTTCCTGGGGCAGGGAATGAGGTAAGAAAACATTTCAAATAAAGCAGCACCGTTCCCTCTCACCTTGGGGCCCCACTCCTCACCAGCCCTGGGTCAGGGAGGAAAGGTAGGGGGGAGTCATTTTGATACACAGCTCCCTCTTCCTACCCTCCCCTTGCCCGTTCCGTGAAGCTGTAGAGGCTGGAGGCCCTTTCCTGGCACCCAACAACAAAAGGACAGCTCCTGCTGCCAAGGAGGCCCATGGGGACTGAGGGGAAAGGGCTGCCCCTGTGAGGGGCAGGGAAGGCGGTGGCAGTTCTGGACACCCACCTCAGCAGACAGCTTGCTGTGCCTGCCTACCCCTGGGATTGGGGGCATTTGATAGGATTCTGCACACAGACAGGACACGCCCAGCCCTGCCCCTCAGCTCCAAGCACCGGACCCATTCACATTGCTGAGGGCAGCTGGGGGAGGCCCCCTCCAGGCTCAGCTTCCAGCCCACAGCCTCCCGGGTAGCCGCGATGCTCCTCGGCAGGGCTGAGTCCAGTTCCTGGGGTGGGGGGCAGGCAGTGCCCTGGCACAGTGCCCAGGTCAGGCCCCTGGCCTAGCTGGACATCCAGTAACTCACAGAATAAATAGGAAAACCGCCTCCCCACCAAACTTATGTCCAAGGCATAATATGTCCAGGTCTGAGTCCTGCATGCCAAGGGGTCGTGCTCCATCGCAGAGGACCCTGACACCCCCCAGGGGCGCATAACTGGATCCTCTGCTTGCCTGGCCCACCAAGCTTCCCAAGCCCAAACCCCCAGCAGCCGTCCATTTGCCAGGCTTCGCCACCTGGGTGGGGGTTGGGAGAGAGGGCTCTGCTCAGCCAAAGGCTATCCCTTGCACCCAAGTCAGTTGATGTCATCGTAGATGCTGGGCGTTGGGGGTGCCGGTGGCTTTGGCTTCTTCTTCTTGTTGGAGCCTAGGCTGGAGGCAGTCCCTACCAGGCTCAGATGGGATTTCTTTTTCTTGGTTTTCCGTGACTCTGAGCTGTTGGTACCTGAAAAGAAAGAGGCACGCGGGATGAGGGCTGGGCTGTGTCAGGAGAACGCAGGTGTCCCCACATCCTCGGCTTCGGGCAGAGAGACCAGGGGGCCCAGATGTATCACCTACCTAGACCCCATCCCTGATTCTCACTCGTCTTGGAGGAGCCCGAATCAGAGGGTGAGAGATCAGAGGAGCCGTCCCACTGAAGCCGGCTGATCAGGGCCTGGCTGTCAGTCATGTCAAAGCTGTCGTTATCCAGGGAACTCTCGACCTCTGGAAGGACGCTGGGAAGAGAAGGGGCCAAAGAAGGGCTTGAGGGATACCAATCATGATCTTAATCTTTCACAACCCACCACCCTTCTCGGGGGGTCACTTACGCTGAGGGTCCGAGGAAGTAAATCCGCACGGCTCGCCGCTGCTCATCTGTGTGCTGGGGGCAGCGCAGGGACCTGGCAAGGACAGAATTAATCAGACCCTCCTGACAAGGCAGGAAGAAGGGTAGGAGGAACTCAGGTGAAGCCCCTTCCCTCAACAGAGGAGGGACAAACAGACAGACAGGGGAGGGATACACAGGGTGCCCCCAGATCGTGGCCTAAGGCCTGACCATTAGAGGAGGGAGGGGAAGAGTGGGGGCCCCATTGCTGAAGTCCAAGGGTACTCCCACCCCATGCCCAGGATGCGTGTGCAGGAGGCCCCTGGGCGCCTTTTCTAGGTTCTGAGCTCACCTTGTGCACATCTTCTTGGTGTGTTCAGAGATCACCCCACATTGCTGGAAGAGGAACAGAAGCTGAAAGGAGGGGCGGAGGGGAGCCCACTCCAGACACTAGATATTCTCTTCTGTACAAACTCTAGATTGCACGAGCAGAAACGGCCCCGGGGTGTCCAGAACAGACAGTCCCAGACCACCACTGGCCAGGAGACCTAATTCCAGAGAGAGTGAGCTATATGGCCCTGCCTGCTGTCACCAGCCTCCTCCAGGGACGTGACCACCGCCTGTGGCTCCAGCCCACTCCCAAGGGCCTTCCCTTCCCTGGTCTCTCACCGTGGTGAGCAGGCTACGCAGCTCCTCCGGCCCCAGGGTCTCGTAGCTGATCCCAGTTGAGTTGTTATACTGGGCGAGAACCAAAGGCACAGGTCAGAGAAGGGGCAGCCCAAGAGGGAGGGGGGAGGGGAGGACAGGGAACCCATCCCTCTCATCCTTTTCTACATGGGACTGCCCAGCAGTTCTCCAGTGATTCTTTCCACCCCACCTGCTCATCGGGGAGGGGCTGGGACCCAGCGAGAACGTCAACATGCCAAGACCTAAATACCCCATCTAGTGCTTGGGGCCATCAGCATCCTGACCCCACCTGCCCAAATCCCACCCAACTCCCAACAAGAAAAACGGGAGAGAACCTAAGAGGGGCAGCACCTACTCACCTTAAAAGGATCCGAATTGCTAAGTTCCCCTGAAGAAGAAAAAAGAAGGGGAAGGGTGTTTGATGCAGAGGTACAGACAGAGAACCCTGAAAATAACCAGAGAGGAAGTGGGGGTGACAGAAGGATCACAGGCCCTCCCTCGATACCCCTGTCCCCTAAGCTCCCCACCTCCACCCTCCGGCAATGAGTCCCAGAAGACACAGCTAGAATCGCTCCCATTGTTCAAGACCCACTTACCATTTTTGTGTTTTAAAGACTTGGATCTTCGAGGGGAATTGGGGTTCTGGAATGGGAGATACCATAGCTTTGGGGAAAGGGTAACGATAAGGGGGAGCCGAGAACCCAGGGAAGGAAAAAAGATTTGACAAAGAAACATCCTCAAATTCCTACTCTTCCTCCCCAGTAAGAGGCCCATCTACCCATATTCCCTCCTCCCCCATTCCCCCAGGGCCTCCGCTGCCCTCCTGCCCACCACAGACACCCTCATCCCGAAACCCAGAGAGGCACCCGATGACCTCAGACTTGAGTCAAGAGACCCGAGGACTCCCTGCCCAAAAGGGAGGGTGTCTGTCCTTCGCCCCAATTTCCCTCATGCTTGCCCCCGCTCTCACCTTGTCTGATTTCCTCTTCTTGGCTGTGTAGGACAAAAGGACAAAGCACAGGGTCACTTTAAGTTCTCAATTTAAGGACCTCTACGGAAAAGGACAAAGCTGCATTCTCTCCTCCTCATTCAAGATAACTTGTGACCCAACTCCCACTTGCCACCTCACCCCAATGCCCCCCAAGTTCCCCCAGATCCCCAAACACCTTTCTTCTCTGAGCCGTACGACCAGTCGTTGTCATTGATGTCGTCATTATCCTCTTGGTCACTCTCCGACTTGTTCATATTGTTGCTGTTGGCAATCCTGCCGACGGGAGGGAAGAGAACGGGTCAAGGCGGCCACCTCTCTGCCCCCAACTTCACGGGTACAGTGCAGCGTCGGAGGCCAAGCACGAGCCACCCTCTGTGCCCTACCAACGCCCCCGAGGGACTACACCACGGCACAGGGTACGGAAGACGCGCAGCTCTGGTTCCGGCAGCGGGAGAAGCCCTCACCGGCGGTTGGCGATCCGGCTGCTGTTCCGGCCCATTCCCAGGCACTTCTCCAGATGTGGAGCAAAGCGGGAGGCGGCAATGCTGCGGCTGCAATTGGGGCAAACACACTCCTTGCTCTTCCACTGGTTGAAAACCTGTCCAAAGATGTCCAACCCCGGCTGGTCCACGATCTCTGGGGACAGGAGAGGCGTGGCGATCAGGGTGGGCAGGGGACCCTCACCTCGTGTTCCCGCCCATGGCCCCGTGGCCTCGTGAAACCCCCCCGCCTAAGCTCACAGGAGCTCCAGGCACTACTTCTGGCGCAGTTTCCAGAGAAGGGACCTCCGAGCACCCCCGGGGCTGGGCTGGACTGCTCTCCTTCAACCCTGAAGCTCACCAAAATCCTTCATGCTATCAGGGTCCGTGTCGTCCAGGAAGAAGTAGCCACACTTGACAGCCCGGTGTACCTCAAAGCAGAATCCCAAACAAGAATCCTCGACCAGGTCCGCGTATATCTCCTGAGCGATGGCCTGGGCCCAGGGGAGAACATCCGCGGTCAGGAGCGTCACAGCCCCCTGGACTGAGAGCAACTCTCTCTCACCAACCGAGTCTGCCAATTCGCCCTGGCCAAAAATAATGCTTTCTTTGCCATTTTCCCCATCTTGACTTCGCGTCCTTTCTTCTTCCGGAGCCTTGGACCTTTTCAGCTGGCTATTCCCTTTAAGGAACCAGGCTGACTACCCAAATTCCTCTTTGGTGTGAATGCCAGATATAGCGACGTAGAGACATCAAGAGAAAGAACTAGAGGCACACGTGGGGGAGCCCTCACCTCTAGTTTGCTGTTATCCAGGCCAGACAAAGACATTTCCTCCATTTTCATTTGTAAACTCTTGTGGAGACGGCGCTCTGACTGCTCATAGCACAGCGGGCGGCAACACGGCTGCACACACGGGGGTGGGGGGTGCTGGTGTGAGTCCAAGGCACCTGTGAAGACTGCCACCTCCCCTCTGCACCTCACTGCCCAGAGCTTAATCCTGGCATCAAGATATACCCCTCCCCAAGGCCTAGGCTCACTAAGTCTGGATGGTCCTGCAGGGCCCGAAACCCAAAGGCGGCCTAGTCTTTCCCAGGACTGAACTCAGGCCCTGGACTCGGCTGCCAGTCAGTGTCTGGGTCTATAGGAGGCAGCAGCTCAACCCAGGTCCCCCAAACTCAAACCCCTCTTCGATACCCATGGTGCAATGCAGCAGGGGGAGGAGAAGGAACTCTAAGGCCTCAAAGCAAACCCACAGGGTGTGGCAAAGAACTGCACAGACTCCTAAATACCCCCCCCCCCTTCCCTAGGCTCTCCTCAGAGTCACCTCTGCTTTCAGCCAGGATGTCCACTTGGGGGGGTACTGCTACCAGAAGTAGGAACGGCCCTAGAACCCTACAACCTTCACCCCACTCTGTCTTCCCTTGAAATAAGCCTGTGACCACGGAAGGGGAGCAGAGCCCACAGAAACCTAGAGCCGAAGGAGCATTTCTAGCCCCCATGAGCAAGAAGAGGGGGTAGAGCCCGGTTGGGATGGCATGCCAGGAGTGGGCACTCCCCTTACCTGCTCTTCTTTTAGATAACCACCCTCCCTCCCTCAGGACCAGCCCGGAAGTCTCTCCAAGAGCCCCAAAGTCCAGGAATCCCCACCAAAGGATTCAGAAACAGCGCCCACAGTCCGGGGCCCCTCTGAACGGTGGGTACGAGTTTAAGGAGCTGCCGGCCTAGAGTGGGGTGGGGACTGACAAATGAGCCAGGGGCACTGGGGAGGGTAGGAGGCCGGGCCTCGGCTCTTCCCCCGTCCCTGCGGCACTGCTGCTGCATCATACCGACTGGGGGGAGGAGAGCCGAGCCGCCCGAGGCCGGCGCCGGTCCGGGACAGACCGACCCCTAGAGAGTGGGCAGAGTGGGACGCGTCCCGGCCCCTCTCCTTCCCCGCCCGCCGACAGCCCCAGCCGGCCGGGGAGAGGAGTCCGGGAGGGTGTCTCTATTGTCCCGGGGGCTGGGGCCTGGCTCCCTAACAAAGGCCCCGCGCCCCCTCCCCGGCCGGCCCTGCCCCGCCCAGGGGGGACCCAGACAGGGGGAGAGCTGGGGGCCCCGGCCGGGCCGGGAAGCCGGGGGAAGCCGGGCGTTTCCGCGTCGGCCCGGGGGGAGGGGAAGGGGCGCTGACCCAGACCTGGGGGGAGGGGGCCCAAGCCCCGCCTCGGGCCCCGCCCCCCGCCCCCCGCAGGCCCCTCCCCCGTCCCCGTCTCCGTCCCGTACTCACCCCGCCCGGGGGGCCGCGCCGGGGCCCGGCGGCCTCTCAGGGCCGCGTCCTCCGGCGGCGGCGGCGGCGGCGGCTGCTCCGGAGCCCCATGTCCGTCGGTCCGTCCTCGCCTCTCCCCGGGGCCCAGGGCCCGGGGCCGGGGGGTCGGGCCGCCCCCCCGCCTCGCCGCCTCACCGGGCGGCCATGGCCCCTTCCCCTCCCTTCTCGTCCCGTCGCCGCCTCCTCCTCCTCACCTCACCCCGCCCGCGCGCAGTCCGCGCGCCGTCCGCGCGCCCCTCCCCCCGCCCCCCACTCCAGCCCGCCTCTCCCGGGCGGGGGGTGCGGCGCGAGCCCGGAGCGCGCGCGCGTGCCGCGACCGGAGGATGGATGGATGGGGCGAGCGAGAACGCGAGCGTGCGCGCGCGCGCCCCTCTCCCCCTCCCTCCGCGCGGGCGCGAGGCCAAGCGCGAGCGCGCTCCAACCTCCTCCTCTTCCTCCTCCCGCCCCTCTTCAACACCCCGCCCCCGCCCTCCCTTCCTCTTCCTTCTTTCGCTTTCGCGCGCCCAGCGACTGCTCGCGCCTGCTAGAAGGGCCCGAGCGCGTGCATCTGCCCCGCGGCCGCAGCTCGGCAGCATTTGCTCCAGGGGGCGGGGACCGGGCGGGGAGGAGGGGCGCCACGCCGCCGTCCAAAGTACCGGCGGACGGGGACGGGGGCGGGGAGATGGGCGGGGCCTTCTGGAGCCACCTCGGCCAATCGCCGTCTCGCCTCGGTCCGGTCGGCCCAATAGGATGGCGGTGGGTGGAGCGACGTTCAAGGTGAGGTGCGCGGTGCGCTGGGGGCGGAGACGTTGTGCCGTCCCGGCCGGCTCCGGGGCGGGGGCAGCGGGTGGCGTCGAAAGAGAGCGCCGGCTCCCAGCCGAGCCTGGGACGCCTTCCGGCCCAGGCTCCCCCGCCCTTCCCTCGGGGCTCCCGGCTCTTCCCCCCCCCCCCCCCGCCCCGTGTAGTCCCCCGGCGCCCCCACTCCGGCATTTACCCCGAAGCGTGCAGCCACTTCTCTGAAGAGGCCGGAGTTGAAGTGGGGCTCTGTTAGCACCTCAGGGCAGAAAACCTATGGAGCCAAAGGGGCTCGTCTGAGCCTCCGTTCCCCTGTTTCTGGGCGGGTCTCAGCCCACTCCAGGCCTGCGAGCCAACGAATGCCCGAGATGAGGGTCCTCCACTGAGAGCGGAGGCCGAGCTGTGCCCTTCTGAGCCGAGCGCCCTCCCCGCCCTCAGCCTAATTTAGATCCCACACCTGCTCGCTTTTCCTGCTTCCGGAAACCACGCTGGACCCCCACCTCTCAGCCAGCCTGCCCGGCACTAGCCAGACCCTTCCTCCGACCCAGTGCTACTCCCCTGGGTGTGCCCGTATCCGCGGGCTCTCACGGTCCCGCATTACCTTCTGGAGGAAAGGACCTTTCCTAGCCGCACCGATACCCAGACTAGCGCTTCAATCTGGGTTATTCTCTAGTCTGGAGTTTTGGAGCGGGTGTCTGACAGCTCTCTCCCCCCTAGAAGATGAGATTAAACGAGGAAAGTCTTCATATACTTGGTTGGGACCATCACTGGCTGCTTAGTCTTCAGCAAACATTTTTTGCGACAATAATCCTAAGTGTTTCAGACCAGGAGTCAGATTAGAATTTAAATCTGTGGACTTGAAAAATGAACTTGGCCAAATGAGCTCTCTGTTGCCTCAGTTTCCTCTGTTGTCACTGGGTATAATGATAGTACCTATCTCATTAGGTCGTTGTGAGGACTGACAAGTCAGTGCATGTGAAACTCTTAGCTCAGTGTAAGTGCTTTATAAATCTTACCTGTTATTCTTACGTGCCCTGTAAGAATTCTTACAGTGTGCTGTGCTGGGATGCAAAGATGAAATAAGACAGTTGTGCTTCCTCAAGAAGTTCACAGTTTGTCAGATAAAACTGTAGGAAAATAATTGCCAAACACTATGATAAAAACAGAGATGCACAGGGGATGGGGTGGCCAGAAAGATAGATAAAATGATGTAAGAGAGTTGGTCAGTAAAGGCTTTTTGTAGTGGGAGATTAGGAGGGCACTAGACATCCTAAACAGGAAGCTTCAGGAATATGGCTCAGTTTGGGGACTGGCTGGAACACAGGAATGAGTGGGGAAGCAGCAGGAGGTGAGCAGGTCAGACCATAGAGGACTAAAGGTGTGTTGAGCAATATGGACTTAAACCCTATAGGCCACGAAGAGTCCTCAAGGGGAAGGACTCATTTGACCAGATTTTAATTTTTTTCAATGTTTATTTATTTTTGAAAGGAGAGAGAGAGAGCACAAGCAGGGGAGAGACAGACAGCAAGAGAGACAGAGGATCCAAAGTGGGCTCTGTGCTGACAGCAGAGAGCCTGGTGCGGGGCTCGAACCCACAAACTGCGAGATCATGACCTGAGCTGAAGCCAGGAATCGGATGCTTAACCAACTACGCCACCCAGGTGCCCGTGACCAGATTTGAATTTTAAGTAGAATCACTCTGGCATGTGGATAATTATCAATTGGGGTATATGGGGTAAAGGACAAAGAGGCCCTGAAAACATCTTTAAGCTCTGAGGAGGAGATGCAAGGATATAAGGAGAATGACAAGTTCGACTTGGTTTATGTTGTAGGTGCTGTGGGATGAGCTGGTGGAGACTCTGAAGGTCGTTGAACTTGCAAAAGAATGAGGCCAAGTCTTCAGGAAGCTCCCAAGTGTGAATCAGGAATTCTCCACACCAGTGATGCTGATCGGCTTCCTAGTCTCTAAATATGCCCAGCGTATCTGCCCTGAGGAACTTACACATGCCCAAGAAGCCTTCCTGTCTCCTCTCTGTTTACCTAAATACTTCCTCACTTTCCCACCCGTGGCCATCCTCACACCAACTCCTTTACAACTGGATGGTTCTGTTCATCCAGGCCCTGGCCTGGGCTGCTCTGTGGCGGTGACCTCTTTGGGAACATGCCTGGTCTCCCCAGGTAGCATCAAGCAGTCCGCAAATACTGAGGACTGTGCTGGTCTGGGCTGTGGGTGAGGCCGTGGCGTTAGGGCAGCGAGCCAGAGAAACCCACAGACTTTGTCCTAGTAGAGTCTACACCCCAGCAAAGCCTGATGTGGGTGAAACAAGACTGTGAAGGCATCGGGCTGCTGAAGAAACAAATGGCATGGGCGCTTGGGTGGCTCAGTTGGTTAAGCATCTGACTCTGGCTCAGGTCATGATCTCACAATTCATGAGTTGGAGCCCCGCATTGGGTTCTCCGCTCTCAGCAAGGAGCCTGCTGTAGATCCTCTGTCTCCTCTCTCTGCCCCCTTCCCTGCTTGCTCTCTCTCTCAGAAATAAATAAACATTAAAAAAAAAAAAAAAAAAAGGAACTGGGGGCACCTGGGTGGCTCAGTTGGTTAAGCGGTGAAGCGTCCAACTTCGGCTCACGTCGTGATCTCATGGTTCATGGGTTCAAGCCTCGCCTCGGGCTCTGTGCTGACAGCCCAGAGCCTGGAGCCTGCTTCCGATTCTGTGTCTCCCTCACTCTCTGCCCCTCCCCCACTCATGCTCTGTCTCTATCTCTCAAAAATAAATAAAAGCATTAAAAAAAAAGGGGGGGGGACAAATGACAGGAAGATGTTTTTGTCAAGGGGTCAGAGAAGACCCCCCCCCCCGGGAGAAGTGATCTTTTAAGGGGAGCCCTGAATTAACTACACAGTGAGGTGACGAGGAACATGGGGGCAGAGGGAATGGTTATGTGTATAGGCAGAATGGGTACCAGCCCCGGAGGAGAGACGTGAATGGCTGGCGTAGCTGGGTGGTGCAGAGGCAACAGGCAGCAGGAGCAACAGATCTGCCAGGGCCTTGTCAGCCATACTTTGTCTCTCATTCGACAAATGTTTCTTGAGTGTCAAGTTTGTGTGCCAGGGCACTTTAAAAGGTGCTGGGATTACTGTAATGGACAAGCAGATAAGGTGTTAAGTGTCTTTTACTTGGGGAGATAGACAAGAAACAAACAAATAGTAGAAACAAGATGTAGGAGGAGGCCTCACCAGAAAGGGTTGTTAGGGAAGGCCTGTCTGTGAGGTGACATTTAATCTGAAGCCTGAGGGTTAAGAAAACCAGCTATGTGTAGAATTGAGGGATTGGCATCTGGGGCAGAAAGAACCAAGTACAAACGCCCTGTGGTAGGCATGTCTGAAGAACAAAAGAGAACACTTGGCTGGATCATTGTGGGTGAGCGAAGGTGGGAGATGGGAAGCAGGGGCCAGGCCTTGTAGAGTCATGCAAGTTGTTAGTACAGAGGTCATGAGATTTCTTTTTAAAAGATAACTTTGTGGCTGTGTGCAGAATGGACTGAGGGGGCAGGAGTACAAGCAGGAAGACCAGTTTTAGGAAGTCTTTGCAGAAGTTGGGCAATGGTGGTGGCCTTGAATAGGATGGGGATGACAGCAATGGCGAAAGGGTAGACAGATTTGAGAGAGACACAGGAAGTGGAATGGACAGGGCTAGGTGAGCAAATGAACATGGAGGTGAACGAGAGAGAAGTCAAGGCTGACACCCTAGTTTCTAGATTGAATAACCAGATGGCGATCATTTTGGGTCTTGAGGTGAGGTGCCTGGCAGATATTCCAGAGGGCACACAAATCTACAGATTTGCAGCTTGGAAGACTGGTCTCTGGAGATACCACCTTTTGGATTGGTTACCTACGGGTGACAATTAGAGGTTCATAGGGTGACATGAACACCTAGGATAGAACGAGGAGGAACCGATGACTGCAGAATAGACCAAGAAGTCAAGAGATGGACAGGTGTCCACCAGATGGGATGATGAACATGCTTGGTGAATTGAGTCACCCCAGGGGAGGTGAGGAAATGGAGACCACAAAGGGCAGTGAGTTTTCTAGCAGTTTGACCAAGAACAGGAGAAGGGTGTGGGGCCAAGGGAGAGCTCTTGGATGAGGCCTAGGTCTCCAGTGTCGGTGGCTGCAGGAATCCAGCCAAGGCCTGTGCAGGGATTCACTTTTTTTTTTTTTAACTTTTGAAGTTTATTTATTTATTTATTTATTTTGAGAGAAAGTGTGAACCGGCGAGGGGCAGAAGACAGGGGGAGAGAATCCCAAGCAGACTCCGTGCTGTGTGGAGCCCCACGCGGGGCTTGATCTCACCAACCATGAGATCATGACCTGAGCCAAAACCAAGAGTGGGGTACTTAACCAACCGAGCCACCCAGGCACCCCAGGAAGGCCATCTTCCTTAACTTCAGAGGAATCGTCTAGGTTCAGCCTACTTCCTATCAGAGCCCTGGGTGGAGTTAGGAAAGTCATCTCTAACCCTGGGAGAGGCGGACGGCTCAAGGTGGGAGAGTTACCCCAACTCCCAATGATAAACCTTTGCATGGTTAGGGCGAATAGTCATAAAGTGACCCCTTATTAGGGTCAGGGTTTCACCCTAGTCATGCAAAGCTGATCATCACCCCCAATTTCCCAAGGCAACGCACTCTGGGGGAAAATATTGTTACCTGTTCCCTCAAATTCTCCGAGTCCTTAGTGGTCTGACAACCCAAGGTGTACAGACAGAATCGGAAGCTCAGTAACAACCCAGAACAATGTGAAGGTAGGTTGCCTGTGGAGCCTTCAGCAAGAGAAAGCTGGTTCTAGAGAGAAGCGCAAACAAGCCAGACTTCAAGTCTTTCCCATTGAACCTGTTGGGTCACCCCTACACCCTGCCCTTGATTCCAGTGACCAGACAGCAGTCAAACCTTTGTTTTTTGCTTTATTGTACAAAAAGAGGGAAAACAAAACTTCTACAGTTGGCCTTAAGCTTAGGCAGACACCTCTAAGACATTCCCTCCCACCTCCCGTGGTACAAATTCAAGTTGCGGTTGTTGTTGAAACCTACAAAAACACTCCTTAAATATTAGAAAAAAAGGGGAGAGAGTGGGGGGGTCCTCTGACTCCAACCATCCCATCCCAGTGCCAAAATGCACTCAGAGTGACCTCTTACAGCACCAACACCCCCACCCCCACAGCCCTGTTTGTACTGTAAGAATTTTTCAATTTTTAAAACAGGAAAAAAAAGCGCCCCATTCAAAGTTGTTTTTAAATGAAAACTCATTCCACTAAAACACAACAGCGCAGGGGCATTCAAACAGGGAAATGGGGTTCTTTGCAGGGGCTCCTGGGAAGAAATAGAACCTATGAACCCCTGCGTCAGGGTCAGGACAAAGGAAGGGGAGTGGGAGCGGGGAGTGTCCCCCCCCCCCCCCAATTCCCCCAACCCCAGCACCATGTCCAAGGCAAAGCAGATTGTCTGCCTTCCTTTGGGAGCGGGACCCACCTTTCCCATTCCACCTCCTGGGTAGAATTCCCACTCTTCCCCCATCACTTGACTTTCATTCAGGGGGAGAAGGCAGAAAAGCACAAAGCCCCAATTAAATAGGTCATTGACATGATTATAAGGAGAGAAAAAAAGGCGCCAAAATGTAATCAAAAATTAAAAAATTTAAATCCATAGAGACCAGGTGGCTTGGCTTACTAAGGTTCTAGGAATCAGGGTACCCCAAATTTTGAGATGGCCAGGAAGGGTTAAAGGGACAGCCGCAAAAGCAGCCTTTGCAGACCCCTTCCCCAGCTGGGGGTTTGGAGGGACGGGGAAGGGAGCAGACCTGAGAAATCATAGGGAATGGGGGTGGGGAGCTGGAAGAGAGAGGGACAGGGAGGAGGGATGTGTGTTAAGAGCTTGAAGCCCAATTTCTGAGCCTCAGGTGGCCAGGCAACCTCTCAGATGAACTGGAAAGGCCTTTCCCACCAAGTAGAAGCTCTCGGGTCCACCCAATCTGTCCCTCTCCCCGGTGCCCTGCTGGAGACCAGCAGCAGCTCAGAGCCCTGTGGCCCTGGCAGAGGGAAGCAGGTACAGGAAGCATCAGAGTGGCTTCAGTAACCCCTCCCCCCCCCCCCAATATTGAATCAGAGATTAGGCAAAGCAGAGGATGTGGAGAAAGGGGCTGACCCAGCCTGTTCCCACCAGGATCAACGTCTCCCTGGGCCTCACCAACCCATTCAACCAGATTCACAGACTGAAGTGGGCTCCCCCTTCTCTCTTCCACACACACACTCACACGTGCCTTTGCACACATCCACAGGTGCACCCATGCTATGTACAGGCGACACACACACACACACACGCACGCACACACTTTTCCATTCGTGCCAAGACCGTTTTAAAAAAGTCCCAAACCTACCCCCCTAAACCCACCCTCTCCCAGAAATGACAACAGAGACGGCAGCCGAGATCGGTAGGAAACGTCTCGTTGACAGCTCAGAGCTTAAAAAAAAAAATATATACACATATATAAAAAACACTTCTGCCCCCTCCCCCCATGAGTGGGTCCAGGCAGCTCCTTCCTGCAGAGGGCAGGGGAGAGGGCTATGGGGCAGTGCCTGTTTGCTCTTAGGCACCCACCCTCCTCTCCCCACCTGTTCCCTGCCTCCAGTTCCAATGTAGGGGTCCAGTCGGCAAGCCCCTCTGGGAAGGGAGGGGTCTTCCCCAAGCTTCCACCCTCCCATGGGTTGGGCTGCAGGTGTAGAGGGCCTCACCGAACTCTTTGGGACCCCCCACCCCACTCCCAGGTCCATTGTCCATGACGGAGCCGCAAGTGCAGAAGAGGGGTGGGCCGGCCCGGTCCAGTGGTGGCTCAGTCTGATGGTTGCGTTCCCTGGAGGGCCCCCCAGGGCTGATGTCTCTGAGGCAGCAGAGTCCTGGCCTGGGCTCCTCCAGCCCCTCCCCCACTGTATTTTGTTTAAAAAAAAAAAAAAAAGAAAAGAAAAAGAAAAAAGAAAAAGAAAGTGGGGGAGGCCAGGGAGTGGGGGATAGAACATGGGGGAGAAACAAAGGTGGTTGGTTGGGGAGGGGAGCCCCGGGTGGGGCTGAGCCTCAGTTGGAGTCAGAGTCCGAGGAGTCTCCCGACGAGGAGGAACTGGAGCTGCTGCCCTCAGACTCGTTGTCCTCGTCCTCGTCGTCATCCTCGTCGTCGTCCTCGTCCTCATCATCCTCCTCGTTCTGGGGGGCAAGGGGCGGGCAGTCAGCAGGTGGAGTTCGTGGCAAGGTCCGCCCGACCCTCCCACCGAGCCCGGCCGCCTCGCCTCGTCTCCGTCCTCGCTCTCATCCTCGCTGCTGGACTCGGAGGAGTCCCCGCCGTCCTCAGAGGAGTCCCCGTTCTCATCCTCCTCCTCCTCTTCATCCTCGTCCTCGTCGTCCTCGTCCTCATCCTCGTCCTCCTCAGACTCCTGGGAGGGAAGGAGGTGCGTCAGTGGTCTCCGCCCCGGCACTCGGGGCACCGCAGACCCCTTCCTGGCCTTCCCCCGGCCGGGCGGAGCTCCTTACCGACTTGGACTGCAAGGCGGTCCGGCTGGACTTGGGGTTCGGGCCTCGCAGCTTGGTCATGCTCTTACGTTTCTGTAGGAAAGGCCAGAGACAGACAAAGGGAGCAGCCGTGAGTTCCACACGACTCCCCGAACCCTCCCTTTCCCCGGCGCCGCCCTGCTCCCCGACTCACATTGGAGATGTACTCTTTATATGCTGCACGGTCCTGGGGAGACAGACTCTGTGGGAGACAGAGGAGGAGGGAAAGGTCGGAACACGCCCCCCCCCCCCCCCCCCGCCCCCTTGAACTTCTGCTGACCAAGCGTGTTGACCAAGAGCCAGGCAGTGGGCTAAGCATTGAATGCCATCGTCCCATCTTTACCCCTGCTTCCCTCCCCATACCTTGGGCCTCCGCAGAGAGCCCCCCCCCCACCCCAGGATCTGAGAACACAGCTCCCGTACTACTGCTTAAGATGCCCCGAATCCTTTTCTAAGCTACCTCCTCCTAGGGCTGTTGGTTTTCCTGTCCCTCCTGTTGTTTTACCCGAGTGCAGACTCGAGTTAGGGCCTTCCTCAGCTCAGAGAAGCCTCCCCCCACCACCCCGACAATGGCTAACATAGCCTGGCATCATCATTCCCACCCAGCAGGCCTGGAGCCACAGATGAGGCAGTCTGGGGCTCCCCAAACTTCTGCACACCTAAACCCTGCTAACCTAAACCTATTTCCCAGGGTCCCTGGCGAACCTGCCCGGATGGCTGGGCAGGGACACAGGGGACTCTCCCGTTACAGATCTGACCACTCAACCAAGGGACAGAAGGGGAGCTCAGAGGCTTGGGGCCAAACCAGAGTCTAGGAGAGGTCCTCTGGTCCTGGATGGAAGTAGGAAAAGACAATCTGATTTGGACTATTCTGCCTACTAGCTGTAGGACCTTGGGTAACCTACTTAACCTCTCTGAGCCCTAGTTTCTCCTCTTTAACAGCAACTGTTGGGACTTCAATAGCAACTACAGGGCTGCTAGGACGCTGACTGCAATCACGAATGCGGACCAGCTAGATGAGGCCTCCTTCTTCCCAGGGTCCAAGCCCGCTCACCTTGACCCAGAGGTCCAGGTGTACTTTGTACTGCTTCTGCTGCTCCTCTGCCAACTTTTTGTAGTGCTCCTTCTGGCTCTGGGAGATGCGCTGCCAGCGGCTGCCAATCTCGACCATGCGCTCCTTCAGCGGCAGGTGGTTCAGCTCCCCGTTGGACAGCAGCTCCTGGGAGAACTTCTGGTAACCGTTCCTAGGAGGTGGGGTGGTGCAGGCAGGGTTAGGACCCTGGCCCAGCAGCCCTTCAGCCGTGACCTTCCCCAGCGCCAGGGTGGGTTCCGGACACGGGACTCACATGGGAGGCTTCTTGGGCTCTCCTTGGAACTTCATCTTTTTGGACGAGTTCGCGGCAGCTGGGGGTGCCCGCATCTCGCTCAGCTCTCTCTGCGGGGACACCCCGAAAGGTCACACTCGCTCCACCCCCCCTCCCACCCAGAAACATTCCTACCTCCTGCCCCGTGCCATCAGTGCCTGAGCCGGCTCTCCTCTTACGTCCCGGGGGAGGAAGAGAAACCGAGGCAGAGCCAGGGAGCCACTTCCCAACAGCTCACACCTGGGTCAGGCACCGTTGCTCGAAAGTGCAGTCACAACCGCACCCATGTGACCGGCATCACTGTCCCCACTTTACTGATGTGTGACCGAGGCTCAGAAAAGGAAGTTGGGAGATTTGCTCGGGGTCACACAACCGAGGCTGGGCCTTTTGGGTCCACGGCCCACCCAGGGAGGAAAGCTGCCCACCCAAAAGGATGCTCCCACCAGTGCAGTGGAGGGAGGCAGCCCCAGCTCCACCCCGCCCACTGGGCCGAGCAGCAGAATCCTTCCCACCTCGTATCGCTTTTGGTCTTCGGCTGCCTTCTTAATCCACATCAGTTTCTCCTTCTTCTCCATGTTGTTCCAGGTCATCTCCATGGCTTTCAAGGCCTTTACCCGGTCATTCTGGAGACAAACAGGGGTGTCAGCTACGGCAAGGGTCCCCTGGGGCCGGAGGCGGCCCGTGTAGGCAGCCTGCTGAGCAACCCCTTTCCAGCTCCCTGCCACCTTGAAGCGGGCCAGGTAGTCCCCGATGACGCTCTGTTGCCAGATCTCCTCAGCTCTCTTGGGCGACTCAGGCAGCTTGCCCCGTTCCTCGCGGTCCCCGCCTGGCTTCCTCTCCGACTGGGCCTTCAGCGCAGCCTCCCGGGCCTTGTACTTGGCCTGCGGAGGGATGGCAGTGGCGTCAGCCTTCCGGCCGCCCCAAGGGGGCGCGCGTTCCTCAGCCAGCAGTTGAAATCTCCCCCCCCCCCCCAACCCCCTCCGCAAGGGCGGGGAGCGCAGAGCAGAGGCAGAGGCGTGGGCTGGTGCAGATGTCTCCAGCCTGGGGCTCAGCCCGCCAACCGGCTCTGCTCCCCAGGGAGCCAGAGCCCTCAGCTGACAGCTTCCCGCCTTCCGGCCTGCGGAGCTCCCAGCCTCGCTCACTCGCTCGCTCGCTCGCTCTGAGCTCAGGCACACGTGTGGCTCACACAGGCCAAGGGTGAGGAAGTGAAGCTAGCCCCTGGGGGAGAAGCGGCCTGGTCTCGGCCCGGCAGCCCCTCTGGCCTAGGGAGCCTGACCTTCTTCTTTTCCGACAAGTCGTTCCACATGCGGGCCAGAAGCCGGGTCAGCTCGCTCTCTGAGAGCTCGGGCCGTTCCTCTTGCAGCTGCCGCCGCTTTTCTTCAGAGAAGATGAACATGGCCGACACGGGCCGCTTGGGCTTCTCTGAGCCTCCCTACAGGTGAACGAAGAGGGCCGGGTTCCATGGGGTGTTGGTGGGGAGCCCCATCTTCCCCCCTCCGCCCCAGTTCTGCCCCCTGCCCACCTTGCCCCCTTCCTGGGAGGGCTTCTTGGAGGCTGGGCTGGTGGCCTGCTTCTTGTTGATGCTTAACATCTTCTCCTCCCCCAGGACCCGCTGCTGTTCCTCCTCAGGAAGGCTCTGGTCCAGAGACAAGAGGTGGCATGGGGCTGTGCACCTGGCTCCCAGCCTGCTCCCAGGTTGTCCAAAGGGACTTGTTCCATCCCAATGCCTGTCTGCCCAATGCCCCGCCTATAACAACGCTCACCTCTAGAAAACGGAGCAGCTCCACTTCGTAATCTTTCTTTTTCTGGGGAAGGAAGGGGGAGTCAGGGTCAGACCCTCCAGTTCTCAAGGGACAGTAGTCCTCTGCAAAATGTCCAGAACCTGGACAGGACCTCATTTTCCCCTATAGATGGTAGACGTCAGCCCAGACACCACCAAGTCTGCAGCAGGCGCCCGAGATCCGTTTGGTCAATTCCTGACTGACCCCTAGCTGGGGCCAGATGTCATGCTTCAGGTTTCTGAGGCCAGGCCCAAGGGTCTCCAGAAGTTCCTCAGCATAGCTCACCTGGTCACACTTCTTGTGATAGGCATCCTTCTCCTTCTGGGAGAGCAGCTTCCACTGCTGGCTGCATAACACCATTCGCTCAGTGCTGGGCACGTCCTTCATGTTGGCCATCAACTCCGCGCAGTACAGCGAGTAGCTGTTCCTATCAGAACCAGCAGGAAAGGAGGAGCATCTCCCTGAGCGACCGGGGCGGCTCAGGGCGACAGGCTTCCTCAACTTCGGACGCTGGCCAATGTTGCTGGCCCAGCTCCCTAGATGCCCGCTTGCCCACTCGCCCACCCCACCCCAGGGCAGCGCTCACGGAGGTGGCTTGGTGGGTCGCCCATCAAACTTGTCCTTGAGCTGGCGTTCGGCCTTGGTGAGGGTGGACTTGGTGATGCCCTCCTCACTGATGTTCAGCTCGGGGTGCTTCTGGATATAGTCACGCATAATCTCCTGCAGAGTGAGGTGGGGGGACGGAGGGCAACGGGGTGTGGGGTTAGCCGGGGCCGGGGAGGGGGGAGAGCCGCTGGGGAGGGGAGGCAGGGAGCAAAGCTGGGGGGGTGGCCGTGTGTCTGCTATGTCACACGAGACGTGGTGCCCTGCCCTGCCCTAGCCTGAGATCTCATGGAGGGGAGGGGGGCGGGGAAGGTAGGGGCAGAGGTGAGGGGCCCAGAAGGCCCCTCCCTCAATGGAGGGACAGGGAGTGACCGCCTCCCGCAGAGTGCGGAGGTCACAGAGATGGAGGGCAGAGGCTCTTGAAGAGCCGGATGGGGAGGAGCGCAGCGGAAGCCTAACCTCGTACTCCTTCCGCTGCTCCAGGGCCTTATGAATCCATTTCAGCCTCTTTTTGTCCGAGAGCTGAGACCACTGCTTCCCCAGGGAGTCCTTCACCTCCTTCGTAGTGGCCTGCAAACCAAAAGCCGTCAGACACACACAGGCAGCCAGGGGCAGGGAGAGGGGAGGGGGAGGGGGGCACAGAGGCCCCCGCCCCCTCAGGCCACAGGAGGTCACATGAGTGTCCCCCACAGGCCAGGAGGGGAAGGTGGAGAGGCGGGGGTCCCGCCTGGGTGCAAGGGGACAGGCTCACACACGCACGCACACATACGCTCGCACGCCAGCTGGCCCAGGCCCTGTCCATGCAGCCCACCCCTGGGGAGGGGCCTCCTCTCCTGCTCCCCTGCACCGTGCCCGGCCGACCTGGCGCGGCTCCCCCCTTGCCACCACCGTGCGCCCTCCATCCCCACCCCCTGGCCGGACACTCACATCTGGCCGCACTTTGAGATACACCTTCTTCTCATGGGTGTACCACAGCTGCTGGGGGGTTTTGGGCTTCTCGGGGATGTCCGACTTCTTGGCATTCTGGATTAGGTCAGGGTGATCCTCCCTAGCCAGGGCACGGGGAGCAACAATCAGCAGGTGCGGGGGGTGGGAATCCTGCCCGGGAGACCCCGTCTAGCTGCCCCACCCACCCAAGGCTCCTAGGCCTATCAATCGGGGCCTCTTGGGACAGCAGCCGCCTGCCTGTCCCTGCCCTTGAGCATGACCCACTAGGGTCTACACATGACCCATCCATCTTCCGTGCCTCACAAATGGCAAACTCGAGGCTCTGGTCAGTGTCACCCTATCCTGCCACACCCAATGCCCTGTGGCCCTCCTCTGGGCTCCACTGCCTTACCTGAACCGGGCCAGGTTTCGCTCGAACTCCTGTTTTTCTCTCTGGAAGTCCTGAATATATTTCATCTGGGGGAGGAGGGGACGGGGTCATCCAGGACCCAAAGCCTGAGCTATAAAAACCACCGAGTCCTCCTTGCTAGCTATTCTGCCTCCCAGTGGTGACGTGGACAGAGGGTGGCATGAGCTCGCAGGAGATGGTGGCCTGCCTTCCAGTGGGTTGGGGAGACTCAACCGTAGCCAGCCACAGTGAGCAGTGACCGGGCTGGGACTCCCCCTGACCCTACCTCCCCACCTTTCCCCAGCACCGCAAAACTCTCCATGATGAGGAGCTGGGGGCGGGGGCGGGGTGTAGGCCTCCTCCGGATCATTCCCTCCTCCAATGTCTGTAGCAGCTGATAATGGTTTGCTGCCTCAGGGGTGGCCCACAGGGCCAGGGCCAGGCTGGACCCTGTTTTCGAGGGCTGAGGGGAGATGGTGTTGAAGGAACCTAGAGTGAGTTCTTGCAATGTAAATGACATTCTGACAGATCTGTCTCTTGAATTTGGGTTTTCTTCCCAAGCCACTACATCCAGTTCCCATTCCTAACCCCCTCCCATCACCTTCTTCCCTGCCTCCAATCCTTTCTTCCAGGCTCCTTCCTCAAACTTCCTTTCCAATCCGTTCTTTCCTTTCCTCATCTGCCTCCTGTCCTGGCTCCCACTCGATGTCCAGCTCTCCTTTCTCCCCCACTCACAAGAGTCAGCCTTAGAAGGGACCAGGGGCTCATGACAACCGAGCCTAACCCCTGCCTCTCACAGAAGAGGCACGAGGCACGGGAAGGGACAGCTTCACTTTCCCCTGTGGTTCCTGCAGAAGACAGGGAGCAGCGCCCAGCCTACCCTGCCCCAATTTTGGCCCTCCTCACACAACTCAGCAGCCTTCAGAACAGGAAGGCACCGTACGGATCGGGCTTACTCTCTGCACCTCAGATAAAGACCATGTCCAGAGAAACGAAGTAACTTACCAAAGGTCACATACAGAGCAATTCAGTGGTAGTCAGGACACCAGGCCCCAGTCTTGCGTCCCCCAGGCCAGCACCCTGTCCACCCTACCATGTAGCTTCTTGTCCTTCCCTGGTCCTTGGACCCTCTGCCTCTCCCTCCCATCCTGTGTGTGTCTGGGCATCGTGTGTGCAGCCAGCTCTGCAACATCCCCATCAGAGGGGTCAAGGAGAACTCCGCCAGTTCCTACTCCTGCTTGGCCTGGGCAGCCGGTTTCCCCCAGCCAAGCTGGCTCCTTTTTGGGCACAGAACCAAGGGCACGTGAGCCTGCAGCCAGAGTACACAGACCAGAAGAGGGCTGCGCGTGGTGTGCCGGCTGGGTTATGGCTTTGTTTCCTCTTCCGGCAAACGTGCCCTCTTGCCTCTCCCGCTGCCCCTCCCCGACTCCTCTCCCTGGCTCCACCCTGCAAGTCCAGCACCAGCGGTGTCTGTCTCTCTCCCCACCCCACCTCCCTTGGGCCCTGCTACAGGCTTTGCTGCCAGCTTCTGTGAGGGTCCACCTGACCTCACTGCGCTCGTGTCCACCCCTGCCCTGGGCGACTCGGGTAACCTCCGCCCAAGGTTAAGGATCTCCGATGGCCCGGGATAGCACAAGGCCCCAAAGGACAAGGTATGTCCTTGGGCGAACACGCGTACGGAGGAAGGAAGCCCACCTAATAATGTACGGACGGACATGGCAGTGAGAAGAGCACCAGACCCAAGTCCTGCTCTGCTGTCACTAGTTGTGGGACCCGGGACACGGGTGCCACCTGAGCCTCAGTTCCTTGCCCACAGGATCGGAATAACCCCTCCTCCGGGGGGTTACCTTTCCAAGGATACGGCACACATCAAATGAGACCACGCTGGGAAATGTCAGAGGGTGGACCTGCTGTGCCAGCCTCAGAGCGAGGATGCGTGCACAGGGGCAGAGCCGTGTGAGAGAACGCTGTGAATGGTCCGGGGGGCAAAATGTTGGTCTGAGCGCCTGCTTCAGTTTGGATTACACCTTCGACAGTGCCTGTGCCTGACGGTGTGCGGGACGGGGAGATCAAGTGTGGCTGCCCAAGACCCTACACTCTGCTACGCTGACCCACCCGTATCCCTGACACCGAGTCCCTCTGTCTGAGCCTCCCCCCGACGGCTGACCTACACCACACCGGCTGCTCCCTGCCTCTCCCTTCCTCCCGCCAAAGCCCCCCTCCCCCCACCTTCTTCTTCTCCGGCAGCTCCTTGTATTTCTTGGACAAAATCTTGGTCAGGTCCAGGTTGCTCATCTCAGGGTGGAGTTTCGCATACTTGGCCCGCTTCTCCATGAAGAAGCGGAAATAAGGGGTCAGGGGCTTCTTTGGGAAGTCCGGGTGTTTCTGGAAGGAGGGTCAAGGACACGGTGAAGGTCAGACAGCATCCGTTCTTTGGACCATTCCTCTCCTACATGCCATGCTCCTCCTCTTGGAAACTCACCTTGAGTTTTTTGCCTTTGTAAGGATTTTTAACGTGTTCCTGAGCATCAAGGATCAATTCTGTCAACGTACGGAACTTCCTCACCTGGAGGAAGAAGGGAAGTGAGTGCAAGAGGACGTTCAGGACAGGGAAACACCACCCCAGAACCTACCCCCTTTTCCAGCGGGTCTCCTCTATTTTCCACTAGGCTGAATTTATCACGGGAGGAGCAGAGGCCAACAGCCACACAACTCAGACAGCCCCTGACACCCCAGGCAGGCACCCAGGCGCTGGCCCATGCCTACTGCAGAGGACCAGGCAGTCCGTATACACCAAAGGACAGCAACAAGGTGACCACCTGACCTCGATGCGGTTGTCCATGCCAGCACCTCATTCAATCCCCAGAACAGCTCAGGCGACAGAAGCTCCAAGACGGTAAGTATTCAAGGCCACACAGCTAGAAAGTGGCAGAACTGAGAACTCTAGGCCAGTGCTGTCAACCATGCCACCTCCCAAACGCACAAGGGCGACCACATGAGCACCTCGCCTGGTCTCTTTCCTTCCTGTTTACAGACTTCTGTTTCCTCTCCCCCACCAGGAAGGTTGAGGCAGAGTTCGTGTAGCTGTGTCAGGAAGGGGGGGGGGGGGAGATCAGTTACCTCATTAGAAATCTCCACCCATTTGAGCTTGCACATATCTCCAGAAAAGTCTTTAAATGCTACTTTTTCCCAGTCCATATGTGACTCGGTGGTTTTGAACTTGGAGCTGTCGTTGGATGGAAGGTTGTTCTTCATGCATTCCAGCAAAGTCAGCATGTCTTCCTGAGACCAGCGGTCTGGGGAGGGGGAAGAAAGGCAGTCATGCCCAGCTCCATCCTTTCCCCTCATCTCTTCCCTAGTCCTTCTTTCCCAGAGAACCCCACATCCCTGGTTGCCTCCTATGGGAAGGCACGGACAAGACACGACCTTGTCATAAGGGAAAACCGTGACCATATGGATTAGAGCTGGGATTCCCGTCCAGAAGGCATCAAGACTACGACCGTTTCTAACACGCTAGGCCGCCACAGGCTACTATTTATTACAGGGGAGAGGAAGAAATGAGCTACAGTGATTTGGGGCTCGGTGGGAAAACAGCTAACTTACTGGGAGAGGGGAGGGAGGCACAACACATTTATATGTGTTGCCAAGTTTAAGTTCTAGGCAGACACCGGAGATGTGCAAAGACAGGATGGAGTGTGGGCAGTAAGGAGAATCCGTGCAGACGTTTTTCTCCAGCGTAACTGGAAACTAACCTTAAAGACATGGGTATCCCATCATCCCCCACTCCCTCTTGGCCTCTCAGGGAAGACCAAAGGAAAATTTGGGGCAAGTAAGAAAAATGGAGTGGAAACAGACGAACCATACAGGGGAGTTGGGAGGCAAGACGGGCAGGTGGGCAAAGGGCTTTGGATCCAGGGAGAACCGGATCCCCTGGGTCCAGGGAGTTGAGCCCAACTCCCTAGGGAGGCAAAAAAAAGGGGTGGGTCTGAACCAGCGATTTCCAGTCACTGAAATACAGCTCCAGAAGGCCTCCCTGGAGGTTGGTGACTCTGGAAGGTGAGGTAGGAGAACAGATATCCAAGGCTAGTAGTCAAAAGGGCTCTTCATTTGCATTTGCATCTGGTCAGGGTTTCCGCAGGGTGGGTCACATGGACCCATAATCCTTTCTCCTCTCAGTGTCCCACAGTCATGGCCAGATGCTCATCTTCATCCTACCCCCTGCCCCCCCCCCCCCCCATGGGATCCCTACTGGATGGGGTAGGGTCTAGTTATGGACGGCCTATGGCTTGGAGCCTCAAAGCCACCAAAACATCCTCTCTCTCCACCTGCCTCACCAAAAATCTTGTCCTCTTAATAACAATAAAAACCTGAAAAGCCTTTCCAATCCCTCTTTTCTCCCTCTTCCCCCCACATTCCTCGTCCTACCTCCCATTCCCCGACACCGGGTGTAGAGAGGGCACACTGGGGTCTGCCTGGGAACCCCAGAAAGAAGGCTCGCACAGGCCTCCCTCTCCCTCTCTAAGAGAGGAAACGGAGTGTGAAAAATACAGCTTACTGTCTCAAGGCCAAATAATTTGGGTTTGGTCGAACTTAACTCATAAAACTGAAGACGCCGACCTCATCTCAATTCAGAGAATGCAGACGGCAACCCTTTTGAAGGAGAGCGGACCCTGCAGACAGCCATGTGAAAAAGAGAGCTTAAGTTAAAGAGCTCCTACCTTGGCCTTTGGGGGCGGCCATTTCCAGGTCTGTGGGGCAGTCAGCTTCTCCGTTCATTCTTCAGCCGTCCAGCCACCTCCTCCAGCCACCTCCTCGGGTCGTGCTGGCCGGGCAACCCGCGGTCAAAACCACCTCACCCTTTAGGAGAGATACCAGTCCCCACTCAGGCGGGATGCGAGGTGAGGGACTTTCTATTCCTCCCTCCCCCAAAGGGGAGGGGGGCACAAGTCCACACTTTCACGGAGACTGCCAAGACCCTAGTAGACCCAATGGGTCGGTGGGTGTGGGAGCGCCCCCCCTCCCCCCCGCCCCAGCCCCTGCAGCCCGGCTCCACCGCGTGCGCCCTCCCCTGCCCACGCGAGAGACTGCTCCCAGCTCCCGCGTGCAGCTAGCGCCCGCCCTCCACCCTCCTTCCCCCACCCGGGCCAAAAAAAAAAAAAAAAAAAAAAAAAAAAAAATCTCCTCCTCCTCCTCCGTGCGCCCGCCCCGGGGAGGCCCCAGGCTGGAGGGCGGGGGAGGAGGAAGGGCGGGTAAAGGGCGCGCGCGACCGCGAAAGCGGGCACGCGCCGCAGTCTCCTCCTCCCGCCTCCCCCCGGCCGGTTCCCCCCGCCTCCGCAACCCGGCGGGGACCCGGACGCAGCGCAGCCGCCGCCGGCCCCGGAGCGCAGCGGCCGCACCGCCCCCGGGGACCGGATCCGGATTCCCGCCGCCCCCCCTCTCGGGCTCCCGACGCCGTCCCCGCCCGCCTGGGCGGGCGAGCAGCCGGAGAGAAGCGGCCTAGCCTGCCCCCCGCCCCCGAGCCACCCACCCCGGCCAGAGGCGCCGCCACCGCCCAGCCACCCCGACGCGCACGGAGGAGCCCGGCGCAGAGGCGCGACCACGGCGGGAACCGCCGCCTCCTCCCCCGAGCTTGCGGCCCAGCCCCGCCGGCGCCCCCGCCCCGGCCTCCGGGGAGCCGAGCCAAGGAGAGGGCGGGAGGACGGCGGCCGGGAGGCGGGGGCGCAGCGCTCACCGGCCCCGCCGCCCCCTCCGGCGGCCGGCGAGAACTGCGCCTGCCGGCTCGGAGAAGCGCGGGCTCCTCTGCCCGTGGCCCGGGCCCGGGCCTCGCTTCCTGCCCTCCCCTCCCCCGGCTCTCGGCGTCCTCTCCAGTGCCCTGATCCTCTTTCGTCCAGTCCCCCTGCCTGGAGGGCGCCCCGGGTCCCCCTCGGCGTCTACGGCACCCGCGGCTCGCTCCCCGCCGCCCGGCCCTGACCCCGGCGCGCGTCCTCAGCCGCCTCGGTTACCCGGCGCAGCGCGGCCTCCGGGCTTCCCGCTCCGGCGTCTCCCTCCCCGGCTCTGAGCGGCGGCGCCCTCCCCCGCTCGGCCGGGCACAGCCGCAGCTCCCTCCCGCGGCGGCAGCGGCTCCTCCTCCGGGCGCGGCGGCGGCGGCGCTGGGGCGGCGGCTGCTGCTGTGGCGGCGGCGGCGGCGGCTGTGGCTGCTGCTGCCTGCTGCTCCTCGCGGCGAAAAGCACAAAGCACAGCGCCCTCCGCCTGCAGGCAGCCCGCCCGCCGCCCGCCCGCCGGCCCCGGCCTCAGCTCGCACACCCCCCGCCGCCGCCGCAGCCTCCGCCGCCGGAGCGGGGAGGAGGAGGGAGAAGGGAGGAGGAGGAGCGGGAGGGGGGGCGGGAGAAGCGGGGCAGCGAGCGCGTCCTTCCCCGTAGAGCGCACACCGACCCCCGGGGAGCGAGCGCCAGCCCGCCCGCCTCGCCGGCTCCGCTCCCTCCCACAGCCTGCCCGGGCGGGCTCCGCGGGGGGCAGCTGGGAGGAGGGGCGGGAGCTGGGGGGACCCGGGCGGCCGAGGCGGAGGGAAGGAAGGAGGGGAGGGGGGTGGTGGTGGTGCTGGTGCTGGTGGTGGTGGTGGTGGTGGCGGCGGCGGCGGCTGCTGCTGCTGCTGCTGCCGCCGGGGAGGGGGGGGGGCCGGGGCAGGGAGACACGCAGCCGCCCGGATGGCGGCGGGGCTCGGAGCCGAGGCGGGCGGGCGCCGAGAGCGACCTCGCCAGACCCGCGGGGGAACTAGCAGACTCGGCCGGCGCGGGAGGGAGGGCGCGAGGCGCGGCCGCGAGATGGTGCCCGGAGGGGCCCCCCGGCGGCTGGGAAGGCTGAAGGGGTGCCTGCAGCCCTGCTTCGGAGCTCTCCCCCAAGTCCTCCCAGCTCAGATTCGGGCTTCCACGGCCGTCCTCACCAGCTCCCCTCTCCCGCCTCCTGGAGCGGGCGCTCCGCGCCCACCCTCATCCCCGGAGCGTGGCCACCGGCTTGGGGCGCACGCACGCCCATCGCGGCGCCAGTCTTCGGTGCCTGCCTCGCGGTCCCCTTGCTGCCGAACAGCACACACACACACACGAAACTTACATAAAAAAAATTTGTTTTACCCCGACAAAATGCCCTCCCTGCGAATTAAAAAAAATAATAAAAAATTCCCTTTGCTCCTTACACCCCGGAAAAGGTGAGGAGGCGATGGGCTCCGGCGGAGGAGCCGCTCTGGGAGCCGGTTCAATCCAGCCCGGCATGGCTCCCCAGGCCTGCCCGGGCGCATGGAGATCGGCGCCGCCGCCACTCGCAGCAACCCCTCTCCCCCGAAATCCGCGGAGCCCGGGCTCACTTACCGAGCGTGTGAATGGGAGCGCGGGCCAGGGGCACCTAGGGGTGCGGCGGGCCGAAGAGCTCCGCCGCAGCTCCGCCGCAGCCGACGCCGGGGCAGCGAGTCGCCAGACAAAGCCCGAGATGGCGAAGCGGAGCGACGGCTAATGGCGAGCCCCACGCGCCGCGCTCCGCCCGCCCCGCTCCGCCCGCCCGCCCGCCCGCCTCGGCGCAGCGCAGCGCCGCTCCGAGCGCTCGCCCGTCAGAGCCGCCTCGGCGCCGCCGCCTCCCGGGCCACACCGGCCTCGCCTGGCCCCTCCGCCTCCTCCGGGCCACTCCGCCTTACCCCTTCCCTCCCACCGCGATGGGGGCTGCAGGAAAATAAAAAAAGAAAAATAAAAATGCTTTTCTTTCTTTTTTTTTTTGGGGGGGGAAGGGTTGGCGTGTTGAGACTTTTGGGGTTTTTTTGCCCCCAGCTCGCACTCACCTGCGGAGCCGCCGGGAGGGCTGGGGGTGGGGGCGCGCGGGGCTGGAGCCGGCGAGCGCGGGTTGAAAGCTAGCCAAGCTCTGCAGCGCCCGACCCGGGCGTATACGCCGCCGCCAGTCCCCGCAGAGAAATCGTCCTCCTACCCCCGCCTCCATCGCTCTGCGTTTCTCTTCCAATCAGCCGGTCGCTTGGCGGCTCCTCCATTCTCCGGCCAAGCCCGCTGCCTAGAGCGAGCTCCACTCCTCCATCTGCTAGCCCGGCTCTTCGCTCCCCTGCCGGGGCCGGCGAAGCGACGTGGGGCCGGAGGGGGATTTGCGAGGGAACCTGCCTGCTTCCCGCTCCCATTGCTCCCTCCCCACTGCCTCCTGCCTCCTGCTTCTCTCCTGCGTCTTTCCAACTCTCCCCTGTCGCCACTGGTGTGTGTCTGAGTGTGTGCGCGGGTTTTTTTTTTTTTTTTTTTTTTTTATTGCTCTTTGCTTTTGCAACCCTGAAGCCAAAGCGAGGGGGTGGGGGATAAAGGAGGGGGGGGGTGTTACAAAAAAAAAAAAAAAAGAAAAAGAAAAGGCAAGAAAGAAGCTCTTAGATTTGCAACACATTGAAAAACCGGGGGAGCACCCTGCCTCGCTGGATCTCGGCTTCCCGCGAGGGCCTTCCGGGTTTTAGAGCGAGCCTCTCGTTGTTCTCAAAGCCCCTCACCTCCGCCGGGTTTAGGATCCGAGGAGTCCGAGCAAAAAGTTCTCCCCCTGGGCCGTAGCAAAGGGTGTCAGGGTGGGAGTTGGGATTTCTCTAGAAGCAGCAGCCATCCCCCCAACCCTGGTGTCGGTAGTTGGGCCGAGGTTAGGGTGGAGAGCATAATCCCGTTGGGTCTGAGCGAAGGGGCTTCCGGGGCGAAGTGGGAGCCGGGAGACCGCGCTTCGCGCATCTCCCCCTCGGTCTCTGCCTCCGGTCCCCTGCCAGCTCCCCCTTTAATTTTTTTTTTTTTTTTTTTCCCTCTCCTTTAATCTAATTTCTTCCAACTCCACCTTTGTTGTTACCGGCGTCACGCCCGGACCAGCCAATCCCCGCCATGCAATCAGCTTGTCAAAAAGACTCGGCCAGCCCTGGGAAAGCAGGCCGCGGGCGCTGCTCCCCCCTTCTCCCTCCAGCGGCGGCGGGGAGCCGCGAGGGGAGCCTGGCACCCGGGCCTCGTCGCCTGAGCCGCCCCGGGGCAGCCTTCGCGTAGGCCTCCGGCACTCCACCATCCTGCGGAGCGGGTGTCGAAGGGCCTGGGCGGGCACCACCAGCCACCCTCCCGCTGCCGTCGGTTGCGGTCGCCCGTCCCGGCCTCCCCTCCTCAGAGGAAGGGTTGTCGGGACGCTGGGAGCCAGAAGACTGAAGAACGCCTGCTTCCAACAGGCGAGCCTGCGGTCTGGGCCGTCGCTCCCCGGGCAGCGCCATGCCTCCAGGCTCCCGGGGCCTGCGGGCTGCCAGTCTCCCACCCCGACACTGCTAACTGCCCACATCTCGTCCGACCGGGTCACCGGCCCCTTGGACTCTCCCCTGGCACACAGCCTTTTCTGTCCTCAGCGGCCTCACTGCTGCTGTAATTCCTCATGTCTCCTGGGAGCAATGAGATTCCTTTCCCAGGACTTCCACAGCCCACATCTGCCACGTTTTACAGACAGGGAGGAAAACCCTGTCAAAGATCTGGTGTGACCGGATTTTTTAGTCGGCAGGGCACGTAGGAGAGGCCGATTTACCTTGATGCTAATGAAGCTTAAGCTAATGGGCCCTCTTTTGCAGGGCCTGTGCGGTGCCCTGTACTTAATTTTGTTTCATCATTTGATATTATTTTTGTTAAAGACCCCCCGCCCCCCCCAATTATACAAGTTAGGTCTCCACAAATCCGGCTCTGCCCTTGCAGCATATTTAGAGCATTTTGCTGTAGGATCAAGCCATCTCACACTGTACTTGGAGAAGGCAGGGACTGACTTTCTTATTTTGACTGGGAAAGAGCAAAGCCTTTGGAGTTAGAAGTCACAGCTCCCAGTTTCTCGGCTTTCCCACCTTCTTAACTGTGTGCATGTGATCAAGTCTCTTACCCTCATCTGATTCCAGTTTCCTCATCAATAAAATGAGAACAGCAATCTTATATTTTCTGCTTTCCCCCTCGGGGGTTGGAGGGTCAACTGAGATGATATATGTAAACTGTAGAATATTCCACCGTGTCACTTGCCACAGTTGAGAAACTTAGATCCCAAGAAAGTTCCCCAAGTCTTCCACATACAGATCTGGAGTCCAGGTGTCCTGGCTCTCGTCCCTGAACTTCTTGGCTGGGCCAAGGGGCCTTTCGGTAAAGTGCTCTGGAATAAAACAGGACGAACATGAATCATAAAAATGATTATTATTGATTTTTCATTCCTTGGGCAGCAAGAATCACGGCTGGCACTCTTCCCACTTGGAAACCAATTGGCTTGTTTTACATCTATTGCGTCTCTGGTGAGGTCAGGAGTCTAGGACTTGGGCTATGGGCCAGAGCATGAGGGAATCTGCCCTTGGTCCTTTTTCTTTGCCCCCTCTCTCACTTTACCCTCCCCCCTTTCCAGTTTTCTGCCCTGTACCTTGAAGCAGAGCCTCAGCATTCCACAACTCCAGCCCAAGCTGGTGACAAGGCATAATCCTAGCTACACACTCTCCACTTGGCCCCAGCCCTTCCTTCGGTTGCCAGTATCCCAGCACCCGGCTCATATCAAACCCCTAGTGTGCCTGGAATGCGTTAGCCAAAGTGTGCTCCTTGAATTCCTAGCGTACGTGGAGTCATTTTTATTTATTTGATGCTCCACAATGAATATTATTTTTCAAGTTATGTGTATTTTATTTTATTTAATCCATTAATTTTTTTTAGAGAGAGAGCATGAGCAGGAGAGAGGGGCAGAGAGAGAGAGAGAGAGAGAGAGAGAGAGAGAGAGAGAATCTTAAGCAGGCTCCACACTGAGCTTGGGAGCCCAACACAGGGGTTGATCCCATGACCCTGAAATCATGACCTGAGCCACTCAGGCGCTCCAGAACGTTTCTAATACACATTAAAATACACATAACATTGGAGCACCTGGATGGCTCAGCCAGTTAAGCCTCGATCGGACTCTTGATTCGGGCTCAGGTCATGATCTCACAGTAAATGACTTTGAGCCCCGAGTCAGGCTCTGTGCTGACAGTGCAGAGCCTGCTTGGGATTCTCTCTCTCCCTCTCCCTCTGCTCCACCCTTGCTGGTGCTCTCTCTGTCTGTCTCTATAAATAAATAAATAAATAAATAAATAAATAAATAAATAAATAAATGTTTTCAAAAAATAAATGTTCCGTTTTTAAATTTTTATTCAAGATAATGACATAAAGCCTCCATTTTTTTCCCCCTGAGCTACTCTTCCTTATTTATTTTTTTCTTTTTTATTGAGGTATAACTTACAGATAATGAAGTACTCACATCTGAAGTTCAGTTTGATTTTTACATATATATTTTTAATATTTATTTATTTATTTGAGAGAGAGAGAGAAAGAGAGAGAGCACGAGCCAAGGAGGGGCAGAGAGAGAGGGAGACACAGAATCCAAAGCAGGCTCCAGGCTCCAAGCCGTCAGCCCAGAGCCCGATGCAGGGCTGGAACTCATGAGCTGTGAGATCATGACCTGAGCCGAAGTCGAAGTCAGATGCCTAACTGACTGAGCCACTCAGGTGCCCCTGATTTTTACATATGTATACATAGTATATATATATATATATATACCATGTAACTAACACCCAGATCAAGGTATGGAATGTTTCTAGCATCTAGCAAACTTACTCAAAGTCAATATTCCCCTTCAAATATCACCAGTATTCTGAGCTCCATCGCCATAGATAAATTTAGCCTGTTTCTGGAGTTCACGTACATGGAATCATGCAATATGTACTCCTTTACACCTGGCCTCATTCACTCAATATTACGACTGAGATCAATTTGTGATGTTGCATATAGCAGAAGTTCATCGATTTTCGTTGCTATATAGTGTTCCATTGTATAAATACACCACAGTTTGTCCTTTCTACTTTTTTTCTTTAATGTTTATTTATTTTTGAGAGAGAGAGAGAGAGCTCGAGCAGGGGAGGGGCAGGGAGAGAGGGAGACCCAGAATCCGAAGCAGGCTCCAGGCTCTGCGCTGTCAGCACAGAGCCCGACTTGGGGCTCGAACTCACCAGCTGACCTGTGCGGAAGTTGGACGCTTAACCGACAGGCCCCTGTCCTTTCTACTTTTAATGGTCATTCAGGTTATTTCTAGTTTTTCACTATTAAGAATAAAACGGCTTCAAACATTTTTGCGTGTATCTTTTGGTGGATATGTGCATACATTCCTCCTGGGTATATTTCCAAGAGTGGAATTCCTGCATCATAGAATATAAATATATTGGACTTTAATGATATCGCCAAATGGTGTTGTCAAGGTTTTTGGATTTGGGCCGTTCTAATAGGTGTGTAATGATATCTCTTTGTTTAATTTGCAATTCCCTAATGCATATGATGTTGAATATCTTTTCATAGGCTTAGTTGCCCTCTATATATCTTTTTTGGTGAGATGTCTGTTCAGATTTTTTGCCCATTTTTCAATCAGGTTGTTCATTTTCTTATTGTTGATTTTTATGACTTCTTTATATATTTTCAATAATAGTCCATTATCAGATGTATCTTTTGCAATGATTTTCTCCCAGTCTGTGGCTTGTCTTCTCGTTTTCTTGACATTGTCTTTCATAAAGCAGTACTTTTTTTATTTTAATAAAATCCAGCTTATCAATTATGTCTTTCATGCCCTTGGTGTTGTTTTATCTAAAAAGTGATCACCGGGGCACCTGGGTGGCTCAGTCGGTTGAGCGTCTGACTCCGGCTCAGGTCATGATCTCGCAGTTTGTGAGTTCAAGCCTGGCGTTGGGCTCTATGCTGACAGCTCAGAGCCTGGAGCCTGCTTTGGATTCTGTGTCTCCCTCTCTCTGTGCTCCTCCCTCATTTGTGCTCTGTCTCTCTCTCTCTCTCTCAAAAATAAATAAACATTAAAAAAGAGAGGGAGACAGAATCTGAAGCAGGCTGCAGGCTCTGAGCAGTCAGCACAGAGCCCGACATGGCTCTCACAAACTGCGAGATCATGACCTGAGCTAAAGTCAGATGCTTAACCAACTGGGCCACCCAGGCACCCCTTGAGTGTCCTTCTTAATACCCAACACCCATCTAGCTCATCTCCTTCCCTCCTACCTCCATCAACCCTCAGTTTGTTCTCTGTCTCTGGTGGTTTGTTTCCCTCTCTTCTTTCCCTGCCCCTTCCCATATATTAATCTGTTTTGTTTCTTAAATTCCACATATGAGTGGAATCATATGGTATTTGTCTTTCTCTGATTGACTTATTTCGCTTACCATAATACATTCTAGCTCCATCCGAGTTATTGCAAATGGCAAGATTTCATTCTTTTTTTTTTTAATGTTTATTTATTTATTTATTTTCAGGGGGGGAGGGGCGAAGAGAGAAGAAAGAATCCCAAACAGGCAACTTGTGCACTGTCAGCACAGAGCCTGACTCAGGGCTGGACCCCACGATCATGAGATGAAACCAAGAGTCGGATGCCCAACTGACTGAACCACCCAGGTGCCTCCAATATTTCATTCTTTTTGATGGCTAAGTGATATTCCATTGGATATATATACACCACATCTTCCTACCTTTGTGATTTACATTTAGATCTATGATCTATTTTGAGTTAATTTTTTGATGACAGATATAAGGTCTAATTAGATTAATTTTTTTTATATATTTAAAAAATTTTTTTTCAATGTTTATTTTTGAGAGACAGAAGACAGAGCACGAGATGGGGATGGGCAGAGAGAGAGGGAGACACAGAATCAGAAGCAGGCTCCAGGCTTTGAGCTGTCAGCACAGAGCCCGATGCAGGGCTCGAGCTCACAAACGGTGAGATCCTGACCTGAGCCAAAGTCGGACACATAACCGACTGAGCCACCCAGGTGCCCCTAGATTAAAAAAAATTTTTTTAAGACTGTCTTTCATCCATTGTATTTCTTTTGCTCCTTTGTCCAACAGTTGACTATATTTATGTGGGTCTATTTCTGGGCTTTCTGTTATGTTCCATTGATCTACTTGTCTGTTCTTTTGCAAATACCACACTGTTTTGATTACTGTAGCTTTCTAGTATATCTTGAAGCTGAGTAGTATCAGTTCTCCAGTTTTGTTTTTCTCCTTCAATATTGTATTGGTTATTCTAGGTCTTTTGCCCCTCCATATAAACTTTAGAATCAGTTTGCCAATAGCCACAAAACTACTTGATGGGATTTTGATTGGAATTGCTTTGAATCTATATATCAAAAAGGCAAGAATGACAACAATATTGGGCTTTCCTACCCATGAACTTGGAAATCTCTCCGTTTATTTAGTTCTTTGGTATCTTTTATCAGAGTTTTGTAGATTTCGTCATACAGTTCTTGTACATATTTTGTTAGATTTATATTTAAGTATTTCAGCTTGAGTGCCAATATAAATGATAATACATTTTTTATTTCAAATTCCTCTTGTTCATTGCTGTTATATAGGGAAGTGACTGACTTTTGCATGTTAACCTTGTGTCCTACGATCTTTTTATAATCATTTATTAGTTCCAGGAAGTTTTTTATTGTTGTTATTGTTAGTTCTTTCAGATTTTTTTTTTTTTTAATTTGAGAGAGAGAGAGAATCTTAAGCAGGCTCCAGGCTCAGCTCAGAGCCTGACTCAGGACTCTATCCCATGACCCTAGGATCATGACCTGAGCTGAAATCAAGAGTCACTCAACCAACAGAGCCACCCAGGTGCCCCTCTTTCTGATTTTCTACATAGACAATCATGTCATCTGCAAACAAAGACAGTTTTATTTCTACCTTCCCAATTTGTGTACCTTTTCCTTTTTTTTTTTTTTCCTCCTCTTATTGTATTAGCTAGGATTTCCAGTATGATGTTGAAAATCAGTGGCAAGAGGATAGGTACATCCTGCCTTGTTCCCAATCTAAGTGGGAAAGTGAGTTTCTCACCATTAAGTATGATGTTAGCTGTATGCTTTTTGTAGATGTCCTTTATCACATGGAGGGGATTCCTTCCTAGCACACTAAGAGTTTATATCATGAATGGGTATTCAATTTTGTCAAATGATTTTTCTCATCCATTTATATGATCATGTAGTTTTTCTTCTTTGGCCTATTGATATGATGGATTATATTAATTGATTTTTGAATGTTGAACCAGCCCAACATATGTGAAAGATAGCCTACTTCGTTGTGTTGTATAATTCTTTTTATGCATTGTGGAATTAAATTAGCTAATATTTTGTTGAGGATCTTTATATCTATATTTATGAGAGATATTGATCTATATTGATCTTATAATGTCTTTGATTTGGGTATTAGGGTACTGCTGGCCTCACAGAACGCATTAGGAAGTATTTCCTCTGCTTCTATATTCTGGAAGAAATTGTACAGAATTGATTTAACTTCTTCCTTAAATGTTTGGTAGAAATCACCAATGAACACATCTGGGCCTGGTACTTTTTGTTTTGAAAGCTTATTAATTTTTGATTCAATTTCTTTAATGGATATAGGCCTATTCAGGTTGTCTATTTCTTCTCGTGTGAATTTGGGCAGATTGTATCCTTTTAAGGAATTGTTTCATTTCATCCATTTATCAAATTTGTGGAATTATTTAGAATATACCTCTATATCCTTTTAACATCCATGGGATCTGTAGTGATGGCATCTTATTTCTGATATTAGCAATTTGTGTCTTCTCTCTTTTTTTCTTTGTTAGCCTAGCTAGAGGTTTATTGATTAAAAAAAAAAAAACAAAACAGCTTTTTTCCTGGGGTACCTGGGTGGCAGGCTTAACCTGCCAGTCAGATGCTTAACTGACTGAGCCACCCAGGTGCCCCTATTTTTCCCATTTTTAAAAATGGTAGCAAAATACATTTTGAGCTGAAGTCAGACGCTTAACCGACTGAGCCATCCAGGTGCCCCTTTTATTTCTATTTTTAAAAAATGTTTATTTATTTTTGAGACAGAGAGAGAACATGCTTGTACATGAGTGGAGGAGGAGCAGAGAGAGAGGGAGATAGGGGATACGAAGCAGGTTCTGTGCTGACAGCAGAGAGCCTGATGCGGGGCTCGAACTCATGAACAGTGAGATCATGATCTGAGCCGAAGTGAGTTGCTTAACTGAGCCACCCAGGCACCCCATCTTTACTGCTTTATGTTATCCAACCGTCACTACCATCTATCTCTAGAACTCTTTTTATCTTGTAAAACTGAAATTCTGTCCCTATTAAACAGTAACTTTCTGCTCTTTCTCCCCCCAGCCCTTAGCAACCCACCATTCCACTTTCTGTCTTTATCATTTTTGACTACTTTAAGTATCTCCATAAATGGAATCATACATTGCCTTTTTGTGAATGGTTTATTTCACTTAATGTGTTATTTTGAGCGGGGAGGGGCAAAGTCAGTTAGGGGTCTGACTCTTGGTTTCAGCTCAGGTCATGATCTCACAGTTCGTGAGTTCAGAGCTTGGAATTTCTCTAGGCTGTCTCTCTGCCCCTCCCCAGGTTGCTCTCTTTCTCTCAGAAAATAAATATATAAACATTAAAACTAAAAAAAAAAATCCTTCCTTTTGTAAATAATTTCCATTGTAAATAATATTCCATCCACATTTTGCTTATCCATTCATCCATCAATGGACATTTGGCTTGCTTCCAAGTTTTAGCTATTATGAATGCTGCTGCTATGAACATAGGTATACAAATATCTCTTTGAGACCCTGCTTTCAATTATGTTGGGTATATAGCCAGAAGTAGAATTGCTGGATCATATGGTAACCCTATTTTTAATTATCTGAGGAAGCACCATATTGTTTTCCATAGCAACAGCACCATTTTACATTCCTACCAACATTGCACAAGGGTTCCAATTTCTCCATATCGTCACCAACATTTGTCATTTTCTGTTCCCCTTTCTTCCTTCCTTCGTTCCTTCCTTCATTCCTTGCTTCCTTTGTTCCTTCTTTCGTTTGTTCCTTCCTTCCTTTCAGTAATCATCCTAATGGGTGTAAGCTGGTATCTCATTGTAGTTTTGACTTGTATTTCCCTAATGATGAGTAATGCTGATCATGTTTTCACGTGTTTATTGGTCATTTGTAGATCTTCTTTGAAGAAATGTTCATTCAAGTCCTTTATTCATTTTTAAATTGGGTTGTTTTATTATTATTGTTGTCTCTATTTCTTTTTCTTTTCTTTCTTTGTTTCTTCCTTCCTTTCTTTCTTTGTTCCTTTTTTTCTTTCTTTGTTTTTTGAGACAGAGATAGAGAAAGAGCATGAAAGCTGGGGAGAGGGATGGAGGCAGAGAGAGAGAATCTTAAGCAGGCTCAAAGCTCAGCATTGAGCTGGACGCCGGGCTCGATCCCATGACCCTGGGATCATGACCTGAGCCAAAATCAAGAGTTGGATGCTCACCTGACTGAGCCACCCAGGTTCTCCTCTATTTCTTTTTTAATGAGCTTCAAAAGTTTATGTTTTTCAAGGAATTTAGTTTCATCTAAGTTGTGAAATGTATGGCTATGTTTGTAGTATTCATTCACTATCCTTTTATGTCTTAGGGTCTGTAGTGATGCCCTCTAATTTCTGTTATTTATAATTTATATTTCTCCTTTTTTTTTTGGTCAGCATGGCTGGAAGTTTATCAATTTTATTGATTTTTTTCCCAGGGAACTAATTTTTGGTTTCATTATATTTCTCTCTTATTTATACTCAATTTCATTGATTTCTGTTCTAGCTTTATTATTTCTTTTTTCTGCCTGATTTGGTTCTAATTTGCTCTTCTTTTTCTAGTTTTTTTTTTTTTTTCTTTAGTAAACTCTATGCCCAACATGGGGCTTGAACTCATGGCCCTGAGATCAAGAGTCACATTCTCCACCAGCTAAGACAGCCAGGCGTCCCTCTCTAGTTTTCTAAGGTAGAAGCTTAAATTACTGAGTTGAGATCTTTTTTATTTTCTAACCTAAGTATTTAATGCTATTTCCCTCTAAGCACTGCTTAATTGCATCTCACAAATTTTGATCTGTTTTCATCTTCATTCAGTTTAAAGTATTTTGTTTCCCTTGTGACTTCATCTTTGATCCATGGGTTATTTAGAAGTGACTTGCTTAGTTTCCAAATACTTAGGCTTTTTTTTTTTTCCAGATGTCTTTCCATTACTGATTTATTTTTTTATTTTTTTTAAGTTTATTTTATTTTATTTTGAGAGAGACCAAGAGAGCGCGAGTCGGGGAGGGGCAGAGAGAGAGGGAGACAGAGAATTCAAAGCAGGCTCAGCACGGTCAGCTTGGGCCCGATGTGGGGCTCAAACTCATGAAACCATGAGATCATGACCTGAGCTGAAACCAAGAGTCAGAGGCTTAGCCGACTGAGTCACCCAGGCACCCCCAATTACTGATTTCTAATTTAATTCTGTGATGGGCATAGATTATACTTCCTCTGACTTCAATTCTTTCACATTTGTTAAGGTTTGTTTTATGGCCCAGAACATAGTCTATTTTGGCGAATGGGTGTAGTTAAAGAGAATGCGTATTTTACTATAATTAGTTGGAAGGCTCTACAAACATAAATTAGGTCAAGTAGGTTGATAGTGCACTCCAGGTGTTCTATATCTTTAATAATTTTCTGCCTACTTGTTCTATGGTTAATTGAGAGAGTTGTAGTTTCCTACTGTAATTGGGGATTATCTAGAGAGACAGAATCTGAAGCAGGCTCAAGGCTCCAAGCTGTCAGCACAGAGCCCCACGTGGGACTCGAACTCAAGAACTGTGAGATCATGACCTGAGCCAAAGTCAGATGCTTAACTGACTGAGCCACCCAGGTGCCCCTGAAATTGTGTTTAAAAGTTATGTATGATCTATTTTCTTAAACTAGGTAAATTAGTGTTCCCATATAAGTCAATCTGCAGGAGAATATTCTAAATGATTAACAGTGAGTGATTACCGGGAGGTTTTCTGGAGGCTTTTATTCTCTGTATTAGATAGTTCTATAATTTTAAGTGTTTCACATACAGATTTTTAATAATTGAAAAGATGGGGGGGCACCTGGGTAGCTCAGTAGGTTATGCATCCAACTCTTGATTTTGGCTCAGGTCAGGATCTCATGGTTGGTGAATTCGAGCCCCACATTGGGCTCTGTGCTGACGGCGAGATGCCTGCTTGGGATTCTCTCTCCTTCTCTCTCTGCCCCTCCCCTGCTCACACTCTCTCTCTCACTCTCTCTCTTTCTCTCAAAAGGAAATACAGAAACTTTACAACAAAAGAAAATATGAAGATATGGTTTAAAGAGAGATGGTTGTGTGCCTATGAATGTGTCCTCCCTACCTGGAAAGCAGTCTCTGGATCACCTTGGAGAAGAGTCAGCTGGGCTCTCTCTGCCTGCCCATTCCTGCCAAGCTCCCCAACCATGGCCTACACCTCCTGCTTCTGCTTCCTCACCAGCTCTTCCTCACCTCCTGTCATCTGGCTCCGGGCCCAGGTGCCTGGGAAAGAAACAACTTTCTGAGGTCACCATGTGGCCTGCCAACCCAGCAGGCTTTCCACCATGTCATTTGACTTTGCCGAGCTTTTCTTTTCTTTTTTTTCCTTTCTAAGTAATCTCTACACCCAACATGAGGCTCAGACCCCGAGATCAAGGGTTGCACACTCTACTGACTGAGCCAGCCAGGCACCCCTGAATATATTCATTCTCTAGACCTTTATTCCCCGAAGATGTTCCCCCTCTCTCATCACTGGGCCAGCTCTTACTTTCCCCTTAGGAATCAGAGCAAATGTCTCTACCTCCAGGAAGCCACGCCTAATTCTAGCCCCGCTCTGCTCCCACCACTCTGTGCAAATCCTCACCATTCTTGTTGAATGCCATGGTCCTGTGCTGATTGCAGGGCCTGTGAGGGTGGGGGCTATGTCTGTTTGCCTCTGCTATTGGCTCACTTACCTTCAGATTCCCAATTTGCCTCCTGCAGCCAGTCCCTCCTGTATATAGCTCCCACGTGCCTCACTTTAATCATGTCACTCCCCAGTTCAAGTACCTGCAATGACTCCCTGGTGTCTACTGAATCAAGTCCAAACTCTTCCTCTTGGGTATATTTAATTACATCAAAATTAAAGATTTGATCAACGAGGTAAACAAAATGAAGACAGAGCTGACAAAATGGGAAAATATTTTAACAAGATCTCAAACCAACAAAGGATAGAGAATGTCTTGCAAATCAACACCCAGAAAAGCATCAACCTCAGTAAGAATATGACCAAATGATATGACAAAACCATGTATATAATGGGAAATCATTTTTTGAAGTTTCTGAAAAATTTATTCATTTTGAGAGAGAGAGAAAGCTCAAGTCAGGGCGGAGCAGAGAGAGAGGGAGAGAGAGAATCCCAGGCTCTGAGCTGTCAGTGCAGAGCCTGACGTGGGGCTTAAACCCACGAACTGTGAGATCATGACCTGAGCCAAAGTCAGATGCTTAACCAACTGAGCCTCCCAGGTGCCCCTATATAATAGGAAATCTTTTTTTTAATGTTTATTTATTTTTGAGAGAAAGAGAGTGCCCAAGAGAGATCGGGGAAGGGGCAAAGAGAGACAGAGACACAGAATCACAGAATCTGAAGCAGGCTTCAGGCTCTGAGCTGTCAGCCCAGAGCCCAACACGGGGGTCAAACTCATGAGCCGTGAAATCATGGCTTGAGCCGAAGTCAGACACTTAACTGACTGAGCTACCCAGGCGCCCCTAACAGGAAATCTTTTTTTTTTTTAAGTTTATTTATTTGAGAGAGAGAGAAAAAGAGAGTGCGTGTGCGCAGAGGAGGGGCAGAGAGAGAAGGCAAGAGAGAATCCCAAGCAGGCTCCAAGCTGTCAGCACCGAGCCCCATGAGGGCCTTGAACTCACCCACCATGAGATCATGACCTGAGTGGAAATCAAGAGTCGGACGCTTAACCGACTGGGCCACCCAGGCGCCCCTGTAATAGGAAATCTTAAAGACTAATCAGCAAATGCAGAGATACTCAAACTCTACAGTGATCAGAGAAATGCAGAAGAACAAACAAGCAAACAAACCCCAAAAACAAAGAACAATGAGGTAATTCCTCAGTCAGACTAGCAACAATCAAAAGGGCTGAATAATGTCAATCACATGGGGACATAGGAACCTCGTGGGCTGCCCGTGGGAGCGCTGAATGGTGCAGACAACGCGGAGAGGAATATAGCCATATTTGGTCAAGACAGACCTATTTATACCCTATGACCTAGCAAATCCACTCCTGGCCCCTGGATACATAACCCAAAGAGGTTCTCACCAGAACCAGAAGGGGACAAGCCTGAGGACGCTGCAAGTCATTTATGGGAGGGGAGTAGGGTGCAGCAAGGTGTCCCTTCTTGGGAGACAGAAGAAGCCAAAGGTAAGGTGCTCCATGGAGCACCACACAGGAGCTAAGGCAACTCAGTGTTCAGCTTTGGATCCTAAAACCACAGTGTGGGGCAGAAAGAGCCAGGACTAGAACATGATGCTGATAATGTATAGGAACAGACAGACAGACAGATACACACACACACACACACACACACACACCCCAACCGCAAACAGACATCTTGAGAAATTTATTGTAGGTTGGATATTTGATAATATCAGGCACGAGTGCTCATTTTGTTGGGTGTGATGGTGGCACCGCAGCTGGTTAAGAAAATGATCAGTGTTGGTGGGAAGGTGCACAGCTGAAGGGTGCGTCTGAGATTCATTTTGAAGCATTGCGAGAAAGATGAAACAAACAGATCTACCCTGAACTGAGGATGATGAATTTAACCCTTTGCCCTGGAAGTCCAGGCGAGGGAGGGAAAAAAAATACCCCTATAACTCTACCACTGTGGCGTTTTCATATTTCCCGTCTAAGCCTCTAAACTTCGTTCCTGTGCACGCTATCCTTTCTTGCATGGCTGTCACCTTGACTGTCACAGCACTTCATGCTTTGCTTAAGAAACAGGAATAAACGTTTTGCTTACTAAATGCCAGCACCGGGGGCACCTGGGTGGCTCCGTTGGCTGAGCATCCGACTTTGGCTCAGGTCATGATCTCACTGTTTGTGGGTTCCAGCCCCGCGTCAGGCTTTGTGCTGACAGCTCAGGGCCTGGAGCCTGCTTCAGATTCTGTGGCTCCGGCTCTCTCTGCCCCTCCCCCGCTTGCGCTCTGTCTCTCTCAATAATAAACAAACAATAAAATAAAATAAAATAAAATAAAATAAAATAAAATAAAATAAAAAAATAAAGGCCAGCACCGGGCTAGGACCTCGAGGCGGGTGATCTCAATTTATCCTCTCAAGAACACTGTGAAGTCAATATCGTTACCACCGTTTTACAAATGCAGATGACGTTTTCTGTCCTTCTCCAACTAAATCACGAAGCTGGAATTCCAAACTCATTGACCTCAGAGGCCCAGGATCACGTGATTGCACCAAGCTGATTCAGCAGCTTCTTCATCGTCATTATTATTTTGTGGGTCTTTTTCCTAAGTAGGCACTTGAACCGACAACCCCAAGATCAAGAGTCACATGCTCTACAGACCGAGCGAGTCAGGTGCCCCTCATCATTTTTTTTTCATGTTTATTTACTTCTGAGAGACAGAGTGTGAACAGGAGAGGGGCAGAGAGAGAGGGAGACACAGAATCGGAAGCAGGCTCCAGGCTCTGAGCTGTCAGCACAGAGCTTGACGTGGGGCTCGATCCCACGAACTGTGAGATCACAACCTGAGCTGAAGTCGGATGCTTAACCCACTGAGCCCCCCAAGGCGCCCTGCGCCCCTCATTATTATTATTTGTAAGGCCTGCCTAGTGGCCTATCATATTGAGGTAGGGTGATTTGCTATAATTTACTAACCACCCTCCTATTACAGAGTGTTTGGCCTCTTTCTAGTTTTTTCTTGTTACCATAGAGAGTCCTATTAAAAAAATAGCTTCGGGGCGCCTGGGTGGCTCTGTCGGTTAAGCGTCCGACTTCAGCTCGGGTCACGATCTCGTGGTCCGTGAGTTCGAGCCCCGCGTCGGCCTCTGGACTGATGGCTCAGAGCCTGGAGCCTGCTTCCGATTCTGTGTCTCCCTCTCTCTCTGCCCCTCCCTTGTTCATGCTCTGTCTCTCTCTTTCTCAAAGGTAAATAAACGTTAAAAAAAAAAATAGCTTCAGGGGCCCCCGGGTGACTCAATCAGTTAAGCGACTGTCTCTTGATTTCCACTCAGGTCATGATCCCAGGGACTAGGGATGGAGCCCTGCATCAGACTCCCCACTGAGCATGGACCCTGCTTAAGATTCTCTCTCTCCCTCTACCCCCTCTCCTCCACACACACACACACACACACACACACACACACATGCACTCTCTCTCTCTCAAATTAAAAAAAAAAAAAGGCAATCTTCAGGTATAGGAGTACGTAGTTGGCTGAGTGGAGCATGTGACTTTTGATCTTGGGGTCCTCAGTTCGAGCCCAATGTGTGGAGTAGAGTTTACTTAAAATTTTTAAAATATTTTTAAAAAAGAGAGAGAGAAAGTCTTCAGGTGTATAGCTTTTGGATTCTGTTGAATTATTCTCTTACCTTGAGGGGGGTTATTTTGTGTTCACACTGCAGTGTGGACCTCGTTTCGGCAACCCATTCACGTTGAGGCAGTCTTCGAGAAAGGGTTGAGTGGGTGAGCAGGATTTAAAACTGCAGAGATGTTGAGGGAGTGTGTATGTATTGGGGGTTGGAGGGGGCAGAAGGACAGCTCTTAGAGGAAACGTGGGCAGTAGAGAGAGTGGGACAGGGCATCTGTTGGGGGCGGCCGGAAGCGCAAAGGGAGTAAGGCCTCAGGACAGGCAGGAAGTCGATGGGATTGATTTCTGTGGCCTTCACACTTCCCTAATGCCTTGCCTGCTCAAGGTGGCCAGTGGGGTTCTGGCGAGCCCTGAGGACCGGGCCAGCTGCTGTGGAGACATGAAGCTGCTGTTTGCAGGAGGTGGACAGCCAGGACGGCTCTCCCTGGGGCCAAGGTAGCTCTCCGGCCCTTTGGCGGCTGTCCCGGGCAGCCTGGGAGGGGTCAGCTGGGGATAGGCGGCAAGTAAATATAGATGCAGGGAAGGAAGCCAGGCGGCCCAGCCCTGCGCTGACCTCTCGTTGGAAGGCTGAGAAGTGTGGGGAGGGTTTATGTTTTGGCACCCTCCTGGCCAGGGGGTGAGTGACACCTGGCCCAGAAGCCTTCTAGATTTGCTGGAAGCTGGTGGTCTTCCACGGGGACCAGAGTGAGGGCCAGTGGAAAAGCTGGTCAAGAGATACTGTTCCTGTGTAACTGAGCGCAAACTGCCTTCCCTCCCTGGCGAGGCCCCTCAGAGGCGCTGCCCACCTTGATGCGTGCAAGCCAAGGGGCTGATTGGCCCCAAGGGATGTGGGGCCCATGGTACAAGGGACAGGGCCAGCCTGAAGATACCGGATGACAGTCCTTTCAGCCCCTCCCCCTACTGGGTCTTGCTCATTCTGAAGAAGGATGTCCAGAGCGTAATGTGTTTTCCCTTGCTCTCTCACCCTCTCACTGGCGGCTGGCCTTCTCCACCCTAAGACTCAGGGCCACCAGTTTTATCCCTCCCCCCAGGACACACCCTGCCACCCCCCAGCCTGGCCCTCCTTGCCCGCACCCTGGGTTACTCTGGGCACCAGCCCCACGGCGTGCGTGCCATGTCCACAGGGTCCGGCCAAGACCCCTTGGACCCCCGACTCTCGGAGGGAAATTGCAGCAAGGCAGTCACTCCACCACAGACGCATTTATTGGCAAAACCTACTCCCAAGCATCAAGGGGAAGGGTGCTAGCAGTGAGGGCGACTTTCTTTCCACTTTCCTGAGCAGTGTTCAAGGAGCAGAAGGAGGGAGGGGGCAGGGACACCCCAGTGAGGATCACAATACCAGCAGCGAAGGTTGATTGAGCGCTTCCTCTGAGGCCTGAGGCCAGGCTGGGCTAAGCAAGCGCTTTACATGCACTGTCTCATTTAAGCCTTACAAGAATCCTACAAGGTAGGTACCCTTATCGTCCCCATTTTACAGATGAGGAAGCTGAGGCATAGAATGGGGAAGTGGTGAGAGGCAGCTGTCAGCCTTCAGGGATGCACCCAAGAGCCTCCCATCGGGCGCCCAAGGCACCGGATTCTCCGTTTCAACCATTTCTCACCGCTTCCAGCTCTTTCCACTCTTTTTATATTTTTGTTTTGTAAAAAAAAAAAAAAAAAAAAAGATTATGCCCCTATTCTGCAGAGTCCACTGTCTCTTACCCCAATTGGTCAAATCTGGGTTTTCCCCAAGATTCAGCTGGGGTGAGGTTGTGGGCAGTGCGTCTCCAACGGGAGGCCTGGGCATTTGTGTGAAGCCGAAGTACAATGAAAGCTCTTAGAAAATACGCAAACAATAAATTACAAACCTCCCTCCCTCCCCCCCCATCTGATCTCACCCCCTCCATCCAAATCTAGCACAGACTCTGCATCACCGCCTCCCGCCCACCCCCCCACCCCCGCCCCCATTCCCCACCCCAGGGCAGAGTCTTTTCTCGGTTGCCCCTGTATCTGCAGGGACCAGGGCCCTCAGTAAGTGTTTGCAGAATGAATGAACACATGACTGAGTGAGAGCATGGGAGGAGGGAGTGAGCACTTAGGAGTCCTGGGTCCCCGCCCTGATTGCTTCTTCACCTGCTCCTTGCCCTCACCAGGACACCTCCCTCTGCCCCAGATGAGAGGGTCCAAGGGATGGGGGTGGGAATAGGGAAGGGGAGTCAGCAGGGGCATCTCTAGGCATGGGAAGATGGGTAACTAAAGTAGAGCCTAGGGCTCTGGCCTCAGAGTCAGGAGACCTGGTTCAAACCCCAGCTGTACAGCTCAGGAGCTGTGTGACCTTGGGCCAGCCTGAAGATACCGTCTGACAGTCCTTTCAAAGTTGACAAGGCTCCTTTTTCACATTTATCTTTGGTCCTCAGTGGCCATCCTGTAGTGTGGGTATTATTATAATTATACCCATTTTACAGAAGAGGAAGCAGAGGCTGGAGGACTTGCCCAAGGTCACACAGCATGCAGGAATTTGAACCTCACCCCCTCCACCTCCCCTGCCACTGCCCCTGTCTGTGCTGGCTGTGAAGACGTTGGTTCGGATCAGAGCCTTCCAGCTTGGGAACCCCACGTGGCAATGTGGCAGCAGGAGGGGACTACACAGCGAATTTCCTAATGTGGGCCCTACTGGCCATCTCCAGCCATAAAAGCTGGTTTACTAGTCACTCCTTCCATCCCCACCCACAGCCCCAGGGCTCCAGTTGCTACCCCAGGAGGGACATGACAGTCTATGAGATACCCATGAACTTCTGCTTTTCCTGGGAGAGAGGGGAGGCGGGAAGGTGGAGGGGGCCCTGAGGCCTGGGCCTTCTCCTCACACGGGCATGGGCGCCTCGTTATATTCATCCTGACCTTCCTCCTCATCAAAGTTCGGCTTGGCATCGTCGGCATCCAGCTGGAGGGTAGAGTAGCAGGAGAGAGGGTAAGCTTCCGGGGAGAGGCGGGGCAGATGAGCCCTCCCCGACCCCCCCCCCCCGCCCCCCCCCCGCCCCCCCCCCCCCCCCCCGGGTGCTGAGAGCGCCTCTGGAGGGAGAGGGCCTGGCTCTCTCTGAACCTTGGACGAGTCATGTCCTGCCCCCTCGGCCCCCAGGTTTGGTCCGGATGAGCGGTGTCCAATGGGCGAGGAGCCCCCGGGGATCCGGTGCCCCGGCAGGAGAAGGCCTACAGAGGGTGGGCAGGGCACCCCTTCGCCAGGACAGCCCCACAGCGACTGTCACATCGTGGAAGCATTCTACTGGAGGAGAGACTCTGTCCAAAATGACTTACAAGACCACAGGACCAGTCCCCCAGCGGTGAGGACAGCTCGTGTGGAACACAGCCCGTGTGCTTCTTAACTCTCTCCAACCCTGCCATTACTTCTGTTACAGGTGAGTAAACCCAAGGCGTAGAGAAAGGAAGCCACTTGTTCCGGGTCAGAAACTAGGATGACGCAAGCCCCAGACCCAGACCTTAACCTCTGCGCCCTTCTGCCTTCCTTTGTTTCCAGACCCGCCCCTCCTATTCTGCCAGCCCCGGGGATGACCCCTCCCTGCCCCCTGCAGCTCTGCGGGGGGTGGGGGGCGCAGGGGAGGGGAGGGGAGGGGAGCAGACACTTACACACTTGAGCTCCAGCTCCCTGAAGATGAGCGGCAGCAGGAGGCGGCGCAGAGGCACCGTGAGAATGAGGATGAAAGGCAGGATCAGTGAGATGGCCTGGAAGGACTTCACGACCCACAGCACCACCAGGCAGATGATCTGGATGCTCGTGAACAAGTGCATGCGCCAGGTCTTCACCTGCGGGCAGAGGCTGGGGTTACCGCCCGCCCTGCCCTGGCACCCCGCAACCCCCCACCCCACTCTGGGCCGGGCCGCCAGGAGGGCTCTGTACCCGCTTGACGTAGGGCACGACCGGGTGGTACTTGGGCGGCTTGAACAGAAGCAAAAAGCGGTCAAAGAGCTGGATGCCGCTGAGGGATGTGACCCCCATGTAGAGGAAGATGCCAAACAGCACAGCCAGGGGGATGAGGGACAGGATGGGCCCCATGAGGATAGACACGCCTGCGGGGAGAAGCACACGCTCTTAGCCCCCAGGGGCCCCAGTGGGCCAGAAGCATCAGGGGCTGGGGAACAAAACCATAGGTACCGTATGAAGCCCTCTTAATAGGTATTACCCCCCCATTTTACACAACAGTATTAATGCCTGTGCCGCTTTCCAAGCCTCTGACCGGCCCGCCGGGGCCCCTCAGACTTCGGCCCACGGCCAACCACTCCCAGCATCGTCCTAATCTTCCCCACCACCTAGCCCCAGGCCCCCGCCCCTCGCCCACCCCGTCCCTCCCCCCCAGGTATTACCCCCATTTTACAGATGGGGAAACAGACCCAGAGAGGGGAAGCAACTTGTCTGCAACCACGCAGCTACTAAGTGGCGGGTCAGGGAGTCAAACTCCTGCCAGCCCAATTTCAAAGCCTTTTCTTTTAGCCTCAGGGGATCACAGAGGTCAGGGGATCACAGAGGTCAGAGAAGCCCAACTTTTCCATCGCTCCAGCCCAGAATGCCTCCAACCCCCTCCACCTATCCAAACCCTGACCCTCCTCCAGCTAACACCAACTTTGCCTCCTTTAAGAAACTTCCCTGGTTCCTCCATCAGTGACCGCGGCGCTGCCCACACTGAGCTCAGCCGGATTCTCAGCTGCTCCAGAACTTGGATCAAACCCCAGTGACCCTCTGTCTTCTCTCCCACCCCAGATAACGCCTGGGGCACTGCCCTTGGGATCAGTCGTAGAACAGCCAAGCTGGAGAGACTTCAGGGGCATCTAATGAACTCTCTCATGGTACAGACCGAGAAACCGAGGCCCAGAGATGAGGAGGGTTACTAAGTTGGCAGCAGGGCAGGGCTGGAACCCACTATTCACTGAACTTCTGTCGGATAAAACTCTGAATGCTGGGTCCTATCTAGAGAAGTCCCCTGCTCCTTCCTCGACTCAGATGTCCGTCTCAGTGCCTTGGGCATTTCCTCCAGAATTCCCTCATGTGGACAACTGACACTGGGAGACACGGGCAGGGGGTACATCGGGGAGATCTGGCTACAGTGCGGGCAGGGCTGGAGAAGGCACTGGATCCTAACGGGCAGGGGCTGGGGGCCCGGAGCAAGGCCAGAGGGTGGTAGAGAGTGTGGCCAGCCCTTACTCACCCACGAGCACAGCGACCAGGAGCCCGCTGATCCGCTGCTCCCTGACCGATTGGATCTGGGGTGCAGCCCCCGGGGTGCTGTCCTTGACCATGACGGTGAGCGCGTTGGCATGGGTGATGGATCGCACGGTTGTGGCACTGAGCCAGGGCAACCCAAAGAGGGCACCCACACCGCCCATGCCGATAATTAGCAGCAGGTCCAGGTGGAATCCAGAGCCTTTGACCATCTTGCGCTCTGGTTTGCTGATGAGCAGCCTGGCGGGGGGTGGGGGTGAGGTCAGGGGTGAGCAGTGCTCTCGCTTGCCCCCACCCTCTTTGCCCCTCCTTCCTTCTCCATACTTGTGTCCCTCTGTATCTTATTTATCCTGCTGTGTTCATCTCCCTTAGCGTTCCTTGCTTCCCTCCCTCCCACCCCCTCTTGAGAATCCAGACTCTAAGAGTAGAAGTATCTTTAGATATCATCTAGAACGTCTACAAGCAGCTGATGCAGCTGAACTTCAGGGAGCCTCACTGGTACAGGTCCCTTCTGCGTTCTGGCACCTCGTTTTGTCTCCTTTTTCTTAAAAAGGCTTCCCCAAATTATACAGTGTCACGTCCCGCAAAACCTGGACCTTCCCCCGCCCCCACTCCTGCTTGTCAGGAGGGCCACAGGTTTGACTGAGACTCGCGCTCAGTCCTTGGGTGTCATGCCTGCCCGGAGCCTGTCGCTTTCCCCGCCTCGGACCCTCCCAGGCTCGGCCCCACCCTGGCTCTCACGTGGTGATCTGGGACTCAAGGAAGATGAGGATGAAAACCAGGAGGGCAGGCAGGATGGAGGCAAACATCATCCAGATGGGGAAAGGCGAATACAAGCCCAGTGGGTGGATGATCCAGCCCCGGACCGAGGAGTTGGACACCGAGAGGCCTTTAGGCACACTGAGTTTCTGTGGGAGGGGGATGCTGGTGAGAACACCGGAGGCAGGGGGCTGGGGGCAGGGAGGCAGGGCCAGCCAGGGTCCTGGGCACTTGGGAACTTACTTATGGTTTGTACCCAGTCACTGCACTAAGCCCTTTACGTACATCTTCTCATTCCCAGCTTTATAGATGAGGAAACATGATCAGAGAGGTTATGTGGTTTGCCTTGCATCACACAGCTATTTGGTGGCAGAAGTGAGATTCATACTCAGATCTGCCTGGCTAAAGCAGGTTCTTTGGAGTAAAGAGGGAATCTGCCCCAGACCCTCGCTTCAGTCAGAGGGCTCCTGTAGGGCTGTGGGAAGGACTTGGGGCTCTCAGGGGAGGCAGGGATGGGTAGGGGTAGTTCTAGCCGGCTTTGGGTTTGGGAAAGCTATTCTTGGGAGGGGGACACTGGGAGAATGAAATAACTGTGGGGAGAGAGGGTCACCTGGGTATAGGTGTCCTTGACTGAGAAATCCACCAGGACCATGATCAGAATGGAGATGGGAACCCCAAAGTCTCCAATGACCCGTCGCAGCTGAAGGCAGAAATCAGTGGTCAGTACCCGGTTGTTTCCCTACCTCCTGCCTCCCACTCCTGCCCCTTCTTCACCCAGGGCGCCTTGCTTTTCCCAGGGAGTCCATCAACATCTAATGCCCTGTCCTGCACCTCAATGTACCTGCTTCCTTTCTTCTGCCCCTGGCCCAGCCCCACCTCTGGCCCCACAGCTTCTCCATCCCTTTTTTAAGAGCTGTCCTTGGCTCCCCACTAGGTTCTCAGCCTGGGCATGCTAAGAAAGGGAGATGGGCTTGCCTGAAGAGTGGCAGCCTAGATGAGGAGGAGACCAGGGAGGCTTGGAATGGGGAATGGGAATCTAGGGTAAGAAGGAGAGCTAAGGACACTGAGGAACCTAGAGGCATGCTTTGGACTGAGATAGGGCAGTGTAGGCAAGGGCAGGGTGAGGGGAGGGTGTTCTCACCCGGCCGGGGAAGTAGGAGCTGTTCTTGAACTTGCGCAGTATCATGGCTAAGAAGAAGGTGCCAGCCATGAGCACAAGGGAGAGGAGGGCTGTGTTGGGCAGGGGAGCCTGAGGTTTGGGCACTGTTGTCACATTGTAGTCATAATCCTTCTGCAGTGGATGGTCCCGGAAGATCTGCAGCAGAAAACCAAGGCATCCTATTCCCTTTCATCCATCTGTCCATCATCCATTCATCAATCTGCCCATCATCCATCCATCCATCCATCCATCCATCAATCTGTCCATCATCTATCTATCCATCCATCCACCCATCAATCTGTCCATCATCTATCCATCCATCCATCCATCCATCCATCTATTATCCATCCATCCACTTATCTTCTTCCTCAACTGACAGGGTAACAGAGGGACAATGGGATTCTATAGCTTAGTTTTCAGGAGTAGAGACCAGGCTCAGCTTGGGTGGGGTTAAGCCACGGTGGCAATGAGTACATGTGTGTGTGCACGTGAGCACTCAGGGACTGGGAGACCTGAGAAGGCTGGTGGGCAGGAAACAAATGCCAAGGAGGTTCCTAAAAAGGGCTTCAAAGACTTGGAAACAGAAAGCCCCACCAACGAGCAGAATCAGGGGCAGACACGCATCGTCCACCCTTCCTCCATAGAAAATGCAGATGCAGAGGTGGGCATAGTTTAAGGTGACTGAGGTGAGGAGGCAGGGTGCTCCAACCACAGGCCCTGTGGTTCTTGGGGGTGAGTGTAGAGACGGCATGCAGGACTGGACATGGGCGCACAGAGGCACAGGCACTATGCAGTCACAGCAAGAGTACCAGCCCACAGGGGTCCTGGGGGGCTCAATGTGTTAAGCATCCAAGTCTTGATTTCGGCTCAGGTCATGATCCCAGGGTCGTGAGATTGAGCCCCATGTTGGGTTCCGTGCTGGGTGTGGAGTCTGCTTGGGATTCTCTCTCTCCCTCTGCCCCTCCCCTGCTCACACTCCCTCTCTCCCTCCCTCTCAAAAAAGAGAGCACCGGCCCACAGGCAGCAGATGTCAACAGGAATGCGGTCACGGCCACACACTGTGAAGGTACAGCCGCACGAGTGCCATATGGACACGTGCGCAGCGACACACACGGTCGCATGGCGCGTGCACAGAGTCACACGTGCTTGTCGACACTCCCGTGGCCCCTACCTTGATCAGCTTGAAGAAGGTCTCAGAGATAAAGATGAGGGAAATGAGGATGGAGAAGATCTCTTGGGTGTAGCGGGAGATAAACTGGACCAGGAAGCTGCCCTCGAAGGCCACAATGAGCACCACTAGCAGGACGAGCCAGAAGCCGATCCACACGCGGCCCACGATGTACTCCAGGTTGTTACTGCTGCAGAACTGCAAGGGCGGGAGAGGCGGCTGGGTCAGCGGACGGGCCCAGGCACCGTGCGTCAGGCAGGTGGGGTCAGGGCCAGAACAGAGCTACCGAGAAAAAGGCTTCCTCGAACACGAGCAGGGGTCCTGAAAAGCCAACCACCAGCAGCGGCTGAGCCCCGAGCAGGGAGAAGATGACGCCCTGGGCCGCAGTGGAGATGAGCAGCTCCGACACCCCCATGTGGTTAAAGGTCTTTTCTCCTGTGGGTAGAAGTTACAGTGTGGTCAAGGTCAAGAGGTCATTCCCAACGGCCAATAGAGCGTTTCACGGGCAGGCTGGTGCAGGGGCCCCGACCGTCAGATCGGGACGGAAGACAGGGCCGACACGGAGGCCAAAGGGTCAGAGGTGAAGGTGAGGGGGGCCATGTGGAGGCACTGACCCAGGAGGCCGCCGAAGGTGATGGCCGGTGACAGGGCAGCAAAGTAGATGAAGATAATGGTAGCCAGGACCTGGGGGCTGAACGCGTCTGTGATGTCACTCGGGTAGTGGGAGTAGCGGCGCTTGATGTCGCGTACCAGGCCCCCAAAGAACTGGCCTGTCCGTCGTAGAGGGTCTTCCGGGGCACCAGGGACCTCTGGACCCCCATTCAAATCTGCAGTCAAGGACAGGACCGTGGTCACAGGGGGTAACAGCAGGAGGTGTGGGGAGAGAGGAATCAAGGGGAGAATCTTTATTTTTTATGCTCATTTATCTATTTTTTGAGAGAGAAAGAGAGAGAGAGAAGAGAGAGAGAGAGAATCCCAAGCAGGCTCCGAGCCGTGAGCGCAGAGCCCAACAAGGGGCTCAAACTCGCAAACTGTGAGATCATGACCTGAGCTGAAATCAAGAGCCTGACGCCCAGCCCAACCGACTGAGCGACCCAGGAGCCCCGAGGGGAGAATCTGCTGATGGGAAGGGAGTGGCCAAGGAGGCTGGGAGACATGAAGACAGAGAGAGGAGGGGAGGCAGGGTCCCGCAGGGCTGCGCCGGGGGAGCTGAGGGTCTGTGGGGGCTGCAGGGTAGGTACCTAGGCCTTTGTAGAGTCTGGGCTCCTGCCTGACAGTGCCTACTCGTCTCTGCAGCAGCTCTCTCTGCACGGGCACCAGACCGAGCAGGGCCTTCTCAGAGGGGACTTCGGAGGGAGGCAGCACCAGGCTGCAGTCCAGAAACTCCTCTAGGTTTTTCACCAGCTCGTCCCGGCTCTGGGCCAGGTAGGCCTCAATGCGGAACACCTGGGGGCCGGAGAGAGGGTCAGGGCTGCCTGCACCTGCTAGACAAAAGGACCCAAGAGGCCACATTCAGGGCCTCCAGGAACCAGAACCCTCTCCCCCAGCTCCTTCGTGCTAGGAACTGCTTTTCCTGCTGCCCCCCTCACCTTTATGCCCACCACAAAAGGGTTTTGGGGAGGCAGACAGGGCCTCGAGTGGGGAAAGGGGAAAGGAGGCAGGGCCAGACCAGGCCAGACCTAACCCGCTGGAACCCGGTCGGAGTGGCCACACCAGACCAGGCCAGATCAGGCAGGGCTGGGCCAGAGCACGGGAGCCCTGGACTACCTGCCCCTGGCCGCACAGGGTGGAAGCAGCTGGGTTAGACGGCATGTGCCAGACCAGCAGAACTAAAGTGGCCCGGGCCGGTCCAGTGAGTGACGTCAGCGGCCGCCCCGCCTCAGGCTCCCCCAGCCCTCGCCAGCCCCTCCTCACCTTCTCCGACATGAGGGTGGCAGCAGCCCGCCCCAGCTGGGTGTAGTCGATGCGGGGGACCTCAGGTCCCAGCAGCACGAAGAGGAAGCGCACGGGCACTTGGACCCGCACGGCCTCCTCCAGCAACGGGGCCTCCTCCAGCGAAGAGGCCTCCTTCAGCCGCACGAAGCCCAGCACGGGGCGTGCCAGGAACTGCGCTCGGCCTGCGAGGGGAAGGGGTGACGGGGTGGGGGGTGGGGTGGTCAGGCCCGGCTGAGGGGGGGCTGCTGGGGCCGGGCTCAGGGAGACGAAGGCTGGGCCGGGCCGGGAGGCAGAAGCAGGGGGTGCGGAGGGAAAGGGGGCACCAGCTCCTTACCCACTAGCACCAGGGTGGCCTCCGAATCTGGGGGTATCTTTTCCAGAATTCCAGATGCTGAGTGGTCTTCTATGTCTTTCTCTCCCTGTTGGAAGGAGGGTGGTGAGGGGACGCCTCTGGCCACTCTGAGCATCCAGCCCCCTCCTTCCCTAACCACTGTCATGTCTCTGCATGTTCAGGTTGGGAGCTCTCCAGCGCTCCCCTCACCCCTGGTACAGCCTCACCTTACAGAAGAGCTTCGTCTCTAACGAGGGCTGCTGCTGGGAAAGCAGAGGCTCTGAGGGGTTCCCAGAACTCGTCACAACTGTGGGCTTCATACCCCCCAAGTCCTCCAGGTCTCTGGCATGGCTGCAGGAAACACAGGGGACGCGGACTGAGAGAGCTGTTCGGGCCGGGCTGTTAATAGCGTGGAGACCCGTGGTGGGAGGGATCAAGCGGGGCTCCCCAGTGACCAGACTAGAGAAACCCCGGGGCAGGAAGACGATCGGCCTCCTGTGGAAGGACGGGGTGGATGCCAGCGGGTGGCCTCCGTCTGGAAGGACGAGGTGGGGCCAGGAGGGATGGAGGGAAGGGCCTTGAGAGCCTCGCCTCCTGAGGACCAGTAGCCCCCCAGATCTGGGCATGGAGACATGGTCTCCCCCCAAGAGGTGTCCGAGGCAGGAGCCATCGTGGAGAAAAGTGGGCCCTGGTCCGGTGGGGGAGGGGCCACCCGGGCCTCTAGGGAGAGCTCGGGGCAGGCGGGCCGGGGAGGTGGGCCTTTTGGCTGTGGAGTCCAGGTCCTGGCAGGCAGGGGCACCTGTGCTGGAGCAGCAGGATCCGGAGCAGTGTCTCTCGGTCGTCAGGCCGGATCAGATCCTCGTAGATAAACCTGTCCAGCAGCTGGTTGGCCACCCCCGCCAGGGAAGTCTCTGGCAGGTCCAGGAGGACAGCACCTGCAAGGGGTGGTGGGGTGAGCCGGGCGGCGGGACGTTGGCCCTCCTCCCCTCCACCGAGCCGTAGGTGCAGGGTCGCAGAGGCACCCGGCAGGGCTCACCCTTGGCAAAGGCTCTCTGCAGCTCCAGGAGGCTCCAGAAGGTGAGGTAGGACAGGTGCGGGCAGCCCCAGGTCCCGTCTTCCCCCAGGTTCTCCTCCAGCCGCATCCAGTGCGCGACCTCCACCCACCGCAGCTCTTGGTTCTTCCCATCCATCACCAGCTCGTGCAACTCCACATAGACCTGCAGCCCCACAGGCCTGAGTTCGTCTCCAGGGCCCGGAGCAGCGCCCTGGGGAGAAGACTGGCAGCCCGGGACATGGGGGACACTCAGCAGGCTCTGAGGGATGTCTGGGGGAGGCCCGGGGTCCTGGGAGGCGCTCGGGGCAGACCCCGAGCTCAGGAGGGGGACCGGCAGGAGCAGCAGCCTGGGCGTGTCGAGCGAGGCAGCAAGTGTGGGGAAGGGTACAGCCCACAGCCCTGGCTCTATTCCCCGACTCCCTGACTGGCCTCCTCACCCCATCTCAGAGGCATTTGGAGAACCTCTGGACCAAAAGGGGTGCTAGAGGGGACACCTGGGAGGAAAAGGAGAAAGGAGGACTTCGGGGTCATCGGGTGGATCTCCTGCCTTCAAGACTGTTGAGCGGGCTCGGCATGCCCTTCCCTGTCCTTGGGGCCAGAGGACCACTCCCTGGAGCCTCGCTGAGGACAGACCCAACTTCCCAAGCAGCTAGACAGTCTGCTGCCCAGCAGGGAAGTGCGGGGCCTGGCGGACCTGGGCAGAGGGGGCACGTATGTAATTCTGTGCTTCCCCAGGGAGCACATGACAGCCTGGCCAGAGGGTCTGGGAGGGCAGGTCCCCAGCAGTTACTTTATCTCTGCCCAGGGCTCTCCCTGCTCAGTGGAAGAAGGCCCCGGGCACCCCATCAGCGAGGGGTGTCCTCTCCCATTCTGCCAATTTCCCGGGGTGCCCACTCCTTCTCTACCTGTTGGTGGGGTTCGCCGATGCTAAAGCTGTGTCTGTCCTTCTTCACCTCCCTTCCCCTGGTAGAAGGGCAGGTCCCACGGGCAACACAGAAAAGAGAATTGGGGGAGCCCAGGGGTCCTCACCTCGTGGGTCTCTGGGTACAATGTGATGTGATAATCTGTGGCTGTCGGCTCGGCTTCGTGAGCTGAAAACCCGGAGGCCAGTTAGGGTTGCCCCCAGATAATGCCCCCCTCGGGGTCGTCCTGCACCTCCACCCCCCCACCCCCCCCCCCGTGAGCCTCAGCGCAGCAAGCCTCCCTCCCTTTGCCGCTGGGCAGGACCGGGGTGCCCGCACCCCACCCACCCCACCCCTGCTGCTCCATGGGCTGTGGCCCCCCGTGTGTCCGTTCTTGGCCCGGCCTGGCTCTGTCATGCCCCGTCCAAGCATGGTGGACGACCCTTGAGACTCATCTTCAGCGGTGACAGAGAGGGTCACCTCCGAGGTACAGGGTCCTGAGCAGCAAATCTCAGGATTCTCCTAGGATCGCCCTCCTCTCCCATCACCTTCTGGGACCAGGTTCCCTACCTTCCTCCTTCCAGCCTCAGCAATCCCACCCACCCCAAAACTCCTCACCGTCTCCAGGTGGAGCACTGGGAGCCAGGGTGGGCTCTACCTTATATAGCCCCCACCCCCCCACCCCTCTCCCAGCCCGCATTTCTCAGAGGGGCCTCTTATCTTCCATACCAATTGCCAGCACTTAAGTCCTGTTGACGGTAAACAGGTCCCCACCTGGGGCTCCCCAACCGAGACCTTGACAGGGCCAGGAAGGTTTCCTAGTATCTCTCTGCCCTGGGAGGGTCCCCACGGCCCCCCATTTCTCAGGACCTCTAGACCCCCAAACAGAACGATGCTCTCAGGACAGACCCAGTGCCTGGCCAAGAAGTCAGCCTTGGATGGGCACAGGTGGCCTGTGGGCTCCTGCCCTTGTCCCAGACAGGCTTGGCTGCCCTGTCCCAAATCGAAAGGCCTGGCCATGGGTGACTGGTTCTGCCCGGCCCCCACCCCACCCCACCCCCGCAGTCACCCCCTGTGATCATTTCAAACAAAACTCTGTTTATCCTTCAATCAGCCAGGATTGTGGGGAAACTGGCCCTGGGGCTGGGGAGGTAGTGGAGAAGGGAGAAGGCATGTTGCCCACCCGTCTCTGTCTGGGGCTCAGCACCTCATCCCAACAAGACAAAGAGAGACGGGGCTCACCCACTGGCTCCTCCACCTGAAACACGGGGACGTCTGGGTCTTCATAGTCCTCCTGTTCTAGAGTGATCTCCAGCTCCTCTTCATAGTCATCCTGTGGGAAGTGGCCATCAGGGCTGGGCTGTGAAGGGCTTCTCCAGCCACCACGAAGGGAGGGGTCCAGGGCGGGGTTCCCAGAGCCCCGAGGTAGGAGCCCTGCAGGTACCACGAAAGACTCACCAGCCGCTCCCCCATGGTGCTGTCCAGATTTCCTATTTGTCTGCGGTGATCTGCTCTCCCAACATAACCCACACTGCTGGTCCCTGCAGTGGGGCAGCACAGGCTGAGTGAGACACAGGGCATCCCGGAGTCTTCTGATCCCCCGCCCCCAGAGGAGGCTACATTTGAGTGGAGGGGGATCCCATGTGTTGGGAGACAGTGGGCTCAGGGGAAGAAGTGTCGGAGGGGCCTGGAGGAAGGAGCTAGATTTGTAGGTTGAGGGCGGGTGCACGGGGGGGCCAGGAGAGATGGGGCAGGTAGAGGAAGCTTGGCTGGCATTGATCAAAGGGCGTTTGAGAGGATGGAGGGCCTTCAGGTTCAACTCCTTCCTCTGGCCACCAGTCCTCACCTGGCTTCTTTTCCTGTCCATCCTCAGGACTTAGCCAACTCCGGGGACATGACCTGTTTCTTCTTCAAGGAGCTTAGCTCCCCTGACAGTCTTCACAACATACCCTCTTCTGCCAGAAACAGCTACTTTCTGCTGGGCATGGGCTGTAGCGTCCTTGGGAGTGGCTCACGGGTGCTGAATGACATGGCCCTGTTTCTCTCCCCCACTCCATCTCTCATACTCGCTCCCCACCTATCCTGTTGGCCTTACGAGCCCTTTCCTGCCCCAGGGCCTTTGCACATGCAATTGCCCGCATCCCAGGTACCCCTCCCCCACACCTCATCCCTTCCCACATCTCAGCTCTTCAGATTCCCTTCCTGACCACCCTGCCATTCACTGACCCGATCTGTCGTTTTCTGGTCGTTTGATTCATTTATGTATACATCATTTGAGGATGCCTCTAGTAGGGAAGCCACTCGAGTGCCAAGATCTATGTCTCAGTCCCTCCCTACTCAGTCTCCACTAATCCCCTACTCCTAGAAGAATGGTTGCCACCAATAAATAAGTTTTGGATGAATGTAAAGCGTGGCTCCGCCCTGCAGGCTTGTGCCTCTGGGACTGGGGAGTCAGGATGCCTGGGACTCGGCCAAGAGACGGCTGAGCCCCGCGCCTCCATTTGCTCAGTTGCGGCTCTGGCAGAGAGGGAGGCATGGTCACTCCAGGAATGTGAGGACCAGCCCCAGGGGAGCACAGAGGTCCCCTAGGGTGGCCCCGGACTGGGCGTGGAGGGGCTCCCTTTCCCCCTCACCCACTGAAGCCCTGGGTGTTGCGACAACGGCGATTCGGGTCAGGTCGACAAACATGCCCGCTCCGTGCCCGCATGGAGCTGAGATGAACAAGACAACTGTCCCTCCCCTCGAGAAGCTCCCGGCCCTGACTGGGACCGCAAACTGGGAACGCGTGACAGGCTGAGGGCGCCGGGAGATAACGAGTCCCCCAGACAAACAAGAGATGAGCAGAACGTGTCGGGGGCCCAGGATCGTAGGGCAGGACAAAGGGTAGGAAGGACCTGCGGGTGGGGTTGGGGGTGGGGTGGCTCCAAGGAGGGGGACCCTGGGGCTGGGCCGAGAAGCTCTGAAGGACCTGAAGGGCTGAGAGGTGGGGAAGGACAGTCCGGGTCTGAGGAGTGGCTGCCCAAAGTGCAGAGCTGGGACCGTGCCAGACAAGGCTGAGGGAAGAGGGCAGGGAGGGTACACAGAGAGAATGGGACAGAGAAATTTCTTTCCGAGGAGTGGGTGGTGCTGGGGTCCCAAGAGATAGGGAGAGGGCATGACAGAGGCCCGCCAGACTGAGAAAGGCAGGGGTCCCTGCCTCGCGGTGGTGGTAGGGGAGGTGATGACCAGGGCACGGCCCTTGAGGACCCTTGTCACACAGCTTTTTCTCTCCCTCTCCTGTCCCTCTCTTTCCTCTTCTCCCATCTTTGTTTCCTTCCTCCCTTCTCTGGCCTTGCCCCGACCTGGGCCTCAGATCCCTAGCAGTCTCAAGGGTATTAAGCCTTAGGGGCTAAAAGTCCCACCTGTGAGGCTGGGACTGTGGCCTCCATTTCTGAGAAGTGGGTTGGTCCGAGGGGCCGTACAGAGCCACAGGAAGCAGCCTGTCTGCCACTGACTGGCCGAATAGCCTTGGGCAGCCCCCAGCCTCTCTCCAGGCCTCAGTCATCCCATCTGTACAATGGGGAGGGCCTTCCGGCCAGGGTTCTGAGACCTCAGTGAGACAGAAGAGAGGAGAACGGGGGTGATTTGAACGCATCTGGGGCCTTACAGGGTGCACCCATGACCCAGATTGCTGGTCCCACTAGGCCCAGTCACCCCCCGCAGCTGCCGGCCTCGCACTGATAAGAGCCTGGAACCCGATCCCTGCCCTGTGTCTGGAAACTCCCCAAACACCTGGCCGTCCAACCAGCCAGGGCAAGGCCAGATAACGGTGAGCAGGGCATCTGGAGCCCAGGAGGTGGAGCACAGCTGGCAGAGGCTGGGGTCGGGGATGGGGCGGGGTGGGGGGTTGACCAGATGATATAGGGAGGGTTCCCTGGTGGCATAGCACTGCCTTTGTGTAATCGCCCCCACACTGCACAGAGCTGTACTGCCTTATCTCCTATAGTCCCCAAACTACTCTGTGAAATGGGTAATGTCATTAACCCCATTTTACAGATGAGAAAGCTGAGGTTCAGGAGGGTTAACTTGTTTTGGTCCTATGGTAGGTAGGTATCAGAGGCGGGTTTAAACCCTGGCCCAGCTGACTCCAGCCACATCTCTAGCCATCATGCTGAGCTGCCTCCTAGAAGAGAAAACAGCGCTAAGCTGTTCAGCACTAGTGGTTAAGAGCGTGAACCCCGCAGTCAGACTGCCTGGGTTCAGATCCTAGCCCTGCCACTGCCTGCGTGACCTCGGGCAAGTGACTCAACCTCTCTGTGCCTTGGTTTCCTTACCTGTAAAGTGGGGGTGATATTGATACCTACCTTATAAGCCTGTTGTAGCACTGAGTTAAGTTGATCTACGTAAAGCACTTAGAATAACGTCTGACACACAAAGAGCTCAGTGTACAAGTTTGCTGTCATTATCACTGAGACTGGGGATCAAGGTCAGACTCGCTTTCTTCACCTATGTCTCTGATTTTCCTTCAATTCCCATGGAATTAGCCTAAATGCTTTGAGATCCTTGGGTGATGGGGGACTCCTCCTTTCCCCGCAAACACTCTCTAGGATGGGCTCGGTGCCGGGTCTGCCTGGTCGACTCCCCTGCAAGCATCCCATACGGGAAGCACTGTCATTGGCCAACTTTCCTCGCAAGAGGGAGATCGGATGGCCTGTACATCCCCACACGTGGAGGAAAGAGGGAGCTGGGCTGTAAGACCGGTGGGAGTGGTAAATAGGAGCCTGACAAGGACCCACACTTGGAGGGGGGGGGGATCAGATTTGCCCCCCACCCCCACCCCAGCCACATGCCTCTGCTGCTACATGCCAGTCTCTTTTTCCTAACACCTGCAGCCCTGTGCTCTCCGGCTGTAGGTGCCAATGGGCTTGTGCCCTTAGGGGTAACAACACATATCCTACGTTCTCAACCCACCCACCCACACCGCCCCCCCCTTGGAGGTTGGGTGCCTGTGCCCACCTAGACACAGATTCAGGCTGTGCACCTGCAGAAGCCCTCGGGACAGGTGCTGCAGGCCACCCCCCAGCCCCTCCCGGCCCTGCTTACCTGCTCACGAGCCTTGGGGTCCCTCAGCGAACTCCTGAAGCCACCGGTGTTCTCTGCAACCAGCCGAGCTCACACCTGCTCTAACAGCACCAGGTCCTGGCTCCCAAACCCCTGACTCATGCCCCCGCCTCCTAATCTGCCCGCCCCACGGTCCCGGGAGCCCCTTCCCACCCCCCGCCCGGCTCCTTCTGGGTGCCCAGTAAACAGAGTTATCTCTTACACACATCTGGACAGCTGTGAGTCTGGCCCACCCCACCCCAGCCAGCTAGCCCCCAGGGCCGCCTGATGCCCTCCTGGCTCTCAAGGACTCTCCTCGGTCTTCCTTCGTGGACCAAGGTCGGATGGTTGGCTTCTCGAGCTCCCAGCCTCATAGCAGGTCTGTCCCAGCTTCTGGATGCCCCTGTCCTGCATCTGTCCGCCCTCGCTCTGGCCAGATTCCTCTGCTCCGGCCCCAAGATACATGGGAGCCTTCTCTCTTCTCTCTTGGCTCAGAACTTGCTCTTGCTCTATGGCCTTGTCCACAGGGACCTGCTCAGTGTACACAGGGTCCAGGCAGCCCCCTCCCCTTCTTGCCCCGGACGAGGGCTCCCTAGCCACCCTCTTTCCCCAAGACCCTGGATGGCACCGAAGAGCCGGCCCCTGGATGCTAAAACTCTGCCATTCAGTCAACCTGAAACAATGTCAGGTCAACAAAAACAACCTTCCCCACACAGAGCTCCTAGCTCACAAAGCCCCAATGTCTGGGCACACTGGTTCCTCTGTCGGCAGCCTGGCCCAGGCCCCCGGGCCAGAGCAGCCTGCATTCTCGGCCCCCGCCGTGCCCCTGCCCACACCCCACCCCCCAGCAGGGCTGCCTCTGCTCCTGGGGGTGCTGGGGCCAGTCACCTGTTCCCGGGCTCTGGTTGCTAAAGAAGCAGAGACTGAAAGATGAGTTCAGATTGGCACGAATGAAGAGAGGCTTGAAAGCAGACAGAAAGGGGCGTTTGTAGATACTGCTCTGGGCGCCGAGAGAGGAAACCATACTAGCCCAGCACCAAAACTGACTGGCCGTGGGACCCTGGGCAAGTGCCTGCCCTCTGTGGGCTTCAGTGTCCTTACAGTGAAGTGAGAGTACCTAGTTCTGGGGCTACCAGCCCGGGGGCTCCCTGCTTCAGACTCAGACAGGGACGGAGAGCCGACATATCCAGCCATTTCGCCGCCGTTTCCTGGGTCTCGACCGCAGACCTGCACTGCGCCAGCCCAGAGGAGAGGGAGAGGGGCAGGAACACGGAGCCGACCTTCTGTGTACGAACACAGTGCTGGGGGCTTCACCTGGCAGTCACACCGGATCCTTGCAGCCTCCACAGGTCCCAGAGAAGGCAACGAGAGTGACAGAGTAGTCAAGTGGAGTCCTTGTTGCCACCCCCTACCCCTACTCCCCGCCCCCCCCCCCAGGTACTTCCTAGTGCTAAGGGAAGAGCCCTCCCCAAGGTCCATGGGGTCTTTGTCCAAGCCTGTGCTCATGGAAGGTTGGGAGCCAAGGCCAAGTGTCAGCAGGAACAAGGGAAGCCAAGGGTGGACCCCCAGGCCGGGCCTGGGGGGTGCACCGCGAGCGGTGATTTGGTTATATTCCTTATACGATGTTATGCCAGACAACACAGCCCAAGACCACGGGCTGGGACGGGTTGTCCCAGAGGGAGAACCTCCGGGCGGAGAGCGCTGTTCTGAAGGGATGGGACTTTCTCATTTCCCGTCGTCCTGGATGTCACCTGTCCTCAGTGAGAGGTGAGGCAGCGGCCACGGAAAAGAGGCTGTCTTCTCTTTCTTGGCCTGAAGGAGCAGAGGCTGAGATTCCACACGAGAAGGAGGGATGTCATGGCGACCTGGTGAGCTGTCCTTTGTCGTGGACTTGGCAATGAGGTGGAGCAGCGTGGGCCCGTGACCGCTGAAGGCAGACACGTGTCACAGTCTCACACCTGCTCTTCGGTACCCACTGGATGAATTTGGCTGCTCTCCCCAAGTCCCCAGCAAAGCCTTCCTGGACAGTCCCCTGCAGGCACTGAAGGGAAGATCTGGGCCCACATTCGGGGCAAAGAGGACTGTGGTTTGCAGGGGCTGCTAAGGTGAAGGGTCCAGATGGCATGGGGAAGGGAGCCGGGAGGCTGGCAGAGAGGAGAGGGTCTGGCCAGATGACCTGGAGGGGTCCATGGGTATTCCCTGGTGAAGATATGACTTCCTGTGCCCTCACGGACTGGGGACTCAAACCATGCGGAAGCACCCCATGGCTGGGACATTTGGGTTCAGGGGAACTGTGGGGGCAGGAGGCTTTGGGACCTCGGTGGATATGTGACCTTGAGCTGGCCTATCATCTCTCCACTCTTGGTGTTCCTCTCTGGGCTGTTGTGAACACCTAATGCGATGAAAACGGGAAGCATAATCTGCCGGGGGCACAGGTAAGGGACTGAGTTGTGGAGGGAGAAGGAGCCGCGGGGACAGAGTATCCACCCTCCAGGAGCTCATACCCAGTGGGGCCGGCAGCACCTAACAACCACGCGGTGCAATCACAGGTGTGTGAAAAGGATGGGGGGCCTGAGGGACGAGTGATTGGAAAGTGGAGATGTCCCCAGGGAGTCTTCTGAGCTGAGTCTTAGGAAAGTGCATCAGAAGAGCAAGCAAGGCCTCCCATGTGGAAGGACCAGAGGTGTATGTAAGGAACCGCGTGAGTTGGGGGTGCAGAGCCATTCGGGGGTTAATGGAAGTGGGGCAGTAATCCCTGCACATTATGACTGGACCAGTCGCCATTAGGGCAGGTGAGGGCTGTGGGGGGAGGAGGGGGGAGAAGAGGGGAGGTGGGGGATGGGACTGGAACTGGAAAGGTGTTCAGGGATGAATCAGCCCAACCCTCCTCCCTCAGAGTCCTAAACCCCACCACCCCACTCCTCAATCACCCCAGGAGCCTCCCATCTGGTCTCCTGGCTTCACTCGAGCCCCCTAGGTGCCACCCAGCACTCAAAGGGGTGCTCCCCCGTGACTCCCCCGTCGTGACTCCCCCTGCTACAGACCACTCCGTCCCTTTGCTGCTCCATGGAGGCACCTGCATCATTCCTGCCTGTCTCTCCCCACCCTGCCTGGATGCTCCTCCCCACCCACCCCCGCCACTCCTTCTCACCATTCAGGCCTTAGATCAATGTCATCCCCCGCAAAAGACCTTCTTTGACCATCCATTTCGAGATAACCTCCAGCCACTCTATTACTGCGTCAAGGAAAATCAGTGTGGACTACGTGTCAGAGACAACCCCAAATCTCAGCGGTTTAAAGCAAAATGGGAGTTTATTTCTCTTTGATGTAAAATCTGGAGGTTGGAGCTCCCAGGCTGGATGGTGCTCTGCAGTGTCAGGGACCCCGCCCGGGTACCTTCTATTCTGTGGCATCCTTGACATGTGGCTTTCTCTTCATGGTTCATCATGGCTGCTTGAGCTTCAGCCATCACTTCTGCATTCCAGCCAGCAGGGAGGAGGAAAGGGTAAGGAAGGATGTGCCCCTTCTCTTGCAGGCTATTTCCTGGAGACTTTCTGCTTGCGCCCCATTAGCCAGGACTTAGTCACATGGCTATACTCGGCTTCAAGGGAGCCTGGGAAATGTAGTCTTTATTTGGGGAAGTCGTGTATCCAGAGTTCTATTACCCGGGAAGAAAAGGCAAATGAAAATTAGAGGGTGTCCAGTAATCTGCCAGAATCATGTCGCCTGCTAAATACTCTTCTTTTTCCTACCAGCTGATGGTTTCTTGCTTCATTATTTGTTATTCTCTCTCCCCCGGAACATCAATTTCACAAGGGCAAGTTTTTTGCAAGGGCTTGTGTCTATCACTGTATCTCCAGGGCCTAGCACAGTGCCTGGCACAGGCAAAGGTAATGAATTTGTACTGAATGAATGAACGACTCCCCCACAATAATTATTTGAGGAATGCATTCTCACTCCCATCTTACAGATGGGGGAAAATGGGGCTCAGAGAGATTAAGTAACTTGCCTAAGGTTACACAGCAGGTAATAGGGCCAAGGTTTGAACCTTGCTCTCTGTGGCTCCAGCTCTGTTCCAGCTCTTTCTACCTGAGGTGCTGGCTGTGCTGATGGCTCAGCTCCACCCTGAATCAAGTGAGAAGCCGGGAAACCTCACCTGGAGTCTGTTAGTGTCCTCTCCCTGGTAAATTCTACCTCAAGTTCTCGCCAATGGCTTGCCTTTGGCCTCTAGTGGGATCAACGTAAGAAATGGTTGTTTAAAAAAATTTTTTTAACATTTATTCATTTTTGAGAGACAGAGAGAGACAGAGCACAGTTGGGGGTAGGGCAGGGAGAGAGGGAGACACAGAAGCCGAAGCAGGTTCCAGGCTCTGAACGGTCAGCACAGAGCCCAACGCGGGGCTCAAACTCATGAACCGTGAGATCATGACCTGAGCTGAAGTCGGACGCTTAACCGACTGAGCCATCCAGGTACCCCCATAAACAAACTTTAAAACAAAGAAGAGGAAATGGTTGTTTCGGACAAGTTTCTGTAACTCTTCTGCAAGTCCCCGGATGGGGATGTTACATAGAAGCCATGAATTCATTCCCCCTGGCATCGAGCACTAGGAAGAGGTCTGAAACTTCAGACAAACTGATCGGTTTCTTTGTTTCAGCGGAGGGAGAACTACCTGTCTTATCAGACCTTCCTTTTTACCTTGGCTGCTAGGAAATTTGGAGTTTAAATTACGCGTCCAGAGACAGCCCTAGCCTCAGGAGAAGTGCTGTAGGGGACAGACTGCGTGTGACTTGGAACCAGGGGGCCAGGACTTGTGTCTCAGCCAATGCTCCATGAACAAGACATTCAAACGTCCCCGAACCTTAGACCTGAGGTTGTAAACGTAGCATCCTTCCCTCCCAGGGCCGTTAGGAGGATGAAATAAGCTAATACATGGGACGACTCTCTAGAAGTGCCTCGGTGATATATAGATGGTTGGCCCTTACCACGTACAGGGCACTCCGCTTGCCTAGGCTAAGCTGCAACTTCTCAGGCCCCAGGAATTCTCTGATAAGATTGCGAAGTGGTCAGGGAAGGCTTCAAGGAGGAGGCGTCTTTCAAGACAAGTAGGCTCCTCTGGTGCAGAATGCTGATAGTGCTGTCCCTGTCCCCTGTAGTGCTGCCCGCTTCCATTTCCCAACCTGGCGGGCCCTGGTCCAAATCATCCTTTCTGGTAGGGTCTCATCTAACACCAACCCCATGGTCTAGCTCTGTCCCCAGGGGTAAAGCACAGCTCACAGGCGGAGAGAGAAGCTATAGGATGGCTCACAAGTCCCCGAGACCAAAGGGCTTTGGAATGAGGAAGAGTATAATCTTGGGACAAACCCCAGCCCAGGGCTGGAGGCTAAAATCTAGGCCCTTTCCACCTCATCTCTTGCCTATTAACCAGCAACCTCTGACCCTCTGCTTCCTCAGCCATACAAAAAGACTTAATCACAAGGCACACAGACCACCCTCCATAAAGTGGCTGTCTTACAGGCTGTTCTTTGTTAATCCTCACAATACTTGAACAAAGTGAGGCACAGAGAGGTGAGGTAACTTCCCAGAGGTCACACAGCTCATAAGCTATGGAGCTGGAACTGGGTTCCCACGCAGGCAGCCAGGGCACAATGCTTGGGATGGGGACGGGGAGGGAAAACCTTCAAGGAAATGGCTCTTCTCAGTCAGTGAGAGTTCAAGGTCAAGCCGCCTCAGGGAGCCAGACGTAGGTGGGTCCCTCAGGCTCAGGCAGGGCTGCAGAAGCCCATAGGCTTACAGAGGCCTGAAGGCCTGCCCCTCGGGTCTGACTGCCCGGATTCACAGCTGAAGACACCCCCTCTCCCTGCCCCTGCCTACTTAGGGCCCAGGCGACCTGCCCGGGATGATGGGAGCCTTGCTTGGGCGGAGGAAGTATGAAGAGCAGGCTCCCTCTTCCTTCCCGAAGGGCTATGGGGCCAGGGCACACACAGTGAGCCACGCGCGGCGCCAGGGGCCCACTGACCCTGCACTCCCTACCCTACTTCCAGCCGCTCCTGGCGCTCCTGGCGGGCGGCCTCAGGATAAAGTCCAAATTCCTCCTTCTGACCCAGTTTCTGCTGACCTCCCGACCGGGCCTCCTGGCTTTGAACTTGCTCTTGGTCCCAGGTCCCGCCCTACTAGTCCAGGTCTCTGCACTCTCCCTTCCCCTGGTTAAAAGTTTAAAATTGAGCTCAGTCCCAGAGCACCTGGGTGGCTCAGTCGGTTAAGCATCTGACTCTTGATTTCGGCTCTGATCGTGATCTGTCGTGATCTCAGAGTTCGTGAGTTCGAGCCCTGTGTCAGGCTCTGCGCTGACCGTGTGAAGCCTGCTTGGGATTCTCTCTCTCTCTCTCTCTCTCTCTCCCTCCCCTGCTCTCTCACTCTCTCAAAATGAATAAACTTAAACAAAAATTGAGCTCAGTCCCTCTCCAGTCTAGCCACCTCCCCTTTGGAGGGACCTCCACCACACTATTCTTCCCCTTCCCAAGGGCTTCCTTGTGACCTGGTCACCGTCTGCTTTCAGGGTGGGCCTGCCCCCAGTCGGAGCTCAGAACAAGGTGGCATGGAGGCTGAGCATGCATTATCAGGCGACCAACCACCGCTGGGAAGCTGCCTGTCCCTCCTCCCTGCTTTCCATGCCTGACCCTTTGAAATATCAGAAGCATGGAACAGCCTCTTTTGCAGGTCAGGGAGGTTTTGGGGGGGGAGCGGGAGGGGGGGAAGCGTCAGCTCCAGGCACTATCCCTCTGGGCTCAGAGGGCCCCTGATGCCAGGAGCCAAGGTAGCAGGATGCCACATCTGGAAGGTTCCATCTGTGGTCCCCAGGGCAACTTGCACTGTGTGAGAGGAACCCCAGCATTAAGCATGGCCTTCCCCAGTCACCCTCCCCTGGGCCCTTTATTTTAAAATAAGGTGCAGATAGGAGTGCCTGGGTGGCTCAGTCGGTTGGGCGTCGACTTCGGCTCAGGTCATGATCTCACGGTTCGTGGGTTCGAGCCCTGCGTCGGGCTCTGTGCTGACAGCTCGGAGCCTGGAGCCTGCTTCGGATTCTGTGTCTCGTCTCCCTCTCTCTCTTCCTCCCTCACTCATGCTCTGTCTCTCTCCGTCTCAAAATAAATAAATAAACATAAAAATTTTTTTTTAAATAAAGTGCGGATAAAATATGTCGCTGCAGTTGTGATTCCACGTGAAACCTCAACAGCCAGCATTGGCTGGAGCTCCACACTTCTTGGGCTGGGCCTGGGCAGGGCGATGAGGGGGGAAGGAAGGGAAGGAGGGGAGGGGAGAGGGATGATGCGCAGGAATTTGCTCCTGTTTAGTGCGTGTCCGTGGCTCCAGTGGGGAGACAGCTGCTGGTGCACCTGAGCTGGGCAGGAGGTGGGGGCAGGGCACCCTCCCTCGGCCGTTCAGGTCTTGCCCCTGACTTGTCTTTCACAAGCATCCCCTGGGGTCTCTGTGGCTGACTCACCCCTCCTCAGGGAAGCAGGGAAGGGGGCTCCCTGTCAGTCTGGGCCTCCCCTCCCAGCCCGTGGGGGCCCCTTCTCTCACCACCCTTCCCGGAGGAGGGGATATTTCCTCCAGGAGAGCGCCAGGCCTGACTTGACAGATGGCGGATGGCTCCTCCCTCCAGAAACAGCTCCCTCTCTTCTCACCCCTCCTATCTGCTGAGCCAGATGTTTGGCGCCTCCGCCTGACAGCTGATGGCAGGGTCTGTCTCAGGGCCTGGGCCTATGGGTGTGTCCCCCACTGTGTGTGTGTGTGTGTGTGTGTGTGTGTGTGTGCGCGTGTGTGTTCAGGGGAGTTGTGGTTCAGCCAAAGGCTTTGGAGTCAAACCAACTGTATCTGCTCTTACTAGCTGTGTGACCTTGAGTAAGTTTCCAGATGTCTTCCAAGTCTCATAGTCTTTACCCATAACATTCGCCCATAACATTGTGCAGGTAGTGTGAGGTATTGTACAGGAGGCCCTGTACATAGCTCCAGGCACACACGGTCACGTTTGATGATTAGTAGCTATTGCCACGGTTAGGGGAAAACCCTAGTCAGCACAGGGATCCCTTGAGGGGAGGCCTCCATCTGCGGGACCCTGAGATGTGACACTCCCAGCAGGTGGGGGTAGATGCCCAAAGGCCTGGCTGGTGGAGAAGGAGGGGAGCAAGGCCTCTGGGTCCCCAAACCCCCAACCCTAGCTTCTCCTCCTCTGTAGACTGTCCCAGTCAGGAGACCTAGAGCTGCCCACCTCCAATCCCAACAGCGAGGCTGAGCTCTGGAAAGACCTCGTGGGGGATGTTTCAGAACCCTCTATTTCTCCCACGTGCTCCGTCTCCCTGGGTGGCGAGGCCAACAGGCTTCAGCAGATTCAGCTTAGTAACTCAACTGTCCCTTCTTGAGCTTGGAGAAGGACAAGGAGTCCCCAAGTCCAAGTTCCCCCTGTTGACTGTGCTTTGTTTCTTTTTGAATAAGCCTTGGAGCAGCCAGTCAGGACCCAGAGCCTCAGGCCTGCCCCAACACTGGTTGATTTCAACTTGGGCCTGGCCAGTGGTGCAGAAGGGGCCCTGGGTGGGGTAGGGTGGGGTGGGGAGTAGGGAGCCTGTCTGCAGGGCCCAGGCCCCTATCTCAGAATCCAGTGCTGACAGCTGGGAGACTTGGGAGAAAAAATACTAGGTCTGATATGGGCAGGAGGAGGAGGACCGGGGAAGGGTTTCCAGTCTATGCCTCAGTTTATCTTTTGGATAGCTGGATGAAATGGGGTTTCCTAAGCCTCAGCTCTGAAAAGATGGGGCGTTAGTTCCTTTATTCATCCAAGGAGTGGGTCCATAACATTTATTTCGCCCTACTAATGTATGGGGCTCCATGCTAGGTGCTTGGAGATACAGAAGCCTGAAACCCATGCTGAGGGTCCCGGGGCCTTCAAGTCTGGGAGAGAGTAACCCCCCTCCCCCATCCTGGGACGGTGCAAAGGCAGCAGCCCAGAACCCACGGGAGGAGGCTCGCAGGCACTAAGTCACATCATTTTGGCCTCTAAACCTCAGGATGAGCAGGGATTCCCTCCTGTGACGTAGCAGAGGAAAGGGAATAAGAATCCCAGGATGATAGCGGCTTTCATGTCCTGAAGAAGCAGGAATACATTCAGGGCAGTGCCGAGAAGCCCTTCTGCTGGGCAGGCGTGGTTTGAGCACCAGGCAAGTAAGGGTAATTAGGCGAGCCTGAAACAAGCCAGGTGTGCAAAGGAGGCGGGGCAACACGAACAGGAAGTCCAGAGAGTCAGAATGTGCTTCTGGCCGGGGACAGGCCTCTGCCCCAGTGGCCATCCATCCTCGTGTGTGATCAAAGGGGCAGAAAATGAGAGCAAAAAATAAGCAAGGACATGAGAGATGCCTCCACGCAGTGGCTTTAAGTTCCCTCTCCTCATTTGGTACTTTAAAGACAGACTTTAGGGGCGCCTGGGTGGCTCAGTCGGTTGAGTGTCCGACTACAGCTCAGGTCGTGAGCTCGTTGGTGGCGAGTTTGAGCCCAGTGTCGGGCTCTGTGCTGACAGCTCGGAGCTCGGAGCCTGCTTCGGATTCTGTGTCTCCCTCTCTCGCTGCCCCTCCCCCGTTCGTGCTCTGTCTCTTTCTCAAACAAAATAAACATGAAAAAAAAAAAAAAAGAAAGAAAGAAAGAGAGACTTTAGATCATTGGAAAATAACCATTGCAAAGAAGCCTCGGTTTGCCTGGTAACCAGACAGTATGTTTGGAAGCAATTTTATTTTTTTTTAAATTTTTTAAATTATTTATTTATTTATCATCTATTTTTGAGACACGGAGAGAGTGTGAGTGGGGAAGGGGCAAGAGAGAGAGAGGGAGACACAGAATCCGAAGCAGGCTCCGGGCTCCGAGCTCTCAGCACAGAGCCCGACGCGGGGCTCGAAGCCACGGACCGCGAGATCGTGACCTGAGCCGACGCTCGACAGACTGAGCCACCCAGGCGCCCCACTTATTTTTTTACTGTCATTGTCAAAAGGCAACTCAAGTTTTAAATGTTTAGAGAAATTTAGTTTGTCAAATTCCTAATTGGTGTGAATGCGCTGGGCAAATATTAGAGATGTTGATTGCTTAAAGCAGTATCAGTAGATTCAGAAAGTTAGTAAAAGGGACATGAAACCAAGTTCGCAAAGTAGTGAGGATTTCTCTCCTCAGTAAAGGCCCCTGGACTTTAAAGAATTTAGTAAACAGCCTCTCCTACCCCGACGCCTGTAAACTTGTCTGTAGTGACACCGCCTGCCCTCCAGGGGGCCCAGGCTGCTCCTAGTGACTCCCTACCTCTCCTGAGCCCTCCAACTGGCCCCCACCACTTCCGTCGTCCTCCCTCACTGTGTGCCCACTTCTCCCAACGCACGCACTGGCTCCTTCCCTACAGCCCTAAATGAACTCAGGCCTATCCCATTAAAATAACCAATCTTCTCTTGACCCGACCATGATTGTCCTGTTGCTCTCCTCCCCTTCACAGCTCAACTCCTCTTCCTTGCCTCTTGTTCCCTCCTCTGCCCACGACTGTCCAGCCTCTTCCCTGTCTCTCCTTTCCACTAATAACCAATTAGTTGCTAAATCTAATGGACACTTTCCAGCTCCCCAGCTGGACTTCTCTGTAGCATTTGACATGTGCAGCCTCTCTCCCTTCTTGGAAATATCTGCTTTCAGTTTCCCTCCCCTATTCCTTTGATGGTTTCTTCTCTATCTTCTAGGCTGGTTCACCTTCCTCCTATCACCCCCCCCCCATGTCAGTGCTCCCCAAAGTCTGTCTTTCCTATCTTCTCTTTTCACTGTGCACACTCTTGTAGCTTGGTCCTCTTCCAAGTTGCCCTCTGTCAGCCAGTGACACCCCCATCCACCCATAGCTCAAGCCAGAAACCTGGCAGTAACTGCAAAACTTCCACCTTCTCTGGCCAATCACCAAGGAGCCATTCATAGGCTTCCCCGTAACTGATGACCTTTCTAAAGCCCAAATCGGAGCCTATCGCTCCTTACTCCTGTTCAAATCTCACAGTTCTAACTTCGAGCGTCCTTCTTCTTGTTCCTTCTCTCCACTTATGTACTAAACCACACGTAGATCGTGAATGACTAGCGCAGGGCATGGCACACAGTAGACGTCAGTAAACGCTTGTGGATTGTGAATGCTGAAAGGTGAAGGTAAGAAGACGGGAAAACGCGGATCATGCAGCTCCCAATGGCCAAAGCGAGAACAATTTGAGCAAAATAAATAAATAAAATAGAATTGGATTATAACCTAAAGTAGAAACTAAATATCCATGAGTCCATATTGATATATTTAAATGATTGAATACATTAATAAATGGAGGAGAAGAGATAAATCTCCCATACGGACGAATTCTAAAGACTACATATTGATACTCCCCTCCACTACTCAAGGGTAGGCTATGCATAGTGACTCCCTTCAAAAGAGTACAGTTTGGAAAGTGTGTGTGTGGGGAGGGACACATATAACTTTACAGTGGAATAACCTGATAAATGCTACCTCAGCCAGGGAGCAGGATCAACATTATCCATCGTTAGTTATGTTAACAATATGCACACTTGATATGGTGGGATGAATCTGGGACTCCATGATCTCCCTTCCTGCAGCTCATAACCTCAGGTCTCATCATGAGAGAAACATCAGACAGAGGCCGATAAAGCAGGGTGATGGGTTCATTCTACATGCCAACTTGACTAGTCTACAGGGCTCATTCAATCAAACACGAATCTAGGTGTTCTCTGAGGGTATTTTTATATGTGATTAACATCTACAGTCTGTTGACTTTAAGTAAAAGATAATATGGATGGTCCTCGTCCAATCAGTTGAAAGGCCTTATGGAGCAAAAGTAAGGGTTCCCCGATGACGAAGAAATTCTACCTGTGGACTGAAGTGTCAACACTTGCCCTATAGACTTTGGACTTGCTGATCAGCACCCCCTCAACTGAGTAAGCCAATTTCTTGGCAATAAAGCAATTTATTATTTATTATCTATTTATTTATTATAATTTATTATTATTTATTAATAAACATTTATCTATACATGTCTAAAATATATTTATAAATATATAAACATATGTATACATACATATGTACACAGAGAGACATATATGTTTATACATCTCTGTATGTCTCTACCTGCCCTCCTGGTTCCCATGGGTTAAAGAAGAAACCAAAATGGAAATTACAAAAAGTTTTGAACCGAATGAGAGACAATGCCAAGAGAACGAGAAGACAAGCCACAGACTGGGAGAAAATACTTGCAAAAGATACATCTGATAATGGACTATTATTGAAAATACGCAAAGAAGTCATAAAATTCAACAATAAGAAAATGAACAACCTGGGGCGCTTGGGTGGCTCAGTCGGTTAAGTGTCCGACTTTGACTCAGGTCATGATCTCACGGTTCTTGAGTTGGAGACCGCGTCGGGTTCTGTGCTGACAGTTTGGAGCCTGGAACCTGTTTTGGATTCTGTGTCTCCCTCTCTCTCTGCCCCTCCCCTGATCATGCTCCGTCTCTCTCAAAAATAAAATAGACATTTAAAAAATTTTTTTAAAAACAGAGAGGGAGGTAAACCATAAGAGACTTTTTTTTTAAGCTTTTATTTATTTTTAAGAGAGAGAGAGAACAAGCAGGAGAGGGGCAGAGAGAGAGGGAGACTCAGAATCTGAAGCAGGCTCCAGGCTCTGAGCTGTCAGCACAGAGCCCGACGCGGGGCTCGAACCCATGAACCTGTGAGATCATGACATGAGCCGAAGTCGGACACCCAAACCACTGAGCCACCCAGGTGCCCCAAGAGACTCTTAAAAATAGAGAACAAACTGAAGGTTGCTGGAGGGGGAGGGTGGGGTGGGTGAGTTAAATGGGTGACAGGCATGAAGGAGGGCAATTTTCAGGAGGAGCACTGGATGTTATATATAAGAGACAAATCACTAGGTTCTACTCCTGAAGCCAAGACTACGCGGTATGTTAACTAAGTTGACTGTTAAAAAAAAAGTAGAAAAAAGTAAGAGTAAAAATACATAAAACACAAAGTATCATAGAATCAATAACAACAAAGTTACTTCTTTTAAAAGATTAATAAAATTTAAAAATCTCTAGTGTGACTTATGAAAACAAAGATCTCGTTCGGCAGATGTCAGTAATGAAAAGGTGATTGGGCGCCTGGCTGGCTCAGTCGCAAGAGCATGTGACTCGTTCTCGGGGTTGTGAGTTCAGCCCCGTGTTGGGTGTAGAGATCACTTAAAATAAAGAAACTTTAAGAAGTAAATGAAAAGGTGAACTTCACTACCAGTTTTAAGGACATTACAAGTAAGAGGAGGCGCCTGAGTGGCTGAGTCAGTTGAGCGGCCAACTTCAGCTCAAGTCACGATCTCACAGTTCATGAGTTTGAGCCCCGCATGGGGCTTGCTGCTGTCAGTGCAGAGTCCACGTCAGGTCCTCTGTCCCCCCCTCTCTCTGTCCTTGCTCCGCTCGCATGCTCTCTCTCTCTCTCTCTCTCTCTCAAAATAAATAAACTTAAAAAAATAAACTTAAGAAAAATAAAATAAAAATAAGAGTATATTATGGATACATTTATTTTATGCCAAGAATTTAAAATTTTCAATAAAATGGGCAGAGTCTTAGAAAACTATGACTTCTACCCTCTCCAGAAGCCAAAAGGGAATTCTACCTCATCATGATGGAGCTGCAAGGACTGGACTGGCTGTCTTGCTGTAAACGACTAGAAGACTAGACGAGACGTATGAAACAACCGTTGTAGACATTGACGATGGGCGGTGCAGGGCTGAAATCTCAAAGACGAGGGGAACAAACAAAGTAAGCCCCCATGCTTGTCCCAGTTTCTGCCTGGAGGCACGGCCTCATCGGTGCTGGGAAGTTGTCCCAAAGCAGCGGGGTTTGCCAGGGTTGAGACAAGAGATCAGAGGTTAGGGAGGCTTTCACAACTGGAATTTGCAAAATGGAATATTACAGATAAAGGAGCTATGTATAGAAAGAGCTCCAGAAATATGCATCAGAGTGTCCCTGAGACTGCCGTTGAATACTAAGCCACGTATGTGAGGGTGAAACTCCACCCATCTGAGAGAGGCAGTGGCAGGCTGTAAGCGAAAGACTTGCCAGAGATTACAGAAGGCGAGGACGCAGCTGAGTTCCGGCCACCAGAGTGGAGAATCCTTGTTAAAACACCCAGGGCACTCAGGAGAGGCTCTAGAAAGGTAACAGACACCTTGGTAATAGGGCTACTGTAGCGTTAAAGGCACATTTAGACCTCCCCTAACACCTTAAAAATAAGCTTCAAAAGAATTGAGTTTCTCATGAGTAAGTTAACTAATTGCCTGATAGGACCAAGTCTAGCATTTTGGGAAACAAAACTCAGCACCTTGAGTAATGCAGTAAGTCACGGTCTGAGAGAAAATGTTTGCAACGTACATATCTGACAAAAGGCTTGCATCTAGACTATGTAAAGAATTCCTAAAACTCAATGATGAAACCAGGCAAACAACTCAATGAAAAAAATTTGCAAAAGACTTGAACAGACACATCACACACACACACACACACACACACACACACACACACAAATGGCTAATGAGCTCGTTGAAAAGCTCAACATCATTAGTCATTAGAGAAATGAAAAAAAAAAAAAATTAAGTCCACAAGGAGATACCACTACCTACCCAGTTAAACGGCTAAAATGCAGAGATCAACAGGGGTGCCTGGGTGGTGCAGTAGGTTAAGCACCCGGCTCTTTATCTCAGCCCAAGGTCGTGATCTCACAATTCGTGAGTTCGAGCCCCACTTGGGATTCTGTCTCTCCCTCTCTCTGCCCCTCCCCTGCTTGTGCTCTCTCTCTCTCCCTCTCTCTCTCAAAATAAATAAATAAACTTAAAAAAATTAAAAAAAATAAAATGCAGAGATCAACAGCACTGAGTGTTGGAAAGGGGGTGGAGCGTTGGAAATCTTACACTTTTATATATCGTGCAAATTGCACAACCACTTTGGAAATCGGCTTGGCGGTTTCTTTAAAAGTTAACCATATACTTATCCTATGATTCCTTTAATCAATCCTAAATATTTATCCCAGAGATATGAAATATATCTTGAATGAGAATGTTCTTGGAAGTTTTCTTCATAATAGCCAAACACTACAAACAGCTCAAATGTCTATCAACGGGAGAATGAACAAACTGTGGTATACTTCTTATCTCATCGATAAAAGTAAATAGTTACTTACAGACGCTTCAACATCAGCGAATCTCAAAAACATCGTGCTGAACGAAAAACAGCCAGTGCCAGAGTATTTATTGTGTGATTCCATTTCTATAAAGTTTTAGAGTAGGCAAAACGAATCTATGGTTCTAGAAATCGGGTCAGTGGTTGCTTCTGAGCAGACTGACTAGGACGAAGCACGGGAGAATGTCCTCGGAGTTGTGGAAATGTTCTGTTCCCTAACTGCTATGTGGGATACATGAGGGCACGTATCTACTAAATTAGTGAATGTCATGCTTGACATCTAAACATTTTGCCGTATGTAAATTCCACCTCAGTAAAGAAGAACCATATTGGGGTCCCACCGCACACCCACCGGAGTGGCTAAAATTAAAAAGAATAAATATACTGAATGTTGTCTACTGTAAGAAGCAAGCGGCTGTCTCATACATTGGTGATGGGGATGTAAAATGGTACCACCACTTTGGAAATTTCTTATGAAGTTCAACATATACTTACCATGTGATCTAGCAAGTCTGCTTTCAGGTATATACCCAAGAGAAATGAAAATATTTGATTACAAGTATTGAAAATGTATACAATACCATGTGTCCTAGCTTTCGCCGAAATAGTCAACAGAATCAAAACAATCCCAATATCCATCAGCAAGTAAATGGACAAATAAATTGTGTTATATCTACACAGTGGGATACTACATTTTATCCACTGTATTTATCCACCAATCCCCATCAGCAACAATAAGGGATGAATTGGGGCTCCTGGGTGGCTCGGTCGGTTAAGCGCCCGACTTTGGCTCAGGTCATGATCTAGCAGTGTGTGAGTTCGAGCCCCGCATCAGGCTCTGTGCTGACAGCTCAGAGACTGGAGCCTGCTTCGGATTCTGTGTCTCCCTCTCTCTCTCTGCCCCTCCTCTGCTCTCTGTCTCTCTCTCAAAAATAAATAAACATTAAAAATAATAATAATAATAATAAATAAGGGATGAATTAATGATACTTGCAACAACATGAATACATTCCCAAAATGTTATGCTAAGTGAAAGAAACTAGACACATACATCCTATATGATTACATTTAAATAAAATTCTTTAAAAAAAAAAACTAGTTTACAGTGACAAAGTAGATAAATGGTTGCCTGTGGACAAGGGTGAGGCAAAGGATTGACTGGGAAGACCCACAAAGGAATCTTTTTAGTGATAGATTATTCCATATCTTGATAGTGGGTGTATGCATTTGTCAAACCTCATTGACTTGTAAAATTAACACGGGCCCATTTATTGTGTGTAAATTATTCTTTGGTGTTGTTGAGTTTTATTTTTTTTCAACGTTTTTTTTTTTTTTTTTTTGGACAGAGAGAGACAGAGCATGAACGGGGGAGGGGCAGAGAGAGAGGGAGACACAGAATCGGAAACAGGCTCCAGGCTCCGAGCCATCAGCCCAGAGCCTGACGCGGGGCTCGAACTCACGGACCGCGAGATCGTGACCTGGCTGAAGTCGGACGCTTAACCGACTGCGCCAACCAGGCGCCCCTGGTGTTGTTGAGTTTTAAAAATGGAGAACCATTGGGGCGCCTGGGTGGCTCAGTCAGTTAAGCATCTGACTTCAGCTCAGGTCATGATCTCACAGTTTGTGGGTTCAAGCCCTGCGTCGGGCTCTGTGCTGACAGCTCAGAGCCTGGAGCCTGTTTCAGATTCTGTGTCTCCCTCTCTCTCTGCCCCTCCCCTATTCATGCTCTGTCTCTGTCTCAAGCATAAATAAACATTAGGGGCTCCTGGGTGGCTCAATCGGTTAAACGTCCGACTTCGGCTCAGGTCACGATCTCGCGGTCCGTGAGTTCGAGCCCCACGTGGGGCTCTGGGCTGATGGCTCAGAGCCTGGAGCCTGCTTCCGATTCTGTGTCTCCCTCTCTCTCTGCCCCTCCCCCGTTCATGCTCTGTCTCTCTCTGTCTCAAAAATAAATAAAACGTTAAAAAAATAAATAAATAAACATTAAAATTTTTTAAAAAAAATAATAATAATAAAAATGGAGAACCAGTTGACAAAGTCAAAATAAAAAAACTAAGACAAAAAAAAAAGAATAAATAGAATACCCACATGATGCACAACGATTAAAGAAACTGAATCAGCAAAGATAGTTCCATGACCAGATAGCTTCATCACTAAATTCAGTCACATATTCAAGAAGCAAATGCTTCCAAAGATTCACAAATTATGTCATGAAGCATAAAAAATAAGGTGGCATGTCTTAACTCATTTAACAGCATAATCTTAATACCCAAACTTGGCGTGGATAGTACAAGGGAGGGAAATAATAGGTCAATCTCACGCATGAACATAAATTTTAAAAGCCTAAATGAATAAAACATTTAGCAAACTAAAGCCAATAATATATATAAAAAAGGTAATATACCATGACCAAATTGGCTTATCCTAGAAATGGAATTTGATCACATTAGAAAAAATCAATTTATGTAATCCTCCACATGAACGTAAAGACAGAGTAAAAACCAAATATTCATCTCAGAAACAGAAAAAGCATTTGATAAAATTTTGTCACCCATTAATGATGAACACTTTGAGCAAACTAAAATAGAAGGGAACTTCTGTAACCTGATAAGAGATACCTACAAAAAACTTATAGCAAACATCACACTTGGTATTGAAATCTTTCCTTCTGAGGCCAAAAACAGAACAAGGATGCTTGTTATTTGGTGAGAAAAAGACAAACCTGTTTTTGCAAATGACCTAATTGTGTATCAAGAAAATCCAAAAGAAGCTACAGGTTAATTAATTCAGCGTATAGAAATTTTCAGCAAATTAGTAGAATCGGCTTAAAAGTCAATCGCACAAAGACAGACAACCCATTTAAAAAATGTTCGAAGTGGGGCGCCTGGGTGGCTCAGTCAGTTGCGTGCCTGACTCCTGATTTTGGCTCAAGTCATAATCCCAGGGTTGTTGGATCGAGCCCTGGATCAGGCTCCAAGCCGAGTGAGGAGCCTGCCTACGATTCTCTCTTTTCTTCTGCCCCTCTCCCTTCTTGTGCTCTCTCTCTCTCTCAAAATAAAAAAAGCAAAATAAAATAAAAAAGGAAAAACAACAAGTGTTGCTGGAGAAACTGGAACCCTCGTATATCTCTGGTGGGAATGTAAAATGAATCGACCCCTGTGGAAACAGTTTGGCTGTTCCTCAGCAAGTGAAGCATAGAATAACCAACCATACGACACAGCAATTCGGAAGAAGTGAGAACACTCACCATAGATCCCAGGTGACCATTTTGGCCTTTCTGCCCATTACGGGGGTCCACCTTGACCCTGCTGATTAAGTGCCATCGCCTGGCCTCTGTTCTGGGCTCCCGTCGTACACATCGACTCTGGGAAGCCTCTTTCCGCAGCAGCTTCTGCTACCACCGACTTTCGCCAGCAGAGCAGAACCACTACTGAGTTGTAAAGAGTGCCAGGGTCCCCTAACATCTAGCCCGTTTCTTATCACTTTATTGAAGAAGTATCTCTGGGCCTCCACGAAGAATACAGCGGGCTGGAGGGTTCCCTGATCACATATAATTATAATTTCATTCTGGTGTGCCCACCTCTCTGCCTTTGAACCCCCCTCCCCAGTATTCTGCCGCTCAGTCCCGGCCTCTCCGCCTCATTTGCCCTAATGCGTAGATTTTCCTAAACTTTGAAGATCTATGCCAGTAACATCTTGCAACTGGCTTCAGATGTCCTTGCCGAGCCTTTAAAATGTTAACTCCTCGGCTCTGGGAGAGTATCCCAGATCAATAAACTCTCCATTATCCAGACTTATTTATATTCCACCCCCTGGCCTCCGTCCAGCACTCTCATGGGGTAAGTAGAGGCACTTTCTCCCAATTTCTGAGACATGTTAGCCAGTCAGATCCTGCAGTCTTCTGATGAATAATCCCTTTCTTGTCGTCGCTGGGATAGTACTTCCCCGCTTGGTGCATGGTGACACTTAACCGAAGTTATGGGTCTAGAACCGTGGGGGGGGGGCGGTCCCTGGGTAGCTCAGTCGGTTAAGCGTCCGACTTTGGCTCAGGTCATGATCTCGCAGTCCACGAGTTGGAGCCCCGCGTCGGGCTCTGTGCTGACAGTTCGGAGCCTGGAGCCTGCCTCTGATTCTGTGTCTCCCTCTCTCTCTGCCCCTCCCCCGCTCATGCTCTGTCTCTCTCACTCTCAAAAATGAATAAATGTTAAAAATTTTTTTTTTAGAATCATGGAGGGAGTCAGAGTCAGATCTTGAAGATCATCTTATGGGGCATCTGCCTCAGATGTGGACTTTGCACAGTATGCAGGCAAGGAGAGGCCACTTCTGCTGCCCCAAAGGGCTCAGGGAAAAAATCTGAGGGTCCCAGGACAGGTGATCCCATACCAGATCTCAGGGGCCTGACTTGTTGCGTCTATAAAGATATAATTCTGCTATTTTAAAGACTTTAAAGACTTTAAAGACTTGTCACGTCTTTAAAGATATAATTCTGCTATTCTCACAATCAGATTATGGGATCGATTTTCAGCACAGGCTGCAGATGAGAGTTTCCTTAAATGCTGCCATAGAGGCCTTCCTGCTCTCACCCTGAACCCTGAGTTGATAGTTGGCTGTGAGTCTCTCATTTTTGTCTTTTAGCACTTTGATGTCGTTTAACAACCGGCCAACTCTGCTGTCCTTATAATGACCACTTCCCTCCTACGTCTCAAATACTAGAGATATTCACAGGCCGTACACCCTGTATTCACCAAGGGGAACGTAATCATGATGTGCAGCACTCTAGTCGATCTAAGGACTCCACTTACCTCAGCAAAGTAACCCTTGTTGCCATATGGATGGTGAATAATACAATTCCAGAATCCTATCCTGAGAACCTGCTTCCTAGGACCACTTAAAATACCAGCTGTATTTTGGGGAGTTGCCCTAGAAGTAGAACCTAGGGAAAGGATTCAAAGGCAAGTTTTTATTTGGGAAATGATGCTAAGAACCACCAGGAAGCAAGTGAGAAAGGAACACGGGGAAGGAGAGGAGGCTAATAAGGGCGTGCCCTCAGGAAAGTTAAGAGTGTGAACAGCTACGGGCTCCTGGGTGGCTCAGTCGGTTGAGTGTCCAACTCCTGCTTTTGGCTCAGGTCATGATTCCAGGGTCGTGGGATCGAACCCTGCATTGGGCTCTGCGCTAAGTGTGGAGCCTGCTTGAGATTCTTTCTCTCTCTCTCTCTCTCTCTCTCTGCTCCTCTCCCTCACTCAGGTCTTCTCTCTTTCTAACATTAGAAAATATATATATTAAGAGCGTGACCAGCTAGAGCTTAAAATCCTGTTGGGACACTCAGGGAACCAATAATAATGTGAGCCTCAGGACCATCCCAAGTGAGGGCTGAGGGAGCTGGGGTATCTATTCACCAATCCCCATCAGTTATTTCCTCAGGGTTGCTCTGGATGGAAGTATAATTCCCCAGAACTTTCAGCCTGCCCAGTGTTTGTTGGAGTAGAGCAGGCTCCAGTGGCCAGAGAGAGCCCTTGGGGAAAGAGCTGCAGGTTTTTTTTTTTTTGGCAGTTGGCAGTTCTTCCAGTGTACCCAAGAGCTGAGCGAATGTGGGAGGAGCACTGACAACATTTACTACACCTAGGGAGGAATCCTTTCACCAGATACAACAGTGGGTCCACTAAACTGGAGATCGAGGCTCGCCTGGGCTCAGAGCACAGAAGGTTACTATGGGGTGACTATCCCAAATTCCAAGGGATATTGGGTTGCAGCTATGCAATGAAGGTAGGGAAGACTATGCCTAGGACCCATGGGATTCTCTGGCGTGCCTCTCCTTTCTTCCATGTCTAATAGCAAAAGTTAAAGAAAAAACGCAGGAACTCAATTCTGAGGATTTAGAATCATCAAGAATGAAGGCTTGGTCACTTGACCTGGTTAAAAAACAAAAAAACAATTAACAAGCTGAGGTTATGGCTACAGGCAAAGTGAAAATGAAATGAGTAATGGAAGAGGAGAGTCATAAAGGTAAACTTGTGACAGTTACAGGAATAAGGATTGTAGAAGCCATAGGTATTTTCTTTCTTGCTTGTTTTGTATTATTAATACATATTAATAATACATAGTATTACATATGTAATAATGACATATTAATCTACATATTAATCTCTACACATTAATCTCTCCCCTCCTTTCTTTCCCTTATTTTATAGGCTGTTTTTTGTTGATAATGAACTTCATAATTTAGCCTTTAGGTTACAGAATCTTCTAGAGGAAATGTGGCTGAACTAGGTGAGGTATTAGCATCATCCAGAAATGGATACTGTTACCGAAGTGACTTTGCAGCTTCACTTTTGGGAGTGGGAACCAGAGCATCTTCATTTGTACAAAGGACAACTGCACCTTGCGAGGCAAACATATGAAGTTCATTACTGTTTATTTCTTTAAGTTTCTTTTTTAATGTTTATTTATTTTTGAGAGAGAAAGACACAGAATGGGAAGCAGGCTGAGCTGTCAGCACAGAGCCTGATGCGGGGCTCAAACCCATGAACCGTGAGATCATGACCTCAGCTGAAGTCAGACGCTTAACTGACTAAGCCACCCAGGCACCCCATACTGTTCTTTTTTTTTTTTTTAAGTTTATTTATTTGAGTGAGAGAGAGAGAGAGTGGGGAGAGGGAGAGAGTGAGTGAGTGGGGGAGGGAGAGAGAAAGTGAGAGAGAGAGAGAGAGAGAGAGAGAGAGAGGATCCCAAGCAGGCTCCGAGCTGTCAGTGAAAAGCCTGATACAGGGCTCAAACTCACCAACCATGAGATCATGACCTGAGATGAAACGAAGAGTCAGATGCTTAACTGACAGCCACCCAGTCACCCCTGTTACTATTCAAATACGTATAGAAAGATGTGTACAGGGGTGCCAGGGTGGCTAAGCATCTATTCTTGGTTTCAGCTCAGGCCATGATCTCATGGTTTGGTTCACAAATTCGAGCCCTGCATGGGGCTCTGCGCTGACATCGCAGAGCCTGCTTGGGATTCTGTCTCCCGCTTTCTCTGCCCCCGCCCCCGCTTGCTCCTAGCTCTCTCTCAAAATATATAAAAGTAAACTTAAAAAAAAAAGATGTGTATAAATGTTGAGCAGGTAGAGAGGCAGACTAATGTCAGTTATTCATTTCTTGCCTTTCTGCTCTAAATCCACTATTTGTGTCTCTGCTGTCTGATTTGAGTGCATCTGACTCTGCAAACTTGCTTCCCAGTCTCCGTTACTAATTGGCTTTCTGTTAGGTTCTGCTAATAAGAGACACTACAGAGAGATGGAAGGCAGGAGGAAGAAAGAAGGAACTATCTCCCCATATTTCTGGTTTTTTTTGAGTCGCTCTGTCGTTGGAAGTTGGCTCCAGCCTTCAGCTTCATTCTGCACGCCAAGAACCAGCTTTGTAAACAGCTCCTCTGAGGAATAAGCAGCAGCCTGCTGGTGACTTTGCCTGAATCTGAGCCCCAACTCAGTAGGGCCCTACCTGTGGTCTCTTTGGGTGCAGCAATCCCACCTCTTCTCTTTTGTTCCCTCAGCCCTCGCTGCTTCATTTGGTTACGAGTTCCATGTCGTCCCAGTGTTCTCTTTCTCTTTTCGCTTTTAGTCTTCTAACTCCTGTGTAACCAATTCCCTGTATTAAATCCCTTCTATCTGAAATACATAATGTGGTTTCCATTTTTCTTACTAGGCCCTTTCGGATACACAAAATTACCCTCAGTGACAGAATAGGTAAACTGTAGTATTGACATGTATTGGAATCATATACGAGGAAAATAATGGAGAAAGAATAGACAAATAACAAATTTTCTTTTAATAAAGAAACATTAAACTATATATTTATTGATCGACATATAGGTGATAAAACTATAAAGAAAAGCAAGGAAATGATTATCACAAAAGTCAGGATAGTGGTTGTCCCTTGGGGGGATGGATGAAGAGAAGATCTGGGTGTGTTTGGGAAGTCCTGGGTTCTTGACAACTTTCTATTTCTTGATCTTTAAGGAAATGACACAGGTGTTTGTTTTGTAAATATTCTTTAAACTGCACCTATGTGTTTTACATGCTCTTTTGTTCACATGACATACCCCGCAACTGAAAAACAAAAGAATATCATGATTGGCATTGGCTATCTAGCTGGAGGCAGGAGGATGATAAGAGGGCCTTCTAGAAGTGAGGGAAGAGGGAGACGGCAAAGGAGAAACAGAAAAGACCAAGTCTGAGGTTCTGGAAGCCAAGAATTGAGGCTGAGGTTGAGTAGACATGAGATCTTTGCTGGGAGTGCCCAGGGAGTGAGACCGGGGTTGTGAGCTTGCATAGGCCTTTTTTTTTTTTTTTTTTTTTATCTCTTCCTCCTCTGTTTGTGCTAACAGAGGGTCCCTGCCTGCTGATCATATTCAGATGTTGGTGCACATGTGAATCCATGTGGGGACATATGACCATACACTAGTAAAGTGGAGTAAATCCAGGAGGTGGACAGAGTTGGTGAATACACATAAGCTGAGCCCTAGGATGGACATTCCTAAAGCCAAATGGGAAAACTGGGTGTACCCCACCTTAACACAGAAGGATTTCTGTGGGAGCTGGAGATTTCGGAGTGTGAAAGAGAACAGGTTGAGTAGAGGAATGGAGCAGGTGCAAGCAGGGATGAGAGAACAACTGGGAGGCAGAGGGTGACAGGAAAGCCAGGCAATGTATCCATTTCTTTCACTTTACCCTAAAAGATGTGATCAGCTTTGGGGGCTCTCTTAGCCTTGCAGAGTGAGTTGATGGCACCATGCAGCAATGCTGATAGCCAGGGGGTTAACCCTCAAGCCAGTTGCCCTGGGATGGTGTGTGGGTGTAGTAGGACTCAGAGAGAGAGAGAGAGAGAGAGAGAGAGAGAGAGAGAGAGAGCAGTGCCTTGGCCCTTAGCTGCCAGTCTAGTCTCACAGTCCTGAGTGGTTCAAGCCGCTAGGCTCCTACGGCTTATTCTGGATTCCCATCCCCCACCCTAGGAGCCGTTGAATCCACCGGCCGGTGCTGACAAGCCAAACACCAGATACACAGTCTCTCCGACTGCTCCTTGGCCTCCTAGGTTACCGCGTAGGGCCACCTGCGCTCTCTGGAGGCAGACCTGATCCCGGCCTCCTTGAGAACCCAGATACTGATTGGGTGGGGGACGGGGCTGCGATGAGGGTATGGGAAGTGAGGACCTCCTTTCCCCGGCAGCAGGAGGAAAACTGAGACACCACTGATCACAGCTCAGAAACCAGGGAGTTCAGTCGTTGGAACTCAGAGACGCGAGGCGAGGGGTCCCGGGCCCTGAGTGTGGGAATGGACAACAGGCCAGATACCCCCTCTTCCTCCTTCCAATCGCTGCTTCTTCCGGGGACCCCCTCCGCCCTCTTTCTGCCCCAGCCCTCTCCCCCCCCCCACCCCCAAATTCTGCATCCTCTGCGGATTGGTGCCCGGCCTGCCAGGGGCGGGGCCCGAGGGCCTTGACGTCACCAGCCGAGGGGGGCGGGCGTCTAAGGGAGGGGGGTGACGGGCCCGGCTCAGCACCTCGGAGAGCTCCCTCCGGCCTTGTTTTGCTCTGGAATCGCCGCCGGGGGAGGGTGCCAGGGGGCCGGGCACCGGGAGCAGCGGCAGGGGGATGACCGAGCAGGGATCGAGGGGCCCCGGCGGGCAGAGGGCCCAGCCGTGATCCGGCGGGGGGGGGCCGGGGCTCCAGGCGGGGTGGGGGGCAGCTGGTGGCGGCAGCAGTGGCCGCACATCTGGATGGAAGCGAGCTTTGTCCAGACCACCATGGCTCTGGGGCTGTCCTCCAAGAAAGCGTCTTCCCGCAATGTGGCCGTGGAGCGTAGGAACCTGATCACCGTGTGCAGGTGGGCGCCGCTGGCGGGGGGTGGTCAGGGAGAGGCGTCGGGGCGGGCTGCGGAAATACGGACCGAGCGTGCCTGCCGGGAGGGTGCACAGCAGCCACGGAGGAAAAGGGATGAAGCACAGAGTTAAGAGGAGCGCGTCCACTGTTCCTCTCAGGCCCAGACCAGGAGGGGGTTTGGAGGTCTGGTCCCTATCCTTCTAGGCCAAGTCAGGCCTATGCCCAGTCCGGGGCCTAGGGGTGAGGGGTGTTTAATTGGCACTGCAGCTTCCTGTGAAAACCAGGAAGTGACATTGTGTGTGAGGGGGAGGGGTGGGGATGGCTGGCTCCCTTGCTGGGGGCGGGGGCGAGGTGGGCAGAGAAGAACTGACAGGTAGTGGCCTGAACGCCCTCCAAGCGTACCCTCACTCCCACCCCTGACATCCTGGCCTCTCAGGGGTGGGGCTTTCCTGGGAGATTTCCCAGGCTTAAATCCGGGAGCAGAGATGTGCCCTCCTCCATCTCTGGGCAGCTGCAGCCTGTGGCAGGATCAACTAGGGGTGTGGGCAAAGCCCCTGAATTCACCCAGTGAAGGGTGAGGGATGCTGTGCCTGCCGTGGGAAGGAGGGAGGGTCTGACCGCAGAAGCCTGGGTCTCCTGGGTTCCAGGGAGGAGACTGGGAGGGCAGATGTGTCCCTGAGGGTGGGGCTGTCGCAGTGTTGGGAAGATTCATCTGCTTTTGGGGGGCCCAGGAAATGAACCTTCCCACCTCAGCCCTGCAGTGACTCACCCTCACTGCCCTGCCCTGAGCCAGGAGCGGCCAGCTGCCCAGCCACTGTCCCTCAGCCTCACCTGCCCTCATCTCTCCCTCTAGGACCTCCCCCCCCCCCCCCCGCCACTAGCTGCCTTCTCCATCTGCAACCTCCCCACCCCCATGCCACCTCTGAGGGCAGGCACTCCAAGTGCCGGGCTCAGCTGTCCTGCCTTGCCACCCCCACCTTGCCTACACACAGGCCTTGGCCCTGCTCCTTCCCCCCAGGAATCAGCGCTCACCTGATGCCCTGGCTCCTGCCCGCCATAGCTCCTTCCAGGTTCCTGAGCACACACCCAACCACACTGCATCTGCCCCAGCCCAAAGTGCAGGCTGCTGCCTCCACCCTCACCTCTCAACCCCTGCCACTATGGTATAAAACAAAGGTTTCTGCCTTTGGGGCCAGAGGGTCCCAGGTTCAAGCTCTGACTTCATCAGTTATTTGCTGTACAACCATGGGAAGTCTCCTAACCATTCTGGGTCTTGGGTGCCTCATCATCCCCACTGTCAATGTAACAGCCACACCAAGGAATAGTTATGGCATAATTCGTGTAGGACCACATGCCTGGCACATGAAAATAGCCCTCTCCTGATGGTACCCTTCCTGTCTCTGAGAAGAAGGTTCTTCTTCTTTCCTTTGCCTGCTAGGACAACTGAGCCTCTTGAGTGCATGGGGAAAGGGGGGTGGGGTGCGGGGAATCTCCCTTTGGCCTAGGCTGGAGAAGCAGAGGTTCTGGAGGTTCGGAAGTGGGCTTAGAGCTGGGGTGTGAGGGACAGAGTTTTGGAGGGGGTTGGGGGCATGACAAAGACTTAGAAACCCCTCAGGCCCCTGCTACCTCATCACTGTCATGTGGTTCGCCTCCAGCTCCCAGAACAGTTCCCTTTAGCAGGCCAAGGGCTCCCCTGGGCCCTGGCCTCCCCGTCTCCATGGTAACCTGCAGCAGCCACTGCACCTCCTAACAAGGAACACACCATGGGGCTCCCGGGGGCAATGACCAGTTCGGCGACACCCCTGAGGATAGATGGCAGATGGCTGCCACACTGAAACGAGCCCCAGGCCCCCACTGAGGGCTGACCCAGATGACCAGAAAATATCACGGGGGGTGAAGCGTGCTGCATAATGAAGCCCAGCTAATGCCCTAAACACACGCTCCTTCCAGCAGGGTCGACCTTACCATTAATGACCCTGCCCCTCGCCACCCCTGCCCAATGGCCTATCACACTTACCTTCTCCCAGTCCTTCCTGGAGCCTGAGGCAGGTACTCTATTATTCCTGTTTGGGCCTCAGAGAGATTAAATGACCCGTCCAAGGCCACATGGATATCACCTGGAAACAGGATTTGAGTCCATCAGGCTGCTTCCGTCTACTACGACCCCAACACTGACCTGGCTCTGATTTCGGGCCAGACCAGCTCTAAGCCCAAAGAGAGGGAGGGAGGGCCTTTGGCTCAGTTCTGCCATTGGTCTGAGAGCCTCAGAGGACAGTGCATAAGGGCTGGAGCTTGCAGAGTGGAAGGCAGAGGAGGCAGGGGCTGCTCCCAGGCCTTGGGAATCGTGATGGCCACCAGGAGGCCACAAGATGTAGCAGAAAGAGGGAGCGCTTTGGAATCAGACATACTTACCTGACTCCTCACTAGCTGTGTGACTCTGAACAGATCAGTCCACCTCTTGAATCTTCAATTACCTTATCTGTCAAATGGGAATGATGATAGTAAGAGGACCTACCTCCCAGAGCTGTTGTAAAGATGGATGAGCTAATACATGCAAACTACAGTGCTTGACACATTACAGGGCTTGATAAGCTTAGGGGGGGAGGGCAGTTCCAAGCAGCCCCCATATCCCCCCAATACCCACTCTTGCTCTGCTACCCACAATAGGGTAATAATGGGATGTTGGGAGCTGTGTCCTCATTCCTGCCCCATCCCAGTGCAGGGATGGCAGGTGGAGATTGCAGGGGTAGGGATTGCAGAGGTAGCTGAGGCTCTGAGCAGGATTGCAGAGAAGGACGGGGGCTGCTGGGCTCCAGTTTCTCAGCCCTGTTGGCTTCCCTTGATTCCCTTCCGCTCTGAGAAGCCAGGTGTCTGGACCTCTAAGACCCCTTCCAGAGATCTGCTGCCAATGTCCCGCACACACACACCCAATGTGTGTCAGACCCACAACCTGCACACACACACACACACGCACACACACACACACACACACACACACACACACACGCACAGACACACACGCACAGACACACAACGCCCCAGCCCAGCTCTGCACCGCCTGGTTCTGGGCAGCTGGTGTGTGGGCGACCAGGCTAGGAAGGAGAAGGGGAAAGGGGGGCATCCGTGTGCTAAAAGCCCACCTGGCCACCCTTGCATGCCCACGCTCCATGTGCTCAGTGCCAACTCACATGTCCTGGCACAGGTGACCCCCCGCCGCCCCCAGAAGGGACTGAAGTTTGTTCCAGCAATAGCAGAAGACAGCACAGGGCAGGGGTACAAACCCATTTCTAACTCCTAGCTGACCTCTGACCCACACACAGAAAATGCAACTCCAAAGGATGGGCAAGAAGGAAGGGGCTCTGGGAAAGACCCCTGACTCCGGGTGTCTCATCTTCTTACCTGTTCTATCCCCTCTCATACTTTATTCCTGAAGTTTCCTTTCTCTAGCTGTCACCTCTCCTATCACCTATATGTCAATCAGTCTCCCACCTGCCACTCTATCACTCCCAGGTCACAGCACCTCTGTGGTCACTGTGTATCCCTCCGTATTTCACCTTCTTTCCCTTTCCTACCACACCCATGCTCTTCATGACCTCTTCTCTGTCCTCCTCTCCCTCTCTTTGCCTAACACCCCTCCTCTACTGCCATTACCCTGTTGTCTCACTGGACCCCCACTTCCCCCTCTCCCACCCCTCACCAGGTTCTCTGTGAAAACGCTGCTGGAGAAGTATACGGCAGAACCCATCGATGACTCATCCGAGGAGTTTGTGAATTTTGCAGCCATCTTAGAGCAGATCCTCAGCCACCGTTTCAAAGGTGGGCGGGCCCAGCTCCCTGTCCCCTGTTGTCCAGCCCTCCTAACTCCCAGCCTTTAGCTTCCAGCCACCCACTCTGTTCTACCCTGTGGCTTTCTGAACCCCATCATTTTGACTCTGGGCCATGCACAGAGCTGGGAAGAGGGGACGGGGTCTTCTGGCCACTTGAGTGGGTGCCCACAAGCCCAATCAATGGGCGTGCAGTTATATGCTAGTGAGCCCTTCGTGTACATGCATGTGTGTGCACATATGTTCGGGGGAGGCACCATGTGTGGGCGTGGCTGCTTATACTTATGCATGTGTATACCCCATTACATGGACCCTGTACAAACTCCCTGGTTTTGCTGAGCCCCCTCCCTGCCCTGGCTCAGCCTGTGCCCCAGCAGGTCCGGTGAGCTGGTTCAGCTCAGACGGGCAGCGGGGCTTCTGGGACTATATCCGGTTGGCCTGCAGCAAAGTGCCCAACAATTGTGTGAGCAGCATTGAGAACATGGAAAACATCAGCACAGCCCGAGCCAAGGTGAGGGGCCTGTGATGGGCAGGGCGAGGGCAGCTGTTGGTTGCAGGGGAATACAGGGGGGGATTGCCTGCTCCTTGTTCCTCACCCCTGCCTACAGGCACTGGGTAGAAGAGCCACAGGAGGTCTAGACCCAATAGTGCACTCATGGGTCCCTTCAGGGCAACAAATAAAGGTGAGTGTGCTTTCAGGGCCGGGCATGGATCCGAGTGGCACTGATGGAGAAGCGAATGTCGGAATACATCACCACAGCTCTGCGGGACACCCGGACCACCAGGTCAGACCCTCTCAGTCAGCTCGGCCCACAGATCCCAGTGTGCACGTTCACTGCCTAAACATACTCGATCCTTCAATTCTTAGAGCAACTTTCAGTACCTGGACTACAACTCCCAGCATGCACTGCTAGCTTGCTAGTTTCCCTCTCCCAGACTATCCTCTGCCGCTGCGCCTGCCTTCCTGGAACACACCTTTAGCACCACCACCATCTCTTCCAAGTCAGATTAATTATTCTCCACCATTCGGCAGCACTGACCTCATGCACAGCCCTAACCTTAGACACACCTCTGAACAAGCCTCAACTATGTTAACCTTGTTCCATGACCTATAACACAGAGCCCTACCTACTCCGCAAACAGTGGCAGCAGTCTGTACTTGCTACCCATGGACAACAGAGTCCCAGTGTGTCGAGCCTCAGTCCCTGCACCGTGGGTCTGCAGAGAGAATGGGTCTCAGGGGCCGGGGTCACAGGCAGAATTTGTGCTTGAAGCTGAGTATGGTCAGGGTCATGTCTCTCTCCCCACCAACCCAGTGGTCACATACAACCCAATGTTTTTACTCCATTCTATCTCTAGTCTGTCCTCACATGTCAGAGTTTACATCACCATATTTTTGAGCACCTGCTGTATGCCAAGCACTAATGATTAGAACTGGTTTCCTGATTTTACCGTTCTGGAGGACTCCATGCTTTGCTGGAAAGGGGTAGTTCAGAGGATGGAGGAAAGTATTCTCAGGGAACACACGTTCTAATAGGTGGGAGACACAGTGGGCCCCACTCTGAGGGAGAGACCAGATCCACACCTGAGAGGTGAGCAGGAAAGAGACCCCTCCTTCCTCTAGGAAAGGTCTGTAGTAAGCTAACAAGAGAAGTCCTGAGGGGTGCCCCACCCGCCACCCCCGCGGGAGGATGCTGCACCATCAGTCCCTCGCTCCCCCGCCCCGCAGACGTTTCTATGACTCGGGAGCCATCATGCTTCGGGAGGAAGCCACCGTCCTCACCGGAATGCTGATCGGACTGAGCGCCATAGACTTCAGGTGGGGTCTGGATGGAGGTGGCGGAGGGAGTTTAGCCGCGAACGCCCACATTCCCATCTCCTCCTACCCGCCCCCAACCTTGTGGTTCCTCTGCCCCCAGCTTCTGCCTAAAGGGCGAAGTGCTGGACGGGAAGACCCCCGTGGTCATCGATTACACACCCTACCTAAAGTTCACCCAGAGGTGAGCACCAGGACTGTTGTGATGGGTGGGGGACGGCGGGCAGGGGGCAGGCTGCGCCGGCATCCGGGTCCCTCCGCCCCAGGGGGCCGGCAAGGGAAGCCCGGGCGGGCAGAGCGGGCCGTGCCCACCGCTCCTTCCCCCAAGCTATGACTACCTGACGGACGAGGAGGAGCGGCACAGCGCCGAGAGCAGTACCAGCGAGGACAACTCGCCCGAGCACCCGTACCTGCCGCTCGTCACCGACGAGGACAGCTGGTACAGCAAATGGCACAAGATGGAACAGAAGTTCCGCATCGTCTACGCGCAGAAGGTGCGTGATGCCGCGGCGGGGGCTGCGGGCTGGGGGAAGGGGGGCGGGCGGCCGCTGGGACCCTCCCCCCGCGTCCCGCGGCCCGGGCTGAGCCGGCGCCCCGCAGGGCTACCTGGAGGAGCTGGTGCGCCTGCGCGAGTCGCAGCTGAAGGACCTGGAGGCGGAGAACCGGCGGCTGCAGCTGCAGCTGGAGGAGGCGGCGGCGCAGAACCAGCGCGAGAAGCGGGAGTTGGAAGGCGTGATCCTGGAGCTGCAGGAGCAGCTGTGAGCGCCGCCGCCGCCCTTCCCCGTCCCGGCCACCCCGACCACATCGCCCCCAGAGTCTAACGTCACCTTCCTTGATAACAGCATCTAGTGCAACCAACCGCCAGCATCAAACCACTGATCCCCTCACCTCCTCCACCCCAGGCCCCCGTCCCCAGCGAACTAAGTTACTCTCAACGTAAGATCCTGGGCGCCCCACTTCATCCGTCAGCTAGCATGGTTACAGAACATTACTCCTGGGACCCCAACATTACTGATAAGGACCTCAAATGTTACTTAGCAACCTTCAACACGATCCGTTATTCCCTCTGCTCAACAGCCCTCTGATCCACAACCACTGACCATCATCCCCACGGTGACCACTGACTTCACTGCTACTCATCCCCAATAGCTCCCCCCTAGACCTTTTCATTACCCTGTGACCTCCCAGCAGGAGTCCCAAGATACCCCATTAACCTTCAGGATTCCCACTCTGTTCTCTATCCACTCCACACTGACTTGAGTCCCACAAACACCCCATTGTCCCCTCCATCCCCCAGTAGGAGCACACCAAATCCCCGTCACCTCTCTAACCCCCAGTACCTTCCACTGACTCCCAGGATCTACCCTACTGATCCTCAACATTCTGTCCCCATTTCTGCTACCCAGGTTTCATTCCTAACCCCACCACCACCTCTTTCTGAGCTCGCCCCCCCCTCCCCACTTCTGCTCCCTCTCCTAGCCAGTCCTGACCCCTCCTCCCCATCCCAGGACAGGTCTGATCCCCGGTGACCACGTTCCCCTGGCCCAGGGTTCCAAAGAGCTCACTACTCCCCTGGTCAACCAATGGCCGTCACTAGGAACGCTCAATGGGGCAGAGGGTGCCAACAACCCCAAGCTCTACCGGAGGTAAGCCTCAGCCAGGCTCAGCTTGGGCCCGAGTGCTGGCCCTTACTGGGAAGAGGGGCACTGGGAGGGGGGGGGGGCGCGGGGGGCTGTAGGCCTCTGCCTGCACACCAGCCCTCTGCTCTGCCACAGACACAGTTTCATGAGCACGGAGCCACTGTCAGCTGAAGCCAGTCTGAGCTCGGACTCCCAGCGCCTGGGAGAGGGCAAACGGGATGAGGAGCCCTGGGGCCCCATCGGTGAGCCCCCGATCCAGCACCCAACTCTTCCAAGGAGGGCTGAGGCCAGGCCTTGGGGCCTATGGTCAGGCCCTGGCCGATTCCCTCTTTCATTCAGCCCTTCCAGAGAGCTTAGCACAGCATTTAAGTTTGGTTTGGGGGTGTTGGGCAGACCCTAGGGCAAACTAGCTGTGCCTCTTCCCCTGCCAGCTTGGTCAGTCACTTCACCTGGCTGAGCACTTCCCATCTGTAAAATGGGGATGCTGATTAAAATAACCACCCATGTTGGCATATGGTGAGGGCTCAATGGCTTTTTGGCATGATGACATCCTCAAGGGGCTCACAAATTCTTGGGGAATTCTTTGCCTAACTGATTTGCTCTTATCTCATGCACTCTGCGAACCGCTTGCCTGACCATTGTTTCCCCCTTTTCTTTGGCTGCCAGGAAGCTCAGAGCCAAATTAGTGGCTCTCTTCAAGCGAATGTCCAGGACTTCAACGCATGCATTTTGTGTTGCCCTCCCCTGGCTTCACCTTGGTTCCCCGCCCTAGTTTTCCCGGTGCCTGGACTCCTGCCTTTTCTTTCTAAAAACCACACTGTACTGGATGATTTTAGATCTTCTTTGAGACAAGGCAGGCTATGGACGTGGAACCCCGCCACACTGTGTTTGTGATTGTCCGTGTGTCTGTCTCCCCACCAGACTGTGAGCTCCGTGAGGGCAGGGACCGTGTCTCGTCCGTTCTCTGTATCCCCAGTGCTTGGAACGGAACAAGTGCTCACCGTGTGTTTAATAAACAGACAGAGAGGATGAACCTCAGGGGGAGACAGAGACATAAACTGACGATTACAATACAGTGTCCCTGGCACTGTGCATGGCATGGGCAGATGCTTATCAAGGTTTAACTGAAAATGGCAAATGCTCCAGAAATGAGGAAAAATTCCTGGGGGAGGGGGGGTTCACCTGAGGGCTGCCCCTCCACTGCCTTCACCTGTACCCCCCTCCCCAACTCACACACAGGCAGACCAGTTGGCTTGGCCTCACCTGCCCTCTCTCCCCAGGGAAGGACCCCACGCCCTCCATGCTGGGCCTCTGCGGCTCCCTGGCCTCCATCCCCAGCTGCAAGTCCCTGGCGAGCTTCAAATCCAACGAGTGCCTGGTGAGCGACAGTCCTGAGGGCAGCCCAGCACTGAGCCCCAGCTGAGGAGCGGTGTGGGCAGCACCAACGCCAGCCCCCCACCCCCACCCTGGCCAGGGGCACAGACACCTGCCGCCTTTCCTCAGAGTCCCCCAGTCCAGGCCACTTTTCCAGGGAACGCTGCCCACCCAGACATGGGTCTCTTGCGAAAGGCACCCTTTGCTTCTTGCCAGTTTTAGCTTTCTGCCCAAGGGAGCAGGAGCTGCAAAGGGGAGTCGGTTGGGCCAGGCTGCAGGGGCACCGCGGCCACAGGGAATCCTTGGGAAAGTTTGTTCCATTCTTCTGGTGACCCTGACGCCCGGCTGGCTTCCCAGTGGACTCTTCTTCGCTCATCCCCACCACCCTCCTCAGGAGCTGGTGGCCCAGCCTCAGCACCCCCACCTCCCATGCCTCTTCAGTCTGTCCTTGTGTATTCCCTGGAGTCCCTCCCTTCCCAGTCCCCAGGGCAGGGGCTCTGAGGGGATCAGGCAAATAAAAACCAGAAGACTGAGGGCAACTTTGTCTGTGGGGGGCTGGGACTGGACACTGTCCTGAGGTGGCATAATCTGATAGAGCCGGTGCCGGGCCCATAACGAAGGTGATGCTAGACTGGACAGAATGGGTGCGTGCCCCACGGGAGCAGACCTGTCAGAAGAATGCCAGGAGTAGGTGGCTTTCCTGAGAAGGGTCCTAAATGTTAGGCCTTTCCCCAGCAGACATGTAAATGCCCCATTCAGCCTAATACTCTTAATAACTTGCTTAGCCCCAAGCAGAGAAGACACTGAACATCCTGGGGGCAGGTGGAGGAGGCAAGCCCTGGCAGGGCCCTATTCTCCTTCCGGCACCCTGAGCAATTCAGCTTTGGCCCAGAGTTGCAGACCCAAAGAAGCAACCTCCCTCCTCTGTTGGCACTGAAGTGTGCCCTTGGGGAGAGGTTGCACCACCTTCTACCCTGGCCCTAACACTACCTGTCGCCCCCAACTCTGGGTCCTTGCACTGACCCAGCTCTCACTAAATAAGGAGGGGGGTGCTTTATATGGGTACCACCTGGGCAGTAAAAGCCGCTGTCAAGGTCCCCTCCAGGCCCCCTCTGTGCAAATCACTCACCAAGTCCCAGTTCCCTCCCCACCCCTGACCCCCCTGCACTCACAGGCACTGGAGAGAAGTTCATCATCTTTAGACTCAAGGAATTAACAGGGAAGGGTGCAGACTACACCAGGCCCAGGGTTTTGTGGCTCCCAGAAGCAGACCCAGCTACAGCAAACACAGGGAAATGGTGGGAAGGGAGGGGGCAGTTATCAGATTTGGTCTTGAACTTGGTCGGGGCGGGGGGCTGGAAAAGTGATTATCCTTGGGGCTTGGGAATGAGGAACAGCAGGAAGAAAGCTGTTTTAGGGGGGCCTTGGCAGACCTAGAGGGGTAGCCCCAACCCCTGGAGCTCATAGTTGAGAGGGAAGGGAAATGAGGCCCCTCCCCTCAGTGCTGAGGACAAGGCACTTGGCTCAGTCTCCTTCTGCCCCACCCCCATCCATGGAAGAGATAGGGTCCTTGTCCCCTGGCTCCTTTTAAGAGCCCAGAGGCTGTTCTCTGTTGAGCCTCTGGAAGAAGCTTTTGCCAAACTCGTAAGTGCTGATCATGATGGCACAGGAGGGGGCAGCCTTGATGATCCTCGGGAGAAAGCCTGCAATGGGAGACGGAGATTAGGGTCAGAGGTCAGGGTCCTGGGAGGGGCCCAATCCTTCCAAGTTTGGACACACACACACAGACACTCACCTGCAAAGAGTCCCCTGGTGCCAGACTCAGCCCGGATCCTCCGCAGCAGCAGCCAGGTGGAGTCGGCGTGTGGGGGCGTCACTGCAAACGTAAGGCACAGCCCAGTAAGACCCCGCGTGGGCCCCCACCTGCCTAGCCCCACACCAGCCAGAACCTTCACCTCTCACAGCCTCCACCGCTCCCAGTGCGACCTGGCGTTGCGTCTTCACCACGTCAAAGGGTAGAGTCAGGATGGCCGCCACCTGGCGGGGTAGGGAGAGAGCTGGTCTCCATTCCCAGGACCCCCATCCCTCGCATCCAGCCAGGGTCTGCCAACCTTAACTAGGATTTCACCAGGGAGGGCGAGCTTGCTCCTCAACAGGCAGCCACCTGCCGCTACACGAGCACTCTTCTCTTGAGCACCTCCAACAACCCTCAGGCCTCCCAAGGACACATCCACTGGCCTCACTCCCTGTCCGATCAACTCACCGTCCCTGAGATGCCGCCAGCCACAAAGCTGATGCCCACGGATGTCTGGTCTTTTGGCCTGAGCCCGCTCAACCAGCTCTTCACCAGCTCATAGTTGAACCAGTACAGGGCTTGGGGGCGCAAGGATACGCTCATTAGAGTTGGAGAGGGCAGCAGGGTGGCCCCAGACCTCCCATTTTCCACTGCCGCACAATGTGACAAGCCCTCCCTCCTGGTAACCAAGACTGCTCGTTACGTGCCAGTTTCTGTAACGGGCCCTCTGCAGAAATTTACTTCTGAAAGAAAACCTGGGTGAATACCCTGCCTGCTGGCCCCATTGCACAGATGAGCTATTCAAAGCCCAGAGAAGTCAGGTGACTTCAAAGTCAGTAATAGCACAACTGGGATTTAACTGCAGAACTCTTGTGAGTCATCCAAAGGCTCCGTTACCCCAGCCCCTGCACTCCTGATTCCTACCTGAAAAGGGCACATCCCGAAGGGCGGTGGGGCCCCAGCCCAGCCACAGCGAGCGCCAGCCGCCCTGAGCCATGGCAGCTCGGACACAGGCACCCAGCTCCCGGTATGACACGTGCTGAGCCTGCAGCTTTGTCCGCACCAGCTCCAGGGGGCTGATCACAGTCACGGTTCCCACTAGGGGGAATAGTGGGGAGAGGTCAGCTCACGGGGCCCAACGGCAACGTGTCCCAGGATCTGGGGGCCCAAGAGATCCCTCTACCCCTAAGCTGCCAGACACCGGAGCTGGAAGCCAGAACCGGACTCAAGCACAGGTGGGGGTCAGAGAGAGAGATCAAGGGCCCAAGGCTGTGCTCACAGCGGGCTAGTGCGCCAGCCACCATAGGTGCGTAGAGGTCAGAAGTCAGGGCTCGACCACAAAGGAAGGCCTTGAGTTGGTCATAGGCGGTGAAGTAGATGGCAGTGGCCGGCACAGTCATAACCCTGGGAGGGTGAACAGAGGTTAGCTGGGACTCCCAAAGCCTCCCAAACCTCCCAGGCCTCCCCTGCCCAGTCAGCCAACAGGAGAGGAACGGGCCAGAGGATTCCGGGAAGGAAAAGCAAATACACAAGCTGGGATACTCACAAGGTGGCTGGGAGGCCGCTCCACAGGGTCCTAGTGCCTTCATGTCTCACGATCTTCACAAAGGCATCCTGGCCAAGCAGACACCAGTCCGCAAGGAGGAAGGTGAAGAAGCTCCATGAGGGGGCTAACCCATACTTGGCCCCAGCCTGACGTCCTCACCTCTGCCCACTGCCCAGAGTCCTGGCGGTAGTCGCTCAGGCCCCCACACACTCAATCACCCACTTAGCTCCAAGTGGACTCTTGCCCACCCTTCAAAACCTCATAGCGACGATACCTCCTCAGGGAAGCCCTTCCCAAACTGAACCGGCCACCCCTACTTGCTTTGCGTCACTCATTCTTTCCTGAGTCTGCAGCGTGACCAATGCAAAGCCCTCAGGAATGCCTAGAGACACGGTTGAGGGCACAACTCACCAAGGTGCCCGTAAAACGCGTGGGGTCCTGGAACCAGGTGGCACAGCGGGCACCATTTGGGCACAAGTACAGGGGCTCCAGGACACCGTTGCAGTACAGGAGGCACTTCCCTGTGGATCGGAGAGAGGAGGGCACTGGGAAAGGGGAGGGGGTGTTAGGATGACTATGCTCTGGAACTCTGCAGGGAGGTGGTGAGCCCCCATCCCTAGAGGGCCAGCAGAGGCTGTGGTCCCTGCGTGGACATTCCTGACAGAGGGCTCGCTAACAGGACCTGGAAGTGTGTGCTAGGGCTGTGGAGCTCTCGGGTCCCCTGGGGACACTCCCTCCCCTGGACCTTCACAAGCCCCCTGTGGCTTGGGGAACTCACATTTGGTGTAGGGGAGGCTCCAGAGTCTGGAGGAAGACATCAGCTCTAAAATACAAGGCAGTCCCTTAAGTCAGGAGAACCCCCCCACCCGCTCCAGGGACCCCATCCCTGGAAGACCCTTATTTTATCCAGGCATCACCCCATATTGGCTCCAGGGTCGGGCACTCACCACCGGCCACGGAGGGGCGCTGAGACTGCAAGCGTACCTTCACCACGTCTAGGGGTGTCACTGGGGGGAAGACAGCAGGTCTGAAGTCTCCTTAAGGACCCCAACCCTGACCCCTCCTCCAGGACCAGGTCCCCTCCAATCTTTGGTCTGCCCTAGTCCCCAGCTGCCCCCACCCCACCTCCCCAGATCTTACTGAAGAGGGAGGTGACCACAGCCCCGGTGCCTGAGGCCACCATTTGTTGGAGGGGGCTAATGCCCCCAGGGTTCTGGTCAGCCATCTTGTAGCTTCAATTCTGAAAAATAAACAGTCAATTGGAGTCCCAACTCACAAAACACGAGTCAGTGGGAAGGGAAGAAAGGGATTTGACCCAGCCCTTCATCCCAATTCACTCACTTAACATGAATTCAAACGATCCTCACGATAACCTTTTAAAGCAGTTGTCAGCTCTACTTTGTCAATTGAGAAACAGAGATTCATAGAGGTAGGGTGACCTGACCAAGGTCACTGTGGGAGTAGTTAGGAGGGAAGCCTGGGGAGTTACTCACTGGTTAAGAGGCAATAATGGCCCACTGCCATTCCCTCATCTAAGCAACACGGAATTGCCGTGCCCCCTCCTCGGGGCAGGCACCTGGTTTGGCCCTGGGGACCCAAAGATCAAAACGTCTGAGCCGCTCCCCAAAGCCCCTGCCTCTCGAGGCAGGCACTTGGGAGCTCCGAGTCACCGGGCCTGAAAGGTGGGGCCGAGCAATGAGGGAAACGTGTAAACAAATCTGATGGTCACGAAAGGACCGTCCGCTCTCTCGGGACTGCAGGCGAGCTTCCAAGCCCTCCCCCGCACCCTCCCCCCGAGGCCGGAAGGGCCAGTCCCCAGGCCTAGATAGGAAGGACAATCTCTCTGCTCTCTTCCCAAGACAGAGGCGGGGTTGTTCGGCCGAGAGGGCGGAAAGTAGGTTTGGAGAGACAGGATCTCTCCTTGTTCCTCCGGCACGCCGGTCCCGCGCTCAGCGGACGCCCGGTGGGACCGAGCAGGTCGGCCCGACCGCTCACGACTCCAGGCTCCCAGCCCAGCTCAGGCTCCCCGGGACCTCGGAAGGCCCACCTCCACCCCCGCCCCCGCCCCGAGCCGGGCCCTCAACCCCGGTCCAGCTCCGCCCACCTGGCTCCAGGCCGGTGCTCGCGCTGCGCGGCGCCCAGGGCCCAGCGGGCCCATGGCGGCTCCGCGGCCGGTGCAGGGTCCGCGCGCGCTCGACCCGTACCGAGGCCGACTTGAAAAGCAGCAGAGCCCGCCCCGCCTCCGGACCGCGCCGCGAGGCCCCGCCCCCCGCCGGCCGACCTGCCGCACGCCCGGAGTGCCGCCGGCCCCGCCCACCCGCAGAGGTTCTGGGACGCGCACCGCCCCAGTCCCCCAGCCGAGGGAGGGTGCGCCGCAGGTTCTCCGCCGGACCAGCGCCCCAAGGTCGCGGGGTCTCCACGTCGAGCGTGACGGAGGCAGCACCGCACTTAACAGCGTGGTCTTACAAACTCCATCCCACCAGTACGCTGCGCGAGCTCTGCCTGGGGAGTCCCAGCTCTTCCCTTAACTTTCCAGACCAGCGTGGGTAAAGCGCTCTCCCGCTCTTCCTCGGTGTCCTCATCTGCGGAGCCGGCAGGGATTTGAATCAGTTCTTCCAAGGCCACGGGGCGATCAGATAGTGATGGCATATATTTACCCGCCGGGCTCCCTGCGGAGTTTTCCAATTTAGCGATGACGTACGAAACAGAAATTAGCATTATTCCTATTTTACAGATAATCGACTGAGGTGCTGCTCCACAACCTCTTGCCAAACTGCTGGGTACCGTGCGCGTGGGCGCTGGGGTTAGAAGAGCTGTGACTCGGACCAGGCAGGCTGGACAGAGAAAAGGCTCGCCCGGGAGCCAGGAAACACAGGGTCCGCCGGACTCCATTTAGGCTGCATCCCACCACCGTGTGTGACCTTGGGCAAGTTACACCACCACTCCGGGCCTCGGGTTCCTCCTTCGCACAATGAAAGGGTTGAGTAGGAAAGAAGGGGACCGACATTTTTGCGTTGGCTACTGTCACGTTATTTTTTCTAAGTCCCCAAGTTTTTAGAAGTGTATTATTATTTGGGCCCTTTTGACAGAAGAGGAAACGGGGGCTCAAAGTTAAGTGCCTTCCAGGTACTTTCCCCCTGCACTGGGGGGTGCCGCACTGGGTGACAGGTAGGCTTAAATCCTGCGCTGACGTCTCTGATCCCGCTTCTCAGAGAGACACGTATCTCCCCCGCAAGCCCCGCACCTGAGACCCCCACCACCTGCCTTGCCTTTAAAACTTTTGTGCAGTCGTAATTATTTGTCCGAACACAGAAAAATGAACACGGAGTGCAAACCTGCGCCTTTAAGAAGGGCAGTCCGTGACTTTGACGTCACCAGCTTCTCGGACCTGAAGCCGCCCAGCCAGCCAGCGCACGCGAGGTTAGCACGCGGATTCGAAGGGGCCGACCATCAGCTTTCCCTGAAACTGGCTTTGGGGCTCCGAGAGGCTTGAAAGCCCACGTTTAGGAGCGGGAGAGTGCAAACTCTAACGGGTGAAGTGGCCGCTGGTCGAAAGGGCAGGGGAGAAGGTGCCTTTACATTCCCTTACCCCCCGTCAAGAGGAGGTCTGAAATTACACAAAATCATTTTATAAACTGTATGTATGTAAAGGCGAGAACCAAGCTTCTATTAAGGTCTTTCACAGCCTCCAAGTTACGGTTTACCCAAACACGTTCCCAGCCAACAACCAAGAGATTACTCTCCCATGATACAGAGGAAGAAACTGAGGGCCTTGTGTGTAATGGCTCCTACCGTGGAGTAGAACCAAGACTTCTCTCAGCAATCTCCCATTTTGCAAATAAGAAAATGGAGGCGGGAGAGGTCAAAATCACACCAAGGTCACTCAAATGAAAGAGCCAGGATTCAAACCCCCAATTGCCTGAGTCCAGAGGAGCTCTCACCCCACCCGGTTCAGAACCAAGTTTCTCTGCTCCCTGCAGTGACCTGCTCACCTGTTGGAGGTTTTATCTACTCAGGCCTTGGGCTCAAGAAATCCAAGAAATGCAGCTTGTGCCTCAAGATCAGAGCACGTGGGAGGCAGGGGCCAGCGCCACCTCTAGCAAATATCTTAAAGCCTCTGTGCCTTAGCTTTCCCCTTTATAAATTGAGCTGATGGGGATAATAATGCACCCACCTCATAATACACTATGTGAGGATTTAATAAGTTAATAGTAGGTTGATAAGTTAATAGCTGTGAAATACTTAGACCCTTGCCTATCCTGTGGCAAGCACTCAATGACTATTATTGATTGCCCATCCCCAGGACCTGTAGCATAGAATGTTCTAGAAAGAGCCTTTAGAGCATCCAAGTTCTGGTCCTACCTCTGCCTCCAAATGCAGACACAGATAGTAATAATTCCTGAAACACCTCCTTGCCCAGAGCCAAAATCATACAGCTGCAAAGTAGCAGTCAGAACCAAACCTGGTGACCTCTGAGCCTCAGTTTCCACCCACAGTAGAATAAGGGGCTTGCATTCCATTTCTGGTTTTCTTCTCGCAAGAGGAGGCCTGTGAGATTTATCGCTATGCCTCAGTTTCTTCATCTGAAAATAACAATGATGTCATTCGTCCTGCCTAACTTACAGACTCCTAGCTAAAGTCACATCTGTGAAAGCCCTGTGAAGAGTCGACAAATGGTTCTGTGGCTCCTGACAGGATCCCTGAGTTGATCAGATCACGGTCCCTGCCTTCCCCCACCGGTAAATGCTTTGAGCCGGAGAAAACCTTGGGACATCACTGGTGTGAGCAAAGCCCAGTGCAGTGGCAACAGTCTGGACAGGTGGGAGGGCTTATCCAGGGGCAATGAGGCACCACTCAAGCTACTGGATGCATCTCCCAAGGATGGTCGTGGCAGCTGCAGGGCGGATCAGGAGCCTTGAGATGCCCATGAAGCTCTGGGGCCCTGGCTAGACTCACCTGCCCAAAGACCTGAGGAGGAAGCAGCCATTGTCCCAGCTGACTTGGCCACAGTTCACACTGACCACACACCCAGTAATCCTTCCAGAGGCAGCATGTGGCCCCACATGGCCATCACCAGCTTCCTCATCAGATGGAGAAACAGAAACTCCTTTCAATCATAAAAGGAAAGAAAACAGCCCTAGGAGCTGTTGTGGGGACTGAAGGATAAGTCCTTGCCTGGCCCTGGGGGAGTGACATCAACAGAAGGTAGTTTATTGTGAGATTGAATTCTTCCATACAAGCCCTGCAGGGGGACAGTGCCACACACCCCCCCCAAGCTTGCACTCCACCCCCCCCAACCCCCACCCCCGGCATCTGGGAAGACATTTGTGGGGCCTAAGTCATGCTTATGTCCTTCCCATGGACCCCACCAGCACCTATGAGCTCACAGCCAGCACCTGTCTCCACCTGGAGCTGTCTTCCTGGAGGCCGGGCCCACAGTTGCAGGGCCACTGAGCTGGAGAGAAATCCAAACTCCAGGCTCAGCGCTAAATGCCAAGTCAGATTTTTGATTGGACCTTGAGGGCAGGAAGGGGTGGGTGAGTTGCAGAAAACTATATTGGGCCAATCGGAGAAAATTGAGTAAGGCCCGTATAGTAGATATTACCTCATCGGTGTTAAATTTCTTGAGTGTGCTAACCGTGCTGTGGTTTCGTAGGAAAATGCCCTTGTTCTTAGGAAACACACGCTGAAGTGTTTAGGGGTGAACATCTGCAATGTAGTCTCAAACGGTTCAGCAAGAATAAAGAGAGATAAAACCAATGTAGCAGAATGGGAAGAACCAGTAAAGCAAGGCGAAGGGCATATGGGTCCTCATTGTACCATTCAGGCACTTTTTCTGAAGTTTTTGAAGTTTTCAAAACAAAAAGGTGGTGGGGAAAGGGATTTCTCGCTCTGAAATACTTAAAGGGCCGGAAAGCAGCAAAGCTGCCTTCTTTTTAAAATTTTTTTAACAGTATCTATTTTTTTTAACTGTTATCTATTTTTGAGAATGGGGGGGAAGGGCAGAGAGAAAGGGTGACAGAGGATCCAAAGTGGGCTCTGTGCTGACAGCTGAGAGCCCAGTGTGGGACTCCAACTCATGAGCCGAACCGAGCCGTGAGATCATGACCTGAGCTGAAGTCGGACACTTAACCGAGCCACCCAGGTGCCCCAAAGCTGTCTTTTTTTTTTTTTTGGAGGTTAAAAAGATACCCGTAATAGCTAGGATCAACCCACCCGGGGAAAGGCATCTGTTCACAACACCTCTCCGTCCCCCACCACTGCTGTCTCCAGCACCCACGCCCGAGAGGGTGAGTTGGGGAGTTTCTGGACACCCAAGGCTTCATTGAAGGGACCCTAGGTGTAGTCTGAGGAAATGGCCCCAGAGGGAAAGGATCCTGACAGACCCTCCAGAATTGCCTCCCTCCACCCCTATCCCAGCCCGACTCCCAGAGCTCTTAGGGACAGGCTCTCTCCTGCTCAGCTCAGAGACAGAGTTAAATTAAAAAGCAGGGCTGGAGAATGTATTGGGTAGTTGTTCTCGTCCTGAGCGCTACCGCCCCCTAGGGGACAACTTGTGAATTTATGAAGCCGTTTGTAGTTATCACAAGACTGGAGCTCCTGGAGTTTGATAGAAGGCAGGAGGGAGATGCTAAATGTCCTATAAAGTGTAGGAAGGATATCCTGACGCAACCAGGAATTGTCCCGTCCACCACTCAATCTTCCTTTGTCTTTCTGGCCACCCACATACATTAGAAACACATTTATAATTATCTGACCTAGAGGCTAGCCCTATTTCACCCACATCTTTTGTAAATGCTTTTTTTCTTAATTTTTTTAACGTTCATTTATTTTTTTTGAGACAGAGAGAGACAGAGCATGAAGGGGGGAGGGTCAGAGAGAGAGGGAGACACAGAATCCAGAACAGGCTCCAGGCTCTGAGCTGTCGGCACAGAGCCCGACGCGGGGCTCCAACTCACAGACTGCGAGATCACGACCTGAGCCGAGTCGGATGCTCAACCGATTGAGCCACCCAGGCGCCCCTTTTGTAAATGCTTTTAAAATATATTGAGTTTTCCAGGAATAAAACTACCCTGCAATCCTACAGAAGATTTGGCTATATAAAATAATTTTAACGTTTATTTGTCTCCATTAGAACTTTATCAAGGGTAATTCACCATTTCAGAAAATCTTGTCTCCTTGGCCACCTGGCCCGTGTGAGCTGAGTCGCTAACACGACACTCCAGCACTGAGTCTCCATTTACAGCTGCCAGTGATTCATTGCCAGGGATTCCTGTGCATTTACAAGCTTCTGTTCTCTCATGGAGTCAAGCCTGAGCTTTCACACGCAGAAACGCGTATTATTTTATTCTAAATTATTTGTTTCCAATTATTTGTTTTTCCTCTGTATTCCACTTTGAACTTTATATACACTTCTAACGACACCGTGCCTAGGAAAATGGTATTATCTATGAATTTCATTTCTGAAAATTTGTTAAAGGAGGGTGCAAAACATATATTACCAAAAGCAGGCTTTGGATCTGTTTCTACCGAGAACCTCGGAAAGGACCCTGAGAGCTTACCAAGCACGATCCGGCCTCATGTGGTATCGTTGCCTTCTGGGGGCCGCATGTTGTGCCTCTCAGTGTGACGAATGCTACCTAGGGTACATTGGCTACGAGACCAGAGTGGCCACGCCAGAGCTGAGCCCAAACAGAGGCGGAGCCATCCCAGAGGGGCCTGGACCAAAGGGCTGACTGTGTGCATCTCTTTTTTTAAATTTTTTATTTATTCTCTCTCTTTTTCTTTTTAGCTATTTTTGTGTATTTGTTTCTTGCCAGCTAGTGTTGTAGGCACTGGGATACAGCAGGGACCAAGTCACATAAAGTCCCTGCTCACACTTTCTGGGGCAGAAGATACAAACAAATGAGTAAATTTTTATTTTTTATTTTTTTTATTTAAAAAAATTTTTTTTTAACGTTTATTTATTTTTGAGACAGAGAGAGACAGAGCATGAACAGGGGAGGGGCAGAGAGAGAGGGAGACACAGAATCCGAAACAGGCTCCAGGCTCTGAGCTGTCAGCACAGAGCCCCACGTGGGGCTCGAACTCAGGACCATGAGATCATGACCTGAGCCGAAGTTGGACGCCAACTGACCAAGCCACCCAGGCGCCCCACAAATGAGTAAATTAAGACAATTGCAGACAGTGAGTAACTCCTGAGGGCAATACAACAAGTCACGTGATAGAGAGGGCCGGAGATGGTCCAAAGAAAGGGAGAACTAGGGGGTCAGGAGCACCGATGGAGACTGACCCCGGGTGAGGACCTGAGGACCGAGGGAAGGTGGAGCAGGCCGGGATGAAAGGAAGTGCCCAGGTGGGGGGCAGGGATGTCGCAGTAACTTCCATTGAAAGAATATTGTGATAGTTACAAACACAGGCTCTGGATCAGCCGTGGATTCAGTTTCTGACTTCACCCCTTCCCAACGACATGACCCCAGTAAAGTTGCTTAACATCTGAGTCTTTCTTTCTTCATTGTAAGACAGGGGTAATAACTGTACTTACCTCGCACGGTTATGTTAAAGATGAAAAGAGAAGCTTGTACAGAACCTCGATAGAGGTTGTGTGAAACTCGATAGAACGTTAGCAGGATCCACTGTTTTTTAAAAAAATTGTTTTTTGTTTATTCATTTTTTGAGACAAAGAGACACAAAGTGTGAGTGGGGGAGGGGCAGAGAGAGAGAGGGAGACACAGAATCAGAAGCAGGCTCCAGGCTCTGAGCTGTCAGCACAGATCCTGAAGCGGGGCTCGAACTCACAAACCGTGAGATCAAGACCTGAGCCAAAGTTGGACGCTCACCCAGCTGAGCCACCCAGGTGCCCCTACAGGACCTGCTTTCTTAAAACACTGAAATCAAGTACACCAGCGACCATCCTAACATCCAAGATTGAATGAAAGTCCCCTGAAGGGCACTTGAGTACAGATTTCTCGGCTAACTTGTTGGAAGAATTTGTCTCCGTTCTGGGCCTGGGCTTGTTCATCTTTATAATAGCATAATATTCCGGGCCCTACTTCCCTCCCAGGACTCCTGAGTGGTTAAGACAGATGAAATGTGTAAAAGGGATTTGTTACCAGGAAAGGGTGCTGGGGTTGGGGATGGGCGGCTCCTTCCACCCTCCAGCCTTCCTTCCTCGCAGCCGCCTCCTCTCTGCCCCTCCTCAGGCTCCTGGAGGTGACTGTGACTTGACCTCTCTGAGCTGTTTGGGGAGAGCGGTTTCCTCACCTAGGCCCTGGCCTGGTGCTTCAGAGCTAGATCATCAGATTAACAAGAGGAACCCCTCTGATGTCCTAAAAAGAATTCCTCCCATTTTTAATGTGGCGGTTTACAAGGCCTCCTCAAACCCATCATTCTTGTCGAACCTCACATGACATGAATCTCACATGTCGGGGTTATTGTGGACCCATTTTACAGATGAGGAAACTGAATCTTGGAGGGATGAAGTGACCTGTCCAAGTGCCTTTAAGCAGGTACTTCTTGGCCTCTACGGTGTCTGCCTGGAGAAGGGCCAGCAGCGCTCAGTGGGCTGGAAGGACTGGGAGGGAGGACTGGGCTGGGCTGGTGTTAACATCCAGTAGAGCCTGGTGCTACGGGCAAAAGCTCTGATTGACTTGGACTCAGCACGGACCCCACCACTTGGGACTGGGTGACCCTGGACAAGGCCCTTAGCGTGTCATGTATCTGTGAAATGGAGATACCACCCTGCAGTGTTGTTATAAGAACTCAGTGATGGGCTACAGACATTCAAAACACTGTCCTGATTCTTCTGGGCTCCACTCTGCCCCCGGGTCTCTAAGCTCATTATCCTCCCAGCTCTAGTGGTCAATGAGTCAACAACCCAAACTGCCCTTCCATGTCCACCACCCAACCTGTTCAGTTGCTGCCCTTGGCAAACTCTGGGCTCCAGCTCCCGGAGGCCATCAGCCGTGCGCCCAGCGCAGCTGCCCCCGGGGGATTCTCAAGTTCAGAAAAAGGCACAGGGTGGGAAGGGCACTCCACGTACCTTGAGTGGCATGACAGTGGCCGGACCACCAACGGGGTCCAGCTTCTCTCAAGCCTTGCAGCTCAGGGTCCACCCCCTCCCAGGGCAGGGACTGGACGTCTTTACATGTGGGCCCAGGGGAGTTGGGGAAGGGTTTGAAGGACCTGAGCCCCTCTCTTGGCTTTGGCTGCATTTTTAAATTTTTTCACTCTAGTGGGGTCAGATTTTACATCACTGACTTTGTAAATTAAAAAAAATTTTTTTCAATGTTTATTTTTTGGAGTGAGAGAGAGAGAGCGAGCAGAGGAGGGGGCCAGAGAGAGGGAGACAACAGAATCTGAAGCAGGCTCCAGGTTCTGAGCTGTCAGCACAGAGCCTGACATCGGGCTCAAACTCATGAACTGTGAGATCATGACTGAGCCGAAGTTGGACGCGTAACCGACTGAGCCACCCAGGTGCCCCTGATTTTGTAAAATTTCACAGAAAAATGAATTCTTTGGTCCTAAATAAATGCAGTTTGGTTGTCCAAATTCTTTCGAACATAGGGATGATGGAGAAGGAAATGACAATTTATTGAGGAACAACTGTGTGCCTGGCCCTTTACATGGACGTGTTAACACATTTGATCCTCCTGAACTCCCTACTGGGTAACTACAGTTAGTCCATTTCACATTTAGGGTCAAAGAAGTAAGCCAAAGTCACCCCACAGGCAGGAGGCAGAGCTGTAACCCGAGATCAGCAGACGGTGACAAGTTCCTGCCGCTGCTCAGATCCCAACCCATTGTCCTGATTTCCAGGAAAGAGTTGACTCTTGTCCCCTGGCACCGGACACCTGCCTGTCCCAGAGGCCACTCTGGCTTCCTGTAGATTCCCCGGGACCAGTCCTTGCCCTGGAAGTTCACCTCCAGAACATACCATGCTCTCAGGATATACAAAACCGAAACTTTCACCCAGGAATGTGCCCCTCCTCTCCTGTAGGAGGCAGATGCTGGCTTCCATATCTGGATAGAAGAGAAGTCAGCCCATCCTCTCCCGTGTCACGTCCCACCCTGACCCCATCTCGGAGGGACTGATTCTTCTTTGGCCACCTCTGCCCTTGTCTGGCTGAGGGAACCTGATGGTTTTCAATCTCGCGATTGCACAGGGGTCAGGACCAGCTGCCCGGGGGGGGGGGGGGGGGGGGGGGGATGGAGTTCCGGACACTGGGCCAGCAGGATGAGATGGGGTGCAGCCCCGGTGGGGAACCAGGTGGGTTCATGGGAGGAGAAACCCCGGGGGGGGGGGGGGACCAGGACTAGGGAGGAGAGAGGTGGGCTGAGGGGCAGGCGACCGTCTCCCAAGCTAAAGTGGGGGTGGGGGTGGCGGTGCGATGGGAGGGCCCAAGGGGAAGAATCCCCACAACGGGGCAGCTCTATTAACTGAGCGCGTACTTGGTTCAGGCTGCGCGCTGAGCGCTCTGCAGCCACTACTTGACTCTGATGGGGGAACTGCCTCAGTCTCAGTGTCTGCAATGTGCACATCAGGACTCTGTGGCCGGGCTTATAAGTCACGCAGTTCGTAAGAGGAAGAAGAAGTGGAGAATAGTTTCCTCGCCGAGTTCCAGGTTCCTCGTTCCATAAAAAGGGGGCTGAGCGGGATAAGCGGTTCTCAGACCTCAGCCATCTGCAGCTGCAAAAGCTCCCCAGCTGATTCCAATGGGTAGCTGGCATCGAGAACACGGGCTAGAAGATCCCCGATCCCCGGATCCCCGAAGGCCCCTCCGGCCAGGGCCCCTGCAAAGCTAAGGAATCCACTTCCTCTACCGGCCTTCCCCTCCCCCATTCATCCCTCCCCTCCCCCCACCCATCCTGCATCCACCCCACAACTGGATTTGAGGGTACCGCCTAGCATCACTCTCCCCAGGGTCAGTGGGGCCGTCACAGCTCCCTGTAGACTTGGAATCTCGCAGTGGACAGGGAGCAGGGCAGTGCTCACTCACTGCTCAGATGGATACACTGAGCCCAGAGGCGAAGCAAGAATTCCCAAATGCACACTGATTTAGAAATACGGGGGTGGGGTGGGGGACTGGGTGCCTCGGTCAACTAATCCTCCGATTCTTGGTTTCAGCTCAAGTCGTGATTTTTCCGTACGTGGGATTGAGCCCCAAGTCAGGCTCTGTGCTAACAGCTGGGATTCTCTCTCTCTCTCTCTCTCTCTCTCTCTCTCTCTCTCTCTCTTTCTCTCTCTCTCTCTGCTCCTCCCCCACTCATGCTCGCTTAGGCACGTGCTCTCTCTCTCTCTGTCTCCAAATAAACTAACATTTAAAAAAAAAGAAATGCAAGGGAAACTCACAGAAGAAACTTAAAGGGTTTGAAAGTGGATGTCTGGGGCAGGAAAAGAAACAGGACAAGAGGACCGTGTTGTGCTACCATTTGGTTAACATTTATATGCATGTTACTTTTTGCTAAAAATAATAATTGATTTGGGGCGCCTGGCTGGTTCAGTCGGTGGAGCGTGCAACTCTTGACTTTGGGGTCATGAGGTCGAGCTCAAAGTTGGATGTAGAGATTACTTTAAAAACATAGTAACTGATTAAAACACAGCAACAAAGAAAGTGACCTGCCCACTGGCACTGGGCAAGTTACAGCCTATGCCTATGCTGGGACAGGAACCCGTGTCTCCTGATTTCATCCAGTAGCTCTGTTGCCAAACATCCTGCCACAGCCTCTGGCCTGGCCACTGACCCCGTCCCAGGTCCCCTCCCCCACACTATCCAGAAGCCTGCAGGGCCTAGCAGAGTTCCATAGGCTCACCAGTCAGGTGCCTGATGATGAGGGCAGGCGCCAACAACTGCTCACCCCAAGGTGACTCAGGCAGGAAGGGGAAGGAGTAGGTGTGAGGGAGGAGAGGCTGTTTCTGTGCCCTCACTCCAAACTTAATCTTCAGGGCTGCCAGATCTGGCAAATAAAAATGTAAGATGCCCAGTTAAACTTGAATTTCAGACACACAGTGATTATTTTTTTTAAGTGTAAGTATGTCTCAAATATTGCATGAGCTGTACTTATACTAAAAAAATTTCTGGGTCACCTGGGTGGCTCAGTCGGTTAAGTGTCCGACTTCGGCTCGGGTCATGATCTCGTGGTCTGCAAGTTCAAGCCCCGGGTTGGGCTCTGTGCTGACAGCTCGGAGCCTGGAGCCTGTTTCAGAGTCTGTGTCTCCTTCTCTCTCTGCCCCTCCCTCACTCACACTCGGTCTCTCTCTCTCTCAAAAACAAATAAACATAAAAAAAAATTTTTTTAATTTTTTTCTTTTTTTAAAGTTTATTTTTGCAGAGAGAGCGAGAGAGAGAGAGCATGAGGGGGGAGGGCCAGGGAGAGAGGGAGACACAGAATCTGAAACAGGCTCCAGGCTCTGAGCTGTCAGCACAGAGCCCGACGAGGGGCTCGAACTCACAGACAGCAAGATCATGACCTGAGCCGAAGTCGGACACTCAACTGACTGAGCCACCCAGGTGCCCCTAAAAAAATTTTTTTTTAGTAAAAAAATTTCATTTCTACTCTGAGATTCAAATTTAACTGGGAATCTTATGTTTTATCTGGCAACTCAAGAGCCTGGGGGTGAAAGGCCCCATCCCTGGGGCCCTTGTGGCTCTTCTGTGGGGGCAGAACAGTAACTCTAAATGAAGAAAATCCTGCAGGGTGATTGGAAGAATCAGGGAGAGACTGAGAGAACTGGAAGGAAGGAAAGAGAGGGAAGCCGCCCAGTCCTTTATCCAGACCATCGCCTCTGAAAACAGCCATGGGCCTGGCCTGGAGGAATCTCTTCACCAGGGAGATACATCCAGGGACCTCTCCATGCCAGAATTCTCAGTGGAACCTCCTGTCACCTTCGGTGCCTCAACACTAGCACCTGAGGTCATCCAGCTGGGGCTGTAGTAAGAATAGAAACAGACCATATTTATAGAACATATCTATAACTTCTTAAACAAGAGGAAAGGGGAAAGGCAGAAGCCACACAGGAAAAGACCGATCACTAGATTTCCGATGACATAACAAAGACACAACTTGTGACCACAAAAGAAAACATAAACCGGGCTGCCTGGGTGTCTCAGTCAGTTAAATGTTCGACTTCAGCTCAGGTCATGATCTCACAGTCCGTGAGTTCAAGCCCCACTTCGGGCTTTCTACTGTCAGCGCAGAGCTCACTTCGGATCCTCTGTCACCGCCCCCTCTTCCCTTCCCCTGCTCTCTCTCTCTCAAAAATAAACAAACATTAGAAAAAAAAACATAAACAAGGATAAAAGACAAATGACGGATTGAGAGTAGATATCTGCAACATATAAAATATCCAGAATACATAAAGAGCTCCCCCAGTTCAACAGAAAAAAGACAAACACTGAACAAAAATAAAGAATAATGTGATGGTTAGTTTTATGTGTCAACTTGGTGGATGTTTTGGGGTGGGATTCACATTTAAATTGATAGATTTTGGCTAAAGCCAGTTGCCCTCCATAATGTGAGTGGGCCTCATCCACTCAGTTGAGGGCCTGAATAGAACACAAAAAACTGGCCTTTCCAAACAAGGAGAAATTCTCCAGTGCTGGCCCACACTTCAGATTTTGGACTTTTTGCTTCCATAATCACGTGAGTCAATTCTATATAAATTTATATTAAATCTCTTTCTATATACACATCAATCGGTTCTGTTTCTCTGGAGAACCTAATACAAATAAGAACAGGCAATTCACAGAAGAAATACAAATGCAGAATAAGCATATGAAAAAAATGCTCAGCTTCCCTAGAGATCAAGAAAATGCAGAGAAAACAACCACGGAATATCTTTTGTCATTAGATTGGCAAAACATCTTTTTTTTAAAAAAAAATTTTTTTTTAATGTTTATTTATTTTTGAGACAAGAGAGACAGAGCATGAACGGGGGAGGGTCAGAGAGAGGGAGACACAGGGCTCAAGCTCACAAACCGTGAATGAGATCATGACCTGAGCCAAAATCAAGGGTCAGACGCTTAACTGACTGAGCCACCCAGGTGCCTGGCAAAACATCTTTTAAACTGGCATATTCAATGTTGGTGAGTATCTGAAAAGTAAGTTCCCTCAAATAGTGTGAATGGGAGTGTAAACTGGAAAAGAAAGCAATCTGGCAGCAACATTTCAAATGTGCACATCCTTTACCTAGCAATATTACTTTTAGGGATTCAACCTCCATTCGAGCACTCGGAAACATGTTCACACACATTTATTGCATAATTATTTGTCACTGCAAAAAAAAATGGAAACGCACAAAGGTCCCTTAAATGAGACTGGTTAAGTAAACTATGTAGCATCTATAGTGGGAATGTAAAGCCATCCCATGTTCATGAATGGGAAGACTTAGTAAATATTATGTTGGCAATGCAGCCCAAATTGACCTATAGATTCAGTGCATTGCCTATCAAAATCTCAGCTGTCAGAACAGAAACAGATTCTAAAATTCACATAGAAATTTGAGGGACCCAGAATAGCCAAAACAATTTTGAAAAAGAAGCTGGAAGACGCCCGCTTCTTCCAATTTCAAAACTTGCTACAAAACTGTAGTAATCAAGACAATGTGGTATTGGCATGAGGTCAGATGTATAGATCAATGGAATAGAATTGAGAGTCTACAAATAAACCCTCGCATTTACAGTCAATTGATTTTATTTTTTTTTTAAGTTTATTTATTTTTGAGACAGAGAGAGACAGAGCACGAACGGGGGAGGGTCAGAGAGAGAGGGAGACACAGAATCGGAAGCAGGCTCCAGGCTCTGAGCCATCAACCCAGAGCCCGACGCGGGGCTCGAACTCACGGACCGCGAGATCGTGACCTGAGCTGAAGTCGGACGCTTAACCGACTGAGCCACCCAGGCGCCCCTCAATTGATTTTATCAAAATTAACAATCTCAAAGTCTGGCCAAAGGGGCCTGGGAGGGCTCAGGGAATGGGACAAATGGGGATGGACCCTTTGATGTCATATGTCTTTGTGACTCTGGAAGTTTCTTTTCAGTTGCTTCTTTTCAGTCTTCCCTGTTCAAAAAATGATGCACCCTCCTTAAAAGCAAAAAGCAGAGGGAGAGAGATTCCTAAATTGGAGGGCTTAAAGACACTGGAGTATTTCTTGAAGAATGTGAAAAATGTTCTGCGGTTTTGGGGGGAACTGTACCCTATCCACTGAAGTGGGGTTTCACTGCATCCATTTTAACAAGTAAATGCATTTTGCTTATAGTAAATATATTTCACATTTCTTTGCCATAGTAATCAAAATAACTGCATGTGATTCAGATTTTTCTAAAGCTTGGACTCATACGTTGATTGTTAATTACCTTGTCCTTTGAGAGTGATACCCACAGGGCGCACCGACCTATCCAGGACCGTTTGCCCCTACACCCAGTGTCTCCAGGATGTTAAGCTTCTAAGTCCTTCAGTCTGTCTTTTGCATTTTGTTTCTGTTGAATGCTTTTAATCCATGCTCAACTCCAAGTGACTCCTTCTAGAAACTTCCGTGCACACATCCCCTGGTATTTCTCTCATCTACTGTTTCTGGGAAGTCGGGTAACATTTATTAAAAATATATGAAATAAGTGGGGCACCTGGCTGGCTTAGTTGGTAGAGCATGAAACTCTTGATCTTAGGGTGCTGTAGAGCCCCACGTATGTGTTTGTGTATGTGTATGTGTATATATGTATACATATACATATATAAAATAAGACAAAAGAAGCTGTGTGAAAGAAACTTTGAGCTCTTTCATGGAGACGGTTTATGATCCTTTTGAGAGGGCTTCTCAACCTCAACACTACTAATATTTCAGGCAGAATAATCTTTGTGATGGGTGTCGTCCTTTGCATTAGAAGATGTTTAGGGGCGCCTGGGTGGCTCAGTCGGTTAAGCGTCCGACTTCAGCTCAGGTCACGATCTCGCGGTCCGTGAGTTCGAGCCCCGCGTTGGGCTCTGGGTTGATGGCTCAGAGCCTGGAGCCTGCTTCCGATTCTGTGTCTCCCTCTCTCTCTGCCCCTCCCCCATTCATGCTCTGTCTCTCTCTGTCTCAAAAATAAATAAACGTTAAAAAAAATTAAAAAAAAAAAAAAAAAAGAAGATGTTTAGCAGCATCCCTGGCCTCCGCCTACCAGATGCCAGGAGCACCTCCCCCTTGTTGTAACAACCCAGAATATCTCCGCACACTGCCAAATGTCCCTGGTGTGCAAATCGCTCCTTTAAGGATATTTTTCGTGAGACTCGTTTCAATCACTCTATTTTTTTTCCTCCCGCGTTTATTTTTTACATGGGTCTGTGTAGTTGTGATTAAGAGGCTCATTTATTGAGTAGCCTAACATTTCATGAAAAGTGTGCGTGCACGCGCTTTGTTAATGGAAGCGTGAGCTATACTCCTTTGCCTCAGGATATACAGGGAGGAAACTGCACAAAGGCCACGAGCAGGCAAAGAGTAGTCTTGATTCTCAGCAGGAGCCTCCATCGTTCCCCAGACCTCTAGCCCCAGGCTGAGCACCGCTGCTACACAATCCCTCCACCCTGCCACTCCCCCACTGCAGACTGCCACCACCCCTAAGTTGGGCTGTTTGTCCCCTCTCCCTGCCTCGCACTCAGCTCAAGCTGTTTACCCTGCAGTGCCCCACTCTGTATAACCAAATATGGCCCTTCCTCCCAGGCCTGGAACGAGGCTTTCTCTGGGCCTCTCCTCTCCCCTGGTGCATCTATCAACCACCTCGGCCTGAGCCAGGTCCTTTGGCACTGGGCGCCTGGCTTTTTTTGCTGGCTAATCTGTTCCGTGTGGTACACTTCTCTCCTCACGGGCCATGTCAGTTCCTGGAAGGCAGGGCTGACTCAAACAAGGAATCCATTTTTACTATGCACCCACCCCCAGCCCAGCCTTGTGCCAGGCACCCAACAGCATCTCGAGCCCACAACGTTGAACTTGGCATTTAATCCCTGCCCAAGGCTGCTCTTCCCATCTGGTTTCCTAAAGCTCTCCCCCCACCCCCACCCCCACCCCCCTGTCTAGGCACTTCTCCAACCCCTCCCCACCTGCCAGTTAAAATCCTCCCAGATTCAGCTCAAAAAGGTGCCCTTAAGGTGGAATTAAATCTTTTCCTTCCTGCCGAGAGCCAGCCTATCACCTCTTCCCTACACACATCTGCAACACCTGGCACACGACTTTGCATTTTACGTTAGATCTAA